>NC_091285.1:587941985-588543494 GCF_032444005.1 Ranitomeya imitator
ACCTTAATAACTATGTAACTATCAGGAAAGTGGCTTGCTGGCTCAGTCCTTGCTGGCTCGGTCCCTGCTGGCTCGGTCCCTGCTGGCTTGGTGGTCCCTGCTGGCTGTTGTCCCTGGTGTATCTGTAAGCATAAAAACACTTGTAAGCTACAGTACTATACAAATTGAATTAGAAGCTTTGTGGTCTTTAATACTTACATCAGGAAAGTGGCTTCCTGGCTCGGTCCCTGCTGGCTTTGTGGTCCCTGCTGGCTTTGTGGTCCCTGCTAGTTTTGTGGTCCATGGTGTATCTGTAAGCATAAAGACACTTGTAAGCTACTATATAAATTGAATTAGAAGTTTTGTGGTCTTTAATACTTGCATGAGGAAAATCGCTTGCTGGCTCGGTCCCTGCTGGCTGTGGTCCCTGCTAGCTTTGTGGTCCCTGGTGTATCTGTAAGCATAAAGACACTTGTAAACTACTATACAAATTGAATTAGAAGCTTTGTGGTCTTTAATACTTACATCAGGAAAGTGGCTTGCTGGCTTGGTCCTTGCTGGCTTTGTTGCCCCTGCTGACTTTGTGGTCCCTTCTGACTTTGTGGTCCCTGCTGGCTGACTGGTCCCTGATGGATCTGTAAGTATAAAGAATTTATACTTAGATCCACAAACCCCCAAACTGGCTAATGTAAAATATTTAAAAACTACCCTGCTCAAATGATCTGAGCAATGTTCAAGCAGACCAACAAACAACGTTTTGAGAAACAACCCCCCAAAAATATACCCAAGGCACACCAGTCTGAGCTGGATTATCTAGTTCAATAATATGTGCAAGCTGTAAAACCATTTCCCCCCACCAAAAAAAAAAATACCCTCATGTAAAATTGAAATGCCTAAACACCAGTTGAAAATGTATTGACCACATATGTGATTTGAAAAGATGACTTTAAAAATTGCACAATTAGGAGCTACAATGCTCTTTATTTTAAATACAAGTACATTAACTGTAAATGTTTCCAACAATACAATTTAAAAAAAGAAATTAAATAAAAAATCAAACACACAAACACACGCTCACACCACCATTACACACACACCGAAACCACATGCTGCACACACCACACTACTTGTTAAATACATCTCAGTAAAAAAAAGCACACGCACGCACCCAGATGCACGCACACATGCACACGCACGAAAGCATACAGGCGCACGCAAACACACACAGATGCACACACATGCACATGCACGAAAGCACACAGGCATGCACAAACACACAGACACACACAGAGACACACGCACGCACACACAAATGCACGCAAAAATGGCAGGACTCACACTGACCAGCAGGCCTCTGACTGGACGCTGGCTGCCTTCTGGCTGGATGCTGGCTGGCTTCTGCCTGGAAGCTGGCTGGCCTTTGGCTGGACGCTTGTTGGCTTCTAGTTGGACGCTGGCTGGCTTCTGGCTGGCCTCTGGCTGGACACTGGTTGGCTTCTGCCTGGATGCTGGCTGGCCTCTGGCTGGATGCTGGCTGGCCTCTGGCTGGACACTGGTTGGCTTCTGCCTGGATGCTGGCTGGCTTCTGGCTGGATGCTGGCTGGCTTCTGGCTGGCCTCTGGCTGGACACTGGTTGGCTTCTGCCTGGATGCTGGCTGGCTTCTGGCTGGATGCTGGCTGGCCTCTGGCTGGACGCTGGCTTCTGGCTGGATGCTGGCTGGCCTCTGGCTGGACACTGGTTGGCTTCTGCCTGGATGCTGGCTGGCTTCTGGCTGGACGCTGGCTGGCTTCTGGCTGGCCTCTGGCTGGACACTGGTTGCTTCTGCCTGGATGCTGGCTGGCTTCTGGCTGGACGCTGGCTGGCTTCTGGCTGGATGCTGGCTGGCCTCTGGCTGGACACTGGTTGGCTTCTGCCTGGATGCTGGCTGGCCTCTGGCTGGATGCTGGCTGGCCTCTGGCTGGACACTGGTTGGCTTCTGCCTGGATGCTGGCTGGCTTCTGGCTGGACGCTGGCTGGCTTCTGGCTGGACACTGGTTGGCTTCTGCCTGGATGCTGGCTGGCTTCTGGCTGGATGCTGGCTGGCCTCTGGCTGGACACTGGTTGGCCTCTGGCTGGATGCTGGTTGGCTTCTGCCTGGATGCTGGCTGGCCTCTGGCTGGACGCTGGCTGGCTTCTGGCTGGACGCTGGCTGGCTTCTGGCTGGATGCAGGCTGGCTTCTGGCTGGATGCTGGCAGGAGTCTTGCTGGCACATTTGGGGGGTGACGCCCCAGGCCAGGTTTATATAGATTTGGGGCTGTCTGGCCAATTGGCTACTAAATCCTGATTCTGAGCATGCTCAGTGTAAAAAAAAAACGGATTCCAGTGCTGGATTCCGTCATACGACGTGTCTCGATGGATCCTGCGTCCATAGGCTTCCATTCTAACTAATGACGTATGCCGCAGGATCCATCGCAACACGTTTTTCCGACACAGACAAATCGTTACATTGAACGTTTTTTTCCTGACGACGATCCGCCAAATTCCGTGGCCATACGTCGCGATCCGTCGCTAACACAAGACTATGGGGAAAAAAAACGCATCCTGTGGGCACATTTGCAGGATGCGTTTTTTTCCCAAAATGACGCATTGCGGCGGAGGCCAAACGACGCAAGGGTAAAAGTAGCCTAAGAAATCGCTTCTATTATCAGACTTGTGTCATACTGACATTGGTATTAAATTGTAGCATGAAGTGCTCACAATGAGCATGAAGTGCTCACGTAATTTCTGGTCATTTTATGACTTGCAGCTTGGACTTTTCACCAGTTTTCCTTTCTGCAGGCTCTATGTCTGACTTGCAGATGTCTCAGATCTAGTGGATGGTGACGAGCTGCCATGTTGTCTCGTATACATCGTACACAGAGATTTCTGCTCTCGTTTTTCTTTAGAACATAGTTAAAAAGCAAATGCACCATATAGGACATTATACAGCGTAATTCCAGCACTATGGTGGCATAAACACTTACTAGAAAGCAGCATCATGTCTGTGTTTCTCCTCCTCTGTATCTATCTAGAGTTGATTTCACCTCCTCCTCCTTCTCTTTCCGGCTCTAAAGAGTTTTATGGGCAGCATTAAAGGCAATCCGTCAGCAAGATTTCACCCCCAGACTATTCATATGCATAAATAGCTTTTTCAAGCAATACATTTTTCTGGACAGTTACTGAGAAATCAGCTTTTGAATTGATATGAAAATGAGGCTAAAGAGCTTTTGTACACATGAAGCCTCTGTCACTCCAGCTCTAAACCCCACTCAGCACCATCACCTTCTGCTTAACTGACAGACTCCATGCTGTGTGACTTCAGGGAAAGGAGGAAAGGAAATGCCTGTCAAGTAGGAGGAAGCGGTGAGGGCAAGGAATAGAGCTGGAGTGACAGAGGCTTCAGATCAACAGCCAAATATGTATATTAATTCAAAGGCTGATTTTGCTGTAATAGAGGAATGGACTGTTTAGGTAAAGGTGTTCCTGGTCTTGTCTTTGGAAGAGCTACATGTACATATAAATAGCTTGGGGGTGAAGTCCTGCTGACAGATTCGCTTTAAAGATCATCCCTCAGTGAGCTAATAATCCATCTTATCCATGAAGATAGATTTTAGAAGTGGCTCTTATATGGAGAAAGGAGTGGCTCATATATGGAGAAAGAAGATTTTTCTGATAAAATATATTAAAAGGTTTTTCATACATTCATTTTTCCTTTCGGTTTATACAGCGTAAAATGAAATAACAGTGACCATTTAAAGAGAACGGGAAAGCAGGAAAAAGATACCGACACAGGAGGCACGCGGAGGGGCCGGAGCAGAGCTAAAGACCCTGCCCACAGTCCTGCCCCAGTGCACTGAATGCTTATGAAACCCAAACTTGAAATGGTGATTGAACAACAACCGGAAAGCAAATTTCTTCACTGACGGTATCTATTGAATCTGTAGGACAGCACTACTATGGCCATACCTTTACTTTAACATGCCTAATCGTGATGACAGGCTCTCTTTAAGGGTTAATAGGAAAGCATGCACACTTCAAGCTAATTAACGAGTCTATGCTTTGCTATAAATTCACTTCTATGTTTTCATTAATGTTTTTCAACTTTTGACATGCAGCAGTTATAGACAAATAAATACAAATCTTTGGATAAGTATGTACTCTGGAAATCGTTACCACTTATCCCTCATTAGCAGATGCTCTACCAATTTTTGTTCTATGCAGAATTGATTTTATCTGATTGTGACATTTTTTATTTTCACAAGCTTCATCTCTAACATGTCTCCAGAGCTTGACAGTTGAATCACTCAAGAATCAAAGTGTTAGAACATGCTGCTGCATATTGAAATACAGTAATCATTGGCGCTCATAGAAATTCAGGAATAAAAGGTGTATTACATACAGTTATATGAAAAAGTTTGGGAACCCCTATTAGTCTTAAGCTTAATGTTTTATAAAAATTGTTTTTTTTGCAACAGCTATTTCAGTTTCACATATCTGATAAGTGTTGGACACAGTAATGTTTCTGCCTTGAAATGAGGTTTATTGTACTAACAGAAAATGTGCAATCTGCATAGTTTTTCTGATTTGCTATGTCTTTTTCCTTGTGCAGGCATTGCAGGACCTTAGGTATTCATGGTTACGACCACTAATATGATGAGTTAGTTAGCTAGTTGCTAGTGGTCGTAACTAAAGATGAGCAAATTTGCTCGGGTTTCCTCTTATTCGGCAAGCTATAGTGCTTCTCGAATAAGCTGCGGAGGGAACCTGGCTTCCTGGATTGCGCCGGCCGATCACCTGATCGGCGCCACAGCTGCATGTGTCACGGCTGTGTTACAGTGAAGCACATGCATGGAGAGCACCTATTTTTTGTTACACAGTTGTATGAGGGCTTGTTTTTTGTGGGATAAATTGTACTTTTGAATGACACCATTCATTTTATGATGTGACGCACTTGAAAGCAAGACAAAATAGGAAAACAGGGTTTGATCGAGCGAGGAAGCTATGAGTTTTCTTCATATAAAAAGTAGCTTTTATTTGCGTTGTTGATGTATTCATTCTTGTCAAGATCATGACTAAGACGCAAGTCAAAACGCGTTGATCTTTCCTCCAAGTCTTCTATGCGTGTTTGTGCTTGATCAAACCCTTTTTGCCTTGCTGGTTTCTGCTGCGGCTGATACTTGCGTGGCTTTGGATTACATCGGGGAGAACACACCTATGCTGGTGGTAAGCTGACATCCACCTGTTTTTATTTGAAAACTTCCAACAGCGCCCAAGTTGCAATACAGTGCATTTCCAAAATTGTTTTTTATTTTTTTAATTTACTTATTTCATGTTCTTCAAAATACAATAAAACTGACCTGGCAATACGGTTCTTCATCTCAGAACTCTTACGGAAATACCAAACATGTAAAGTTTTTTTTTTAATTAAGCGATGAAAAAAAAATTGGAAATTTGTAGAAAAAAAAAAAAAAAAGAATTTTGCTTATGTCATTATTTTCTGACACCTGTAATGTTTTTATTTTTCAGGATATGGGTTTGGGTGGTGGCTTATTTTTGTGCCCTGAGCTGAAGCTTTTAATGATACCATTTTGGGGCAGATACGATATTTTCATCGCCTGCTATTGCAAGTTATTGCTATGTTGTCGCGGCCAAAAAACTTAATTCTGTTTTTTCAGTATTTTTTCCTGTTACATCATTTACCTTTCAGTTGCATTTATTTTATATTTTGATATAAACTTTTACTAAATATGTGTATTTTTATTTTATTTAATTGCTTTATTTTTGTTTATGGGGCAAAAGGGGTTATTTGAACTTTTATATATAGTTTAGCTTTTTTCAAAACCATGTTTTCTTACTAGATCTGTTAGGCTACTGTCACACTAGCGTCGTTTGGCCTCCGTGGCAATGCGTCGTTTTGGAGAAAAAACGCATCCTGCAAAGTTGCCCGCAGGATGCATTTTTTCTCCATAGACTTTCATTAGCGACGGATTGCCACACGTCGCATCCATCGTGCGAAGGATGCATCGTGTTTTGGCGGACCGTCGGCAAAAAAAAGCTACATGTAACTTTTTTTGTGCGTCGTGTCCGCCATTTCCGACCGCACATGCGCGTCCGGAACTCCACTCCACCCCCTCCTCCCCAGACCTTACAATGGGGCAGCGGATGTGTTGAAAAACTGCATCCGCTGCCCCGTTGTGCTTTTACTTCACAGCATGCGTCGGTACGTCGGCCCGACGCACTGCGACGGGCCCGTTCCGACGCTAGTGTGAAAGTAGCCTTAGTCCACTTAGGGGATGTGAACCTGCAATCATCCGATCACTTATATTATGCAAAGCAATGCTACAGTGGGCTTTCACAGGAGTACTGTAATGACAGGCACAGAGATCTTCATGAACCCCCCCTCCTGCTGTTATCACAAGCCATCGCAAATACATCATGGGCACGCTAATAGATGCACCCACCACACCCCTGCCCTCCCCGCTGACACTCTGTAAATGCAGCTGTCAGAAATTAATGGCAGCATTTACAAGTTAACAGCTGTGGGCGGAGCTTCATTCCACCTACGGCTGTTAGAAGCAGATGATGGCTGAATAATTTACCTATCATTTACCAAGAAAGATGCAGACGAGCTTACGAGCCCACATCAAACTTATAGACCCAACATACGATGCAACTGTCGTCATTTGTCCGGAATGGGTTAAAAGGAATCTGTTAGCTGATTTTTGCAAGCAAACCCAGCTGAAAGCAGCATGATTTAGGGGTAGGAACTATGATTTTAGCAATATATCACTTACGTTACTGGGTGTTGTAGTTTTTATTAAAAAATTGTTTTATCTACTGCATTTCTGCCAGTTCAATTTCAAGATGATGACCTATGGAGAATGTATTGTATGTTATCGAATGTTATTCTAACAGGAAAAATAATTCAGTTCATTAAAAGATGGTTTCTTCTTCTAAATGAAATTGTATCTTTTCTCTGATATATAATATAGATTTTCACGTATCATTAGAGAGAAATGTCGCAAATCACAGTATGTGCTGTAGCTATATCACAGGACATAAGAAATGAATCAGAATGGTGATAGAACTCTGCCTATAGAATAATGTCATAAAGCAAATATTGTGTACACCATCAGAGCTATGAAAGGGAATGCGCTGAATCCAGTGGTACCGCCAGTGAAGGCCAAAGCAATTACTGAAAACAGATTGACTTGGATAATACCTTGCAAAATGGCAATGTTTTCAGTGTTCACTTTCCAGGTAAAGCCGAGAAGACAAAACATAGCTTTGCATATGGGAAAGACGAGAGACAGCAATGCTTGAAATATTTGTTTTATAGTGACTGGAAATAAACTAAGTGTCCTTGAATCTTCACAATTTATTCCAAAATAGAATTGTTTTCAGCTTTTATTCCTGGTATATGACTATACATTTGACAAGAACCTTCATTTTAAGACATGTACTAGAGTTAAAATGATCATCTACGTCACGGGTGTCAAACTGCATTCCTCGAGGGCTGCAAACAGGTCATGTTTTCAGGATTTCCTTGTACTGCACAGGTGATAATTTAATCACCTACACAAATAATGAGTTGGCAATTAAATTATCACCTGTGCAGTACAAGGAAATCCTGAAAACATGACCTGTTTGCAGCCCTCGAGGAATGCAGTTTGACTCCCCTGATCTACGTAATTGCTAGAGGCAACTGTTAGGGTGTTTTCACACGATGTGGTTTTGCTCTGTTTGTCATGCATTTTTTTCAGCAAAAAAATGAAAGCATTTTACTGTACCAGCAAAGTGAAAGAGATTTCTGAAATCTCATGCACAAGTTGATTATTCATTCCTTGCAGATTTGTAGCAATTTCACAACTGCAGCATGTCTCTGTTCTTTCAGTGTTTTTTCTTTGGGGAAAAAAGCATAAAAAAAATGGAAACAATTGTAGATTATAAAATATCTGCAGCAAATACTTGACGTATGTTCATACCATTAATTTAAAAATACAGTGTATAGTACATATGCAGTAGCTTGCAAAAGTATTCATCCCCTTGGTATTTTTCCCATTTTGCTACCTCACAAACTGGAATTTAACTGGTTCTTTTGAGGGTTTGCATCAGTTCATGTAAGGAACATGCCTACAACTGCGAACATTTGGTTTGTTTTTGTATTGGTCATGAATGGCTTGAAACTAGGAATGCGACACTTGTAGCCCATGTCCTGGATACGTCTGTGTGCGGTGCCTCTTGAAGCAATGACTCCAGCAGCAGTCCACTCCTTGTGAATCTCCCAAATTTTTGAATGACCTTTTCTTAACAATCCTTTCAAGGGTGTGGTTATCCCGGTTACTTGTGCACCGTTTTCTACTACACTTTTTCTTTCCACTCAACTTTCCATTAATATGCTTGGTGTTGTGAATTCTGTGGTCAAGCTCCCTCCTGTGGTCATGAGTGGTACTTCGGCTGGTTCTGTCTATGTGCTTCCTCTGGTGCATGTGAGTGGGGCTGCGGCTTCTGAGTTTCCTTCCTCAGGTGACGAGGTTAGGTCGTTAGGTGCTGCTCTATTTAACTCCACCTAGTTCCTTGTTCCTGGCCTCCAGTCAATGTTCCAGTATTGGTCTTGCTTTCTCCTGGATCGTTCTTGTGGCCTGTCTGCCCTGCATAAGCTAAGTTTTGCTTGTGCTACTTTTGTTTGCTATATTTTCTGTCCAGCTTGCTATATTGGTTTTTCTTGGTTGCTGGAAGCTGTGAGACGCAGAGGGAGCACCTCCGTACCGTTAGTCGGTGCGGAGGGTCTTTTTGCCCCCTCTACGTGGTTGTTTGTAGGTTTTTGTGCTGACCGCAAAGCTATCTTTCCTATCCTCGGTCTATTCAGTAAGTCGGGCCTCACTTTGCTAAAATCTATTTCATCTCTGTGTTTGTATTTTCATCTTAACTCACAGTCATTATATGTGGGGGGCTGCCTTTTCCTTTGGGGAATTTCTCTGAGGCAAGGTAGGCTTATTTTTCTGTCTTCAGGGCTAGCTAGTTTCTCAGGCTGTGCCGAGTTGCATAGGGAGCGTTAGGCGCAATCCACGGCTACCTCTAGTGTGGTATGATAGGATTAGGGATTGCGGTCAGCAGAGTTCCCACGTCTCAGAGCTCGTCCTATGTTAGTAACTATCAGGTCACTTTGTGTGCTCTTAACCACTAGGTCCATTGTGGTTCTGAATCACCTGTTCATAACAGCTTGGATACAGCACTCTGAACAGCCAGCTGCTTTAGCAATGACCTTTTGTGGCTTACCCTCCTTGTGGAGTGTGTCAATGACTGCCTTCTGGACATCTGTCAAGTCAGCACTCTTCCCCATGATTGTGGAGCCTACTAAAACAAACTAAGGGACCTTTTTAAATGCCTTTGCAGGTGTTTTTTTTAATTATTCTAATTTACTGAGATAATGGCTTTTGGGTTTTCTTTGGCTGTAAGTCATAATCATCAACATTAATAAACACTTTAAATAGATCTCTCTGTTTGTAATGACTCTATAATATACTAGATGGTAGCCTGATTCTAACGCATCGGGTATTCTAGAATATGTATGCGTAGTGCATTGCACAGCCCACGTAGTACATTGCGTAGTCCATGTAGTACATTGCCCAGCCCATGCAGTACATTGCTCAGCCCACATAGTACATTACGCAGGCCCACGTAGTATATTGCGCAGCCCACGTAGTATATTGCACAGCCCACGTAGTATATTGCACAGCCCACGTAGTATATTGCACAGCCCACGTAGTATATTGCACAGCCCACGTAGTATATTGCACAGCCCACGTAGTATATTGCGCAGCCCACATTGTATATTGCACAGCCCACGCAGTCTATAGCAATGTGGGCACCATATCCCTGTTAAAAAAAAAGAATTAAAATAAAAAATAGTTATATACTCACCCTCCGTTGGCCCCCGGATCGAAGCGGTTACCGACGCTTCTCGCGCACTCCGGTCTGAAGAGTGCATTTCGGTCTCGCGAGATGATGACATAGCGGTCTCGCGAGGCCGCACGTCATCATCTCGCGAGACCGCAATGCATGGAGCGGTCACCGGGGCATCACGAGGAGCGTGAAAGGCCGGTTCCTGATCCAGGGGGCCACCGGAGGGTGAGTATATAACTATTTTTTTAATAATTTTTAACATTAGATCTTTTTACTATTCATGCTGCGTAGGCAGCATGAATAGTAAAAAGTTGGTCACACAGGGTTAATAGCAGCGTTAACCAAGTGCGTTACACCGCGGTCAACGCTGCCATTAACCCTGTGTGAGCGCTGGCCGGAGGTGAGTATGGCGGGCGCAGGGCACTGACTGCGGGGAGGAAGGAGCAGCCATTTTCTTCCGGACTGTGCCCGTCGCTGATTGGTCGTGGCTGTTTTGCAGCGACCAATCAGCGACTTGGATTTCCATGACAGACAGAGGCCGTGACCAATGAATATCTGTGACAGACAGACAGAAAGACAGACAGACAGACGGAAGTGACCCTTAGACAATTATATAGTAGATGAATTTCACTTTTTGTATTGAAGAACTGAAATAAATAAACTTTTTGATGATGTTCTAATTTTGTGAAAAGCACCTGTATATAATGAAAACTGTTCATTCCCCATTGCAAATTATGTTTATTAGCAAAATTTAGCAACACTCTGTACATGTAATAAGCTGATCACACAAGATCAATTTAAATATCAAAACTCAACTAATATAACAAGTGGTTTGTGAATTCAACACAAAATGTCACTTTTACTGACTACTGTAGTCTCAGAATTACTCACCTCCTTTATGACAAGTGTGTTTAGTACTTAGTAGATCACCTTTGGCTATTATGATCTGTTACAAATGTGATGCATAACCAGATACTGACTTCTGGCAGTGTTCCTGAGGAATTTTAGCCCATTCCTCCAAGGCAATTCCCCTCAGTTCACTGATATTCTGGGGTTTATATGATGCAATATGATCACTGTGGGGTTTAAATCAGACGACTGTGAAGACCCCTCCAGAATCTTCCAGGAACCATGGCTTGATGAACTTTGAGGTATGTTTGGTATTATTGTCCTGTTGAAAGGCCCAAAATTTCTGTTAATTGAAGTTTTATTTTTTTTCATACAAAGTTCCAAATCTGCTGCATAGAAATAGAGTTATAAGTTCCAATTGCCCACAGCCACCACCAGAGGGTGCCTAGGAACCTACTGCATACATGCACACAGGGCTGCCACTAGGAATTTTAGGGCCCTAAACTGTCAAAATGTTTAGGACCCCTTGAGACTCCGCCCAGGATCCACCAGACCTTCGCCTCTACCCCTCACAACTTCCACAGTCCCATCACCCACTCTTTGAAAAACTCCACTTCTGCACCACATTCTCACCAATGACATATTGACAGTTCCCATCAAACACCAGATCACATACATAGCCATCAGCTTTTGTTTTGGCCAAAGTCAGAAGTGGAACAATCAGAGTAGAAGTATAATAGAATTACATCAGCACTTCTGAATTATCATCGCTCCTGGTTTTGGCTTACAAATACTGATATATATAATACTGACCAAATACTGAACCGTATGAACGTGACCTTGGATAGGTGATTGCTTGTTTTCACAGGAGAACAAATATAGGTGCATCTTTTCTACTGTGTAATAGTCAAAATCAAGAATCTTCCCCTCATTGATATCAGAGAGAACAAGTGACCTCAATACACAAAACAGTCCCCTATACCAAGACAACTAATACCAAATAAAAGGAACAAATATCGCCACACTGATCAGACCACAATTACCACCACATAGTGGCAAAATAATACCACAGACAGTGGACAAATAATGCCACACCATGACTAGATCACATTTAACCACCACAGAGAGACCGAATAATATCACTTGCTAGGGACAAATACTGCCACACTGTGACCAGACCACATTATCACCACATAGTGACCAAATAATACCACATACAAAGTAGAAATAGCGCTACCCTATGAGCACATGACGACCATTACTAATGTGATACCAAAGATGTGTATTTTTTTATTTCTTAAATCGGGGAAAAGAAGGGTAATTTGAACTTGTGCTATATTCAGCAGTACCACAGTATTGCTGAATATTAACATAGTAACATAGTTAGTAAGGCCGAAAAAAGACATTTGTCCATCCAGTTCAGCCTATATTCCATCATAATAATTCCCCAGATCTACGTCCTTCTACAGAACCTAATTGTATGATACAATATTGTTCTGCTCCAGGAAGACATCCAGGCCTCTCTTGAACCCCTCGACTGAGTTCGCCATCACCACCTCCTCAGGCAAGCAATTCCAGATTCTCACTGCCCTAACAGTAAAGAATCCTCTTCTATGTTGGTGGAAAAACCTTCTCTCCTCCAGACGCAAAGAATGCCCCCTTGTGCCCGTCACCTTCCTTGGTATAAACAGATCCTCAGCGAGATATTTGTATTGTCCCCTTATATACTTATACATGGTTATTAGATCGCCCCTCAGTCGTCTTTTTTCTAGACTAAATAATCCTAATTTCGCTAATCTATCTGGGTATTGTAGTTCTCCCATCCCCTTTATTAATTTTGTTGCCCTCCTTTGTACTCTCTCTAGTTCCATTATATCCTTCCTGAGCACCGGTGCCCAAAACTGGACACAGTACTCCATGTGCGGTCTAACTAGGGATTTGTACAGAGGCAGTATAATGCTCTCATCATGTGTATCCAGACCTCTTTTAATGCACCCCATGATCCTGTTTGCCTTGGCAGCTGCTGCCTGGCACTGGCTGCTCCAGGTAAGTTTATTATTAACTAGGATCCCTGTTATGGCTGGCAATCAGGCAACACAGCGTGCAGTAATCAGCGCACATTCAGAGATCTGGCAATAACCAAAAACAATAGGACGAGCTCTGAGACGTGGAATCTCTGTAGACTGCAGTACCTGATCTATCCTCACACAACTATAAGCAGCAGTGGATTGCGCCTAACAACTACCTATGCAACTCGACACTGCCTGAGGAGCTGACTAGCCTGAAGATAGAAATACAAGCCTGACTTACCTCAGAGAAATACCCCAAAGGAATAGGCAGCCCCCCACATATAATGACTGTTAGCAAGATGAAAAGACAAACGTAGGAATGAAATAGATTCAGCAAAGTGAGGCCCGATATTCTAGACAGAGCGAGGATAGCAAAGAGAACTATGCAGTCTACAAAAACCCTAAAACGAAAACCACGCAAAGGGGCAAAAAGACCCACCGTGCCGAACTAACAGCACGGCGGTGCACCCCTCTGCTTCTCAGAGCTTCCAGCAAAAGACAATAGCAAGCTGGACAGAAAAAACAGAAAACAAACTAGAAGCACTTATCTAGAAAAGCAGCAGGCCCAAGGAAAGATGCAGTAGCTCAGATCCAACACTGGAACATTGACAAGGAGCAAGGAAGACAGACTCAGGTGGAGCTAAATAGCAAGGCAGCCAACGAGCTCACCAAAACACCTGAGGGAGGAAGCCCAGAGACTGCAATACCACTTGTGACCACAGAAGTGAACTCAGCCACAGAATTCACAACAGATCCCCAAGTCCTTCTCCCTGTCAGATTTACCCAGTGGTTTCCCATTCAGTGTGTAATGGTGACATTGATTCCTTCTTCCCATGTGTATAACCTTACATTTATCATTGTTAAACCTCATCTGCCACCTTTCAGCCCAAGTTTCCAACTTATCCAGATCCATCTGTAGCAGAATACTATCTTCTCTTGTATTAACTGCTTTACATAGTTTTGTATCATCTGCAAATATCGATATTTTACTGTGTAAACCTTCTACCAGATCATTAATGAATATGTTGAAGAGAACAGGTCCCAATACTGACCCCTGCGGTACCCCACTGGTCACAGTGACCCAGTTAGAGACTATACCATTTATAACCACCCTCTGCTTTCTATCACTAAGCCAGTTACTAACCCATTTACACACAATTTCCCCCAGACCAAGCATTCTCATTTTGTGTACCAACCTCTTGTGCGGCACGGTATCAAACGCTTTGGAAAAATCGAGATATACCACGTCCAATGACTCACCGTGGTCCAGCCTATAGCTTACCTCTTCATAAAAACTGATTAGATTGGTTTGACAGGAGCGATTTCTCATAAACCCATGCTGATATGGAGTTAAACAGTTATTCTCATTGAGATAATCCAGAATAACATCCCTCAGAAACCCTTCAAATATTTTACCAACAATAGAGGTTAGACTTACTGGCCTATAATTTCCAGGTTCACTTTTAGAGCCCTTTTTGAATATTGGCACCACATTTGCTATGCGCCAATCCTGCGGAACAGACCCTGTCGCTATAGAGTCCCTAAAAATAAGAAATAATGGTTTATCTATTACATTACTTAGTTCTCTTAGTACTCGTGGGTGTATGCCATCCGGACCCGGAGATTTATCTATTTTAATCTTATTTAGCCGGTTTCGCACCTCTTCTTGGGTTAGATTGGTGACCCTTAATATAGGGTTTTCATTGTTTCTTGGGATTTCACCTAGCATTTCATTTTTCACCGTGAATACCGTGGAGAAGAAGGTGTTTAATATGTTAGCTTTTTCCTCGTCATCTACAACCATTCTTTCCTCACTATTTTTTAAGGGGCCTACATTTTCAGTTTTTATTCTTTTACTATTGATATAGTTGAAGAACAGTTTGGGATTAGTTTTACTCTCCTTAGCAATGTGCTTCTCTGTTTCCTTTTTGGCAGCTTTAATTAGTTTTTTTAGATAAAGTATTTTTCTCCCTATAGTTTTTTAGAGCTTCAATGGTGCCATCCTGCTTTAGTAGTGCAAATGCTTTCTTTTTACTGTTAATTGCCTGTCTTACTTCTTTGTTTAGCCACATTGGGTTTTTCCTATTTCTAGTCCTTTTATTCCCACAAGGTATAAACCGCTTACACTGCCTATTTAGGATGTTCTTAAACATTTCCCATTTATTATCTGTATTATTAGTTCTGAGGATATTGTCCCAGTCTACCAGATTAAGGGCATCTCTAAGCTGGTCAAACTTTGCCTTCCTAGTTCAGTGTTTTTGTGACTCCCTGACAAGTCCCCCTAGTGAAAGACAGGTGAAACTGTACAATATTGTGGTCGCTATTTCCTAGATGCCCGACCACCTGCAGATTTGTTATTCTGTCAGGTCTATTAGATAGTATTAGGTCTAAAAGTGCTGCTCCTCTGGTTGGATTCTGCACCAATTGTGAAAGATAATTTTTCTTGGTTATTAGCAGAAACCTGTTGCCTTTATGGGTTTCACAGGTTTCTGTTTCCCAGTTAATATCCGGGTAGTTAAAGTCCCCCATAACCAGGACCTCATTATGGGTTGCAGCTTCATCTATCTGCTTTAGAAGTAGACTTTCCATGGTTTCTGTTATATTTGGGGGTTTGTAACAGACCCCAATGAGAATTTTGTTACCATTTTTCCCTCCATGAATTTCGACCCATATGGACTCGACATCCTCATTTCCTTCGCTAATATCCTCCCTTAAAGTGGACTTTAGACAAGACTTTACATAGAGACAAACCCCTCCTCCTCTCCGATTTTTACGATCCTTTCTAAACAGACTAACCCTGTAAGTTAACTGCCCAGTCATAGCTTTCATCTAACCATGTCTCGGTTATTCCCACTATGTCAAAGTTACCTGTAGATATTTCTGCTTCTAGTTCTTCCATCTTGTTTGTCAGGCTTCTGGCGTTTGCAAGCATGCAGTTTAGAGGATTTTGTTTTGTTCCAATCTCCTCGCTGTGGATTGTTTTAGAAATGTTCTTACCTCCCTTCTGAGTATGTTTTCCTGGATCTTCTTTGTTCAAGTCTAATGTTTTTCTTCCCGTCCCCTCTTCTTCTAGTTTAACGCCCTCCTGATGAGTGTAGCGAGTCTTCTGGCGAATGTGTGTTTCCCAGGTTTGTTGAGGTGTAGTCCGTCTCTGGCGAGGAGTCCATCGTACAAGTAATTCACACCGTGGTCCAGGAATCCGAATCCTTGCTGTCTGCACCATCGTCTTAGCCAGTTGTTTACATCAAGGATCCTGTTCCATCTCCTGGTGCCATGCCCGTCTACTGGAAGGATAGAAGAAAAAACTACCTGTGCATCCAGTTCCTTAACTTTCTTCCCCAACTCTTCAAAGTCTTTGCAGATTGTCGGTAGGTCCTTCCTTGCCGTGTCATTGGTGCCAACATGTATCAGAAGAAATGGGTGGACGTCCTTGGAGTTGAAGAGCTTTGGTATCCTATCGGTCACATCCTTGATCATCGCACCTGGAAGGCAGCATACTTCTCTTGCAGTTATGTCCGGTCTGCAGATGGCTGCTTCTGTGCCTCTCAGTAGTGAGTCTCCCACCACCACCACTCTTCGTTGCTTCTTGGCTGTACTTTTTGCTGTCACTTGTTGCTGTGTGCCCTTTTCTTTTTTGCTTGCTGGTATTGCTTCATTCTTAGGTGTGCCATCTTCATCCTCTACAAAGATTTGATATCGGTTCTTCAGTTGTGTGGTTGGTGATTTCTCCATGGTCTTCTTGCTTCTTTTGGTCACATGCTTCCACTCATCTGCTTTTGGAGGTTCTCTGACACTTTTTTCACCTTCTGTGACCAGTAGAGATGCTTCTGTTCTGTCTAGAAAGTCTTCATTCTCTTTGATGAGTTTCAAAGTTGCTATTCTTTCTTCCAGACCCCGCACCTTTTCTTCTAAAAGGGCCACTAGTCTACACTTCTGACAGGTGAAATTTAATTCTTCTTCTGGTCGATCTGTGAACATGTAGCACATGCTGCAGCTCACCATGTAGGTTGTCACATCTGCCATGTTGCTCCTAGATCCTGCTGACTTGCTGTGTGTTTTCCTTCTTGTGTAATCTACTCAGCCAAGCTCTCTTGCATTAATGTCCTACAGGCAAAAATTTTGGTCATTCTTTCCAAGCAGCTGGTCCCGGCTGTACCCAACGATCTTCTAGCTTAGGGAGACTCCTTGCTTTTCCCAGAAGGCACCTGGAATATGCAAATTAGCCTCCTCAAGCTTGAATCCCTGGTTTATAATGCAAAAATCATGATCTCCTATGAAAGTCAGCTACAGACTGGTTTTCACAGGAATTTGTCATGAGAGGCACAGGCAGTCAAGAGGCCTTTGGCCATCATGGCAATCCATCAGCTCCCCACTATCACATCGCAAGAGTGCCAATGGGCGCACTGATCAACACTCTCCTCTGCTGACACAATGTGAATGCTGTCACAGATCCACAGCGGTGTTTAACAGGTGAATAGTGGCTGTTAATGGCAGATGATGGCTGAATATCACTGCCATCATTTGCCAGGAAAAATGCGGGATCAGCTTGCGAGCCTACATCAAGGCAGGGAGACAACATATGACGTACCCAGTAGCCCAGTTTGTTAAGAGCTCATACACTCTGGGGAGATTTTTCAAAACTAGTAGTAAGCAAAAATTATGTAGCTGCATCAGAGTATAGCAATATATGAAGTACACTCACAGTGCATTTCTATATATAATACATACATATAGAATATACCAATCTATATATATAATTGTCTAAGGGGTACTTCCGTCTGTCTGTCTGTCCTTCTGTAACGGTTATTCGTTTGCTGATTGGTCTCGGCAGCTGCCTGTCATGGCTGCCGCGACCAATCAGCGACGCGCACAGTCCGGAAGAAAATGGCCGCTCCTTACTCCCCGCACTCACTGCCCGGCGCCCGCATACACCCCTCCAGTCTGCCCTCACACAGGGTTAATGGCAGCGGTAACGGACCGCGGTGTAATGCAGTCTGTTACCGCTGCTATTAACCCTGTGTGACCAAGTTTTTTACTATTGACGCAGCCTATGCAGCGCCAATAGTAAAAACATTGAATGTTAAAAATAAAAAATAAAAAATTAAAAATGATTGTATACTCACCTACGCCGCCTTTCCCGCTCCTCGCGATGCAACCGGCACGTTCCGGTCGCACGGATGGTCTGGCAGAAGAACCTGCCATGAAGTCACGGTCATGTGACCGCTATACGGTCATGTGACCGCGACGTCACGGCAGGTCCTGCACGACAATGACCTGCCGTGACGTCACAGTCATGTGACCACGACATGGTCACGTGACCGCGACGTCAGCACACCCTGGGACCGGAAGATGCCGCCTGCACCCCACACAGGCGACAGTGCTACAACGCGCCTGCGGAAGGTTAGTACATGTTTATTTTTTGTTTTTTTAACCTGTGTCAAACTTGGCTGGGCAATATACTACATAGCTGGGCAATATACTACATGGGCTGTGCAATATGCTACGTGGCTCTGTGCTGTATACTACGTCACTGGCCAATATACTATGTGGCTCTGTGCTGTATACTACATAACTGGGCAATATACTACGTGACTGGGCAATATGCTACGTGACTGGGCAATATGCTACGTGACTGGGCAATATGCTACGTGACTGGGCAATATACTACGTGGCTGAGCAATCTACTACGTGACTGGGCAATATACTACGTGGCTGGGCAATATACTACGTGGCTGGGCAATATACTATGTGGACATACATGTTCTAGAATACCCGATGCGTTAGAATCGGGCAACCATCTAGTGTATAATAAACACCTGTGTCTACTGCATATGTGATATAGTATACATTTCTGTATTATATGGGTCTATGTATTGTACCTGTGTGTTAAATGCAACACGTACAGTATATGTGAATAAAGTCTTCACTGGGGGGTGGCTCAGGGGTCTGTCCCAGCCTGGATCTGTTACAGTATTAATGACAGGAGGCCGCCTGTCAGAGAATACAGCTAGTGATTTAGTGACTGTGTTCCCGAGCTCTGAGCTCTCTGGTCGGTGCTGTCTGTGGATGAGAATCCTGCACCGATCAGACAGTACAAAGCTCCGGGGTCAGTGTTAGTAAATCACTAGTTCTAGTCTCTGACTGCAGCCCCTGTTTCCCCTCTTTACTCTGCTAAACAATCCACATTCAGGCCGTTCTGTACCTCTGGTTCAGGGGGTGATTGAGGTCCTGCACAGCTGCAGCTTCCTTCCAGCTATGAGTGTGCAGACACCGTTCTCCTCATTCCTTCTGCTCACTGGGCCCCATACACCAGTAAGGGCAGTAATGCCCTGATGGCGGCCATGTATGCACATTCTACTCAATACTACCACAGTAAGTACCAAGCTCATAAACCTTCTGGATTAGTGGTTGCAGTCATCTACAATCTAAAAAAAAATAAAGGGAATTTGTCAGCAGATGGCAGCACGAGGTAGAGGACGAGACACTGATTTCATGGAAGTGTTAGTTACTAGGCTGTGTGTGTTGTTTCAATACAATAAGTGTTTTAGCAGCAGGAGATTATCACTGCCCAGACTTGGTGCCCACATGCCTCATGGTCTAACCATTCCCCCATCACTGATTAGCAGCTTACTGTCAATATGCAATGTACACAGATAGCCTGGTGTGGACGGGGCTAGCTGTCTGAGCTTTGCTATATCTAACAACTCTGATGATGTCACAACTGCTGCACCCAGTAAACTAAGCAATATATCACTGGAATCAGGGTCTCTTTTCCTACATTATGCTGCTCTCAGATGACACAGCAAAAACCTGCTGGCAGATTCCCTTTAACTTGATATCTCTGCTGGGGATTTTTAATCCTGTGTGAGGAACATAGTTCTCTGACTGCTATAATATATCTGGATACATAATGTAATGAGATTAGTGATATAATGTTACTACTTCTATTTTGAATTGCAGTGTGTGTGAACTGAGACCTAACATTTCTTAGAGAGTCGACTGAAGAAAGCAAGTGATGAAGGTGGGGTAATGAGGTGCATTTCAAGATCCCTGTCTGGAGCTGCAAGAAACCTTGTTCCACCTTTGTACCTAATTGACAAATCTGTGTACCTATCCTGGAGGAGAGATTAGCACACCATTCACATGTAAAAAATGTGTATCCCAAAATGATACCGCGCTTGAGGACAGGTGCCCCGGACACCCTGTAGATGCAAATAGAGAAAAATGGTGCAGTACACAATAACGATCCCAATTTGAATGATCAATGCGAACTGCAGCAATATGCCCTCACAGTGTAAACTGCGGCAATAAAAACTCCTACAATCTGTAGTGAAGTACCTGAAGAGTAAAGTTACCACATAGTCTTAGACAAGCTAGACACATATATTGTGCCCGGATGTTAGAATATACTTATGATTATTAATATCCACTGCTTGGATAAAACTAAGCCCCGATATCAATAACATGCTGACAATATGGGAAAAAACTACAAACCATGCAGGATGTGGGCGCTAAGGTGATAAGGCGGTGAGGCGGTGCAGCGATGAGGTGCTGTGCAGAGCTAGGGATGCCCCGGCCGGTGGCGTCCCTGGATACCGCGCGAGAGAAAACAAGATGCCCACATGTGATGTCACACTGAGTGCGAGGCGCGAAGGCACTCAAAAAGATAAAGAGTGCCAAACAACGCGTTTCAAAGAGCTACGATCTTCTTCATCAAGATACACATTTTTTTCCGATTCTTTGACAGATTTGGCACTCTCTCTGTCGTGGTGCCAGCAGCTGAGGATCAACCTTTTAGGGATTTGAGCGCCAGTGTGGATATTCTAGTATTACCATTCACATGTAGTTCTAATAATAATATTTCTCCTGTATTTGTGATTTATACTTTCTGTACAGATATCTAGCACTCTTTCTAACATTACAATCATGCCTTTTATGCTTGGTGTCTTTTTTTCTATTGTTATGATCGCTTTATTAGCATGTATTGCAAACTAATAGACTTTCCATAGTATATGTGTTAGTCACTGGAATCGTGTTTGCTCATATATTCATTAATAAAATGCCTGAAAGGTCTCAGTAACTCTCAGGGGGAAGTGAGAAGCTTCTGAACAGCACGTTATTATCACTATAATGCTCTGTGTATTCTACGGCTGGTAGGAAAACGCTACTTACATTGTCGCTCGGTCATTAATGCCAGCTCTCTGCTGACTACGTGTGATTTCTGAGATAACATACTTATGTACGATAATTACTTTTCTATATGAGACTATTGTACTAGATATCCAATTGACACGTGGTTGGGCTGCACTCATTTATAGCCGCAGGTTTTCTTTAGTGTCTGTTGTTGACCTCTCTGCACAAAACAGGGACATTATTAAAGAGAACCGTCAATATAATTTTGCATTTTTTAGTCATCGCAGTGCGCAGGCGCCGGGCCTCTCTGACCTTTCCGGCGCCTGCGCACTGCAGTACTTTGTTCTGCCCTCAACAGGGCAGACAAAGTACGCCTGCGCCGGAGCCGTGGCTGAAGATCAGAAGAGGACGTCATGGAATGAAGATGGGAGGCGCCGCAGCGGACCGGAGACACCCATCCGACCGGACCAGCAGCGTCTTTTTCTCCTCTTTCAGGTAACATCGGGGGCTTATCTACAGCATTGCAGAATGCTGTAGATAAGCCCCTGATGCCGGTGGGCTTACCTCACCCGCGATTTTCGGGGTGACAGGTTCCCTTTAATATAGCATACATACAGCATGTACAGCACCATGGAACTAATGGTGCTATATAATTAAATAGTAATAATAATACCTATTATTTTCCTTGAATATCTTTTTTTTTTTTACAGGAAATAAGCCTGTAATTCCTTAAATTTTTACATATACTTTGCCAATGTCCATCAGTTTTTCTGAACCTCAAATATTGACCTTTAAGAACCACCCACCTAAGTGACTCCCAAGAAGAAACTGTTCATTGCAGCAAGTTTATGGTGCAAAGCTGTTTGAACAACACCTATCAAGGTTTTAGAGGTAGAGATTGTCAAAGAAATTGATCTTCTCTGTTTGAATCTCACTATTAAAATACAAGGACAAATCATTTTGGTTCTGATGTTTGACAGATTATATAATTTTTACAAATCTTACTACAAGATGAAGAAATACTCTGCTGCATCCGCTTTCTTCAAATTCCATCAAAGTGAATCTATGTAGTTACAGCTCGAGCATGGAGACTATCATTCAGTGCCTTTGTTATCTTGTTAGATCCTTTCCTTGTTTGTGCAATGCAATAATGCTTTAACTTTTTAGACAAATCTCTTGAAAACCCAAGAATATAATAAAACTGGAGGCCATTGCTGCTAAGAAATGGGATAAGACAGGAAAGATGCCAGAAACTTATGTCTCTGGTCGACTGCGGAGACCCCAACCCAACATAACCATGATCCCTCCCACACATAACCCTTAAGGTACCTTCACACATAACGATATTGTTAACGATATCGTTGCTTTTTGTGACGTAGCAACGATATCGTTAATAAAATCGTTATGTGTGACAGCGACCAACGATCAGGCCCCTGCTGGGAGATCGTTGGTCGCTGAATAAAGTCCAGAACTTTATTTGGTCGCTGGACTCCCGCTGACATCGCTGGATCGGCGTGTGTGACACCGATCCAGCGATGTCTTCACTGGTAACCAGGGTAAACATCGGGTAACTAAGCGCAGGGCCGCGCTTAGTAACCCGATGTTTACCCTGGTTACCATCCTAAAAGTAAAAAAAAACAAACAGTACATACTTACCTAACGCTGTCTGTCCTCCAGCGCTGTGCTCTGCACTCCTCCTGTACTGGCTGTGTGAGCACAGTTGCCGGAAAGCAGAGCGGTGACGTCACCGCTCTGCTTTCCGGCTGACCGACGCTCACAGACAGTACAGGAGGAGAGCAGAGCACAGCGCTGGAGGACAGACGGCTGTAGGTAAGTATGTACTGTTTGTTTTTTTTTACTTTTAGGATGGTAACCAGGGTAAACATCGGGTTACTAAGCGCGGCCCTGCGCTTAGTTACCCGATGTTTACCCTGGTTACCGGCATCGTTGGTCGCTGGAGAGCGGTCTGTGTGACAGCTCTCCAGCGACGCTGCAGCGATCCGGATCGTTGTCGGTATCGCTGCAGCGTCGCTTAATGTGAAGGGGCCTTTAGACATACTAAATAAGACCAGAGAACTAAAATTGATTGGTGAAGGTCGGTCACAGCTTTATTAATGCATTTCATGTAACTTGTCAACATATTTTTTAGCCACTTAGAAAGGCACATAAAATGTGACCCCATTTTGGAAACTAGACCCCGAAAGAAACTTATCTAGATATGTGGTGAGCACTTTCAAACCCCAAGTGCTTCACAGAAGTTTATAACGCAGAGCCGTGAAAATAATAAATACGTTTTCTTTCCTCAAAAATAATTTTTTAGCCAAGAATTTTTTAATTTTCCCAAGGGTAACAGGAGAAATTTGACCCCAATATTTGTTGTCCAGTTTCTCCCGAGTACGCTGATACCCCATATGTGGGGGTAAACCACTGTTTGGGCACACGTCGGGGCTCAGAAAGGAAGTAGTGACTTTTGAAATGCAGACTTTGATGGAATAGTCTGCGGACGTCACGTTGTGTTTGCATAGCCCCTGGTGTGCCTAAACAGTAGAAACCCCCCAAAAGTGACCCCATTTTGTAAACTAGACCCCCCAAGGAACTTATCTAGATATGTGGTGAGCACTTTGAACCCCCAAGTGCTTCACAGACGTTTACAACGCAGAGCCGTGAAAATAAAAAATCATTTTTCTTTCCTCAAAAATGATGTTTTAGCAAGCAATTTTTTATTTTCTCAAAGGTAACAGGAGAAATTGGACCCCAATAATTGTTGCACAGTTTGTCCTGAGTATGCTGGTACCCCATATGTGGGGGTAAACCACTGTTTGGGCACACGTCGGGGCTCGGAAGTGAGGGAGCACCATTTGACTTTTTGAATACAAGATTGGCTGGAATCAATGGTGGCGCCATGTTGCGTTTGGAGACCCCTGATGTGCCTAAACAGTGGAAACCCCTCAATTCTAACTCCAACACTAACCCCAACACACCCCTAACCCTAATCCCAACTGTAGCCATAACCCTAATCACAACCCTAGCCCCAACACACCCCTAACCCTAACCACAACCCTAATTCCAACCCTAACCCTAAGGCTATGTGCCCACGTTGCAGATTCGTGTGAGATTTTTCAGCACCATTTTTGAAAAATCCGCGGGTAAAAGGCACTGCGTTTTACCTGCGGATTTACCGCGGATAGCCAGTGTTTTTTGTGCGGATTTCACCTGCGGATTCCTATTGAGGAACAGGTGTAAAACGCTGCGGAATCCGCACAAAGAATTGACATGCTGCGAAAAATACAACTCAGCGTTTCCGCACGGTATTTTCCGCACCATGGGCACAGCGGATTTGGTTTTCCATATGTTTACATGGTACTGTAAACCTGATGGAACAGTGCTGCGAATCCGCAGCCAAATCCGCACCGTGTGCACATAGCCTAATTCTAAAGGTATGTGCACACGCTGCGGAGAACGCTGCGGATCCGCAGCAGTTACCCATGAGTGTACAGTTCAATGTAAACCTATGGGAAACAAAAATCGCTGTACACATGCTGCGGAAAAACTGCACGGAAATGCAGCGGTTTACATTCCGCAGCATGTCACTTCATTCTGCGGATTCCGCAGTGGTTTTACAACTGCTCCAATAGAAAATCGCAATTGTAAAACCGCAGTGAAATGCGCAGAAAAACCGCGGTAAATCCGTGATAAATCCACAGCGGTTTAGCACTGCGGATTTATCAAAATCCGCTGCGGAAAAATCTGCAGAGGACCAGAATACGTGTGCACATACCGAAACCCTAACCCTAACCCTAGTTCTAACTCCAACCTTAGTGGAAAAAAAAAAATTCTTTATTTTATTATTGTCCTTACCTATGGGGGTGACAAAGGGGGGGGGGTCATTTACTGTTTTTTTTATTTTGATCACTGTGAGGTTTTATCACAGTGATTAAAATTCACATTGGAACGAATCTGCCGGCCGGCAGATTCGGCGGGCGCACTGCGCATGCGCCCGCCATTTTGGAAGATGGCGGCACCCAGGAAAGAAGACGGACGGACCCCTGGAGGCTCGGTAAGTATGATGGCGTGGGGGGGGGGGGATCGGAGCATGGGGGGTGGATCGGAACACGGGGGGGTGGATCGGAACACGGGGGGGGTGGATCGCAGTGCGGGGGGGTGGATCGGAGTGCAGGGGGTTGGATTGGAGCACGGGGGGTGGGATTGGAGCATGGGGGGGTGGGGACAGGAGGACGGGGGAGGGGAGCACAGGACGGAGGGGAGCGGACCACAGATCGGGGGGCTGGGAGGGCGATCGGTGGGGTGGGGTGGGGGCACATCAGTGATTCCAGCCATGGCCGATGATATTGCAGCATCGGCCATGGCTGGATTGTAATATTTCACCAGTTTTTTAGGTGAAATATTACAAATCGCTCTGATTGGCAGTTTCACTTTCAACAGCCAATCAGAGCGATCGTAGCCACCCCCCTGGGCTAAAGTACAACTCCTCCTGTCCCTGCAGGCCGGGTGAAATTACAGTTAACCCCTTCACCCGGCCTGCAGGAGCCCAATCCGGCCATGACGCATATGCTGCGTCACAGGTCGGAATGGCACAGGTTTTCATGATGCATACGGTGCGTCAAAGTTCGGGAAGGGGTTAATTGTAGATCATATATTGATAGATGAATAGTTCAGAACAATGTTCGGGGTGCTTTTGACCCATAATACACCCTAGTACTGCAAAAGCCTGTAACCAATTGTTTATTGTTTTTGCCACTTTTTGCTTATTCCTATCAAAACCCTCTCAACTGGTGTTTTTTCTTTATCTACCGTGTGCTGATCTACAGAAATCAGAGACCAAATGTCAAAATATTCGTTTTTCCAAATCTTAATTTTGGTGTCATCATCTACATGAGAACCAAGCGCACTAACCCCATAATAAAAGGCATCTTTGTGCATGCTGGCCAGTGATTTAATTTTTGAATCATCTTTCTCACGACAATTCACCTTTAGGATCTGATCCATCATTGTTTTAAGAAGAGTCATTAACATAGTATTATCAGAATAATTAACACTTGAAGTTGAACACTCACCAGAACCAACGACTGGAGGAGGGACTCCCATAAATTGATGAACTCTGGCTCCAGCAGATAAAGATGAAAAATTGAGACCCTGGATAGAAGAACCAGGAGGTGCATTCGGCTCGACCGGGCTGTAAACCCTTGACGCTGCCCATGACTCTCTTCCGTCCCGAGAAGGACCAGTCTCTCTATCGGGACTCGCAGACACGCTGGACATCTCATATGAAGATGATGGTGAGCGTCGCCTCGAGGACCGAGACTTAGCATATCTACAAGATCTTGATCTCCTACGTGAGTGAACGGAACGCCTCTTACTTTGGGTAGGTGTGCAGTGGCAAAGGTGTGAATGAGGGAACAATGAAGATTAGGAGTATGACCTACGGCGCCTACGCCTGTCGCGTCTTCTTTCATGCGAGTGTGTGACATGAGCATGGGTTACTGTGTTACTGCCAGGAGGCAGCTGTGAACCTATAGGGGTAGCATTAAAAGTGGGTAAAAGCTGCAACTGAGGCTGAGTGTCAAATAACATTGGAGCAGACGGGGTTAAAGCCTCATAACGCTGAGAAAATGGGGCAGTAAAATGTCGAATGATCCCAGCTGCCGTTAACACCTCGTGTGCAGGTGTCATACTTTTCTGTAAATTACTAGAGGCAGCATCTTTATTGGCATCAGGCAAGGGGTTAATCAGCTCTCCTGAGGAGCCTGATGAGTGTGCGCTAATACTGCCTCCCATGGCAAACACAACAGGCACAGAGCTACGGGGTAGACCTTCAAAATGAGTGGCAGCAATGATAATAGGGCTCCTGGGTACCTGTTGTGGCCACCAGGAATGAACGGCAGGCGTTAAAGATGCCGGAAATGTGTCTTTCCCGCCACAGGGCCGTGCAACTTCAGACAGCAGCCGACGTGAGGGCGGGAGCTTCGTGGGTGGGCCTAATTTCCTGTCATGGCACCGACACTAGCTTCCTGTCAGAACAGGAGAGCTCTCCCTGAGGCATGCAGGAGGGCGGGAACTCCGCGGGGACCACCTGCCTCCTCGCCCCTCAACCGCCGCCGCCATCACCTTGTCAGTAAGTACCGGTGTGACAGAGGGCTTGACTGTGGGTGATGTGTGGAGAATGACTGCTGACGGGGGTTGCGCTGAAAGCGCTCCCGCTGAGCTAGAGGGGTGAGCATTGAGCTCAGCAACCAGGGACATCAACCATTGCTCACCTTCTTTCTCAATTCTACACCACAGGGCCTCCAAAAGAGGGTCTGTCATGCTCCTATACGGACAGCAGAAAAGGCACCTCTGGGACCCGCTAAAATTGGGGAAAGGAGAATATCACAGCGTTTTATAGCCCATAAGAAGGAAGAGGAGGGGGGGGGACAATAAACCACGCAAAGTGATTGGCTCGCAGCTGTTACACACCGCCCCCTTTTAAATATTCGTAACTGTGGAGGGATAACAACGTGGCCATGGCAACTGAAAGGACAAGGGGCACTGCAGTCAGAGACACCATTCTTATTCAGTGCCATGCCTGCCATTCTTCTGCTTCACTTGTCTCCAATGCCAATTCACCGATCACATTGTAGTTTATCTGTGAACAGTATTTTGCCAAGTAAACCTATGGAGCATTAGAACGAGACTCCATAAATATTTACTGAACATGTACATTGTAAAAGTGACTTTGAAAAACGGAGAAGACGGCATTCGGTAAGTCATTTAATATACTGGCACTACGCTACATAAATGTTTGGAAGGGATTATAGAATTTCACTGTACTTGTTTAACCCCTTTCCGACATTGGGCGTAATAGTACACCCATGACGAACTCCCCCTGTTAGGTACATGCTCTGCCACTGAGACCCGCTCCTTTCTGGGCACATAACAGCTGATCGATACAGCTGACAAGTGCCTGCAACAGCTGCGGGAGGAGTCACGATCCACCCGCAGCGGTTAACTAGTTAAAGGGAACCTGTCACCCCGAAAATCAAAGTTGAGCTAAGCCCACCGGCATCAGGGGCTTATTTACAGCATTCTGTAATGCAGTAGATAAGCCCCGATGTATCTTGAAAGATGAGAAAAAGAGGTTAGATTATACTCACCTGGGGGGCGGTCCGATCTGATGGGTGTCGTGGTCCGGTCCGGGGCCTCCCATCTTCATAGGATGACTTCCTCTTCTTGTCTTCATGCTGCGGCTCCGACGCAGGCATACTTTGTCTACCCTGTTGAGGGCAGAGCAAAGTACTGCAGTGCACAGGCGACGGGAAAGGTCAGAGTGGCCCGCTGCCTGGGCACTGCAGTACTTTGCTCTGCCCTCAACAGGGCAGACAAAGTGCACCTGCACCGGAGCCGCTGCCTGAAGACAAGATGAGGACGTCATCGTAAGAAGATGGGAGGCCCCGGACCGGACCGCGACGCCCATCGGATCGGAACGCCCCCCCCCCCCAGGTGAGTATAACGTAACCTCTTTTTCTCATCTTTCAGGATACATCGGGGGCTTAGCTACAGCATTACAGAATGCCGTAGATAAGCCCCTGATGCCGGTGGGCTTAGCTCACCTTCGATTTTGGGGGTGAATGGTTCCATTTAATTGCCGCCGTCAATCTCTGCAATAATGGGCAATCAAGAGATTGTATCTACATCTGCCATAATAATGAGAGTGAGAGTGAGAGTGTTTTAAAAGGAACCTGTCACCCCGAAAATCGTGGGTGAGGTAATCCCACCGGCATCAGGGGCTTATCTGCAGCATTCTGTAATGCTGTAGATAAGCCCCCGATGTTACCTGAAAAAGGAGAAAAAGACGTTAGATTATACTCACCCAGGGGCGGTCCCGCTGCTGGTCAGGTCGGATGGGCGTCTCCGGTCCGCTCCGGCGCCTCCCATCTTCTTTCCATGACGTCCTCTTCTGATCTTCAGCCACGGCTCCGGCGCAGGCGTACTTTGCTCTGACCTCTTGAGGGCAGAGGATAGTACTGCAGTGCGCAGGCGCCGGAAAGGTCAGAGGCCCGGCGCCTGCGCACTGCAGTACTTTGTCTGCCCTCAACAGGGCAGAGCAAAGTACGCCTGCGCCGGAGCCGTGGCTGAAGATCAGAAGAGGACGTCATGGAAAGAAGATAGGAGGCGCCGGAGCGGACCGTAGACGCCCATCCGACCTGACCAGCAGCGGGACCGCCCCTGGGTGAGTATAATCTAACCTCTTTTTCTCCTTTTTCAGGTAACATCAGGGGCTTATCTACAGCATTACAGAATGCTGCAGATAAGCCCCTGATGCCGGTGGGATTACCTCACCCGCGATTTTCGTGGTGACAGGTTCCCTTTAAGGCATTTTCATTACATACTGCAAAGTCAAAAGATTACATACACTAAGATTACTATGTCTTTAAACCATTCTGGACTGCCTATATGATGATGTGTTTTTTTAAGCTTCTGTTTTTTTGGCAACATCTGAGTTAGAGACACACCTGTGGATGTATTTTAATGCAAACCTGAAACACACTGCTTCTTTCTGTAACATCATGGGAAAGTAAAGAAATCAGCCAAGAAAATAAAAAAAACATGAATGTGCCTTTTATATAGTGTATGTAAACTTCTGGTTTCAACTGTACATGTGTGTGTGCTATATGTGTGTGTAACACACAGTGTGTGACACTTATGGTGTATGCACGTAGCATGAACATCTCGGCAAATGTCTGCAATCGCCCAACAAATTAGCAAAATTATGCTCATTCCTTGGGTGATGATTAGTGTTGAGCATTCCGATACCGCAAGTATCGGGTATCGGCCGATACTTGCGGTATCGGAATTCCGATACCGAGATCCGATACTTTTGTGGTATCGGTATCGGATCCATAGGGATGTGTAAAATAAAGAATTAAAATAAAAAATATTGATATATTCACCTCTCCGGCGGCCCCTAGACATCACGCTGGTAACCGGCAGGCTTCTTTGTTTAAAATGAGCGCCTTTAGGACCTGCGAATGACGTCGCGGCTTCTGATTGGTCGCGTGGCGGTCACATGAGCGGAGAAATCAATCAGAAGCCGCGACGTCATTCGCAGGTCCTAAAGGCGCTCATTTTAAACAAAGAAGCCTGCCGGTTACCAGCGTGATGTCCAGGGGCCGCCGGAGAGGTGAATATATCAATATTTTTTATTTTAATTCTTTATTTTACACATCCCTATGGATCCCAGGGCCTGAAGGAGAGTTTCCTCTCCTTCAGACCCTGGGAACCATCAGGATACCTTCCGATACTTGGTGTCCCATTGACTTATGTTGGTATCGGATATCGGTATCGGCGATATCCGATATTTTTCGGGTATCGGCCGATACCGATACTTTCAAGTATCGGACGGTATCGCTCAACACTAGTGATGATTGTTTATGGCAGAACAAAAATCATTGTTCTCAGCAGTTCGCCCGGTGCAAACTGCAGATGTTTTGCTGATAACATGATATGTGTGGGGACAACTTCAATATTGTCAATCGCGCTCTTTTAACGCTCTGAAATTAGCCCATGTAAATGCAACCTAAATTATTGAGTGTGATGGTAGAATATGTTAGCATTTAGTGGCATGAGCAAGAAGTTCAGAGATCTTTGATGTTAGTGATACCACTGAAGCGGCATACAGGAAAAACATAGCTCACAGCAAAGCCATGTGCGCAGTGACTCATGACTTAGTTTTGTAGAGTGAACAGGGGTTAAAATTAATATGGGTGGAAGCCCACGCTCTGTGGGGTCAAAAGTTTAGAGGGGTTGGTCAGAAGGGAGAGTGCTCACAATAGAGCATGGTATATCTATCTGAGAAGGGGTGGGGGCAATCAATCGGCACGAGGCAATAAGACTAAAGGTCCCGCCCTCCTGTTCTTTAACCCCTTCATGACCGTGGGATTTTTCATTTTTCCGTGTTCGTTTTTCACTCCCCTCCTTCCCAGAGCCATAACTTTTTTATTTTTCCGTCAATTTGGACATGTGAGGGCTTATTTTTTGCGGGACGAGTTGTACTTTTGAACGACATCATTGGTTTTAGCACGTCATGTACTGGAAAACGGGAAAAAAATTCCAAGTGCGGTGAAATTGCAAAAAAAGTGCAGTCCCACACTTGTTTTTTGTTTGGCTTTTTTGCTAGGTTCACTAAATGCTAAAACTGACTTGACATTATGATTCTCCAGGTCAGTACGAGTTCGTACACACCTAACATGACTAGGTTATTTTTTATCTAAGTGGTGAAAAAAAATTCCAAAATTTGCTAAAAAAAGCGATCAGGTTAATGCTTTTTTTTTTAATTGATAGATCGGGCGATTCTGAGAGCGGCGATACCAAATATGTGTAGATTTGATTTTTTTTTTAATTGATTTATTTTGATTGGGGCGAAAGGGGGGTGATTTAAACTTTTATATTTCAAGGACCTCTATGGTTACAATGGAGACGCATCGCCGACCCCCGATCATATGACGGGGGTCGGCAATGACGTCATTTCCGGCCGCCCGGCCGGAAGCGGTGGTTAAATGCCGCTGTCTGCATTTGACAGCGGCATTTAACTAGTTAATAGGTGCGGGCAGATCGCGATTCTGCACGCGCCTATTACGGGCACATTCAAGGGAATGGAGCACACTCAGCAAATCAGGTGGTGCAGGCTGTACTTGGGAAGAACCCAATACCAGTCAAATAAACGATAAAACAGCCGCACTCTCTTGGGTTATAGCTTGCAAAGTGGTGTATTTATTCACATGTGTTTGACATTCAAATATATGTACACATACAGCAGGATAAGAAAAAAAGTGACGTTTCGACCCAATTCCGGGTCTTTCTCAAACTGCAAGTAAACATAAAATACAATTAGTGTTTATGTACATAGAGCACAATGTGTGAAATTAATATTTACAACTATATATACAACTGTAATCACTAATAAAAATTCCATGAGTCCCCTTAAGGTGAAGGATCTTTTTGAAGGTACAATAGATGCACTGCAAGTCCTTTCCCTGGTTTGCCAGTGGATATACACAGTATATGGATGGTTTTGTACCGCGAGATTTAGGACCAGAGACACAATAGTGGAGAGAATATGTGTGGTCAAAATGAATAATCTAGGTTGCCCAGTGGTGAACTAAATGCATAATGGTATATAGTGGATGAAGTGGATGAAAACCTAGTGCACTGACCTGAGTAGCTGATACTGTTTGAAAGTTTGAAATTAGGTCCCAAAAAGGGCTGCGGGTAGAAAAGGGGGATAAGAGGGGGAATCCTTAGTAAGGAGAAATGAGGTCTGTGTGGTATGGAAGGAAATGTAGATTGTGGGCAAGTTACCAACCTCCTCTAAGTGTGGCGCTGGGCTATCCTGCTTCCTGGAAGTGTGTGGGCTAATGTGAGCATTGTAGCTCCATTTATAATGCCTGCTGGCCATAAAGTGAGGTCATGTCAGGGCGAGCTGTGGAGCGCAGAGTGCGAGCTGCATGGATTGTGTCTAGGAGTCAGATGTGATGCAATGGCTGGGTTGCCTACATAATGCTGCTCATACTTATAAGAAAGGCCCAGAGTGTGTCGGGAGTCCACCTGGGTAAACTGCTAATGTGAAACACCATAGGAAATATATATTAGAAAAAATAAATAAAAAAATTAAAAAATTAAAAAGTAAAATAATAATAATAAACAATAAAAATGGAAAAATGGGAATAAATATACATAGACTGTGGGAAAAGAATGGAAATAAAATAATGGAGGGGAAAAAAAAAAAACTGAATAAGCCCCAGTGTAGTCCATATTGGAATAGAAATATAGATTTATGTCTATAAAGGGGTACCAAAGCTAATAATTTCGTAAACAAGAGAAGGGGAGTACTAAACTTATGGAGCGAAATAAAACAATAAGAAAAAATGATAAATGAAAAATAAGAGGAATTGAAAATAAAAAAATAAAAATAGAAAAAAAAAAAAAAAAAGAGAGAGATGGAACTTTCTATAACTTACCCAAGGCGGGTGTTAGGAATATTTAGTCAGGTCAGTGTGTCTGCAAGAATAAGTGAAAGGTTAGAACCAAAGCAATAGCTCTAGGATATTTTGACCACATACGTCAACTACTAAATGCATAAATACATTTTCTACATGTAGATTTCCACATAAAAGAACAGTTCAATTTTTAAAATCACAAATCACATGACAGAGTATAACAGACACGGCAGTTCAACCCTGTGTATTAAGTTAATAAATCTAACTCCCTGTTGAGTCCCTTTGGCGTGAGGGTTTGCAATGTGTGTATCCAATAGGATTCCCTTTCTTTAAGTAATCTGTTCTGGTTGCCGCCTCTCCTTGGTCTCTCAACCTGTTCCACAACCTGGAATCTCAGTTGTGAAACTAAATGATTAGCTGTTGCAAAGTGTTCTGGAATGGGTAGCCAAGTTTTTTTGCATCTGATTGTAGATTTATGGCTGGCTATGCGGTCGCGAACGTGTTTTGTTGTTTGGCCTATATAGATAAGGCCGCAAGGGCATTTAACCAGGTATAGCACAAAATTGGATTCGCACGTAAAGAAACCCTTTGTCTTATACCTCTTACCAGAGTGGGGGTGAATGACATCCTCCCCTCTGATGACGTTTGAACAACATGCACAACTAAGACATGGGTAACATAGTAACATAGTAACATAGTAAGGCTGAAAAAAGACATTTGTCCATCCAGTTCAGCCTATATTCCATCATAATAAATCCCCAGATCTACGTCCTTCTACAGAACCTAATTGTATGATACAATATTGTTCTGCTCCAGGAAGACATCCAGGCCTCTCTTGAACCCCTCGACTGAGTTCGCCATCACCACCTCCTCAGGCAAGCAATTCCAGATTCTCACTGCCCTAACAGTAAAGAATCCTCTTCTATGTTGGTGGAAAAACCTTCTCTTCTCCAGACGCAAAGAATGCCCCCTTGTGCCCGTCACCTTCCTTGGTATAAACAGATCCTCAGCGAGATATTTGTATTGTCCCCTTATATACTTATACATGGTTATTAGATCGCCCCTCAGTCGTCTTTTTTCTAGACTAAATAATCCTAATTTCGCTAATCTATCTGGGTATTGTAGTTCTCCCATCCCCTTTATTAATTTTGTTGCCCTCCTTTGTTCTCTCTCTAGTTCCATTATATCCTTCCTGAGCACCGGTGCCCAAAACTGGACACAGTACTCCATGTGCGGTCTAACTAGGGATTTGTACAGAGGCAGTATAATGCTCTCATCATGTGTATCCAGACCTCTTTTAATGCACCCCATGATCCTGTTTGCCTTGGCAGCTGCTGCCTGGCACTGGCTGCTCCAGGTAAGTTTATCATTAACTAGGATCCCCAAGTCCTTCTCCCTGTCAGATTTACCCAGTGGTTTCCCATTCAGTGTGTAATGGTGATATTGATTCCTTCTTCCCATGTGTATAACCTTACATTTATCATTGTTAAACCTCATCTGCCACCTTTCAGCCCAAGTTTCCAACTTATCCAGATCCATCTGTAGCAGAATACTATCTTCTCTTGTATTAACTGCTTTACATAGTTTTGTATCATCTGCAAATATCGATATTTTACTGTGTAAACCTTCTACCAGATCATTAATGAATATGTTGAAGAGAACAGGTCCCAATACTGACCCCTGCGGTACCCCACTGGTCACAGCGACCCAGTTAGAGACTATACCATTTATAACCACCCTCTGCTTTCTATCACTAAGCCAGTTACTAACCCATTTACACACATTTTCCCCCAGACCAAGCATTCTCATTTTGTGTACCAACCTCTTGTGCGGCACGGTATCAAACGCTTTGGAAAAATCGAGATATACCACGTCCAATGACTCACCGTGGTCCAGCCTATAGCTTACCTCTTCATAAAAACTGATTAGATTGGTTTGACAGGAGCGATTTCTCATAAACCCATGCTGATATGGAGTTAAACAGTTATTCTCATTGAGATAATCCAGAATAACATCCTTCAGAAACCCTTCAAATATTTTACCAACAATAGAGGTTAGACTTACTGGCCTATAATTTCCAGGTTCACTTTTAGAGCCCTTTTTGAATATTGGCACCACATTTGCTATGCGCCAATGCTGCGGAACAGACCCTGTCGCTATAGAGTCCCTAAAAATAAGAAATAATGGTTTATCTATTACATTACTTAGTTCTCTTAGTACTCGTGGGTGTATGCCATCCGGACCCGGAGATTTATCTATTTTAATCTTATTTAGCCGGTTTCGCACCTCTTCTTGGGTTAGATTGGTGACCCTTATTATAGGGTTTTTATTGTTTCTTGGGATTTCACCTAGCATTTCATTTTCCACCATGAATACCGTGGAGAAGAAGGTGTTTAATATGTTAGCTTTTTCCTCGTCATCTACAACCATTCTTTCCTCACTATTTTTTAAGGGGCCTACATTTTCAGTTTTTATTCTTTTACTATTGATATAGTTGAAGAACAGTTTGGGATTAGTTTTACTCTCCATAGCAATGTGCTTCTCTGTTTCCTTTTTGGCAGCTTTAATTAGTTTTTTAGATAAAGTATTTTTCTCCCTATAGTTTTTTAGAGCTTCAATGGTGCCATCCTGCTTTAGTAGTGCAAATGCTTTCTTTTTACTGTTAATTGCCTGTCTTACTTCTTTGTTTAGCCACATTGGGTTTTTCCTATTTCTAGTCCTTTTATTCCCACAAGGTATAAACCGCTTACATTGCCTATTTAGGATGTTCTTAAACATTTCCCATTTATTATCTGTATTCTTATTTCTGAGGATATTGTCCCAGTCTACCAGATTAAGGGCATCTCTAAGCTGGTCAAACTTTGCCTTCCTAAAGTTCAGTGTTTTTGTGACTCCCTGACAAGTCCCCCTAGTGAAAGACAGGTGAAACTGTACAATATTGTGGTCGCTATTTCCTAGATGCCCGACCACCTGCAGATTTGTTATTCTGTCAGGTCTATTAGATAGTATTAGGTCTAAAAGTGCCGCTCCTCTGGTTGGATTCTGCACCAATTGTGAAAGATAATTTTTCTTGGTTATTAGCAGAAACCTGTTGCCTTTATGGGTTTCACAGGTTTCTGTTTCCCAGTTAATATCCGGGTAGTTAAAGTCCCCCATAACCAGGACCTCATTATGGGTTGCAGCTTCATCTATCTGCTTTAGAAGTAGACTTTCCATGGTTTCTGTTATATTTGGGGGTTTGTAACAGACCCCAATGAGAATTTTGTTACCATTTTTCCCTCCATGAATTTTGACCCATATGGACTCGACATCCTCATTTCCTTCGCTAATATCCTCCCTTAAAGTGGACTTTAGACAAAACTTTACATAGAGACAAACCCCTCCTCCTCTCCGATTTTTACGATCCTTTCTAAACAGACTGTAACCCTGTAAATTAACTGCCCAGTCATAGCTTTCATCTAACCATGTCTCGGTTATTCCCACTATGTCAAAGTTACCTGTAGATATTTCTGCTTCTAGTTCTTCCATCTTGTTTGTCAGGCTTCTGGCATTTGCGAGCATGCAGTTTAGAGGATTTTGTTTTGTTCCAATCTCCTCGCTGTGGATTGTTTTAGAAATGTTCTTACCTCCCTTCTGAGTATGTTTTCCTGGATCTTCTTTGTTCAAGTCTAATGTTTTTCTTCCCGTCCCCTCTTCTTCTAGTTTAACGCCCTCCTGATGAGTGTAGCGAGTCTTCTGGCGAATGTGTGTTTCCCAGGTTTGTTGAGGTGTAGTCCGTCTCTGGCGAGAAGTCCATCGTACCAGTAATTCACACCGTGGTCCAGGAATCCGAATCCTTGTTGTCTGCACCATCGTCTTAGCCAGTTGTTTACATCAAGGATCCTGTTCCATCTCCTGGTGCCATGCCCGTCTACTGGAAGGATAGAAGAAAAAACTACCTGTGCATCCAGTTCCTTTACTTTCTTTCCCAACTCTTCAAAGTCTTTGCAGATTGTCGGTAGGTCCTTCCTTGCCGTGTCATTGGTGCCAACATGTATCAGAAGAAATTAGTGGACGTCCTTGGAGCTGAAGAGCTTTGGTATCCTATCGGTCACATCCTTGATCATCGCACCTGGAAGGCAGCATACTTCTCTTGCAGTTATGTCCGGTCTGCAGATGGCTGCTTCTGTGCCTCTCAGTAGTGAGTCTCCCACCACCACCACTCTTCGTTGCTTCTTGGCTGTACTTTTTGCTGTCACTTGTTGCTGTGTGCCCTTTTCTTTTTTGCTTGCTGATATTGCTTCATCCTTAGGTGTGCCATCTTCATCCTCTACAAAGATTTGATATCGGTTCTTCAGTTGTGTGGTTGGTGATTTCTCCATGGTCTTCTTGCTTCTTTTGGTCACATGCTTCCACTCATCTGCTTTTGGAGGTTCTCTGACACTTTTTTCACCTTCTGTGACCAGTAGAGATGCTTCTGTTCTGTCTAGAAAGTCTTCATTCTCTTTGATGAGTTTCAAAGTTGCTATTCTTTCTTCCAGACCCCGCACCTTTTCTTCTAAAAGGGTCACTAGTCTACACTTCTGACAGGTGAAATTTGATTCTCCTTCTACTCAGCCAAGCTCTCTTGCAATATTGTCCTACAGGCAAAAATTTGGTGATGCTTTCCAAGCAGCTGGTCCCGGCTGTACCCAACGATCTTCTAGCTTAGGGAGACTCTTCGCTTTTCCCAGAAGGCACCTGGAATATGCAAATTAGCCTCCTCAAGCTTGAATCCCTGGTTTGGTGATGCTTTCCAAGCAGCTGGTCCCGGCTGTACCCAACGATCTTCTAGCTTAGGGAGACTCTTCACTTTTCCCAGAAGGCACCTGGAATATGCAAATTAGGGTAAGTCCCCACCCGTTTTGAGCCAATGAAACTCTGTTTGGGTTGTTTTATCAGGCTACCTATGTCTGCCCTCACCCATTGGTCCCTAAGGTTTGGTGGTTTTCTTTTGCACATGAGTGCTGGATTTTTGAAAGCTTCGATGTCAGGGTATGACCTATGGAGAAGTGGCCAGTGTTTATTAATGATGTTGTAGAGTTTAGGCATTATCGGGTGGTGGGTATGTATAAAAGGAATGCGTTCGGGTTTAACTAATGTGGTACGGGAGGGTGTATTTTCAAGGGCTCTCAGTTTCTCGGTGGTCAAGAGTTGTTCAGGATACTTCCTATCTCTAAATTTGTCGGACATCTCATTAAGGCGAGTTTCAAGTAAACTCTTATCCGATACAATTCTTTTAACCCTTTGAAATTGGGAACGAGGCAGACTATTTTTCGTAGATTTTGGATGACAGCTGGTGTATAATAAAAGGTTATTAGAATCCATAGGTTTAGTGAAAATATCCGTCTCTAGTTTACCTGTGTCGTTCTTTATGACCATTGTGTCCAGAAATGAGATTCTAGTCAAGTCCTAAGTCAGGGTGAACTGGAGTTCAGGTCTCATCGAGTTGATAAAGTCATGGAAAGAAGACAGGCTTTCAGGGGTGCCTTCCCATAGACAAAAAATATCGTCTATGAATCTGATCCAGCTCTTATCATGAGTTCTGAAAAGTTCACTAGTGTAAATGTAGGTGCATTCAAATGCATCCATATATGAATTTGCGTAAGCGGGCGCCACGTTCGCGCCCATGGCGGTCCCGCAGAACTGCAAATAATACTGGTCACCAAAAAGAAAAAAGTTGTTACATAAGACAATTGTCAATAGGTCTAGACAAAACCGTTGTGAGTTCTGTGATAAGTCAGAAGTTTTGAGGAGGTCCTGCACTGCTTGGAGGCCTAGGGGATGCTGTATGGATGTGTATAGGCTTTTAACATCAAAAGTGGCCAGGATACATTGTGGCGAAAGGTTAGGAAATCCTGCAATAATCTCCAGAAAGTGGCTTGTATCCAGAATAAAGGATCTGGTTTGTTTTGTGAGAGGTGTTAGAATCTTCTCTAGAAAAACGGTTAGTGGGGACAGAATGGAATCTGTGGAAGCCACTATTGGTCTGCCAGGGGGATTTGTGAGGGACTTATGTATTTTTGGCAGGATATAGAAAACGGGGGTTACAGGGTGTTGATTAGTTAGAAAAGTTGCTGTTTTTTGGTCTATTGTGTTTGAAGTCAAGTATTTGTTTAATGTAGATTCTATTTTATTCTTAATGTCACTAGTAGGATCGTGGGGGATTTGTCTGTATGTCTCTGTGTCAGACAGTTAGTTCCTGATTTCCCTGATATAGTCTGTTTGATTCATGATAACTATAGCCCCTCCTTTGTCTGCAGGTTTAATAGTTATAAATTTATTGTTTTTGAGTGACTGTATGGCTTGTTTCTCTAAGTCTGAGATGTTGTGGCGTGTCGGGAAGGCCCCCTTGTTGTGTTGTTCTAATACCTGGTTGATGTCTCTTTTGATCAGGTCTATGTATGCCTCTGTAGTGTGGTAACCTCGTGGTGGGTTGAAGCTGCTTACATTACGTAGCCCTACCATAGAGATGGAGAGTTCAGGAATCTGTGGTGTGGCGTCCCTTGCTGGTGGGTCTTGTTGAAGTCCGAAATATGTTTTTAGACGAATGCTACGCAAAAAGCGCTGTAAGTCCTGATCAAGTCTGAATTTATCCCACGAAGGGGTGGGGCAAAAGGAGAGCCCCCGTTGGAGAACAGTCAGTTCTGATGGGTTTAGCGTATAGTCGGAAATATTGACAACTGAGTTGAGAGTCCTACCTGTGATCATGTTGTCATTCGTTCTGGAGCGGTTGTAGTGGCGCCTCCTGGTCGGTCTCCTCCTGTTGTTCGAGGGTTGTATCTCCTGGGTTGACGTCCTGATAAAAAACGAACCTGTTGATGGCTGCTCGTGGATCCTTCGCTGTCTGAACTGTAGGAATCTGTTCTTCTGTTGCCATAGTTTCCATGTCTGTAGCCCCCGCTTGGTGAATTGTTCCATCTATACACACGGTCCTGTTGGTAATCGTCCGAATCCCTCTGAAACTTTGCTCTCTTCTTCTCTTGTAGACTCTTTCGGTTGTCTTCGAAGATTTTGTCAGTTTTGCTTTTCAAAGTTTGCCAATCTGTGGTAGATAAAGTGGAAGTTAGCTGTTCTTCAATCGCGGACACCTTTTTCTCGGTTTCACTGATTGCTGTATAAAGAGAGTCAATAGTTAATAGGATAATATCCAGTGAACATTTATTCAATATCTGTTTAAATTTTTCACAATAATCCGGGTTATCTGAGAAAATCGTGGGGCGCAGATGGCATCGGAGCCCCCTAGGTATTCTGCTCTGCCTGTAATACTCTGCCAAAGTAATAGAGTGCAGGTCATAGGACATAAGTTTTCTTCGTTCTTTTTCGTAATCTCTGGTTCTAATTTTGTGGGCGGGAACTTTTAGAAAATCGCCCGGGTTCGTGACCTTAGAAAGGATTCTTGTAGCCGTTGATTCATCGAATGCAAAGGTCTGGGATGTCATCGGGGTGCAGGTGCTGCTCTCAATTTAGACGTAAATTCAAGGGAATGGAGCACACTCAGCAAATCAGGTGGTGCAGGCTGTACTTGGGAAGAACCCAATACCAGTCAAATAAACGATAAAACAGCCGCACTCTCTTGAGTTATAGCTTGCAAAGTGGTGTATTTATTCACATGTGTTTGACATTCAAATATATGTACACATACAGCAGGATAAGAAAAAAAGTGACGTTTCGACCCAATTCCGGGTCTTTCTCAAACTGCAAGTAAACATAAAATACAATTAGTGTTTATGTACATAGAGCATAATGCGTGAAATTAATATTTACAACTATATATACAACTGTAATCACTAATAAAAATTCCATGAGTCCCCTTGTGCATGTTCTTCAAACGTCATCAGAGGGGAGGATGTCATTCACCTCCACTCTGGTAAGAGGTATAAGACAAAGGGTTTCTTTACGTGCGAATCCAATTTTGTGGTATACCTGGTTAAATGCCCTTGCGGCCTTATCTATATAGGCCAAACAACACAACACGTTTGCGACCGGATAGCCAGCCATAAATCTACAATCAGATGCAAAAAAACTTGGCTACCCATTCCAGAACACTTTGCAACAGCTAATCATTTAGTTAGATTTAGTTAGATTTATTAACTTAATACACAGGGTTGAACTGCCGTGTCTGTTATACTCTGTAATGTGATTTGTGATTTTGAAAATTGAACTGTTCTTTTATGTGGAAATCTACATGTAGAAAATGTATTTATGCATTTAGTAGTTGACGTATGTGGTCAAAATATCCTAGAGCTATTGCTTTGGTTCTAACCTTTCACTTATTCTTGCAGACACACTGACCTGACTAAATATTCCTAACACCCGCCTTGGGTAAGTTATAGAAAGTTCCATCTCTCTCTTTTTTTTTTTTTTTTTCTATTTTTATTTTTTTATTTTCAATTCCTCTTATTTTTCATTTATCATTTTTTCTTATTGTTTTATTTCGCTCCATAAGTTTAGTACTCCCCTTCTCTTGTTTACGAAATGATTAGCTTTGGTACCCCTTTATAGACATAAATCTATATTTCTATTCCAATATGGACTACACTGGGGCTTATTCAGTTTTTTTTTTTTTCCCCTCCATTATTTTATTTCCATTCTTTTCCCACAGTCTATGTATATTTATTCCCATTTTTCCATTTTTATTGTTTATTATTATTATTTTACTTTTTAATTTTTTAATATTTTTATTTATTTTTTTATTTTTTCTAATATATATTTCCTATGGTGTTTCACATTAGCAGTTTACCCAGGTGGACTCCCGACACACTCTGGGCCTTTCTTATAAGTATGAGCAGCATTATGTAGGCAACCCAGCCATTGCATCACATCTGACTCCTAGACACAATCCATGCAGCTCGCACTCTGCGCTCCACAGCTCGCCCTGACATGACCTCACTTTATGGCCAGCAGGCATTATAAATGGAGCTACAATGCTCACATTAGCCCACACACTTCCAGGAAGCAGGATAGCCCAGCGCCACACTTAGAGGAGGTTGGTAACTTGCCCACAATCTACATTTCCTTCCATACCACACAGACCTCATTTCTCCTTACTAAGGATTCCCCCTCTTATCCCCCTTTTCTACCCGCAGCCCTTTTTGGGACCTAATTTCAAACTTTCAAACAGTATCAGCTACTCAGGTCAGTGCACTAGGTTTTCATCCACTTCATCCACTATATACCATTATGCATTTAGTTCACCACTGGGCAACCTAGATTATTCATTTTGACCACACATATTCTCTCCACTATTGTGTCTCTGGTCCTAAATCTCGCGGTACAAAACCATCCATATACTGTGTATATCCACTGGCAAACCAGGGAAAGGACTTGCAGTGCATCTATTGTACCTTCAAAAAGATCCTTCACCTTAAGGGGACTCATGGAATTTTTATTAGTGATTACAGTTGTATATATAGTTGTAAATATTAATTTCACACATTGTGCTCTATGTACATAAACACTAATTGTATTTTATGTTTACTTGCAGTTTGAGAAAGACCCGGAATTGGGTCGAAACGTCACTTTTTTTCTTATCCTGCTGTATGTGTACATATATTTGAATGTCAAACACATGTGAATAAATACACCACTTTGCAAGCTATAACCCAAGAGAGTGCGGCTGTTTTATCGTTTATTATTACGGGCACATGTCAGCTGTTCAAAACAGGGGATCTGACCTTGGACGTACTATCCCGTCCAAGGTCAGAAAGGGGTTAATTTGGAGATTCAAGTAACGTTAAATTATCAAAATGTTGGCTGATGATGTCATTGGGTCATTTTGGCGAGCGGTGGTGAGGAGGTTCTTGGAGTTGGTGGCAAAATTGTGGTGGAGGGGTTGTACATCGGGTGTATGGTAAACTCCATTTTACAGTTAAGTCCAGATATATTTGGACAGAGAAAACATTTTTCTAATTTTGGTTATAGACATTACCACAATGAATTTTAAACAAAATAATTCAGATGCAGTTGAAGTTCAGACTTTCAGCTTTCATTTGAGGGTATCCACATTAAAATTGGATGAAGGGTTTAGGAGTTTCAGCTCCTTAACATATGCCACCCTGTTTTTAAAGGGACCAAAAGTAATTGGACAGAATAAATAATTTTAAATAAAATGTTCATTTCTAGTATTTGGTTGAAAACCCTTTGTTGGCAATGACTGCCTGAAGTCTTGAACTCATGGACATCACCAGACGCTGGGTTTCTACCTTTTTGATGCTCTACCAGGCCTTCACTGCGGTGGTTTTCAGTTGCTGTTTGTTTGTGGGCCTTTCTGTCTGACGTTTAGTCTTTAACAAGTGAAATGCATGCTCAATTGGGTTGAGATCAGGTGACTGACTTGGCCATTCAAGAATATTCCACTTCTTTGCATTAATAAACTCCTGGGTTGCTTTGGCTTTATGTTTTGGGTCATTGTCCATCTGTAGTATGAAACGATGACCAGTTTGGCTGCATTTGGCTGGATCTGAGCACACAGTATGTCTCTGAATACCTCAGAATTCATTTGGCTGCTTCTGTCCTGTGTCACACCATCAATAAACACTAGTGACCCAGTGCCACTGGCAGCCATGCATGCCCAAGCCATCACACTGCCTCCGCCGTGTTTTACAGATGATGTGGTATGCTTTGGATCATGAGCTGTACCACGCCTTCGCCATACTTTTCTCTTTCCATCATTCTGGTAGAGGTTGATCTTGGTTTCATCTGTCCAAAGAATGTTCTTCCAGAACTGTTCTGGCTATTTTAGATGTTTTTTAGCAAAGTCCAGTCTAGCCTTTTTATTCTTGATGCTTATAAGTGGCTTGCACCGTGCAGTGAACCCTCTGTATTTACTTTCATGTAGTCTTCTCTTTTTGGTAGATTTGGATATTGATACGCCGACCTCCTGGAGAGTGTTGGTCACTTGGTTGATTGTTGTGAAGGGGTTTCTCTTCACCATGGAGATTATTCTGCGATCATCCACCACTGTTGTCTTCCGTGGGCGCCAAGGTCTTTTTGCATTGATGAGTTCACCAGTGCTTTCTTTCTTTCTCAGGATGTACCAAACTGTAGATTTTGCTACTCCTAATATTGTAGCAATTTCTCGGATGGGTTTTTTCTGTTTTCGCAGCTTAAGCATGGCTTGTTTCACCTACATGGAGAGCTCCTTTGACCGCATGTCGACTTCACAGCAAAACCTTCCAAATGCAAGTACCACACCTCAAATCAACTCCAGGCCTTTTATCTGCTTAATTGAGAATGACATAACGAAGGGATTGCCCACACCTGTCCATGAAATAGCCTTGGAGTGAATTGTCCAATTACTTTTGGCCCCTTTAAAAACAGGATGGCACATGTTAAGGAGCTGAAACTCCTAAACCCTTCATCCAATTTTAATGTGGATACTCTCAAATGAAAGCTGAAAGTCTGAACTTCAACTGCATCTGAATTATTTTGTTTAAAATTCATTGTGGTAATGTCTATAACCAAAATTAGAAAAATGTTGTCTCTGTCCAAATATATATGGACTAAACTGTTTTATTGGATTTTGGTTAATTGCCTGGTGGATATTGGGACTCTTCAGAGTGTTGTGTTATGGAAAAGGTTTTCTGGCAACAAAGGTACCCCTAAGCCTGTGCTTGTGGCTAGAGGTAATGCCGAATGGTTAATTATTATTTACTGGATTTTGCTAGGTTTTGGAGCTCCAACAACTTCCTTATTAAAAAGTTGTTTATTGTAATGTTTGTATAATAAAAGGCCGATTTGGCCAATTTATCCAAAGGAAAGGTGTTATGACTCGAGTGTTCATTTGGGGGGGTTCCGTGGGAGCGGGGTGGTATTGTGAATTGGTGGGGTGGTTATAAAGGAGACAGCTGGAAGGAAGCCTCTACAATACTGCAGTCAAGTACATGGATAACTCTTGTATTGATAACCATGGCTGACTGTAACACTCAATGGCTCAGCATATGCAGACTGCATACATTTTGTCAATGCTGATGTACACAATTTAATTACCACACATTTGGAGCATGCTTCCAGGTGACAAATATATGTTCCAAAAGTCTAGCCTGAACATGTTGTGAATAAAGCCTAAACTAGCACATATGCATTTTCTGGTGACACATAAATAATGACACCAGTTCTCGACTTCTCTAGCTGGAATATTGAAGTTCTCCATCAATGTAACCTAATGTGCTCTGTTTAATAGTAAAATATATCACTTGTGTCAGTAACACCGGCGATACAGAGCTGAGCATTTGTCACGCAGTTATGTCTGGATATGAAACTACACCTACTTCTTTACATCAAAGTAAAATGCTGCTGAGATGTGTTCATTTCATTAAGCTTGGAATGAAATGACACATCTTTCAGGTTTTTTATGACATTGTACTGAGACTAGTAAAATCAATGCTTCTTTAGCACTAAATTTTATATGTTGTTTTGTGCACACTTCCACCCAATCTCCTATTTTATTCTTTTTATAGTTTGGGATCTGCAGTTTGCATGGTTGCCCTTAAGACCAAGCTTTCTTTTTGAAGCATGAAAAGAGTGAGTGCTGGAACAGAACTTTCTGTAGGCAGCTTCTTGTAGGCTTGATCTCAGCGTTCTTATGAAACTGTAATGGGTAAACTAGAAAATGCATTTATACAGAGCTGACTATGGTAATTCTTCCACCTTTTAGAAATGCTTTACATACACAGCCTATGAGGATCCCAGACTCCTATAAAGCATCCGCTTGGGATTATGAACATCTCTGAAGGATGGAAACCCTCTGAATATGCCTGTTGTCTTCCACAGTTTCATTCTGGAAAGTCCGTAAGATTAGACCCTTGGATCTTTCTTTTCCCGGGTCCTATGAAACAATATTCTCTTTTTCCAGCAAGAGCAAGTCATTGGACTCTACGAGGACTATATGATCAATTTTTACAGTTTGGCAACTCATCCATCCCTTTAAAGAGTTGCCTATAGCTACAAAAAACATGGCTGCTTTCTTACAAAGACAAAGCCAGCTACTGTATGTCAACAGGTTGTGTGTGATTACCTAATGAACCAACACTATCCCATAACACTAAAGGTACCGTCACATTTAGCAACGCTGCAGCGATCTAGACAACAATGTCGATCGCTGCAGCGTCGCTGTTTGGTCGCTGGAGAGCTGTCACACAGCTCTCCAGCAACCAACGATGCCGAAGTCCCTGGGTAACCAGGGTAAACATCGGGTTACTAAGCGCAGGGCCGCGCTTAGTAAACCGATGTTTACCCTGGTTACCATTGTAAAAGTTAAAAAAAAACACTACATACTTACATTCCGGTGTCTGGTCACGTCTCTCGCCTTCAGCTTCCCGCACTGACTGTGAGCGCCGGACGGCCGTAAAGCACAGCGGTGATGTCACCGCTGTGCTTTACGGCCGGCGCTCAGTCAGTGCAGGAAGCTGAAGGCGAGGGACGTGACCAGACACCGGAATGTAAGTATGTAGTGTTTTTTTTTTACTTTTACAATGGTAACCAGGGTAAACATCGGGTTACTAAGCGCGGCCCTGCGCTTAGTAACCCGATGTTTACCCTGGTTATCAGTGAAGATATCGCTGAATCGGTGTCACACACGCCGATTCAGCGATGTCAGCGGGAGATCCAGCGACGAAATAAAGTTCTGGACTTTCCCCAGCGACCAACGATCTCCCAGCAGGGGCCTGATCGTTGGTCGCTGTCACGCATAACGATTTCATTAACGATATCGTTGCTACGTCACAAAAAGCAACGATATCATTAACGATATCGTTATGTGTGACGGTACCTTAACCAAAAAATCTTATAGAAACACAGGAGTATATAGCCAAATGTAAAAAAGGCAAATGTTTATTGAACAAAATTTCAAGACATTTTAAAAGAATCTAAAAGGAGAATGTCTGTCATAGGCGAATGCATACAAAAAGCCTCAAAAAATACATACAAAAAGACACAGCAAAAAACAGTCATTAAATTTTGGTACGTATGCACACACCAAGAATTTCTTATACAGAAAAAAATTACAAAAAAATTACAAAAAATAGAACAATCGAATAATTGCTCTCTTGTAGTGATGAGCGAGTGTGCTCGTTACTAGAGTTTTCCGAGCCTGTTCGGGTGGTCTCCGAGTATTTGTGAGTGCTCGGAGATTTAATTTATGTCGCCGAAGCTGCATGATTTGCGGCTGTTTGACAACTTGAACACATGCTGTTTATTAGGGAATCCCCACATGTATTCAGGCTGTCTAGCAGCCGCAAATCATGCAGCTTCGGGGACAAAACATAATCTACGAGCACGCCCAAGATACTCGGAGAACACCCGAGCGTGCTAGGAAAACTCGAGTAACGAGCACACTCACTCATCACTACTCTCTAGAGGTATGCAAAGTGGAATGCACAGCCTTTCTCAGCCAAGATTTGCCTTGTTGACATTTTCTTTCAGCAAAGATGTCTGCTAAACTTCAAATGTTTTTGTTTTGCATCTGTTTATTTCTCTATAGTTCATTCCACTTTGTTTCATTTCCTTTTGATGCATACCTCTAAAGATCAATTATGCGATTGCTGTATTTTTTTGTAATTTTTTTTTAATTTTTTGTTTTTTCTGCATATGAATTTCTTGGTGTGTGTGTATACTTACCATTATTTAATGGCTATTATTAACTGTATCTGGAGGTTTTTTGTTTGGATTTGCCTATGTCCGACATTCTCCTTTTAGATTCTTTTAATACGTCTTGGAAATTTTGTTCAATAAAGATTATCCTTTTTATCTTTGGCTGTATATTCCTGTATTTCTACAGTATAAGCTTTTTTAGGTAGTGTGATATTGCAGCTCATCCCCATTCTCTTCAATGGAGTGAGCTGTAATACCACACACAACCTATGGATATGAAATGTTCTGTTTTTTTTTTAAAAAATAAATCTGACATATTTTCCTAATCCTGCAAACCCCTTTAAGCAGTCCCTCTCCTTTAATAGCCTTTTTGTTAGGAGCTTGGATAGTCACTATGTGGATTATATCAGTGCCTTTAAGTTTGAGCTGCCATTTATGGCTGAACTCCTGTTCATTTGATCAGTCTAGTTGAGTACTGTTCTGTAAATTATAATGTTATCTGTTCAGTCTGAAGCCTGAAAATAATGTCTGACACACAATTGTAGTATGATCGCAGGTGCATAGAATGCAGTGACACACAGGAGGCAGAGCAAGGGTTAACAGGTTCTTTTATATTAAACAGAGATATTACAAGCAGGGGGTAATGGGTGTGAACTTGCGGATGGGGAAATTCAAATGCAGAAGGTAAAAACCGGTTAACTTATCAGTCTCTGTGCGCTGGAGGAAGGTGGCTGGAAGATCCCTCGGTGGCACCTCAGGCGGCGTGCGATGTCTCCGATCCAGTCCTGCAGAAGGGAGATTCACTGTTTCCTTGCGATGACGAATCCTCCAGGTCCTTCGGCACGTGGTCTCCTGATCCAGGCACACAATGGGGTAGAGAAGATGGTCGGTGGCACAGTGAAAGAAGCAGAACGTTCGGTAGGGAAGCACACAGTTCAGCGGGCACAGCCACAGGCATGGGCCGGTCCTCAGGAGGCACCACAAGGATGGGACTAAGCAGTGCCTCTGCGATGGCGAATGGAGCAAAGGTATGCGCTCTCTCCTGGGCACTACCCGGTGCGGAAGTCTCTCTGGGCTGAGGGTAGGATGTGTCCGCAGTCTCGCTAGCCTGGAAAACAGGCGCAGCTAGGAGTCAACCGTCTCACTGCTCACAAGCACATTCCCCGCCAAGTGTGTCATCTTCCCGCTCAGACAGCTATTTATGTTGGACCCGCCCCATCAGTCAGGTGTCCTGAACTGCTCCACTCAGAAATCTCTTCCCCCTGCAATAATGGTAACAGCCCTGACAGTTTCGGCCCAGACACGCAAGAGAGACCGTTAGCTTGGCTCTCCTCCCTACACAATCATGTGTCATGTGTCCTTTTTTATTAGTTATGGAATCATGTTAAGGCTCGCTGTGATTTATACTGCCATGCAAATGGCACATAGACTGTAATCTGGGTCTTAGGAGGTTGCATGTGCAACATCATAAGAAGTGATGACGTACCCCTAGGATAAGGGTTCACTGCTTAGATCCATAGATAGGTCCAACACGTCTGCTGTTAAGAAACTGACACAGCTCTACTGAAGTGAATAAAGCTATTCTGTATTTTCCTGACAGCGACATTGTGTATTCTGATTGGGAGTCTTACTTATCCCTAATGGCAGGTGCAGACAACTGTAGATTCTCTCATCCGAGAGAATCGAGCCAATTATGGAAATGAAACCCTGATCAAACTCTGATCTGAGTATGAGCATAGTGTGATCTGATCCTATCGGATGAGAAGAAGATGGAGAAAAGGAGATAAAAAATTCTCCATCTTCTCCATTCTATCACACACTCATTGACATGCATGGCCAAGTGTAATCCGAATATTGGATCACACTCAGACATGCAGCAATTTCTTCCCATGGACCTGCTCTGTCCAAGGAAAATATAGGACATGTGCACAGCCCCATACACTGAAATTGTTCTGAGTGTGATCTGATGTTTTGTCGGATTGCACTCGGACCGAAAATACGCTTGTCTTCACCTGCCCTAATGATAAGGAAGGGATGGCAAATCTCAGCGAAATGGTATATTTTTTTAATATTCCGAAATTCCCTTAACAACTGCAACAGTTTTCCTTTGTACAATAGTCCTAATTCTCAAGTGGTTGAGAAGAAGATATTCAGTAATAAAGGAAATCGGTCAAGGCAGAAGTTGAACTCCATTCACTCTCTATGGCTCATATAAAGATTCTCATTATTCGCACACATCATAGGAAACTGCGGTTATCTGTCTGTGAAGACGTATTTGAAGTGGGATTTAATATGCTGTCAGTCAGCCATGACTATGAGGGACACATCATGCTTTTGACATCTTGAAAAATGGAATGGCTGGTCTCCAAGATATGGAAAATATATGAATAACATGGATACAGCATAATACATACGCCTTCTCTTAAAGGGGCAGTGTGCACATATAATAAATGCCCTCAGCCTGTAGCTGAGAGGCATTTAATATAACATGTTCACTTGCAAGGTGGCTCCCATGGCTCCCAGTGAATTGGTGTTCTACCATTACAGTCGTGATGTCTTCTAGTCCCAGTGAGACCAATGTCCTGTACCAGAATCCCTGGTCCCAGTGCGACCCAAGTCCTGAACCTCATCCCCTGGTCCAAGTGCATCCAGTTTTTGAATGTTGTCCCCTAGTCCTGGAGTGGCCAGTCTTGTTACCGAAATCCCCTGTTCCCAATGTGGCCAGTCCATGTTCCAGTATCCTAGACCAGTGTGTCTGAACATAGTTCTAATCAGTGTCAATGAACCTGACCCCTGGGGTCAGCAACTGCAGTACCGGGATCTGCCCAAGAGTGTTACTTGGTAGCTACCTGCAGCCTAGTGTGTCTCCACCATCAGGAGCTCCAGTGAATACCTTTTAGCCGCTTAGCTATACCCCTTCCTGGCCCTGTGGCACGGTGGGTCGACAAATCCACATTCACCACTGCTGGGAGTAACAATCATGCCTCCTTTTAGACCATTGCTCCATGGTCTAGTTCTGATACTTACACTTCCATTGTAATTACTTTTGACGAAGGACAGTATCAGTTTGGGTACTCTGAATACAGGGTGGGCCATTTATATGGATACACATAAATAAAATGGGAATGGTTGGTGATATCAACATCCTGTTTGTGACACATTAGTAAATGGGAGGGGAAAAACTTTTCAAGATGGGTGGTGACCATGGTGGCCATTTTGGATCCAACTTTATCTTTTCCAATGGGAAGAGGGTCATGTGAGGGTCAGTATCTGTTGTTTCAGATGCTGCACATCTTGTATCTTCAATAGACAATTGCCTTCAGATGACACCAGCATCTGAATCAATGGATACTGGAAGCCAGTGCTAGCATTTCTTCTGTGGTGTTGCTATCAGTGTGTCAAAAGTGGGAGAAGAGGGGTGCATTGACAATCCAATACAATGGTCAGCACTTTGAACACATTTTATAAGTGGTCATAAACTTGTAAATAACTCATGAAAAAATAAAGTTATGTTAAAACCAAGCAAACCATTGTTTTTCTTGTGAAATCTTCAATAAGTGTTATGTGTCACATGTCCCTCTTCCCATTGGCAAAAATAAAGTTGGATCCAAAATGGCCGACTTCAAAATGGCTGCCATGGTCACCACCCATCTTGAAAAGTTTTCCGCTTCCCATATACTAATGTGCCACAAGCAAGAAGTTGATATCACCAACCATTCCCATTTTATTTAGGTGCATCCATATAAATGGCCCACCCTGTAGTATGTGGAACTAGTATCTAGCCCACTCCTATATGCAGAATTAGTATGTGGCTACACACTTCTATAAGCAGTAATCTGCAATGTTTTTTCTGTTATGACACCTTTCTAATATTTATTGTTGCTATGGCTTTTTTGTGAGGTCATACGACGAGCTTGCCTTGGCTCCAAACTGTAATCTCTCAGTCTAAACCATATGACATATGACAATCTCTCATACAGACCATACTTTCTAGGGCTATCTCTCTCTCTGTAACCGAGGGCTCCTTTTCATAAAAGCTCCGGTTGTTTGATACAGACCTTGCTGTCAAGGGCTCTTTTTCTTGGACCTAAACCCTTTATTCAACGGCCCTTGCACATATTCATACACGCCAAGGTTCGTTCCTCTCCACACTCAGTAAAGCAATCTTTAGCCTTTTTCTTGAATCTTAAGGATTTCCTATATATATACCGTACATTCCCACTGTCCAGGCTCTGACTGGCCTACCGAGGAACAGGCAAATCCACCAATGGGCCCACATGTAAGCATGCCCACCTAATATCATCATCATCTAAATGGTACACTTATTGCATCTTATACATTTTGTACAGACAGGAGAAGCATCTCGTCATTTAATTGACAAAACGTTAACTATTATATAGAATCTTAGGTTAATCTGTGAACAAGGGTCAGGTAATATTGCATGTAGCTGATCAGTGGGCCCCCACAGTCAATGTCACTAAAGGTCCTCTGGAAATCCGACACAGCCACTGTTTATTTCTATTCTATTATTTGCAGCCTCATTCAGACCACATATCAGAAATTGTCATGATGTGCCAGTCTGAAGTATAGTGGAGGGCACTGCAACTGTCTCTGGAGCTGGGCCCCTCACTATCCCTCCCAGGAGCACTCTTGAAGGTAGAGAGGCCTGGGTCTCCAACCTTACTATGCTTCTGAATGCACACTTAAAGGTAGTGTTGAGCGATACCGTCCGATACTTGAAAGTATCGGTATCGGATAGTATCGGCCGATACCCGAAAAATATCGGATATCGCCGATACCGATATCCGATACCAATACAAATCAATGGGACATCAAGTATCGGAAGGTATTCTCATGGTTCCCAGGGTCTGAAGGAGAGGAAACTCTCCTTCAGGCCCTGGGATCCATAGGGATGTGTAAAATAAAGAATTAAAATAAAAAATATTGATATGCTCACCTCTCCGGCGGCCCCTGGACTTCACGCTGCTAACCGGGAGGCTTCTTTGTTTAAAAAGCGCGCCTTTCGGACCTGTGAATGACGTCCCGGCTTCTGATTGGTCGCGTGCCGCCCATGTGACCGGCACGCGACCAATCAGAGGCCGCGACGTCATTCGCAGGTCCTCAATTCCTAGAATTAGCAGTTTTGTGAATGAGAATGACGTCGCGGCTTCTGATTGGCCGCGTGCCGCCCATGTGACCGGCACGCGACCAATCAGAGGCCGCGACGTCATTCGCAGGTCCTCAATTCCTAGAATTAGCAGTTTTGTGAATGAGAATGACGTCGCGGCTTCTGATTGGCCGCGTGCCGGTCACATGGGCGGCACGCGACCAATCAGAAGCCGCGACGTCATTCTCATTCACAAAACTGCTAATTCTAGGAATTGAGGACCTGCGAATGACGTCGCGGCCTCTGATTGGTCGCGTGCCGGTCACATGGGCGGCACGCGACCAATCAGAAGCCGGGACGTCATTCACAGGTCCGAAAGGCGCGCTTTTTAAACAAAGAAGCCTCCCGGTTAGCAGTGTGAAGTCCAGGGGCCGCCGGAGAGGTGAGCATATCGATATTTTTTATTTTAATTCTTTATTTTACACATCCCTATTGATTCGATACCGATACCCGATATCACAAAAATATCGGATCTCGGTATCGGAATTCCGATACCGCAAGTATCGGCCGATACCCGATACTTGCGGTATCGGAATGCTCAACACTACTTAAAGGGAACCTGTCACCCCCCCAGGCGTTTGAAACTAAAACAGCCACCTTGTGCAGCAGTAATGCTGTATTCTGACAAGGTGGCTCTTTTAGTTATTGGTGCTGTAAATGCAGAAATAATCTTTTTTTTTTTTTTTTGCGTGTCTAAGCCACTCACCGCATGCCCAGGAATCCCAGCCCCGCAGTGTGAATAAATCATAAGACACTGAGGGACTGGGATTCACAAGCAGGGCGGCCGCACAGGCACAGTCAGCGAGACTGCATATGAGGACAGACGGACAGCGCTCACTGCGCCTGCCCCAGGCAAGACAAAAGAGTGCAGGCGCCGGATGATTTCAAAACAAACAGCGCTGAGGAGGCGGCGCCGGGCGCCAAGAAGACTTGAGTGACAGCTGTGAGGCGTCTGCAGCAGAGGGGGGGGAAAGACCTGCCTCCAGGACTGAAGCCAGGTATTTCGGACAAATGAAAAAACGGATTATTTCTGCATTTACAGCACCAATAACTAAAAGAGCCACCTTGTCAGAATGCAGCATTACTGCTGCACAAGGTGGCTCCTTTAGTTTCAAACGCCAGTGGGGGTGACAGGTTCCCTTTAACTATTTCCTTCCTCACCCAGGAAGGAATGGGACTGACAAGAAATGGATAGCACGAACCAGACAGACAGGGAAAACAGACTGCGATGACATTAAACTGCAATCATATAAAAACGGTCAAGCAATAAAAAAGTGGAAAACAAGGGAACAGTAGGAGCGATCAACCAAATGGGAGAGGATAAGGAAATACACACACTACAATAAACACTCAAAAAACTCCTAGAGTAAGCACCAACTAACTGTCACAAATAAGGACTACTCCTTCAGCATCAAACTGGGTAATTGTAAGCTATTACCAGCAGGGAACAGAGGAAGCAGTGAGGTTTAAATAGAAGACCCCACAGACTGATAGGAAAGGCCAAATAGCAAATGGAAAACACCTGCTATAAGAAAGGAGTGACAAAAGGCAAAGGGAAATCAGCACCCGGGCAGCTACAGGATCTCCAGTGGCTCAGTTGATAGAGACGCAGACAGACAACCACAAGACTTACAGATCGAATCCTGAGGCATGACAGAACTACAGGGAAACAAGACCCTATTGACATTTCTACAGGCCCACAGTGATCCTCCATACCCCTCTACAAGACCCAACTACAACACCTGTCAGGTTTATACCCTTACCCACCACTGGATCTCTAGTAGGGATAATAATAATTTTATTTATATAGCGCCAACATATTTCCGCTGCTCTTTACAAATTATAGAGGGGATTTGTTCAGACAATAGACATTACAGCATAACAAAAATCACAGTTCAAAATAGATACCAAGAGGAGTGAGGGCCCTGCTCGCAAGCTTACAAACTATGAGGAAAAAGGGGAGACACGAGAGGTGGATGATATTTCCCCTCACTCAAGGTAGGTAACTCATCACCTTAACAACTTAAAGGTCTCTGTATCACTTCTCCCATTCTCTGGACCGTCATTTTCACAATCAAAGCTTTTCAGGCTCCCCTGCCACATTTCAAAGGGACAAACCTGCACCTCCAGATGACCAAGGTCCTAGTCTAACTAGCTGTCCAACCTTTAGTACTAAAGTCTAGCATATCAGGAGATAAACTCTGATGTGTTCACCCACCCTAGATACTCACTACTGAGGACCAGAAATACCCTACAACACCTTATGTTGTGGAAATGTTATTACCCAGTCATTGAGCCATCACAATTTGACAACAAAAAAGTCACATGGATTCTGGTTGACTTTACTATTTTTTTACAATGACGCATGGTCTGGAGAGAAAACTGGACTACTTCACCATGTATTTGGCCAAAGCCAAAAAGTGCCAGTGCTAAGGTTGCTTTTTTTCTACAGTATGAGATAACCAAAGTTGAGTATATAAATATATGCATCCAGTGATCATCTCAACATCATTAAATCCAATGCTTTTCATTGTAGAAAATATTTTTGCAAGGTACTGTAAAACAATCCTATTTGTATTAGTACTTGCAAAATGTTCAGTGTAGATTTGCCGCAAAGTGACAGCTAGGGCAAAGATACTAAAGGTAAAAGCTGAAAAGGATTCTTCATAATGGAAGAAAGGTTTATTTTACTCCTTTACGGGGTCATTGCTCCTGAGATGAGTCCAATAAAAAAGGCTTCATTCACATGACCTGGACCTCAATAGGATATGTCTATCATCAATGAAACAAGAATAAGAGCAAGTACAACGCTAAGGTCACACCTACACTGTCCCATTATATGCCTGTAAAGGTTCTTGACATTTGCACTGTGCACAACACCAAGGGGACAACAGTAAACATGATAGGGAGGGTTTAGACCACATGACTTACAGGGTCTAGGTGCATTTAAACTGCGTTATTAATAGGAACTTAAAGTCCCAAATATGGCACGGCAAACGTGTAACCGATTACCGGTCGTTTAACACAACAGATCGGCTGGCGTAAATCCAGTCCTAAAAGATAGCAGAAATCATATAGTGGGCCATGTCTACAGGCCGACCACAGTTCCTTTGAGCACAGAACAATCAGTAATTGATTGCTCTGTGCACATAAAATATCATTTATTCAAAGTGGTGATTAGGGATGAGCGACTTTTACTTTTTTAGGGTCGAGTCGGCTTTTGCGAAACCCGACTATCTCAAAAAGTCGAGTCGAATGAAATCAGCCGATTATCACAAAAAGTCGGGGTCGGGGATTGACCGAAACACGAAACCCAATGCAAGTCAATGGAGGAGCATAGTCGGCAGTGAGTGGAGGCCAGGAAAACACCTAGAGTGCCCATTTTAATGGCAAAATCATCCATTCTTGGTACTGAAGCTTGTCAATCTTAATTTACCTTATAATAATAGTTAGGCATTGGAAATTGGGGGTCATTTGGCTAAAGTTGTGGGGGGTATGGTGGTTCAAGTATTTAGTGGGCCCAGGAAACGTGGACCACGTCGCGGCAGTGGAGCAGGGAGAGGGGTAAGTATTTCAACTTTGCAAGTGCTGTGATCCTGAGCAAGCAGGGGGGGCCCACTTGTTGGCATTGGCACTGGCACAGGGCCCCTCAAAGTACGGCGGTGTGTTTGCACGGCGGGGGCACCTCCCACTGGCAGCCACACTTTTGCATACTATGAGGGGCCCTGTGTTAGGAGTCGAGTTTGCTCTGCTACACAGGGGGAATCTCGATCCGTCTCCGCTGCGGTCTCCCATTCTCCTCCAGCCGCAGTGGAGTCTGCTCAGCAGGGACGTCGATCCCAGCGTCTCGCTCAGTCTGACTCTGTGCGAAGAGTTGCTGCTGCTTCTCCAGTCTCTGCCATTAAAGTCAGTGCTGGTAAGCAGCGAGCGGACTTCTCTGGGACTAAGTCCTTGTCTGCACGTACTGAGCATGCCCAGGGTAAGATCTCCCGTTGGAGATCGAGGGTCATGTGCTCAGGCTCTGCAGCACATTCCATTGGTCCTCTTGGCAGGTCTTGGAAGGGCAAAAGTGCTGTAGCCACTTCCTGTGCTGCAACTATATAAACTGCGCATGACCGCACGGCCATGCGCTAGTATTGTCTTGTAAATATGTGTGTGTGTTGTGAGTGAAAGTCGCTCTTTAAATAACCCTCCCTATTGAATGTCTGTTCGCGGAAGGTGTATGTTTGCTATCTAGCGCCCGACTTATCCAACAGCACGAAACACACATTACAGCGTCCTCTTGCTGTGTCCGCCTGTACGGCGCCGTGCGCTTGCCTTACGCTTTCCATACCTAAGCCAGTGTGGTTGGTGGCGTCCGTCAGTGCGGCATTGCTCGCACTCCTGTGCATTTATATATTTATTCTTAGTTTCCTTACACACCCAGTTGTGGTGTAGTGCCAGCGAGGGTCTAATCGGACTTCAATCCCAGTTGGGGTTAAGTACGCTGACTACTCGCTCGCGCTTTAGGTGCGGTGCCACGATCCTGTGACGCAGCAGGATTGCTCCCTTCATGCTGGGTGAGGTTGAACCCACGTGTATATAATTTAGTGTACCGCCATATAGTCTGTATTTACTAGCAGCAGGTTTTCACCTGCACGGTGGACCCCGGACTGCGAACGCATCTATATCACCTTTCTTGGTGCGTTCCGCCAGTCCTAACAGAATACTAGCGCCAGGGTCTGGCTAGTAAATGATGGACGATCAGCGTTCACAGCGGTACATCCAGCAGCTGGAGGGAAGGTTGGCGGCTCTTGAGCGTTCAACTTCAGCTGTGGATGTCACTGCTGTCGCTGTTCAGGCTGCTAGTGTTGCTGCAGCCACCTTGTCCACTGCCGCTCCTGTCCCGACTCTAACTCGCCTCCCGCTTCCAGAGAAATTCTCTGGTGACAGTAAGTCTTGTAGGGGTTTCGTGAGTCAGTGCTCTATCCATCTCGAGCTTCTGGCCTCTCGTTTCCCTACAGAGCGGGCTAAGGTGGGATTTATAGTGTCTCTTCTGTCGGACAGAGCGTTGCAGTGGGCTACGCCGCTATGGGAGCGTAGCGATCATGTGGTGCAGAGTGCTCCGTTGTTTCTGAGCACTCTGAAACAGGTCTTTTTAGGACCTCGTGTCACCCATGATACGGCGCTCCAATTGTTGGCATTGACTCAGGGCTCGTCCTTGGTCAGTCATTTTGCCGTCCACTTCCGCACCTTAGCATCTGAGCTGGAGTGGTCGGATAAAGCCCTCATTCCTATATTTTGGAGGGGGCTGGCTGACCACGTTAAGGACGCCCTGACAACTAGGGAGATTCCCGCCACACTGGAGGAATTAATTACTCTATCCACTCGTATTGATCTCCGTTTTCACGAGCGGAGGTTAGAGCGAGCCCAGTGTAGGCAGAGGTTTCGGCTGGCTCCCACCTTCGCCAAACCTTTGGAATCTCCAGACCAGGCTCCTGAGCCCCATGAGCCTGTGGTAGAGTCTCGAGCAGGATCTAAGTCCCGGACCTTTCATGCACTCCAGATTTGTCATCTTTGCCAACAGTCTGGACATCTTGCCTCCAGATGTCTTCAGCGGTCGAGGAAACGTCAGCGTCTAGTGGTAGTTGGTGGAGGTGCACTAGACACGGCGACGTTTGCCTCCAAATTGTCCTTTAAGGGGACAATAACATTGGGCTCATCCTCTCACTCGGTGGAACTCTGTGTGGATTCTGGGGCGGAGGGCAATTTTATGTCTTCAGCCTTCGCCCAACGTCACGCAATTCCTCTGGTCATGCTATCTCAACCAGTAACGGTACGAGTGGTGAATGGGTCGACACTGCCCACACAGATTACACATCAAACTATCCCTTTTACTCTGTCCATGTCACCATCTCATCAGGAGATTATATCTCTACTCGTCATTCCTGAGGGAATTGATGAGGTTCTCTTGGGGATACCTTGGTTACGGTACCACTCTCCTCACATCGAGTGGTCCTCAGGCAGAATTCTGGGATGGGGTGAATCTTGTGGGAACAGGTGTCAGCGAGAGTGCATTCAGGTTACTACTACAGAGGTACCCGCAGATCTCTCCTCTCTCCCCAAGCAATATTGGTCTTATGCAGACGTATTCTCCAAAAATGCAGCGGAGACTCTTCCGCCCCATCGCCCCTATGACTGTCCTATTGATCTCTTGCCTGGTGCTGAGCCTCCCCGGGGTCGAGTCTATCCATTATCTCTCCCGGAAACGGAGGCAATGTCTCAGTACATACAAGAGAATCTGGCAAGAGGGTTCATCAGGAAGTCAGTGTCACCTGCTGGGGCAGGGTTCTTTTTCGTGCAGAAGAAGAATGGAGAACTACGTCCATGCATAGACTACAGGGGTCTTAATGCTATCACAGTTAAGAACAAGTACCCTTTGCCGTTGATATCTGAGCTTTTCGATAGGCTTCGGGGAGCTAGAGTGTTTACTAAACTAGATCTGCGGGGTGCTTATAACCTGATTCGCATCCGTGAGGGGGACGAGTGGAAAACGGCATTTAACACCAGAGATGGGCACTATGAGTATCTGGTGATGCCCTTCGGGCTCTGTAATGCACCTGCCGTTTTCCAAGACTTTGTCAACGACATCTTCCGGGATATGCTTTCCACCTCGGTTGTAGTCTATCTGGATGATATTCTCATCTTTTCTCCAGATATTGACTCCCACCGGAGAGATGTTGGCAGAGTCTTCGACCTCCTACGGGCAAACTCTCTTTATGCAAAGTTGGAGAAGTGTGTGTTTGAGCAGGAGTCCTTACCTTTCCTGGGCTATATCATCTCCGCCCAGGGATTGGCTATGGATCCTGCCAAACTGCAGGCTGTGATGGACTGGCAAGAGCCCCATTCTCTTAAAGCGGTGCAGCGCTTTATGGGGTTCATAAACTATTACCGCCAGTTCATTCCCCACTTCTCAACTCTGGTAGCTCCCTTGGTAGCCCTCACCAAGAAGGGAGCGAATCCCAAATTGTGGTCGGAAGAGGTCTCCAAGGCATTCACTTCTATTAAGTCCCACTTTGCTAGCGCTCCCATCTTACATCGTCCCGATGTGGATAAGCCATTCCTACTGGAGGTGGATGCCTCGTCCGTTGGTGCTGGAGCAGTCCTCTACCAAAAGGATGCTCAAGGTCGGAAGCATCCATGCTTCTTCTTCTCCAAGACCTTCACGCCAGCGGAGAGGAACTACTCCATCGGGGACAGGGAGTTGCTAGCAATGAAGTTGGCCTTTTCGGAGTGGAGACACCTTCTGGAAGGTGCGCGGTTTCCCTTCCAAGTTTACACGGACCACAAAAATTTGGTCTATTTGCAGACAGCCCAGCGGCTAAATTCTCGCCAGGCCAGATGGTCCCTGTTCTTCTCCCGGTTCCACTTTTCCCTTCATTATCTCGCCGGGGAGAAGAATATCCGTGCTGACGCTCTCTCACGCTCCCTTATGTCAACTGAGGAGGAGGAAGAGGAGCCTCGGCTTATTGTCCCTTCCGAGAGCCTGAGAACCGTGGCGCCGGTTTCGCTAGAGTCTGTGCCTCCGGGCAAGACTTTTGTGCCCATTAATTTGCGACCGGAGGTTCTCTCTTGGGCTCATTCGTCCAGGGTGGGTGGACACTTTGGGACAAAGAGGACATCTGAGCTACTGGCGAGGACGTACTGGTGGCCGCATATGGTCCGGGATGTCAGGGATTATGTTCTGGCGTGTGTCTCCTGCGCCAAAAATAAATCTCCGCGTCAAAGGCCAGCTGGTTTGCTCTATCCCTTGCCGGTGGCAGATAGGCCCTGGGAGATGGTCGGGATGGACTTTGTTGTGGGTTTGCCTAAGTCTCGCGGCTGTACCATCATTTGGGTCATCACCGATCATTTCTCAAAAATGGTGCATTTGGTGCCGCTGCCGCGGTTACCTTCTGCACGGGCCTTGGCAGCGTTGTTCATTAGACATATCTTCCGCCTGCATGGTATGCCAGACAAAATTGTCAGTGACCGGGGTCCCCAGTTTGCGTCTCGGTTCTGGAGAGAGCTCTGTCGTCTTCTCAGTATTGAGTTGAATCTCTCTTCCGCTTATCATCCCGAGACGAATGGGTTGGTAGAGAGGGCCAACCAGACCTTGGTCACATACCTGCGACATTTTGTTTCAGCCAGGCAGGATGACTGGGCATCCTTGCTATCATGGGCAGAGTTTGCACTGAACAACGCCGTAGCCGACTCCACTGGACAAACCCCATTCCTCCTCAACTATGGTCAGCATCCACGGGTACCTGTGCCTATGCCCGTGTCTTCCGCAGACTCCAGGGTGGCAGACTGGGCTGTGGAGGCACGGGATATTTGGGACCGCACTCAGGATGCCATTCGGGCCTCTAAGGAGAGAATGAGGTCCTCCGCCGATGCTCATCGGCGCCCCGCTCCGACCTTTGCTCCTGGCGACTTGGTGTGGCTCTCCGCCCGTAACATCAGGCTGCGAGTTGAGTCCACTAAATTTGCTCCTCGCTACTTGGGCCCATTCAAGGTCCTCGAGCAGGTTAATCCTGTGGTCTATCGTTTGGCCCTTCCGCCACGCTTGGGTATCACTGACACCTTTCATGTGTCCCTCTTGAAACCCGTGTATATGTCCCGGTTTTCCGAGTCATCTGCTGGGACATCGGGTTCGTCTACGGACGATTATGAGGTGAACGCTATTTTGGGGTGCAAGGTGGTGCGTGGTAAAAAACTTTATTTGGTAGACTGGAAGGGTTATGGCCCCGAGGACAGGTCCTGGGAGCCTGTTGAGCACATTCGGGCTCCGCAGCTCATTGCTGCCTTCGAACGTAGCGAGGCCCAAGGAGGGGGGGGGCCCTAGGAGGGGGGGTAATGTTAGGAGTCGAGTTTCCTCTGCTGCACAGGGGGAATCTCGATCCGTCTCCGCTGTGGTCTCCCATTCTCCTCCAGCCGCAGTGGAGTCTGCTCAGCAGGGACGTCGATCCCAGCATCTCGCTCAGTCTGACTCTGTGTGAAGAGTTGCTGCTGCTTCTCCAGTCTCTGCCATTAAAGTCAGTGCTGGTCAGCAGCGAGCGGACTTCTCTGGGACTAAGTCCTTGTCTGCACGTACTGAGCATGCCCAGGGTAAGATCTCCTGTTGGAGATCGAGGGTCATGTGCTCAGGCTCTGCAGCACATTCCATTGGTCCTCTTGGCAGGTCTTGGAAGGGCAAAAGTGCTGTAGCCACTTCCTGTGCTGCAACTATATAAACTGCGCATGACCGCACGGCCATGCGCTAGTATTGTCTTGTAAATATGTGTGTGTGTTGTGAGTGAAAGTCGCTCTTTAAATAACCCTCCCTATTGAATGTCTGTTCGCGGAAGGTGTATGTTTGCTATCTAGCGCCCGACTTATCCAACAGCACGAAACACACATTACAGCGTCCTCTTGCTGTGTCCGCCTGTACGGCGCCGTGCGCTTGCCTTACGCTTTCCATACCTAAGCCAGTGTGGTTGGTGGCGTCCGTCAGTGCGGCATTGCTCGCACTCCTGTGCATTTATATATTTATTCTTAGTTTCCTTACACACCCAGTTGTGGTGTAGTGCCAGCGAGGGTCTAATCGGACTTCAATCCCAGTTGGGGTTAAGTACGCTGACTACTCGCTCGCGCTTTAGATGCGGTGCCACGATCCTGTGACGCAGCAGGATTGCTCCCTTCACGCTGGGTGAGGTTGAACCCACGTGTATATAATTTAGTGTACCGCCATATAGTCTGTATTTACTAGCAGCAGGTTTTCACCTGCATGGTGGACCCCGGACTGCGAACGCATCTATATCACCTTTCTTGGTGCGTTCCGCCAGTCCTAACACCCTGTGACAGTGACGTAGCTAACGAGTATCCCCCCCACCTGATGAAGGAACCTGCACTTTCATCTGCACCTTCCTCTTTGTCCCTGTGTAAGGTGGTATAGTATGCGGGAAGGGGAACCTCACTTTCAGCAGGGTCAGAATCTGGCTGTGTAGCGTGCAAGGGGAATGTAGCGGTCTGGGTCAATGTACCAGCAGAGTCATCTAGCACTGGCTGGGCAATGGGCAGGATGAGGAGGAAACACAGATATAGGCCCAAATAATAAAGTGGGCTAAATGCATTTCAAAATTGGTAACAGGACTAACCAGGCGGCATTGCTTTGTTCAGTGGAGGACAACTGTAATGAAAGGCTGACACAGTGAGTAGGCCCAAATCAGTAAGTAGTCTAAATGCAGTTCAAAATTCGTAACAGTAGTAAACATGCGGCACTGCTTTGTTCAGTGGAGGAGAACAGCAAGGAGTGGCAGACACTGTTAGTAGGCCCCAACCAAACTAGTAGCCCCACTGCAGTTGTTCCATTTAACAACTATTTAACAAGAGCCTGAAGATAGAAGCTCAGGAAAGGCAACCAGGAGAACACCTTGGAGCGGCAGACACTGTTAGTAGGCCCCAACCAAGCTAGTAGCCCCACTGCAGTTTTAAAATTCCGATAGGCTGAAAACCTGATAATTGCAGGTCCTTTTTTTAAGAGGACAGATGTATTGAGTGGCGCAGCCAGACACTGCTAGTAGGCCTTACCCCACAAAGTTGGCTCGATGCAGGTTTAAAAAAGGTTACATGGGTACACGGTCAGCATTGGTGTGGTCAGTGGAGGACAATTGGAAGGAGGGACCGCAGACAGACTTAGTAGGCCTAAAATAAAAAAAGGAGGCTCTATGCACTTTTAATTAGGTTCCAGGGGTACACAGGCAGCATTGGTGTGGTCAGCGGAGGACTATTGGAAGGAGGAACCGCAGACAGACTTAGTAGGCCTAACATAAAAAAAGGTGGCTCTATGCACTTTTAACCCCTTCCCGACCCATGACGCCACGTAGGCGTCATGAAAGTCGGTGCCAATCCGACCCATGACGCCTATGTGGCGTCATGGAAAGATCGCGTCCCTGCAGATCCGGTGAAAGGGTTAACTCCCATTTCACCCGATCTGCAGGGACAGGGGGAGTGGTAGTTTAGCCCAGGGGGGTGGCTTCACCCCCTCGTGGCTACGATCGCTCTGATTGGCTGTTGAAAGTGAAACTGCCAATCAGAGCGATTTGTAATATTTCACCTATTATAACGGGTGAAATATTACAATCCAGCCATGGCCGATGCTGCAATATCATCGGCCATGGCTGGAAATACTAATGTGCCCCCACCCCACCCCTCCGATCGCCCCCCCCAGCCCCCCGATCTGGCCGGTACACTGCTCCAGCTCCCCTCCGTCCAGTGCTCCGCTCCACCCGTGCTCTTGTCCGCTCCCCCCGTGCTCCAATCACCCCCCCATGCTCCAATCACCCCCCCTGCACTCCGATCCACCCCCCCGTGCTCCGTTCCAGCCCCCCGTGCTCCGTTCCAGCCCCCCCGTGCTCCGTTCCACGCCCCCCGTGCTCCGTTCCACGACTGCCGCGCTCCGATTCCCCCCCCCGTGCTCCGATCCCCCCCCGTGGTCCCCCCCCACCCCATCATACTTACCGATCCTGCCGGGGTCCCGTCCGTCTTCTCCCTGGGCGCCGCCATCTTCCAAAATGGCGGGCGCATGCGCAGTGCGCCCGCCGAATCTGCCGGCCGGCAGATTCGTTCCAAAGTGCATTTTGATCACTGAGATAGATTATATCTCAGTGATCAAAATAAAAAAAATAATAAATGACCCCCCCTTTGTCACCCCCATAGGTAGGGACAATAAAAAAAATAAAGAAAAAATTTTTTTTCCACTAATGTTAGAATAGGGTTAGGGGTAGGGATAGGGTTAGGGATAGGGTTAGGGGTAGGGTTAGGGTTAGGGTTAGGGGTAGGGTTAGGGGTAGGGCTAGGGGTAGGGTTAGGGGTAGGGATAGGGGTAGGGTTAGGGTTAGGGTTAGGGCTAGGGTTAGGGGTAGGGTTAGGGTTAGGCCTAGGGTTAGGGTTTCGGTATGTGCACACGTATTCTGGTCCTCTGCGGATTTTTCCGCTGCGGATTTGATAAATCCGCAGTGCTAAACCGCTGCGGATTTATGGCAGATTTACCGCGTTTTTTTTCTGCGCATTTCACTGCGGTTTTACAATTGCAATTTTCTTGCAGGGGTACACAGGCAGCATTGGTGTGGTCAGTGGAGGACTATTGGAAGGAGGGACCGCAGACAGACTTAGTAGGCCTAACATAAAAAAGGTGGCTCTATGCACTTTTAAATAGGATCCAGGGGTACACAGGCAGCATTGGTGTGGTCAGCGGAGGACTATTGGAAGGAGTGTCTGACACAGTTAGTACTCCAAAAGAATACATAGATGTTAATGTCTCGCAATAAAACAAAAAAAAAAAAATGGGTGGCATACTTAGGTACAGGGGTGGGCTCCTCTGCTGACTTTCAGACATTGTTATTTGGTGCAAAGTATTTACTGGTGTAAATGTAGGACAGGGCCACTGAATATTTTAAGTAGCATCATACATGTCAACAAATTGGTATTCTCAGTGCCAGGCATTGAAGGATTTCACCGCATAGACTAAACAGCGGTGGAGCAGTGACAGATAATTTTGCAAGTGGTAAAGCACAGTTTGAGCTGGGGGTGGGGGGCACTCTCTCGTGCCCGGCGGTACTGGCCCAAGGCCCCTCATGTTACAATGGTGTGTCTGACATTGGGTGCGCGCCACCACTGCCAGAGACACTTCATTGTACTATGAGGGACCCGGTGCCAGTGCCGTCGACCAAAAGTGGGCACACCCACCTCTTCAGGAAAAAAAGGCACTCTCACAGGTGCTTTCGCCAAAGGGCAAGACCACGGCCCCGTGGGGGGAGTCAGCCCATTTAGGTAGGTGTAAACATGTCGTATGCTGGACATACAGCAGCTGCAAATGGAGAAATTGGAACACTCAGTAAGACCAGTCCAAAAGCAAGACCTTTTTAAAGGAAAGCTAGGTGTAAGCCGGGAAAGGTGGGGCAAAATAATTAGAAATCCATGAGTGGTTCATTTTAATGAAGGTTAGATCATCAACATTTTGAGTAGCCAGACGAGCCCTTTTTTTGGTCAGTATTGAACCAGCAGCACTGAATACTCTTTCTGATAGCACACTAGCTGCTGGGCAAGCAAGCTCCTGCAATGCATATTCGGACAATTCAGACCAGGTGTCTATTTTGGATGCCCAGTAATCAAATGGGAATGACGAGTGAGGAAGAACATCGATAGGGGAGGAAAAATAGTTAGTAACCATACTGGACAAATGTTGTCTCCTGTCACTTTGAATTGATGCTGTAGTACCTGTCCTGTCTGCGGTCATTGTGAAATCACTCCACAACCTGGTCAGAAAACCCCTCTGTCCAATGCCACTTCTGATTTGTGCAACTCTAACACCTCTGCCCTGTTGCCCCCTGCAGCTCGTGTGAGAACCATCACCTGCGCTGTGTGCTGGGAATGCCTGAATCAAACGGTCAACAACAGTTGCTTGTTTGGTTGCCAATATTTGTTCAAGGTTCTCATGTGGCATGATGTTTTGCAGTTTCCCCTTATAGCGTGGATCTAGGAGGCAGGCCAACCAGTAATCGTCATCGGTCATCATTTTTATAATGCGGGCGTCCCTTTTTAGGATACACAAGGCATAAACTGCCATGTGGGCCAATGTTCCTGTTATCAAGTCACTGCTTGTGCTGGGTTGAGGAGCACTTTCGGGCAAATCAATGTCACTTGCTTCCCTCAAAAAACCTGAACCTGGCCTTGCAACGCCACCAGTTTCTATTGCCCCGTGAGAAGCTTCCTCATCCAAAAAATACTCATCCCCATCTTCCTCCTCGTCCTCCTCCTCTTTGCCCGCCACCTTGTCCAGTAGACTTCCCTGACCAGACAATGGCTGACTGTCATCATGGCTTCCCTCGTCCTCGGCTGCAGACGCCTGCTCCTTTATGTGCGTCAAACTTTGCATCAGCAGATGCATTAGGGGGATGCTCATGCTTATTATGGCGTTGTCTGCACTAACCTGCCGTGTGCATTCCTCAAAACACTGAAGGACTTGACAGAGGTCTTGTAGCTTCGACCACTGCACACCTGACAACTCCATGTCTGCCATCCAACTGCCTGCCCGTATATGTGTATCCTCCCACAAATACATAACAGCATGCCTCTGTTCGCACAGTCTCTGAAGCATGTGCAGGGTGGAGTTCCACCTTGTTGCAACGTCGATGATTAGGCGATGCTGTGGAAGATCGCTGATGGTTCTGCATACGGCTGGAGTGTACGGGCGAACGGCAGATGTGCGAGCAAAGTCTGCGCACCTTCAGGAGCAGGTCGGGTAACCCCGGATAACTTTTCAGGAAGCACTGCACCACCTGGTTTAAGGTGTGAGCTAGGCAAGGAATGTGTTTTAGTTGTGAAAGAGCTATGGCAGCCATAAAATTCCTTCCGTTATCATTCACTACCTTGCCTGCCTCAAGATGTACACTGCCCAGCCATGACTGAGTTTCTTGCTGCAAGAACTCGGACAGAACTGTTGTTGCCCAAACACTTCATTGCCAATACAGCCTGCTGACGCTTGCCACTAGCTATTCCATAATGGGACACCTCGTGTGCAACAGTGGCAGCTGCGGATGGAGTGGTCGTGCGACTGCGGTCTGTGGACGAGCTGTCGCTTCTGCTGGAGGACGAGGAGGAGGGGGGGCCAACGCCTACAGCCAACTGTTTCCTAGACCGTGGGCTAGGCAGAACTGTCCCAATATAGCTGTCCCCTCTGGACCCGGCATCCACCACATTAACCCAGTGTGCAGTGATGGACACGCAACGCCCCTGGCCATGCCTACTGGTCCATGCATCTGTTGTCAGGTGCATCTTTCTACTCACAGATTGCCTGAGTGCATGGACAATGCGGTCTTTAACATGCTGGTGGAGGGCTGGGATGGCTTTTCTTGAAAAGAAGTGTCGACTGGGTAGCTCGTAGCGTGGTACAGCATAGTCCATCAGGGCTTTGAAAGCTTCGCTTTCAACTAACCGGTAGGGCATCATCTCTAATGAGATTAGTCTAGCAATGTGGACGTTCAAACCCTACGCGGATGAGAGGATAACTACTTCCTTTTCCTAACGAGAGTCTCTTGTAGGGTGAGCTGGACTGGAGAGCTGCATATGGTGGTACTAGCGGGGGTGTCGGTGGACATGGCAGACTGAGAGAGGGTTGGTGATGGTATTCTTGCTGTTGGCCTACATACAGTGTTTCCTACCAAGAACCTGGTGATTCCCTGACTGCTTTGGCCTTGCGACGAAACCTCCACATTTGCTGCAGGTGGTGTGGTAAATGTTGGGCTTACAGTGAGGGAAGGGATGTAGCATTGCTGACTAGCTTCATTGTGAGGGTGCAACAATGTTAAGGGACGTTTGGTAGTTAGTCCAGGCTTGCAAGTGCATGGTGTTTAAATGTCTATGCATGCAACTTGTATTTAGACTTTTAACATTCTGACCTCTGCTGAAGGTCCTTGAGCATTTCTTACAGATTACTTTGCACTGATTATTTGGATGTTGGTTAAAAAAATGCCAGACTGCACTCTTCCTACTATTGGATACCTTTTCAGGCATTACACACTGATCTACTTTAACTGGATGGCCACACTGTCCTACAACTGGTTTTGGTTTAGCCACACGTTTTTGGCCAGACACGGGCCTGCCAAATGGAACCTGTTGTGATGTTGATGCCTGCTGCGACTCCTCCTCCTTCGTTTCAGAGCTACTGCCGGCTGCACCCTGTTCCCCCAATGGCTGCCAATCGGGGTCAACAACTGGGTCATCTATGACCTCCTCTTCTATGTCCTGTGCACCTTCCTCTGTGTCACCGTGTAAGCCTGTGCTATAGCGTTTGTGACGGGGCTCAATAGTCTCATCTGGGTCAGATTCTGGATCAGTACACTGCAAGGGCAATGTTGTGATCTGAGTCAAAGGAACAGCATAACAATCTGGCTGTGGCTGTGCATCTGTGCACTCCATGTCCGATTCATCTTGTAATGGGCATAACCTGTTAACAATTTCCCTTTGTAACCCAGGAACGGTATGTGTAAAGAGCTCCATGGAGTAACCCGTTGTGTTGCCTGTTGCATCCTTCTCTATTGTTCTGGGTGAAGAACGCAAGGAAGCGACTTGTCCCTGACCGGGAACTTCCACTGACGACATGCTGCTTTTACATTTTGCAGTTTCCGAAGAGGAGGCAAAAGAGCTAGAGGCAGAGTCAGCAAGGAAAGCCAAAATTTGTTCCTGCTGCTCCGGCTTTAAAAGCGGTTTTCCTACTCCCAGAAAAGGGAGCGTTCGAGGCCTTATGCTGCCAGATGATGACGGTGGCTGAACAACTCGAGACTTAGGTGCTATATTGCTTTTCCCACGACCACCTGATGCTCCACCACCACTACCATCATTACCAGCTGGCAATGACCGCCCACGACCATGACCTTTTCCACCAGACTTTATTCTTGGAAATATGTAACCAAACTTACAAACGTTATTTGGTATTGTAAAACCAGTTACAAGGTGGACGCAAAATTGTTGTGAATTTAAATCTCCCTTTATAGGTGTGTGAGAGTGCAGGGGAAATCAGGCCCGCTGTATTAAAGTACACAGTTTCAGTGGCACACAGTGGCTGACAGATATGCCACTAACAGGACTGACGCAGATGAACAGATTTGCCAATATTAATCTCCCCTTCTTTTTTGGGGGGATGGGAGACTAGTGAATCAATCTGGCCCACAGTTTTACAGTAGTGTTTCAGTGGCAGCCAGTGGCTGACAGATATGCCACTAACAGGACTGACGCAGATGCACAGATTTGCCAATATTAATCTCCCCTTCTTTTTTGGGGGGATGGGAGACTAGTGAATCAATCTGGCCCACAGTCTTACAGTAGTCTTTCAGTGGCAGCCAGTGGCTGACAGATATGCCACTAACAGGACTGACGCAGATGCACAGATTTGCCAATATTAATCTCCCTTCTTTTCTTGGGGGGATGGGAGACTAATGAATCAATCTGGCCCACAGTTTTACATTAGTCTTTCAGTGACAGCCAGTGGCTGACAGATATGCCACTAACAGGACTGACGCAGATGCACAGATTTGCCAATATTAATCTCCCCTTCTTTTTGGGGGGGATGGGAGACTAGTGAATCACTCTGGCCCACAGTTTTACAGTAGTAGTTCATTGGCAGCCAGTGGCTGATAGATATGCCACTAACAGGACTTACGCAGATGCACAGATTTGCCAATATTAATCTCCCCTTCTTTTTTGGGGGATGGTAGACTAGTGAATCAATCTGGCCCACAGTTTTACAGTAGTGTTTCAGTGGCAGCCAGTGGCTGACAGATATGCCACTAACAGGAATGACGCAGATGCACAGATTTGCCAATATTATTCTCCCCTTCTTTTTGGGGGGGATGGGAGACTAGTGAATCAATCTGGCCCACAGTTTTACAGTAGTCTTTCAGTGACAGCCAGTGGCTGACAGCTATGCCACTAACAGGACTGACGCAGATGCACAGATTTGCCAATATTAATCTCCCCTTCTTTTTTGGGGGGATGGGAGACTAGTGAATCAATCTGGCCCACAGTTTTACAGTTGTGTTTCAGTGGCAGCCAGTGGCTGACAGATATGCCACTAACAGGACTGACGCAGATGCACAGATTTGCCAATATTAATCTCCCCTTCTTTTTTGGGGGGATGGGAGACTAGTGAATCAATCTGGCCCACAGTTTTACAGTAGTGTTTCAGCGGCACAAAATGACAGACCGATACCACAGACTGGACTGGCACAGATGCACAGATTTGCCAATATTTATCTTCCCTTCTTTTTTTGGGGGGGGATGGGAGACTAGTGAATCAATCTGGCCCACAGTTTTACAATAGTCCTTCAGTGACAGCCAGTGGCTGACAGATATGCCACTAACAGGACTGACGCAGATGCACAGATTTGCCAATATTAATCTCCCCTTCTTTTTTTGGGGATGGGAGACTAGTGAATCAATGTGGCCCACAGTTTTACAGTAGTGTTTCAGTGGCAGCCAGTGGCTGACAGATATGCCACTAACAGGAATGACGCAGATGCACAAATTTGCCAATATTATTCTCCCCTTCTTTTTGGGGGAGATGGGAGACTAGTGAATCAATCTGGCCCACAGTTCTACAGTAGTCTTTCAGTGACAGCCAGTGGCTGACAGATATGCCACTAACAGGACTGACGCAGATGCACAGATTTGCCAATATTAATCTCCCCTTCTTTTTGGGGGGGATGGGAGACTAGTGAATCAATCTGGCCCACAGTTTTACAGTAGTGTTTCAGTGGCAGCCAGTGGCTGACAGATATGCCACTAACAGGACTGACACAGATGCACAGATTTGCCAATATTAATCTCCCCTTCTTTTTTGGGGGGATGAGAGACTAGTGAATCAATCTGGTCCACAGTTTTACAGTAGTGTTTCAGTGACAGCCAGTGGCTGACAGATATGCCACTAACAGGACTGGCGCAGATGCACAGATTTGCCAATATTAATCTCCCCTTCTTTTTGGGGGGGATGAGAGACTAGTGAATCAATCTGGCCCACAGTTTTACAGTAGTCTTTCAGTGGCAGCCAGTGGCTGACAGGTATGCCACTAACAGGACTGACGCAGATGCACAGATTTGCCAATATTAATCTCCCCTTCTTTTTTTGGGGGGATGGGAGACTAGTGAATCAATCTGGCCCACAGTTTTACAGTAGTGTTTCAGCGGCACAAAATGACAGACCGATACCACAGACTGGACTGGCACAGATGCACAGATTTGCCAATATTAATCTTCCCTTCTTTTTTTTTTGGGGGGGGGGGGGATGGGAGACTAGTGAATCAATCTGGCCCACAGTTTTACAGTAGTCTTTCAATGACAGCTAGTGGCTGACAGATTTGCCACTAACAGGACTGGCGCAGATGCACAGATTTGCCAATATTAATCTCCCCTTCTTTTTTGGGGGGGATGAGAGACTAGTGAATCAATCTGGCCCACAGTTTTACAGTAGTAGTTCAGTGGCAGCCAGTGGCTGATAGATATGCCACTAACAGGACTGACGCAGATGCACAGATTTGCCAATATTAATCTCCCCTTCTTTTTTTGGGGGGATGGGAGACTAGTGAATCAATCTGGCCCACAGTTTTACAGTAGTGTTTCAGTGGCAGCCAGTGGCTGACAGATATGCCACTAACAGGAATGACGCAGATGCACAGATTTGCCAATATTATTCTCCCTTTCTTTTTGGGGGGGATGGGAGACTAGTGAATCAATCTGGCCCACAGTTCTACAGTAGTCTTTCAGTGACAGCCAGTGGCTGACAGATATGCCACTAACAGGACTGACGCAGATGCACAGATTTGCCAATATTAATCTCCCCTTCTTTTGGGGGGGGGATGGGAGACTAGTGAATCAATCTGGCCCACAGTTTTACAGTAGTGTTTCAGTGGCAGCCAGTGGCTGACAGATATGCCACTAACAGGACTGACGCAGATGCACAGATTTGCCAATATTAATCTCCCCTTCTTTTTTTGGGGGGATGGGAGACTAGTGAATCAATCTGGCCCACAGTTTTACAGTAGTGTTTCAGTGGCAGCCAGTGGCTGACAGATATGCCACTAACAGGACGGACGCAGATGCACAGATTTGCCAATATTAATCTCCCCTTCTTTTTTGGGGGGATGGGAGACTAGTGAATCAATCTGGCCCACAGTTTTACAGTAGTGTTTCAGTGGCAGACAGTGGCTGACAGATATGCCACTAACAGGACGGACGCAGATGCACAGATTTGCCAATATTAATCTCCCCTTCTTTTTTTTGGGATGGGAGACTAGTGAATCAATCTGGCCCACAGTTTTACAGTTGTGTTTCAGTGGCACAAAATGACAGACCGATACCACAGACTGGACTGGCACAGATGCACAAATTTGCCAATATTAAGCTCCCCTTCTTGTTTTTATATGGAAGACTAGTGAATAAATCTCGCCCACTGTTTTACAGGAATGTTTCTGTGGCACAAAATTACTGACAGATACAACAGACTGGACTGGCACATATGCACTGAATTGAAATATAAATCTCCCTTTTTAGGTGTGGGACAGTGCAGAAAAATACAGGCCCACTGTTTCACACTACACAGTTTCAGGGGCAGAAAGTGACTTGAAGATATATAAAAAAAAAAAAGGGACTGTACTACAATTACTATCTCCCTACAGTAGTCTCAGAAAAGTATGGCAGGCAGCAATAAAAAGGACTGCTGCACACAAAAGTGTGGACAAACAAACAAGATAGCTGTGCAGAAAGGAAGGAACAACAGGATTTGTGCTTTGAAAAAAGCAGTTGGTTTGCACAGCGGTGTACACACAGCAATGCAGCTATCAGGGAGCCTAAGGGTATGTGTCCACTTTCAGGATGGCCGGCGGTATCGTCGGAGCGGCTTTGCCGCTCTGCGGTAAGCCCCGCCCCCTTTCTGGGACGCTATGATGCCGGATGTGTTCACAGCACACATCCGGCATCATCGCTCCCCACCATAGGGCCCTGTGCTATATCTTGCGGCGACGCAGCGTCGCCGCAAGATATACGGACATGCTGCGATCTGAAAAGACGCGCAGCATGTCCGGAGTCGCAGGGCCGCCGCGTGCGTGTTACCACGCATAGTGGAGACGGGATTTCATTAAATCCCCTCCACTATGCTGTAACATCAGGACGCTGCGTGTCTGACGCTGCGGCTCTATGCAGCGTCAGACACGCAGCGTTTCCTGCACGTGGACACATACCCTTATAAGGCAGCCTAATAAGCTACAGTGCTGATGCACAGAAATCTAGCCTCCACTGTCCCTGCAAGGAAAAGGTGGTGTTGGACAGTGGAAATCGCTACAGCACAAGCGGTTTCAGGGTTAATCTTCCCTGCCTAACGCTATCCCTGCTTCTGACAAAGCGGCAGCAACCTCTCCCTAGGCTCAGATCAGCAGCAGTAAGATGGCGGTCGGCGTGCACGCCCCTTTATAGCCCCTGTCACGCCGCAGAAAGCAAGCCAATCACTGCCATGCCCTTCTCTAAGATGGTGGGGACCGAGAACCATGTCATCACGCTGCCCACACTCTGCGTCCTCCTTCATTGGCTGAGAAATGGAGCTGAACGCGTCATATGAAACGCGACTTTGGCGCAAGGGTCGCGTACCGCGTGGCCGACCCCACACAGGGATCGGGTCGTGTTTCATGAAACCCGACTTTGCCAAAAGTCGGCGACTTATGAAAATGACCGATCCGTTTCGCTCAACCCTAGTGGTGATTGTTCACAATAATCATAACCTGTGTATATAGCTGCTGACTCTTCTTTTATGATGAAAGCACAAATTCTACAGATATCGGTGAGTATTGTGATTTGCTTCATCCTATTGGGAAGATTTTATTATGAGCTTTCACATGAGCTCCAGGCTTCAAGTGAATTAATCAGCCTTATCAGACCTGAAAGAGTGTATGTAATGGCTATTTGTCTTCTTCAGTGCTGTCTGACTTTTGTCATTAGCAAATATAATACAGCAAGGGCAGCAACAAGGATAGAGAGGAAGATGGGAGAAGACAAGGCTGTATAGACCTGAGGAAAACGACAATATTTTATAGCAGTTTGTTTTTTCCATCATTGGAGCAAATATGTAAAACATGTGCAAGACTCCAAACAATGTCCGAGGGACTGGCCAGATGCTGTATACATGGGGAACGTAGCATTCCCCATCCATGACTACAGATCCATGACTTCCATGACTACAGATCCAGGTCAAACTACTCTGTACTCTGGAATTGAGGCTCCGGAACTTAGTCTTGGGTGATCCACAGCAATCATTATTTTAGCATTTATTCTGATATAGATACATCTCAAATGATCTCTATTATATTAGTATAGTGAATGAAGTCAGTGCTGCAGCTAGGAAATAATTCAGTGTGGTAGACAGACAAACCTAGACCTTATAATAAAATTATTCTTAGGGCAGATCATAAATATTGGATCAGTTGGCGGTCAAACACCCATCACCAACTCTGATCAGCTAGTACAACAGCATGAAAAGGTGCATACAAAAGGTCATTTATCAAAAAATATGTATTTGTAAAGATTACATTATCAAATAAACCCAGAACAAAAATAAAAACATTTAAAAAATACAACCAATGCATTCAAAAAGGATCACAATAAGGTATTGATAAGCCAAAACCCCAAACCTCTATCTGTCAATGAATGTAGTAGAGTAGAAAAATAAGTTACTCCAAGGGAATATGCACAGATTAAATAGCCACAAAGAAAGCAAAATACATTATTTAAGTCATAAATGTGAAAAGATGAAAAGTCACGTAATGTGCAAGTGCTATACCTAAACAAAACTCACCAAAAGCATATACGATCATGGATAAAAAAATGAATTAATGAAAAAATAATAATATGCAAATGAAGCTGTGGGAATTAAAAACACTGGTTAAGTGGAAAGGATGATCATTATGTGCACATAACCTGTGACAGAGGTGAACCGGCAGGAGGAGAAGGGAAGAATCCACCCCACGCGTTTCGACACACGCTTCTAGCTTCCTCAGGGATATAGTGATGCAATAGTCAGATGTGTGTTATATAGGGTTAAAAGCATGAAAATCAAATTCAGTAAATAGCAATCAAGATAATGATTACCAGAAGTCTTGGAAGAATATAAAACAGCCGCATGTTCCAGAGGAAATAACAATGAAGTCAACAGATCATATGGAAAGTGCTACATCTTGAAATAAACAGTACGCATGTGCGGAAACATCATGCATGATGGGAGATGTGCGGACTGAAGGTGCATGAGCACCGAACCCAATGGAACAAAGGGTTTAGGTATGCGCAAAAGCTCAGACCATGAAAGAAGTGAAGAAAGAAGGCGATTTGCACAGCATTACAATAAAGAGTATGTAAACGGACACTCAACGCGTGTATCAATGGCATGAATAAACATATAAGGACAAATAAGGAAAATCTATGAGGATGTAAAATATATTAATGTTGCCTGTTACCCTCTGATCACCCGTTGCTAGACCTGGTTGCTGGATGTAAGCAGTGAATATAGCTGAACAGCTCAGCTGCACTCAATGTGTACCTGCTCCTGTCAGTCACAACAGACCACCTCTTATTTAAGGGAGTAGACCCAATGTGCAGAACTCAACAGTAGTCACTACACATTGAATATAGCTGTATGTATATATACATATAGGGCCTACAATGAATCATGGTGGTTGCAGTGCCCTTATGTGGGGCAGCATGAGTGCGGCTGGTGTCGGGGAGCAACAATTTACTAAGAGTATCATGAAGTCACAGATGTACTGCTCTATACTGAAAGGGAAGTTGCTACCATCACTTCTTGCCCTTGTAGACGAGCACTTTCCAACATGACAGTGACTCAGAACATGCAAATAAGGCCATTGTTGTATTTCTGAAGACGAAAAGGGTGAAAGTGATTCAGTGGCCTAGTGTGTCTCATGATCTGACCCCAAACGAACACCTATGGGGAATTCTGTGGAGACAAGTTGAGCATCAATCTCCATCCAGGAATGTAAGAATGTAAAAAGATACATTTGGCAATATGGATAGAGATAGACAGACAGACAGACAGACAGATGAAGTAATCATAGCAGCTGGACTCAACAGAATGGACCTACAAAAAATATGCTATTGTCTCAATATCTTATGTAGTTCCAGATAGGAATATAATAAAACATTTCCTTTTATCAAGAGTTTGCAGTTATACTTGGTATATTATTCCCGAATTAAGGAAAATATGATCATTTACAAAAACTTTTAATCGATTCACATTATAACTTTACAAAACTTAGTCATTTCAATAGTCAGTGATGTATTTTTTAAGGTGAAACTTGCTTTTCTAAAAATTTTCTTTGAACATTTGCTCTGCCTGCTCATGTAATTGACAGATTAATGGATATTTAAGAACGTTAATTGCTGAAGAACAGCATTTAATGTAGTACCCATGAAAAACCTGCATTACAGAGAGCAAAACAGATTGAAAAATTGCACTTGAAATCATATAAAAGGAGTCAAGTATGTGGTCACATTGGACTAGTGCGTCATTGACATAAATATGTTTATTTATATATCTTAATATCCTTATATATGTTGGAGAAAAATGCATATATCTATTTTTTCAACTGCTTAAAGAATAAATGTCATCTTAATTTTTTTTTTCCATAAATCTAAAGTACACATGTAAATAAGTAACTTTGCAAATTACAGCTCTGGCAAAAATTAACCCTTTTACTCCCAAGGGTGGTTTGCACGTTAATGACCGGGCCAATTTTTACAATTCTGACCACTGTCCCTTTATGAGGTTATAACTCTGGAACGCTTCAACGGATCCCAGTGATTCTGACATTGTTTTCTCATGACATATTGTACTTCATGATAGTGGTAAAAATTCTTTGATAGTACCTGCATTTATTTGTGAAAAAAACAGAAATTTGGCGAAAATTATGAAAATTTCGCAATTTTCCAACATTGAATTTTTATGCAATTAAATCACAGAGATATGTCACACAAAATACTTAAAAAGTAACATTTCCCACATGTCTACTTTACATCAGCACAATTTTGGAACCTAAATTTTTTTTTGTTAGGGAGTTATAAGGGTTAAAAGTTGACCAGCAATTTCTCATTTTTACAACACCATTTTTTTTTAGGGACCACATCTCATTTGAAGTCATTTTGAGGGGTCCATATGATAGAAAATACCCAAGTGTGACACCATTCTAAAAACTGCACCCCTCAAGGTGCTCAAAACCACATTCAAAAAGTTTATTAACCCTTCTGGTGCTTCACAGGAATTTTTGGAATGTTTAAATAAAAATGAACATTTAACTTTTTTTCACAAAAAAATTTACTTCAGCTCCAATTTGTTTTATTTTACCAAGGGTAACCGGAGAAAATGGACCCCAAAAGTTGTTGTACAATTTGTCCTGAGTACGCTGATACCCCATATGTGGGGGTAATCCACTGTTTGGGGGCATGGGAGAGCTCGGAAAGGAAGGAGCGCCGTTTGACTTTTCAATGCAAAATTGACAAAAATTGAGATGGGACGCCATGTTGCGTTTGGAGAGCCACTGATGTGCCTAAACATTGAAACCCCCCACAAGTGACACCATTTTGGAAAGTAGACCCCCTAAGGAACTTATCTAGAGGTGTGGTGAGCACATTGACCCACCAAGTGCTTCACAGAAGTTTATAATGCAGAACCGTAAAAATAAAAAATCATATTTTTTCACAAAAATTATATTTTTGCCCCCAATGTTTTATTTTCCCAAGGGCAAGAGAAGACATTGGACCCAAAAAGTTGTTGTACAATTTGTCCTGAGTACGCTGATACTCCATATGTGGGGGTAAACCACTATTTGGGCGCATGGGAGAGCTCGGAAGGGAAGGAGCGCCGTTTGACTTTTCAATGCAAAATTGACAGGAATTGAGATGGGACGCCATGTTGCGTTTAGAGAGCCACTGATGTGCCTAAACATTGAAACCCCCCACAAGTGACACCATTTTGGAAAGTAGACCCCCTAAGGAACTTATCTAGATGTGTTTTGAGCGCTTTGACCCACCAAGGGCTTCACAGAAGTTTATAATGCAGAGCCATAAAAATAAAACAAAAATTTTTTCCCACAAAAATTATTTTTTTAGCCCCCAGTTTTGTACTTTCCCAAGGATAACAGGAGAAATTGGACCCCAAAATTTGTTGCCCAATTTGTCCTGAGTGCGATTATACAAAATATGTGGGGGGAACCACTGTTTGGGTGCATGGGAGGGCTCAGAAGGGAAGGAACGCCATTTGGAATGCAGACTTAGATGGAATGGTCTGCAGGTGTCACATTGCGTTTGCAGAGCCCCTAATGTACCTAAACAGTAGAAACCCCCCACAAGTGACACCATTTTGGAAACTAGACAATCTAAGGAACTCATCTAGATGTGTTGTTAGAGCTTTGAACCCCCAAGTGTTTCACTACAGTTTGTAACGCAGAGCCGTGAAAATAAAAATAAAAAAACTTTCCCCAAAAATTATTTTTTAGCCCCCAGTTTTGTATTTTCCCGACGGTAAGAGGAGAAATTTGACCCCAAAAGTTGTTGTCCAATTTGTCCTGAGTACGCTGATACCCCATATGTGGGGGGAACCACCGTTTGGGCGCATGGGAGGGCTCGGAAGGGAAGGAGTGCAATTTGGAATGCAGACTTAGATGGAATAGTCTGCAGGCATCACATTGCGTTTGCAGAGCCCCTAATGTACCTAAACAGTAGAAACCCCCCACAAGTGACCCCATATTGGAAACTAGACCCCCCAGGGAACTCATCTAGATGTGTTGTGAGAACTTTGAACCCCCAAGTGTTTCACTACAGTTTATAACGCAGAGCCGTGAAAATAAAAAATCTTTTTTTTTTCCCACAAAAATTATTTTTTAGCCCCCAGTTTTGTATTTTCCCAAAGGTAACAGGAGAAATTGGACCCCAAAAGTTGTTGTCCTATTTGTCCTGAGTACACTGATACCCCATATGTTGGGGTAAACCCCTGTTTGGGCACACGGGAGAGCTCGGAAGGGAAGGAGCACTGTTTTACTTTTTCAACGCAGAATTGGCTGGAATTGAGATCGGACGCCATGTCGTGTTTGGAGAGCCCCTGATGTGCCTAAACAGTGGAAACCCCCCAATTATAACTGAAACCCTAATCCAAACACACCCCTAACCCTAATTCCAACAGTAACCCTAACCACACCTCTAACCCTGACACACCCCTAACCCTAATCCCAACCCTATTCCCAACTGTAAATGTAATCTAAACCCTAACCCTAACTTTAGCCCCAACCCTAACTGTAGCCCCAACCCTAGCCCCAACCCTAGCCCTAGCCCTAACCCTAACCCTAGCCCTAACCCTAGCCCTAACCCTAGCCCTAGCCCTAACCCTAGCCCTAACCCTAACCCTAGCCCTAATGGGAAAATGGAAATAGTTAGGGTTAGGGCTAGGGTTAGGGCTAGGGTTAGGGTTAGGGCTAGGGTTGGGGCTATGGTTGGGGTTACAGTTAGGGTGAGGGTTTAGATTACATTTACAGTTGGGAATAGGGTTGGGATTAGGGTTAGGGGTGTGTCAGGGTTAGAGGTGTGGTTAGGGTTACTGTTGGAATTAGGGTTAGGGGCGTGTTTGGATTAGGGTTTCAGTTATAATTGGGGGGTTTCCACTGTTTAGGCACATCAGGGGCTCTCCAAACACGACAAGGCGTCCAATCTCAATTCCAGCCAATTCTGCGTTGAAAAAGTGCTCCTTCCCTTCTGAGCTCTCCCGTGTGCCTAAACAGGGGTTTACCCCAACATATGGGGTATCAGCGTACTCAGGACAAATAGGACAACAACTTTTGGGGTCCAATTTCTCCTGTTACCTTTGGGAAAATACAAAACTGGGGGCTAAAAAATAATTTTTGTGGGAAAAAAAAAAGATTTTTTATTTTCACGGCTCTGCGTTATAAACTGTAGTGAAACACTTGGGGGTTCAAAGTTCTCACAACACATCTAGATGAGTTCCCTGGGGGGTCTAGTTTCCAATATGGGGTCACTTGTGGGGGGTTTCTACTGTTTAGGTACATTAGGGGCTCTGCAAACGCAATGTGACGCCTGCAGACCATTCCATCTAAGTCTGCATTCCAAATGGCACTCCTTCCCTTCCGAGCCCTCCCATGCGCCCAAACGGTGGTTCCCCCCACATATGGGGTATCAGCATACTCAGGACAAATTGGACAACAACTTTTGGGGTCGAATTTCTCCTCTTACCCTCGGGAAAATACAAAACTGGGGGCTAAAAAATTATTTTTTGGGGAAAGTTTTTTTTTTTTTTCACGGCTCTGCGTTACAAACTGTAGTGAAACACTTGGGGGTTCAAAGCTCTAACAACACATCTAGATGAGTTCCTTAGAGTGTCTAGTTTCCAAAATAGTGTCACTTGTGGGGGTTTCTACTGTTTAGGTACATTAGGGGCTCTGCAAACGCAATGTGACACCTGCAGACCATTCCATCTAAGTCTGCATTCCAAATGGCGTTCCTTCCCTTCTGAGCCCTCCCATGCGCCCAAACAGTGGTTCCCCCCACATATTGTGTATAACCAACCCTAGCCCTAGCCCTAACCCTAACCATAGCCCTAACCCTAGCCCTAGCCCTAACCCTAGCCCTAACCCTAATGGGAAAATGGAAATAAATACATTTTTTTAATTTTTCCCTAACTGAGGGGGTGATGAAGGGGGGTTTGATTTACTTTTATAGCGGATTTTTATGATTAGCAGCCGTCACACACTGAAAGACGCTTTTTATTGCAAATAATATTTTTTGCGTTACCACATTTTGAGAGCTATAATTTTTTCATATTTTGGTCCACAGAGTCATGTTAGGTCTTGTTTTTTGCGGGACGAGTTGACGTTTTTATTGGTATCATTTTCAGGCACGTGACATTTTTTGATCGCTTTTTATTCCGATTTTTGTGAGGAAGAATGACCAAAAACCAGCTATTCATGAATTTCTTTTGGGGGAGGCGTTTTGTACCGTTCCGCGTTTGGTAAAATTGATAAAGCAGTTTTATTCTTCGGGTCAGTACGATTACAGCGTCACCTCATTTATATCATTTTTTTTATGTTTTGGCGCTTTTATACGATAAAAACTATTTTACAGAAAAAATAATTATTTTTGCATTGTTTTATTCTCAGGACTGTAACTTTTTTATTTTTTTGCTGATGATGCTGTATTGCAGCTCGTTTTTTGCGGGACAAGATGATTATTTCAGCGGTACCATGGTTGTTTATATCTGTCTTTTTGATCGCGTGTTATTCCACTTTTAGTTCGGCGGTATGATAATAAAGCGTTGTTTTTTGCCTCGTTTTTTTTTTTTCTTACGGTGTTTACTGAAGGGGTTAACTAGTGGGCCAGTTTTATGGGTTGGGTCGTTACGGACGCGGCAATACTAAATATGTGTCCTTTTATTGTTTTTTTTTTATAGGGGCCCACCCCACCTAGACGGGATAGTACGTCTAATGTCAGAAAGGGGTTAAGAGACCACTGCAAAATGTTCAGTTTGGCTCACGTTTCTCTTTATAGGTATATTTTTGGGTAAAACGTAAATTGTTCATTTATTCTATAAACTTCTGACAACATGTCTCCAAATTTCCAAACAATAAATTTTCATTTTTTTTTCTGTACAGACGAAATGGTCAAATTAAAAAAAAACTGTGTTTTCAGACCTCAAATAATGCAACGAAAACAAGTTCATAATTACCGTATATACTCGAGTATAAGCCGAGATTTTCAGCCCTTTTTTTTGGCTGAAAGTCCCCCTCTCGGCTTATACTTGAGTCTTACCCAGTTGTCGGCAGGGGAGGGGAGTCTAATAATACTCACCTGCTCCCGACGCGGTCCCTGCAGGTCCCTGGTTCTCCCAGCGCTGCAGCTTCTTCCTGTACTGAGCTGTCACGTGGTACCACTCATTACAGTAATGAATATGGACCCGACTCCACTCCCATAAGGGTGGAGCTGCATATTCATTACTGTAATGAGCAGTAACGGTGACAGCTCAGTACAGGAAGAAGCTGCAGTGCTGGAGAACCTGGGACCACGCCAGGAGCAGGTGAGTATAATGGGGAGGGGGAGTGCTGCGCGATATTCACCTGTTCCTCGTTCTGGGCACCGCTCCGTCTTCAGCGTCCTCTGCAGTGACGCTCAGGTCAGAGGGCGTGATGACGTGGTTAGTGCGCGCCCGCTACCTGAAAGTTAGTGCAGAGAATGCTGAAGACGTAGCGGTGCCTGGAACGAGGAGGAGTGAATATTGAAAGTGAAGGGGGCATGAGCGACGAGAGGTGATTTTTTTTTATCACAGCAACAGCATATGGGGTAAATATCTCTATGGAGCATCTTATGGGGCCATGTGCAGCATTATATGGGGCAAATATCTCTATGAAGCATCTTATTCAACGTTTGTGCAGCACTATATGGGGCAAATGTGTCTGTATGGAGCATCTTATGGAGCCATAATCAACATTTGTGCAGCACTGTATGGGGCAAATATATTTATGGAGCATCTTATGGGGCCATAATTAACGTTTGGGCAGCACTGCAGCGCCCGAGAGACCTGGTCGTTGCAGTATGGCACTCTGCCGCTAAGGAGAGTGGCGGTACGTCTGATGGCACTAAGGAGTTCTCCTGACCAGGTATCACCAGAACACATTACACTTCACACTCCAACCACTAGGGGGAGAAAAAGGCTTTATTTATTGGGCAACTCCTCACACTGGTAAAACTAGGGTCTGGGGAGGAAGTTAGTCAGAAGCTGACTGGGTTGGAACCAGGCAACATCCCGTGGCAGGCGGTGTTGCAGGGAGAAGGCACAGGGGGTCCCTGTCAGGCGTGGGAACCTGGCAGGTGCCTAGCGAACAGAACAGAACATAACGGAACCGCGCCTGCACACCCTGCGGCGGTATCCAGGAGAGAGACACGAAGGGAAGGATATTGTGGAACAGTGTAAACGAGATCAAGCACAAATGAGAGCCAGTAAGAGTCGTGCCGAGAGAGAGAGAGGCAACATCAAACTGAGGCGCGTAGTCGGTGGCCGGAACACCGCAGGAGTAACTGACTTCAAGCCTTACTTCAAACTCCGCCGGACAGTCAATTATAGGTTGGCTGTCTACCTTAAATTTCCTAAGTAGACATAGGGGGCAACATTGGGAGAGGGGCGTCTCTAGGGTCCCAGAAGACCTCCAAGCCTTCCCGTCATACGGGTGCGTCCTAGCCAAAACATACTGGGGGACGAGAAACTAGTAACATCTGGAACTGAAGAGAGAGAGAGAGCTGTAGAGAACGAACGAACGAGAACAGCAGTTGTGAGGACTATTCCGAATGCTCAGCAGGGTAGGACTACAACACACAGGCGCTAGTGGTAGGCAACGATTTCCATCTGCGAAGGAAACTGGATGTGCCCATCGGACCGGCCGGTCTCTGATAGCCCTGTTAAACATGCTCTGTATTGAGGATCCTGAAGTCTTTAGTAAAGAGGTAAAGAGACTGCAACCCTGTGTCCTCGTTATTGCCTGCACCTCACACCATCACTATTCACCTCACTGGGAAGCTCTGGGGACACACTTCACCTGTGGGAAGCTATACCATCCAGCTGCCATTCCATCACCCCAGCGGACCCCACAGCAGCGTCGGTCACCCTGACCGAACACCACAGGTGGCGACAAGAACCCCTGACAGACTGTACCACTATCTCCATTGGACGCCCCTTAGCAGGGTTGCGGACCGGGCCTAGCCACCGTGACAGCCTCAGAACCGATCCAGAGAGGCCCAGTACCGAAACGCGTGGCCCTGTGTCTGGGGGCGATCCAACTTGGCGTCACGAACAGGATCGTACTTAAGCCTGAAGAATTGGGTCATGTGTGCCTTGGAACTGTGATTTAAACGTGTTGGACTGTGATTTTTTGCAAGGACTATGTATTGCTATCTGCCGTGAGATTCCCGCCAAAACCGCCGCCATTGCCGCGCCACGAGGAGCGCAGGAGAAGAAGGAGGGCATGCCATGGGAGGAGACTACCAAAGTGGCGCCAGAAGTGCTGACCGCCCCCTCCGATTGCTGTTGCGGGAGGACGATCTACCCCGAAGCAGAGGAGAACCGCCCCTTGATTGGCAACGGCGGGAACCCAGACAAGAAGGAGCTCCACCCTCAGGAAATGGAGGAGCAGCGTGTGAGTGCCATTGCAGATCCCGGAGAGGGGATGATGACCAACGGGTACCCGGACGACGCAGGAGTGATCCTGGCTTGCCCCCGTTGGCCGGAGGTGGACCCAGACTCGAATCTGCCGCGGCGGGAGGACTCGGACTTCTTGGGGTCGCAGGCAGAGGAGCCGAGTCAGCCTATCCCGAGCATGGAGCCAGCCGATGCAAAGCTATGGAGATCGGAGCCGCCACCGAGAGTCGCGTCGGGAGAACCGCAGTTCGAGCCGCAGCCGACTCTAGTGTCCTTGTCAACGGAACCAATCGGCATCGGTGGAACCACATCAGACGGAGGTATGGAAAACGCCCCTGCCCTCCTGACCGATCCGGCTCCCGGGACCGCTCCCTGTCCTGACGGTGACCAATTCCCTGCCCCTGAACTGGTGGTTATAGCCCCCGGCACCATGGAGAAGCTGGTGTCTCCGTTACCAACAACTATGGGGACACCACTGTGCATAAGCTCCGAGGGGGTGATGTTCCAATGGGATAACCTGAGGATAGAGCCAGACGGGACCAGACAGGAGGGCCTCAGCATCGCTGCGCTCACCTGGGAACAATATAAACAATGCCTGATTTTACACTGGAAAGACCGAAAAGAGACAGAACAAAGTGACCCACCGAAAGTACAAGGATCAAAGACAGAAAGCAATAAAGGAAGTCCGGTAAAGTGGGGAACTGTGTTAGCCTTTCACCCGAAGCGGGGTTGGGGCTATATACAGGAATGGGGGCTACCGACGGAAATCTTCTTTACTAGCTACAACGTGAAGACCCCACGCCGTGATAGATGGGATAATCAACTGCTGTATCAAGGGGATCAGGTGACATACACCCGCCATCAGAGTGCGCAAGGGTGGTGCACCCGGAATGTTTACCGATGTGGTGCCACCTGCTGCCCTGACTACGACTAACCCGGATTTGACGAATTCCACCCCTGTTACCACAGTGTGCATCATCGCTGCGACAGAACTTGCAACCAATGCTGACATTCGGATCCAGACACCTGGTGACCTGGCCGCACCTGAGCGACGAACCCATGACAATGACACTGCAACAGGCGAGAACACGGAACCGGAACTTCCGCTGCCGGGAAGAGTCCTCTACCGATGGATGCCTTGCAACCTACTATAGAAATAAACCTCGAAGACCTGAAAAATTGTATATAGTTAACTGTTTCCTGCTGTTGCTGCTACTTTAAACCCATCCAGGGTTAACTCCTAGGGATCCCTTTGTTTACCCGGGATCCCTATTGTTTTCGATTTCTTTTTCTACTGTTGCACAAAGTTCATCATTGTTTCAAAGACTGCCGGATCATGGACGGTGAATGATTCAGAACTGCTTTGTATATAGTTTGCACCTTCTTAAAGGTGCCCCCTACTGGTTTTACAAGCAAAAGAAGACTTTGCGAAGACATGACACAGAAGGTCTTGCTTGCAGTGAACTTGCAGACAGAGAGAGAATCTGCACTAGAGACTTGGATCCCTCTTAACCCCTTAGTGACAGAGCCAATTTGGTACTTAATGACCGAGCCAATTTTTACAATTCTGACCACTGTCACTTTATGAGGTTATAACTCTGGAATGCATTAACGGATCCCGCTGATTCTGAGAATGTTTTTTCATGACATATTGTACTTCATGTTAGTGGTAACATTTCTTTGATATTACTTGCGATTATTTATGAAAAAAAAAACGGAAATATGGTGAAAATTTTAAAAATTTTGCAATTTTCAAACTTTGTATTTTTATGCCCTTAAATCAGAGAGATGTGTCACGAAAAATAGTTAATAAATAACATTTCCCACATGTCTACTTTACATCAGCACAATTTTGGAAACAAAATTTTTTTTTGTTAGGGAGTTATAAGGGTTAAAAGTTGACCAGCAATTTCTCATTTTTACAACACCATTTTTTTTTAGGGACCACATCACATTTCAAGTCATTTTGAGGGGTCTATATGATAGAAAATAACAAAGTGTGACACCATTCTAAAAACTACACCCCTCAAGGTTCTCAAAACCACATTCAAGAAGTTTATTAACCCTTTACATGCTTCACAGGAACTGAAATAATGTGGAAGGAAAAAATGAACATTTAACTTTTTTTTGCAAACATCTTAATTCAGAACCATTTTTTTTATTTTCACATGTGTAAAAACAGAAATGTAACCATAAATTTTGTTATGCAATTTCTCCTGAATACGCCAATACCCCATATGTGGGGGTAAACCACTGTTTGGGCGCACCGCAGAGCTTGGAAGTGAAGGAGCGCCGTTTGACTTTTTCAATGCAGAATTGGCTGGAATTGAGATCGGACGCCATGTCACGTTTAGAGAGCCCCTGATGTACCTAAACAGTGGAAACTCCCCACAAGTGACACCATTTTGGAAACTAGACCCCTTAAGGAACTTATCTAGATGTGTGGTGAGCACTTTGAACCCCCAAGTGCTTCACGGAAGTCTATAACGTAGAGCCATGAAAATAAAAAATCGCTTTTGTTTACACAAAAATTATATTTTCACCCACAAATTCTTATTTTCACAAGGGTAACAGGAGAAATTAGACCACAAAAGTTGTTGTGCGATTTCTCCTGAATACGTCGATACCCCATATGTGAGGGTAAACCACTGTTTGGGCGCACCGCAGAGCTTGGAAGGGAAGGAGTGCCGTTTTACTTTTTCAATGTAGAATTGTCTGGAATTGAGATCGGACGCCATGTTGCGTTTGCAGAGCCCCTGGTGTGCCTAAACAGTGGAAACCCTCCACAAGTGACCCCATTTTGGAAACTAGACCCCTTAAGGAACTTGTCTAGATGTGTGGTGAGCACTTTGAACCCCCATGTGCTTCACAGACATTTATAACGTAGAGCCGTGAAAAAAAAAAAAATCGCATTTTTTCTACAAAAATAATCTTTTTGCCCCCAAATTTTTATTTTCACAAGGGTAACAGGAGAAATTAGCCCCTGATGTGCCTAAACAGTAGAAATCCCCCACAAGTGACCCCATTTTGGAAACTAGACCCCCCATGGAACTTATCTAGATGTGTGGTGAGAACTTTGAATGCCCAAGTGCTTCACAGAAGTTTAGAATGCAGAGTCGTGAAAATAAAAAATATTTTTTTTTTCACAAAAAAGATTTTTTAGCCCCCAAGTTTTTTATTTTCACAAGGGTAACAAGAGAAATCGGACCCCAAAATTTGTTGTCCAATTTGTCCCGAACATGCTGGTACCCCATATGTGGGGGTAAACCACTGTTTGGGCGCACGGCAGAGCTCGGAAGGGAAGGAGCGCCGTTTTGGAATGCAGACTTTTATAGAATGGTCTGTGGGCGTTATGTTGCGATTGCAGAGCCCCTGATGTACCTAATCAGTAGTAACCCCCCACAAGTGACCCCATTTTGGAAACTAGACCCCCCAAGGAACTTATCTAGATGTGTGGTGAGAACTTTGAATGCCCAAGTGCTTCACAGAAGTTTAGAATAAAGAGTCGTGAAAATAAAAAATATTTTTTTTTCCCCAAAAAAGATATTGTAGCCCCCAAGTTTTTATTTTCTCAAGGGTAACAGGAGAAATTGGACCACTAAAGTTGTTGATCAATTTATCCTGAGTATGATGATGCCCCATATGTGGGGGTAAACCACTGTTTGGGCGCACGGCAGAGCTCGGAAGGGAAGGAGCGCCGTTTTGGAATGGAGACTTAGATAGAATGGCCTGTGGGCGTTATGTTGTGTTTGCAGAGCCCCTGATGTACCTAAACAGTAGTAACCCCCCACAAGTGACCCCGTTTTGGAAACTAGACCCCCCAAGGAACTTATATAGATGTGTGGTGAGAACTTTGAATGCCCAAGTGCTTCACAGAAGTTTATAATGCAGAGACATAAAAATAAAAAAAAAAATTTTTTCCACAAAAAAGATTTTGTAGCCCCCAAGTTTTTATTTTCACAAGGGTAACAGGAGAAATTGGACCCCAGAAGTTGTTGTCCAATTTATTCCGAGTTCGCTGATGCCCCATATGTTGGGGTAACCCACTGTTTGGGCGCACGGCAAAGCTCAGAAGGGAGGGAGCACCATTTGACTTTTTGAGTGCAAAATTGGCTGTTGTGTTTGGAGACCTCCTGATGTACCTAAACAGTGGAAACCCCCCAATTCTAGCTCCAACCCTAACCCCAACACACCCCTAACCCTAATCCCAACCCGATCCATAATCCTAATCACTAACCCTAACGATCCGTCGCAATCCGTCGTTTTGGACAAGAAACAGATCCTGCAAATGTACCCGCAGGATGAGTTTTTTGCCCATAGACTTGTATTGCCGACGGATCGTGACGGATGGCCACATGTCGCGTTCGTCATGCACTGGATCAGTGTTTTGGCAGACCGTCAGCACAAAAAAAGTTAAATGTAACGTTTTTTGTACGTCGCATCCGCCATTTCTGACCGCGCATGCGTGGCCGTAACTCCGCCCCCTCCTCCCCAGGACATAGATTGGGCAGCGGATGCGTTGAAAAACTACATCCGCTGCCCACGTTGTGCACAATTTTCACAACGTGCGTCGGTATGTCGGGCCGATGCATTGTGATGGCCCCGTACCGACGTAAGTGTGAAAGAAGCCTAACCCTAAATTTAGCACCAACCCTAACCCTAAATTTAGCCCCAACCCTAACCCTAAATTTAGCCCTAACCCTAACCCTAGCCCTAACCCTAGCCCTAACCCTTGCCCTAGCCCTAACCCTAGCCCTAACCCTAGCCCTAGCCCTAGCCCTAACCCTAACCCTAATCCTAGCCCTAACCCTAGCCCTAGCCCTAACCCTAACCCTAGCGCTAACCCTAACCCTAATTTTTGCCCCAACTGCTCTTCTCCTGCCGGCCGGCAGATGGAGACAGACAGTGCGCCCGCCATTTTCTTTTCCCCGGCGGCCAGGAGGAGCAGCAGGAGGAACCAGGGACACCGGTGAGTATGATAGGGTCCCCGAATCCCCCTATTTCTCTGTCCTCTGATGTGCGATCACATCAGAGGACAGAGAATTACACTTTGCTTTTTTTTTTTTTTTTGCGGTCGCCGGTAAACAGTTAATTACCGGCGATCGCAAAACAGGGGTCGGTAAAACCGACCCCGATGATGCCCTTTGGGGTCTCGGCTACCCCTGGTAGCCGAGACCCCAAAGAGTGGCCCGGGGCCGGCCGGCAGGCGCACTGCGCATGCGCCCGCCATTTTGAAGATGGCGGCACCCATCGGGAGCCACGAGGAGCACCGGGGGAGACAGGTGAGTATCGGGGGGCGATCGGGGACCACTTTTCTCTGTCCTCTGATGTGCGATCACATCGGAGGACAGAGAAATTAAAAAGAAATCGCTTTTTTTTTTTTGCGATCGCCGGTACGGTGAACGGTTAATTACCGGCCATCGCAAATGCGGGTCGGTACAAAACCCCCCGAATCATGTTCTCTGGGGTCTCAGCTACCCCCGGCAGCTGAGACCCCGGAGAAAATCCGACTCTGGGGGGCGCTATTCACTTTTTCCACAGCGCCGTTAATTAATGGCGCTGTGGTTTAAGTACCCTTAGCGGCCGCCGTTAAAAGGCGTATCGGCGGTCGCTAAGGTGTTAAAGGGAATGTTTACACGATTGCCTTAATAAAAGTTGAAACGTTAATAATGTTGAAAATTTAGAAAGTTTGATAATGTTGACAGAGATTGAGGACAGGAAAGCCTGAAAGTGAACCCGTAGGGGTTAGAGAGAGAGTCCTCCTGAGAACTGTAGAAAGATGGTTGGTAGAATGACAGTAGGCTCCTGCATTGGGGAAGTTAGAACGGAAAGAAAGGTTGAGTTATTTATATAGCATTTTATAGTAGGCCTTTAGTGGGTTCAGCATATATGGCCTTAAAGGAAAGTTAACTTATTGTTCAAAAGTTTGCACTTAGTAGAATACCCGGCTGGGTACTGAGAGTTATTTATAGTCAAAGTGTTATTTAAAAATATTTAATCTTGTTTTCTTGTTTGTAACGTTCAAGTGTCCTTACCTCCCATAAAGGGAAGCACCTTTTATATTTACTTGTTCTAAGCATTTCAAAAATTTTGTATGTCTTTTGCTGTATTATATTGTTGTTCTTCTTCCCAGTCCAAGAGTACTGGATTGAACCAGGGGGGAGTGCAGCGACCCAGAGACCTGGTCGTTGCAGTATGGCACTCTGCCGCTAAGGAGAGTGGCGGTACGTCTGATGGCACTAAGGAGTTCTCCTGACCAGGTATCACCAGAACACATTACACTTCACACTCCGGCCACTAGGGGGAGAAAAAGGCTTTATTTATTGGGCCACTCCTCACACTGGTAAAACTAGGGTCTGGGGAGGAAGTTAGTCAGAAGCTGACTGGGTTGGAACCAGGCAACATCCCGTGGCAGGGGGTGTTGCAGGGAGAAGGCACAGGGGGGTCCCTGTCAAGCGTGGGAACCTGTCAGGTGCCTAGCGAACAGAACAGAATGTAACGGAACCACGCCTGCACACCCTGCGGCGGTATCCAGGAGAGAGACATGAAGGGAAGGATATTGTGGAACAGTGTAAACGAGATCAAGCACAAAGGGGAGCCAGTAAGAGTTATGCCGAGAGAGAGAGAGAGGCAACATCTTACTGAGGCACGTAGTCGATGGCCGGAACACCACAGGAGTAACTGACTTCAAGCCTTACTTCAAACTCCGCCGGACAGTCAATTATAGGTTGGCTGTCTACCTTAAATTTCCTAAGCAGACATAGGAGGCAACATTGGGAGAGGGGCATCTCTAGGGTCCCGGAAGACCTCCAAGCCTTCCCGTCATACGGGTGTGTCCTAGCCAAAACATACTGGGGGACGAGAAACTAGTAACATCTGGAACTGAAGAGAGAGAGAGAGCTGTAGAGAACGAACGAACGAGAACAGCAGTTGTGAGGACTATTCCGAATGCTCAGCAGGGTAGGACTACAACACACAGGCGCTAGTGGTAGGCAACGATTTCCATCTGCGAAGGATACTCTGGATGTGCCCATCGGACTGGCCTATCTCTGATAGCCCTGTTAAACGTGCTCTGGATTGAGGATCCTGAAGTCTTCAGTAAAGAGGTAAAGAGACTGCAACCCTGTGTCCTCGTTATTGCCTGCACCTCACACCATCACTATCCACCTCACTGGGAAGCCCTGGGCTGGGGACACACTTCACCTGTGGGAAGCTATACCATCCAGCTGCCATTCCATCACCCCAGCGGACCCCACAGCAGCGTCGGTCACCCTGACCGAACACCACAGGTGGCGTCACGAACCCCTGACAGATTGTACCACCACCTTCATTGGACGCCCCTTAACAGGGTCGCGGACCGGGCCTAGCCACCATGACAGCCTCAGAACCGAACCAGAGAGGCCCGGTACCGAGAACCCGTGGCCCTGTGTCTGGGGGCGATCTAGCACTACGAGTATATGGGGAAACTATCTTTATTGAGCATCTTATGGGGCCATAATGTTTGTGCAGCACTATATGGGGTAAATGTCTCTATGGAGCATTTTATGGGGCCATGATCAACATTTGTGCAGCATTATATGGGGCAAATGTGTCTATGGAGCATTTTATGGGGCCATTATTAACCATTATGCAGGATTATATGGGGCATATTTTAATATGGAGCATCTTATGGGGCCCATCATAAACTTTATGGAGCATTATATGGGGCGTGTTTTGTATGGAGCATCTCATGGGGTCCATCATGAACTGTATGGAGCATTATATGGGGCTCCTGATTCAATATGGATGTTCAAAAACACTTAAACTACTGATGTCTCAATTAATTTTATTTTTATTGGTATCTATTTTTACTTTTGAAATTTACCAGTAGCTGCTGCATTTCCCACCCTAGGCTTATACTCGAGTCATTACGTTTTCCCAGTTTTGGGGGGCAAAATTAGGGGTCTCGGCATATACTCGGGTCGGCTTAAACTCGAGTACATACGGTGTTTAGAAACAACAATACTATTGTTTTAACCATGATTTTTAATCACAGCTTTGATGTGTCTTGGCATGTTTTCCACCAGTCTTTCACACTGCTTCTGGCGCAAAAATGTAAGCAGTTCTTCTTTGTTTGATGGCTTGTGACTATTCATCATCCTCTTGATTGCATTCCAGAGGTTTTCAATAGGGTTCAAGTCTGGAGATTGAGCTGCCCATGACAGGATTTTGATGTGGTGGTCTCTTAATTTTTGCCACAGCTGTATTTTAGCAATTTTAGCATTCTCCTGAACTGATCTTTCATTCTCAAAAGGTAAAATCTGTTTGAAGTGAAAACAGATTTTTCCCATAACTAAGATAGGAGATGACAGCTGGTGCTCATAAACTTTCTATGGAGAGTATATCCATGTCCGTGTGTCATGTGTGTAATACTTGCGGCACAGATGTGGCAACCGTGTGCCGCCCGTGTGCTGCATCAGTACCACATGGATGGCCGGCAGGGAAGAAGCGCTACAGTAAGCGCTGTTCCCCGGCTGCTGGTGCTGAAGACGGCTCTCATCATTCACTCCAGCTCTGCCAGCGATTGGCACGAGCAGAGGAGAATGATGAGTTATATTAAAGTCAGAATGATGACAGCAGGTGGGAGCTTTTGCGACTATTACTCTCATCAACCTACACCTGCTGCCGGTAAGAACAGTGACAGCAGGAGCGGAGGATGGGTGTATTCCTCATCCACTGCCTCAGATATAACAAAATAATGGAATGAAAAACCCGGCGTGGGTTCACCCCTATTTTAGATAACCAGCCAGGCAAAACTCACAGCTGGGATCTGCAACCCTCAGCTGTCATCTTCAGCAAGGTTGGCAAGTGTTGGTTAATTGGAGTAATAGTCTCAAAAGCCCCCACCTGCTGTCATTATTCTGACATGAATATAACTCTCATCATTCTCCTCTGCTCACGCCGATCACTGGCAGAGCAGGGTAGAATGATAAGAGCCATTTTCAGCACCCGCCTCCGGAGAACAGCGCTTAATATAGTGCTTATTCCCCGGTGCCGATGCATGTCGCACAGATGACATCAATGTGTGTTCTCCATGTGCACGTGTGGGGGACGTTTTGTGGCCGTGGAAACACACAGACATGTCCACAGACCCATTCATTTGAATGGGTCTATGCGTGTAAGTGTCTACGGTATGTGTGAAAACTGTTATCACACGTACCGGACACACTGACATGTGAAAGAGGCCTAATAGAGAGTTTACTCATTAATTGAGAAGCAAAGGTAAGTCCAGGAGAAAAAAAGAAGCAAATTTCTCTGTTAAAATATACTATAAAGTTGCTTAATTTCATGCAAACAATTGACTGATAAAAATTAAAATGGCGGTTACTCTTTAAACTGGTTTTCCAGTCAATAAAATGTATAGTTAAAAGAGTTAGGCAGGCCGATTGCAACGAATGATGAGACAGGGAAGTGCAGGGAATCGCTTAGTGTGAGTCATTATGCTAGTCTGCTCACTTTTACCTATCAATTAAATTAACTGGAAAATCTATTGAATATTAGTCATTATTAATTATTTCCAGGCAAATATATATTTATAAGTAGTGTCATAGAATGCTGAACTTGGTGCATATATACTGATATTCTTTCATCTGTTTGCATCTACATCCTGCAGCCCCATGTTTTTCCCCAGTACTGGCAGTAACACTGATCACTGATATCTAGCTCAAAGCTTACACCTAAATATAGGTTGATTTTTTTAATTTCAGGAATCACCTCCTATCTTTAGACTCCAAACAAGATTTTACTTGAAGTCACTGTGATCACAGCTGAGCTGAGCCTATTTGCACATTGAACAGTAGGTGCTTGGTGGAACCAATTTAGGCAGTATATTAGCACTGGGTGCTCAGCGGGTTCTCTTAGAGAGCAGGTCCCAGCATATACTCCAGGACTAGTTGTTCCATTCAGGGTAATATTAAATAAGATATAACACGTTTTTACTTTATTTATACTTTTGAGTAGATGCCATAAATTTAAGATCATGAACAGCTTTGTCGTGTACATCTGTTTGTGTTCCTGGAACCATAGCCCATATCTGTTCCATTTTTATAGGGATATTCTTGCAAGATGACTTGTAAAGTGGGCATGGTTAATGGATATTTGCTGGAAAAGGTCATTCCTTGCTGTTTTGTGGGTGTTGATAAGCAGATATAGCATTAAGACCTAAAATATGCTTAAGCTTTAAAAATGCTTGAATACCTTTTGATGAAGACTACCTCTAAAGTCGGACATAGGGTCGATGTAGCTGGTTCTGCTGCCAGAGATGAGGGCCCGTGCAGGAGTAGATTATAATGAGGGAATTCTGGCCTACCATATAGGGCTGGAGGCTCTGGGTGACCCATGACAAGACTGCCCTCGTAATAATCTGTAGCGGTATCAGCAGTGTGCTTGGCTAGGAGCTTTTCCTGCAGCTCTGCTATCTGCAATAAGAGGTAGCTTCGGAGATGCAGCAAGTTGTCCTTAGTTTCCTGTCCGGCACTCAGTGGTGCAATGATGTATTTGCACCATCTGCATCATCTGGCAGTGCCCGGACAGAAAAGTATGAAAGCAGCTCCACAAGGGATCATCTGTAGAGTGATTTATTTTTCACACAGTGGGGAAGGACACGATAGGGGAAAGGGAGAAAGTACAATACATGGAATTGTAATGGATAGGGAGGTGGGATAGAGGTCACAGAACAGGGAATGGTAATGATTTTGGTGGAGAATCACAGAGACTAATTTATATTGAAAAGTGGCTAATTAGAATAAATAGAGGGGATAGAGCTGGCTTATCAATTTATATTTTGAATGGTCCATGGGTAATTGTATAGGAAAAAAGGAGAAAAAGGATCCATTGGCTAAATTCTGATAAAACTTCAGATTTTTGTTTCACTTAATTAAAAACAGATTGTCCAGACAATTTAAAAAGAAATGCCCTTTGCGACACGTTTCTGCTCATAGCACTTAGTCACATTCTACGTGTATAATATATCTACACGAGTGCCAACACGGCAGCAACAGCATCGGCACGAGAGATGAGTATAGGTCTTTCTATTTTATCGTGGGGAATGAGAAGGGGCTTTCCTTGTAATGGACTCCCCCTTTAGGCTTTTGTGGGTGAGCCTTGCGGTGCCTAATTGAAGAACAGCGGAGTCGAGTTTCCTCAGTACAATGTAACTAGATGCAGCATCAATAGTAAAAAGTTGGTCACACAGGGTTAATAGCTGCGTAACGGAGTGCGTTACACCGCAGTCCATTAACGCTGGCATTAACCCTGACTGGAGGGGAGTATGGAGCGGGCACTGACTGCGGGGAGGAAGGAGCGGCCATTTTGCCGGCGCACTGTGCTCTTCGATGATTGGTCGTGGCAATGGTTGTGGGCGTTTTGCCATGACCAATCAGTGACTTGGACTTCCATGACAGACAGAGGCCGCGACCAATGAATATCCGCGACAGACGGAAGTGACCCTTAGACAATTATATAGTAGATGTTACTATGGAGGGACCCGCTGATGTCTATTGTATCCTCATAACTTTGTTCACAAGCTATGTTCTGCCACTTGAAACAGTAAAGCTTAATCTCCGTATTGTGCAGAAGATGTGAATGATAAGCTTAATTCCTGCTATCCATTGGTTATATTTAACCATTCAGAGAACAACTCTTCATTTTGCATTCCTGAGTGCTTGGTTCATTATCGAGCCCCGGTCGGCCATGTCATCAGGCAGCAGGTGGTCTGAAAGTGAACTCAAGTAGAAGTACAACACACACACAACAAAGGGACCCATGGATCAGGTGTTTAGAACCTCACCACAGCCAGAGTTGTCAGATTGCACAGTAAAAAATGGTGCCTACAAAATAACCGAAGCCAGTACCTGCATTATGAAATTAAAATGAGTACCATCCATGTGTTTTTACAGATTCAAACAATACAACATCAACTAAGTCTCATTAACTGGAAAAAGCCGGAGCTACAGTACCAGACACAACCATACAAACATGGATGGTGCTACTTTTGGTACAACAGAAAGAGCCACAATGCTTCAGCATACCCTTAGTGAGGAAGAGGCCAACATGCTCTATTTTTATGTCCCTTATTCCAAAGAAGATTACAGTACAAGAAAAGATTGAAGCTCCTGACTGCCTACAATTTAGTTTCTTAAAAATGAGTCCCCAGGAGGATTGCAGAGGGTGCTGTAATTGTACAGCAATTGTAATTGTAACTGCACTATTTACTTTAGGGACTGGGAACCATCTTACCTTGAATGATAGAAACTGATAAAAGCAGGATCTGGTCAATAGTTTTCCAATCTCGAATGCAAACATTGAATTCTTCCATTCGCTGTCAGCAAGCAGATGCTATGGTGGAAAGCATAGGAAAAAAATAGTTTTACTTAACATGCAGCTAAATAATCGGATCTCCGGGCTTTCTCCTACTGACACTTGTACATGCATGTGCCAGTTCTGATTGTCATTATATTGTACACTGCTCAAAAAAATACAAGGAACACTAAAATACCACATCCTATATATCACTGAATGAAATACTTCAGTTGTAAATCTTTATTCATTGCATAGTGGAATGTGTTGAGAACAATAAAATATAAAAATGATCAATGTAAATCAAAATGAATAGCCCATGGAGGTCGGGATTTGGTAGGATACTCAATATCAAAGTGGAAAATCAAATTACAGGCTGATCCAACTTCGGTGGAAATGCCTCAAGACAAGGAAATGATGTTCAGTTATGTGTGTGACCTCCACGTGCCGGTATGACCTCCCTACAACGCCTGGGCATGCTCCTGATGAGACGATGGATGGTCTCCTGAGGAATCTCCTGCAAGACCTGGACTAAAGCATCCGCCAACTCCTGGACAGTCTGTGGTGCAGCGTGACGTTGGTGGATGGTGTGAGACATGATGTCCCAAATGTGTTCAACCGGATTCAGGTCTGGGGAACGGGCAGGCCAGTCCATAGCTTCAATGCCTTCATCTTACAGGAACTGCTGACACACTCCAGCCACATGAGGTCTGGCATTGTCCTGCATTAGGTGGAACCCAGGACCAACCGCACCAGCATATGGTCTCACAAGGGGTCTGAGGATCTCATCTCGGTACCTAATGGCAGTCAGGCTACCTCTGGCGAGCACATGGAGGGATGTGCAGCCCTCCAAACAAATGCCACGCCACACCATTATTGACACAGTGTGAACCTGCTTTCATCTGTGAAGAGCACAGTGCGCTAGTGGCGAATTTGCCAATCCTGGTGTACTGTGGCAAATGCCAATCATCCTGCACGGTGTTGGACTGTGAGCACAAGTCTCATCTGTGGACATCGTGCACTCAGACCATCCTCATGGAGTCGGTTTCTAACCGTTTTTGCAGACACATGCACTTTTGTGGCCTGCTGGAGCTCATTTTGCAGGGCTCTGGCAGTGCTCCTCCTGTTCCTCCTTTCACAAAGGCTGAGGTAGCGGTCCTGCTGCTGGGTTGTTGCCCTCCTACGCCCCCCTCCACGTCTCCTGGTGTACTGGCCTGTCTCTGGGTAGCACCTCCAGCCTCTGGAAACTACGCTGACAGACAACCCCGGAAGAAGCTAAGGGCGAAACGTCCGTCGGGGCGAGAGGGGAGGACCAGGCCATCCTGCACCATTTGATTTACTACTCAAACACACCAGGGACTTAAGGTACCGTCACACTAGACGATATCGCTAGCGATCCGTGACGTTGCAGCGTCCTCGCTAGCGATATCGTCCAGTGTGACAGGCAGCAGCGATCAGGCCCCTGCTGTGCTGTCGCTGGTCGGGGAAGAAAGTCCAGAACTTTATTTGGTCGCTGGACTCCCCGCAGACATCGCTGAATCGGCGTGTGTGACACCGATTCAGCGATGTCTTCGCTGGTAACCAGGGTAAACATCGGGTAACTAAGCGCAGGGCCGCGCTTAGTAACCCGATGTTTACCCTGGTTACCATCCTAAAAGTAAAAAAAACAAACACTACATACTTACCTACAGCCGTCTGTCCTCCAGCGCTGTGCTCTGCACTCCTCCTGTACTGGCTGTGAGCGTCGGTCAGCCGGAAAGCAGAGCGGTGACGTCACCGCTCTGCTTTCCGGCCGCTGTGCTCACACAGACAGTACAGGAGGAGTGCAGAGCACAGCGCTGGAGGACAGACGGCTGTAGGTAAGTATGTAGTGTTTGTTTTTTTTACTTTTAGGATGGTAACCAGGGTAAACATCGGGTTACTAAGCGCGGCCCTGCGCTTAGTTACCCGATGTTTACCCTGGTTACCGGCATCGTTGGTCGCTGGAGAGCTGTCTGTGTGACAGCTCTCCAGCGACGCTGCAGCGATCCGGATCGTTGTCGGTATCGCTGCAGCGTCGCTAAGTGTGACGGTACCTTTACAGATTTAAGGTAAGGCCACCTATGGTTTATGCTGTATACAAGTATGACTCATTGTGTACGCCTGATTAAGGCACCATTGAATAGTTAATTGTTATCTTTTACACTTGGCATATTTTATAATGCCTCAGCGTACAATAGTTTGAGCTAATTCCAGTAAGTATTTTGTCTTCATTTGCTTCTTTGCTATACTCTCAGGTATATAATTGCGCTATATGGTTGAGGGTGATATTCTGGTCTCCTCTGGGTATTGCTACTAAATTATAGTCACTGATCTTTGCTATCCTGCAATGAAGTAGAGAAGAAACGCAGCCAAGGAAGAAACACAAGCACGTGCAGGTCAGTATAACCTAGCGGTACTTCAAATTACTTTATTTCTCATTACAAACACAAGTTTAATTTTTGCTTCACGAGAAATTGTAAAATGTGTACCGAGGAGGGATCGTTAGACATTATTGAAATACATGACTGTACATGATATCGAGCAGGTAATGTGCCTAGTCAGGAAATAAAAAGCTCTATCTATCTAGCCTTCCTACAAGGTACCAGGAAAGCCATGTTGTGTGGGTGCAGGCGGCCTGCTTATAAAATGCCTAGAAAACTGGCAACGTTAGGAGAAAGCACGCATTTCATAAAGAAACCGATCAAGGAAAATAGAGCTGAGTTTGTGATTTGCCATATCTCACTGTGACAAAGACATATATTTTAGCTGAGAGTCGATGTACTGTGAATTACATGTCTAGAGTAGTGTAGCACCGAACTACTAATACACTCCATCACTACAAAGTGCAGCATGCCTTTATGTGCTTAGGTTACATAGATTTGCTTTTGGTGAAATTTGCATTTAAACACAATGTTGGGATTTCCATCCTTTCCTGCCTCAGTCGATTTTCACTTTTGCATTTCCTTCTCCTTCCTCTTTTAAGAGCCATAGTTTTTTTTTTATTTTTCCATCAACAAAACCGTATAAGAGAGGGCTTATTTTTTGTCTGTGGAATTATTGGGTTTTTGTTTTTTTTCAGTTTGTTTTTACAGTGATCATTGTGCGTGCAAAATGAGCTGGGAACATGATTCTCCGTGTGAACATGATTACGGTCATTTGTAACCTGTAAAGTTGTTTCTTTTAAGAGAACCGGTCATCAGTGTTTTATACGCCAAACTAATGGCATGCATGCAAAGGTGCTTTAATGCCGAGTAAATCCTTACCGTTCTTGTAGAAAATTGTCTTTGTGTTGTAAAGAAATTTATAGTTGACATTTTATGCTAATGAGTTGCAAGCGCAGTGGGCGGGTCCTGCACTTGCAGCTCTCCTGCCTCTCTCCTTATTCTCAACCCACCAAAAATATTGATTTGAGTCACATAACAGCTTCCTTTTTCCCATTGATGAAGCTGTGTGAGAGTTTGATATTTGTGTGGCATTTTTATTGGTGCCAATGTAATGATTTGATCATTTTTATTTAATTTTGGGGCGAGGTTCGGGGGCATAAAAATGGCAATTCTGTCATTTTTAGTGTTTAACTTACTAGTTAAAGGGTTGGCCCAGTATCTTAAATGCCCTTTATAAATACTTATTTTTACACCACAACCAATTTTCTAATTAGACTCATATTATACAACACCCTACACTTTTCCCTATCCTGTGAATCCCTAAATGTGTTTTTTACTTCACTTCCTGTGACATTATGTTTGAAATGAGTATCAAACAGGATATCACAGGAGGCTGGGGCTGCACTCGCTTCCCCACAGCATCCATCATCCCTCATTGAACAGTATTTTATCAGAGGGCAGCGCTGTAACATAGTAACATAGTAACATAGTTAGTAAGGCCGAAAAAAGACATTTGTCCATCCAGTTCAGCCTATATTCCATCATAATAAATCCCCAGATCTACGTCCTTCTACAGAACCTAATTGTATGATACAATATTGTTCTGCTCCAGGAAGACATCCAGGCCTCTCTTGAACTCCTCGACTGAGTTCGCCATCACCACCTCCTCAGGCAAGCAATTCCAGATTCTCACTGCCCTAACAGTAAAGAATCCTCTTCTATGTTGGTGGAAAAACCTTCTCTCCTCCAGACGCAAAGAATGCCCCCTTGTGCCCGTCACCTTCCTTGGTATAAACAAATCCTCAGCGAGATATTTGTATTGTCCCCTTATATACTTATACATGGTTATTAGATCGCCCCTCAGTCGTCTTTTTTCTAGACTAATCCTAATTTTGCTAATCTATCTGGGTATTGTAGTTCTCCCATCCCCTTTATTAATTTTGTTGCCCTCCTTTGAACTCTCTCTAGTTCCATTATATCCTTCCTGAGCACCGGTGCCCAATACTGGACACAGTACTCCATGTGCGGTCTAACTAGGGATTTGTACAGAGGCAGTATAATGCTCTCATCATGTGTATCCAGACCTCTTTTAATGCACCCCATGATCCTGTTTGCCTTGGCAGCTGCTGCCTGGCACTGGCTGCTCCAGGTAAGTTTATCATTAACTAGGATCCCCAAGTCCTTCTCCCTGTCAGATTTACCCAGTGGTTTCCCGTTCAGTGTGTAATGGTGATATTGATTCCTTCTTCCCATGTGTATAACCTTACATTTATCATTGTTAAAACTCATCTGCCACCTTTCAGCCCAAGTTTCCAACCTATCCAGATCCATCTGTAGCAGAATACTATCTTCTCTTGTATTAACTGCTTTACATAGTTTTGTATCATCTGCAAATATCGATATTTTACTGTGTAAACCTTCTACCAGATCATTAATGAATATGTTGAAGAGAACAGGTCCCAATACCGACCCCTGCGGTACCCCACTGGTCACAGCGACCCAGTTAGAGACTATACCATTTATAACCACCCTCTGCTTTCTATCACTAAGCCAGTTACTAACCCATTTACACACATTTTCCCCCAGGCCAAGCATTCTCATTTTGTGTACCAGCCTCTTGTGCGGCACGGTATCAAACGCTTTGGAAAAATCGAGATATACCACGTCCAATGACTCACCGTTGTCCAGCCTATGGCTTACCTCTTCATAAAAACTGATTAGATTGGTTTGACAGGAGCGATTTCTCATAAACCCATGCTGATATGGAGTTAAACAGTTATTCTCATTGAGCTGTAGTTACTTACTACAATTTCTTACATCGCCGCCCTGTCTGAAGATGTTCTAGGTCCATGGTGATAGACCTTGCGGGAAGGATGAGTGCAGCAACGACACTCTGACTCTCCTCCCCCACAGCTTTTAACTGTAAGAAGATTGATGATTTCAACAAGAGTAGTGGGAATCAGAAGATACTTTGAGGACTGGACAGGTGATAGTGAGCACCAGAAGAACTGGAGAGGTAAGTAGTAAGGGGAAAAAATGGCCAACATTCTGCAGAATCTGTGCGGATGCAAATTACAAAAAAAAATCCGTATTTTGACAAATGCGTTTTTTTAACCCCTTCAAGACCCAGCCTATTTTGACCTTGAAGACCTTGCCGTTTTTTGCAATTCTGACCAGTGTACCTTTATGAGGTAATAACTCAGGAACGCTTCAACGGATCCTAGCGGTTCTGAGATTGTTTTTTCGTGACATATTGGGCTTCAAGTTAGTGGTAAATTTAGGTCAATAAATTCTGCATTTATTTGTGATAAACACGGAAATTTGGCGAAAATTTTGAAAATTTCGCAATTTTCACATTTTGAATTTTTATTCTGTTAAACCAGAGAGATATGTGACACAAAATAGTTAATAAATAACATTTCCCACATGTTTACTTTACATCAGCACAAGTTTGGAAACAAAATTTTTTTTTGTTAGGAAGTTATAAGGGTTAAAATTTGACCAGCGATTTGTCATTTTTACAACGAAATTTACAAAACCATTTTTTTTAGGGACCACCTCACATTTGAAGTCAGTTTGAGGGGTCTATATGGCTGAAAATACCCAAAAGTGACACCATTCTAAAAACTGCACCCCTCAAGGTACTCAAAACCACATTCAAGAAGTTTATTAACCCTTCAGGTGCTTTAACAGCAGCAGAAGCAACATGGAAGGAAAAAATGAACATTTAACTTTTTAGTCACAAAAATTATCTTTTAGCAACAATTTTTTTATTTTCCCAATGGTAAAAGGAGAAACTGAACCAGGAAAGTTGTTGTCCAATTTGTCCTGAGTACGCTGATACCTCATATGTGGGGGTAAACCACTGTTTGGGCGCACGGCAGGGCTTGGAAGGGAAGGAGCGCCATTTGACTTTTTGAATCAAAAATTGGCTCCACTCTTTAGCGGACACCATGTCACGTTTGGAGAGCCCCCGTGTGCCTAAAAATTGGAGCTCCCCCACAAGTGACCCCATTTTGGAAACTAGACGCCCCAAGGAACTTATCTAGATGCATAGTGAGCACTTTGAACCCCCAGGTGCTTCACAAATTGATCCGTAAAAATGAAAAAGTACTTTTTTTTCACAAAAAAATTCATTTAGCCTCAATTTTTTCATTTTCACATGGGCAACAGGATAAAATGGATCCTAAAATGTGTTGGGCAATTTCTCCTGAGTACACCAATACCTCACATGTGGGGGTAAACCACTGTTTGGGCACATGGTAAGGCTCGGAAGGGAAGGAGCGCCATTTGACTTTTTGAATGAAAAATTATTTCCATCGTTAGCGGACACCATGTCGCGTTTGGATAGCTCCTGTGTGCCTAAACATTGGCGCTCCCCCACAAGTGACCCCATTTTGGAAACTAGACCCCCCAAGGAACTTATTTAGATGCCTAGTGAGCACTTTAAACCCTCAGGTGCTTCACAAATTGATCTGTAAAAATGAAAAAGTACTTTTTTTTCACAAAAAAATTATTTTCGCCGCAATTTTTTCATTTTCACATGGGCAGTAGGATAAAATGGATCATAAAATTTGTTGGGCAATTTCTCCCGAGTACGCCGATACCTCATATGTGGGGGTAAACCACTGTTTGGGCACACGGCAGGGCTCGGAAGGGAAGGCGCGCCATTTGACTTTTTGAATGGAAAATTAGCTCCAATTGTTAGCGGACACCATGTCGCGTTTGGAGAGCCCCCTGTGTGCCTAAACATTGGAGCTCCCCCACAAGTGACCCCATTTTGGAAACTAGACCCCCCAAGGAACTTATCTAGATGCATATTGAGCACTTTAAACCCCCAGGTGCTTCACAGAAGTTTATAACGCAGAGCCATGAAAATAAAAAATAATTTTTCTTTCCTCAAAAATGATTTTTTAGCCTGGAATTTCCTATTTTGCCAAGGATAATGGGAGAAATTGGACCCCAAATATTGTTGTCCAGTTTGTCCTGAGTACGCTGATACCCCATATGTGGGGGTAAACCACTGTTTTGGCGCACGGCAGGGCTCGGAAGGGATGGCACGCCATTTGGCTTTTTAAATGGAAAATTAGCTCCAATCATTAGCGGACACCATGTCACGTTTGGAGAGCCCCTGTGTGCTTAAACATTGGAGATCCCCCAGAAATGACACCATTTTGGAAACTAGACCCCCAAAGGAACTAATCTAGATGTGTGGTGAGGACTTTGAACCCCCAAGTGCTTCACAGAAGTTTATAACGCAGAGCCATGAAAAAAAAAAAAAAATTATTTTCTCAAAAATGATCTTTTAGCCTGCAATTTTTTATTTTCCCAAGGGTAACAGGAGAAATTTGACCCCAAAAGTTGTTGTCCAGTTTCTCCTGAGTACACTGATACCCCATATGTGGGGGTAAATCACTGTTTGGGCACATGCCGGGGCTCGGAAGTGAAGTAGTGACGTTTTGAAATGCAGACTTTGATGGAATGCTCTGTGGGCGTCACGTTGCGTTTGCAGAGCCCCTGATGTGGCTTAACAGTAGAAACCCCCCACAAGTGACCCCATTTTGGAAACTAGACCCCCAAAGGAACTTATCTAGATGTGTGGTGAGCACTTTGAACCCCCAAGTGCTTCATAGAAGTTTATAATGCAGAGCCGTGAAAATAATAAATACGTTTTCTTTCCTCAAAAATAATTATTTAGCCCAGAATTTTTTAATTTTCCCAAGGGTAACAGGAGAAATTTGACCCCAAAAGTTGTCCAGTTTCTCCTGAGTACGGTGATACCCCATATGTGGGGGTAAACTACTGTTTGGGCACATGCCGGGGCTTGGAATTGAAGTAGTGACGTTTTGAAATGCAGACTTTGATGGAATGCTCTGCGGGCGTCACGTTGCGTTTGCAGAGCCCCTGATGTGCCTAAACAGTAGAAACCCCCCACAAGTGACCCCATTTTGGAAACTAGACCCTGAAAGGAACTTATCTAGATGTGTGGTGAGCACTTTGAACCCCCAAGTGCTTCATAGAAGTTTATAATGCAGAGCCGTGAAAATAATAAATACGTTTTCTTTCCTCAAAAATAATTATTTAGCCCAGAATTTTTTATTTTCCCAAGGGTTACAGGAGAAATTGGACCCCAAAAGTTGTTGTCCAGTTTCTCCTGAGTACGCTGATACCCCATATGTGGGGGTAAACCACTGTTTGGGCACACGTCGGGGCTCAGAAGGGAAGTAGTGACTTTTGAAATGCAGACTTTGATGGAATGGTCTGCGGGTGTCACGTTGCGTTTGCAGAGCCCCTGGTGTGCCTAAACAGTAGAGACCCCCCACAAGTGACCCCATTTTAGAAACTAGACCCCCCAAGGAACTTATCTAGATATGTGGTGAGCACTTTGAACCCCCAAGTGCTTCACAGACGTTTACAACGCAGAGCCGTGAAAATAAAAAATCATTTTTCTTTCCTCAAAAATTATGTTTTAGCAAGCATTTTTTTAGATTCACAAGGGTAACAGGAGAAATTGGACCCCAGTAATTGTTGCGCAGTTTGTCCTGAGTATGCTGGTACCCCATATGTGGGGGTAAACCACTGTTTGGGCACACGTCAGGGCTCGGAAGTGAGGGAGCACCATTTGACTTTTTGAATACGAGATTGGCTGGAATCAATGGTGGCGCCATGTTGCGTTTGGAGACCCCTGATGTGCCTAAACAGTGGTAACCCCTCAATTCTAACTCCAACACTAACCCCAACACACCCCTAACCCTAATCCCAACTGTAGCCATAATCCTAATCACAACCCTAACCCCAACACACCCCTAACCACAACACTAACCCCAACACACCCCTAACCCTAACCACAACCCTAATTCCAACCCTAACCCTAAGGCTATGTGCCCACGTTGCGGATTCGTGTGAGATATTTCCGCACCATTTTTGAAAAATCTGCGGGTAAAAGGCACTGTGTTTTACCTGCGGATTTTCCGCGGATTTCCAGTGTTTTTTGTGCGGATTTCACCTGCGGATTCCTATTGAGGAACAGGTGTAAAACGCTGCGGAATCCGCACAAAGAATTGACATGCTGCGGAAAATACAACGCAGCGTTCCCGCGCGGTATTTTCCGCACCATGGGCACAGCGGATTTGGTTTTTCATATGTTTACATGGTACTGTAAACCTGATGGAACACTGCTGCGAATCCGCAGCCAAATCCGCACCGTGTGCACATAGCCTAATTCTAAAGGTATGTGCACACGCTGCGGATCCGCAGCAGTTTCCCATGAGTGTACAGTTCAATGTAAACCTATGGGAAACAAAAATCGCTGTACACATGCTGCGGAAAAACTGCACGGAAACGCAGCGGTTTACATTCCGCAGCATGTCACTTCTTTGTGCGGATTCCGCAGCGGTTTTACAACTGCTCCAATAGAAAATCGCAATTGTAAAACCGCAGTGAAATGCGCAGAAAAAAACGCGGTAAATCCGCCATAAATCCGCAGCGGTTTAGCACTGCGGATTTATCAAATCCGCAGAGGACCAGAATACGTGTGCACATTCCTAACCCTAACCCTAGCCCTAACCCTAGCCCTAACCCTAACCCTAACCCTACCCCTAACCCTACCCCTAACCCTAACCCTAGCCCTAACCTTAACCCTAACCCTACCCCTAACCCTAACCCTACCCCTAACCCTAACCCTACCCCTAACCCTAACCCTATTCTAACATTAGTGGAAAAAAAAAATTTCTTTATTTTTTTATTGTCCCTACCTATGGGGGTGACAAAGGGGGGGGGGGGGTCATTTATTATTTTTTTTATTTTGATCACTGAGATAGATTATATCTCAGTGATCAAAATGCACTTTGGAACGAATCTGCCGGCCGGCAGATTCGGCGGGCGCACTGCGCATGCGCCCGCCATTTTGGAAGATGGCGGCGCCCGGGAGAAGACGGACGGGACCACGGCTGGATCGGTAAGTATGATAGGGTGGGGGGGGACCACGGGGGGGGGATCGGAGCACGGGGGGGGAATCGGAGCGCGGGAGGGGTGGAACGGAGCGCGGGGGGCGTGGAACGGAGCACGGGGGGGCTGGAATGGAGCACGGGGGGGTGGATCGGAGCACGGGGGGGGGGTGGATCGGAGTGCAGGGGGGGTGATTGGAGCACGGGGGGTGATTGGAGCACGGGGGGAGCGGACACGAGCACGGGGGGGAGCGGAGCACTGGACGGAGGGGAGCCGGAGCAGTGTACCGGCCAGATCGGGGGGGTGGGGGGGCGATCGGAGGGGTGGGGTGGGGGCACACTAGTATTTCCAGCCATGGCCGATGATATTTCAGCATCGGCCATGGCTGGATTGTAATATTTCACCCGTTATAATGGGTGAAATATTACAAATCGCTCTGATTGGCAGTTTCACTTTCAACAGCCAATCAGAGCGATCGTAGCCACGAGGGGGTGAAGCCACCCCCCCTGGGCTAAACTACCACTCCCCCTGTCCCTGCAGATCGGGTGAAATGGGAGTTAACCCTTTCACCCGGCCTGCAGGGACGCGATCTTTCCATGACGCCGCATAGGCGTCATGGGTCGGAATGGCACCGACTTTCATGACGCCTACGTGGCGTCAAAGGTCGGGAAGGGGTTAATAAAATTAGAGTCAGCATCTGCCTCTAATAGCATTAATCGGAGCTATCTGTAATTGCTGCTATTTAACTTACTTAAATACTGCTGTCAATCTCTGACAATGTCATTTAAGTGGCACAAGCTCCGATGGGTTACCATGGCAGTTGGAGCCTATTTCATGCCCCGATCACCACCAGCTTGGTACTCTTATGAAACATACCCACAAGTTGGTAATCGTAGAAGGCTGTGAAAAATAGTATATACTGCAATACCATTTAAAAGTATATTAAGGGACAAAAGAAAATAAAGTAAAAAAAATGCTTAAAAAAAATTCCAGTTAAAAAATAAAAGAAATAAAGATTATTTAAAAACAAAATATTTTTTGGAATTGCAGCGTTCATAATATTCTGAGCTATCAAAATGTAGAATGATTTACTTGCGTGGTATATACGATAAAGGGTAAAAACATGTTGGAATTGCTTCTTTTTGGTTGCTGTGATTTTCCCATAGAGGAAATATAAAACAATCAAAATATTGCATGTGCCACCAAATGATAAAAGTAAAAAGTCGGAGTGACAGCTAAAAAAAACAACACAGGTGCATTAACATGAATATAAAAGAAAAAAAAAAAAAGTTATTGCTATTAATAAATGGCGACATAAACAAAAAGAATTCACCACTAATAGTCACTAAAAATATACAGGCTTCGTATAGCCACAATCATACTTACCTACTCAGTGATTTTGCCTTATTTACTGGACAATGAATAGCTTAACAATAAAACCCCAAAGAAACAATGGTAGAATTTTTAAAGCATTTCATCCAATTTGGTTTTTTTTTCCATTTTTCTAGCACAGTATATGGTAATGTGAATTGTAGCGTTCAAAACTGCAACACATTCCATTAATATATTATTTTCACTATACAATAAATGCTTTTCAAATGCCACATTCATATTTATCACGTGATTTTACAATACCTTAATAATATACAGAATGGTGTTGATCGCAGCTTTTCCCTGCATATAACTTAAGTACTGCAGACATTGTAGAAGGTTCAAGGTTGTTTAAGTGCTTTCCATTAAGGCTCAGATGTACATCATATTTCCATGAACATCTAAGTACAAAGTAAGTACTCAATGCAAGTCACAGGAACACTTTTTGCTGGAAATATATAGAATAAGTTGTTGTTCAGTAGGACAGAGGTCCCCAACTCCAGTCCTCAAGGCCCACCAACATGTCATGTTTTCAGGATTTCCTTAGTCTTGCCCAGGTAATAATTGCATCACCTGTGCAATGCAAAGGAAATCCTGAAAACATGACCTGTTGGTGGGCCTTGAGGACTGGAGTTGGGGACCTCTGCAGTAGGAGACCATGAACAATAACCTCTGATTGGATTTTCAGCCACTTCTCAACCAATGTCCTGAAAGTCAGTTTAGTGACGCATTGATTACACACAAGCTATCTAGTCCAGTGTATAACCAATCAGTGCATGTACGTAATAATATATTGTCATATACAGTATATAGCTACAGTACCCTGCTCAGAAGCCCTCCTCCTCTCATCAGTTTCTAGCCTCTTAATATATTGCAGTCATCATACTATATAGCACTTTATATTATTAATTATGAATTGTAAGTACAATCACAGTTTGAGGGCAGCCAAGCTTATGTGATCCATTTTTCATACTTCCTCCCTCAGGAAACCAGAATACCAGACTGCAAAGTTTAGATATTTCTGTTAGTTTCTCTCTTTTATTTTTATAACTGTTTTACATATTTGTATGTCACTTTTATTTCCATATTTTTTATATCCTTTTAATTTAAGCACTGTACCTTTTCTATTAAAGCTTAAAACTTTAATAAATCTGAACCTTGTATGCTCTAAAAGAATCCATAGCCTTAGGCTGGAGTCACACACAACGTATAAAAATAGGGTCCGTTTTTTTACGGACCAAATATGCAGAAATGTTCCCTGAACAGTGATCCATATGTCATCCGTTGGCAAGGTGTGGCTGTGTATTTTGCGCATGTAAACCTCCGTATGGAATCCGTATCGCATCTGTACAGCGAGATTTTCTCGCCGGTTTGCAAAATGGACATATAATGGATCCATGGGCTCAAATATTCGTGAAAACATATATACACTCTATATATATTGTAAGGCTGCAGTAGCATCATATGCAGTGAAGAGGCAGTGACCCAAAAAGTTCCAACACAAAAGTCTATTTAATGTGTTTCCTCACAGCATTACAGTCCAATTCACACAAATGCATATAACTTCAGTGTATAGTATCAGTGTTCAGTTCACATCAGTTCATAGAAATACATATCACATGGCTTTAGCTTTGCGGTCCCTAAACAGGCCTGCTTCCCTTTTCCAGTTTCCCTGGGTGACTGCACATCATATTACAGTCTCCATAAACATAGCCTCATATGTTTCAGACACTACATATGCCAGCCCCCTCCAACTAGGTCCCGTGGGTGTCCTGCATCACTGTATCACAGTCTCTTACAATCTCTTTACTCACACAGCCATACACAGCCCAGGATATCCTCTGGATAGCAGCGTGCACCATATCCACCTGTTTCCAATCGTTACACATGCTAGTCCTCTTTCGGGCACAGGACATCCGCCTCCGAGCACAGGACTGTCCACATCCAACTCCTTCGGGCAAAGGACATCCACCTCCAGGAACAGGACTGTCCACATCCGAGATCAGTACCATGGACAACTTGCATCGCTGTATACGCTGCGGGTGCCAGGCTATTCAGCTGCCCTAAGTGCTGGCTCCACTGGCCACTGCCTCCATGCACTCAGCCAGTGCTCTGCAGGCCTCTGCTCTGAACACCAGCACACACCAGACTGACACTGACGTGCACCTCACACACCTGACACACCCATATCTCTTACTGCAGGGATTTCAACACACACAAACCCGTGGCCTTCAGTCACATGGAAAACCCGGATCAGAAATCCATGACTCCCATGCACACCTATGGACTCCATCTGTCTGCAGACACAACCTGGGGAGAAGACACACCTGACACACCCATATCTCTTACTGCAGGGCTTTTAACACACGCAAACCTGTGGCCTTCAGCCACATGGAAAACCTGGATCAGAAATCCATGACTCCCATGCACACCTATGGACATCATCCATCTGCATGCGCAACCTGGGGAGAGGACACAGTGACCCCTACCTGTGACATGAGTCACTGCCTCAAATTGCAGTCACCGCTACACCTGCGACTGTCATGCACATTCTGGGGAGAAAAAACAGCACCCCCTAGCTGTAACAGGGGTCACAGCCTCACAATATATATATATATATTGTGATGTAGCGATGTCCTTGCTGTGCAGTGAATAGGCAGTGACCCATATAAAGTTCAAACAAAGTTCTGTTTATTTCACAGCATACTCACAAACCAGAAAAGAAAGCAAACAAGTCCTTCGGTATGCAGCCGGGAAAAATAACAACAGTCCATAGTCCGCTGCCGTGAGCGTATTACACCCCCGTGTACGCTGGGGTGTCTGGCTTTTCAGGCTCTGCCTGGCCCGTGTCTCTTCACACGGAAGGAGCTCTGCACAAGCCTCCTGCTAGGTCTGAATCCCAGACCAGACTGACACACCCAAACTCTCTTGCTGGGGTTTTTTTCTATCCTCCAGATTCTATGGCCATGGGCCACTATAAGACCTGGGCTGGAGGAAACGGACAGGCCCCACTACCATCCTGCAGTCCGTTTCAAAATAAAAGCCCATGCCAGGTTTTCCTGAATAAATTCTGGGACAAATAACTTGACCCAGTTCACACTTACTTTTATTCTTCCCTGTGTCTCACAGGCAACCTGCTGTGAGCATAGGGCACTCCAGCGGATCTAATATGCTTCTAAGCACATCCTGGGGAACACATAGCGACCCTCGCATATGACACCGGTCACTGCCTCACATACCCCCCCCCCTCTGTTCAGACTTGTGGGGTTGAACATTTGTCAGCATACATGGTGCCCGTGACAGGGCATCTGCATTTCCCTGTGATTTCCCAGCCCGATGTTCCACAGAGAAGCTGAAATTTTGTAGGGACAAGAACCATCTGGTGACTCGGGCATTCCTTTCCTTTGCATTTCTCATCCAGACAAGGGGTGAATGGTCTGTTACCAACCGAAACTGACGCCCGAGCAAATAGTAGCGTAGGGACTCCAAGGCCCATTTAATCGCCAAGCACTCCTTCTCCAATACGCTATAATTTTTCTCTGCCGGGGTCAGTTTCCTGCTTAAATAGGTGACTGGATGCTCATCCCCGTTCACCTCTTGCGACAGCACCGCTCCTAAGCCTACCTCTGAGGCATCGGTTTGCACAATAAAGGTTTTCTTGAAGTCGGGGCTGATGAGGACCGGCTGTCCACACAACACCGACTTCAGAGACTGGAACGCTTCCTCTGCTTGAGGATTCCACTTGACCATCACCGTTTTCTTCCCTTTTAACAGGTCCGTTAGGGAAGCCGATTTACCAGCAAAATTGGGTATAAACTGACGGTAATACCCAATGATGCCAAGGAATGCCCTCACTTTTTTGGAACTTAAGGGCTTGGGCCAGTTTTGAATGGCCTCAATTTTGTTCACTTGAGGTTTGATAACCCCCCGGCCGATCACGTATCCCAAGTACCGGGCTTCCGTGAGACCTATCGCACATTTCTTTGGGTTTGCTGTTAACCCTGCGGCTCTAAGAGACTCTAGCATTGCTTGTACCTGGGACAGATGGGTATCCCAGTCGGTACTAAAGATGACTATGTCATCCAAATAGGCCGATGCGTAATCTCTATGTGGTGCTAACACAATGTCCATCAGCCTCTGGAATGTGGCCGGAGCCCCATGTAACCCAAAAGGTAAGACAATGTATTGAAAGAGACCCTCTGGGGTTATAAAAGCAGTCTTTTCCTTCGCTGACTCTGTTAAGGGAACCTGCCAGTAACCTTTCGTGAGATCCAGCGTGGTGAAGTACTGGGCCTTCCCCAGTCTCTCAATTAGCTCGTCCACCCGTGGCATGGGATACAGGTCAAATTTTGACACTTCATTTAACTTCCTAAAGTCATTACAGAAGCATAATGACCCATCAGGTTTTGGTATAAGTACAATGGGGCTAGCCCACTCACTTCGGGACTCCTCAATGACTCCCAACTGAAGCATTTGCTTTACCTCGGCCGCGATGGCTTGCCTTCGGGCTTCTGGCACTCGGTACGGTTTCATCCGCACCTTTACCCGGGGCTCAGTGACAATGTCATGCTGAATCACTGAGGTTCGCCCCGGCAGCTCTGAGAATACATCCATATTCTGCTGTACCAAAGCTCGAGCCTCCCGCCGCTGCTGTTTTGTGAGGGCATCATTGACTTTTACCTCACACCTGGCTGTGTCCTTGGCCAGGGCCAGAGGGACCTCCGATTGTATGACCGTAGTTGCATCTGTGACCAAACATTCTCGGTCCTTCCAGGCCTTTAGCAGGTTTACATGGTACAACTGCTCGGGTTTTCTTTTCCCGGGTTGGTACACTTTGTAATTCACTTCCCCCACCTTTCCCCGTATCTCATACGGCCCTTGCCACTTGGCCATGAGTTTACTCTCTGGGGTGGGCACTAGTACCAACACCCGGTCTCCTTCTTTAAAGGACCTGACCGTGGCCCTTTTATTATAGGTACGGCTCTGAGCGGCCTGGGCATCCAACAGATGCTCCTTTACGATGGGTTGCACGACTGCAATCCGATCCTGCATACTTGCCACATACTCGATAACACTCTTATGTGGAGTGGGCTCCTGTTCCCATGTCTCTTTGGCTACATCCAGCAGTCCCCTCGGGTGCCTGCCATACAATAACTCAAATGGGGAGAACCCCGTGGACGCCTGCGGTACCTCGCGTATGGCGAACATTAAATATGGCAATAACATATCCCAATCCTTCCCATCCTTGGCGACCACCTTTTTGAGCATGGCCTTGAGGGTCTTATTAAACCTCTCGACCAACCCATCGGTTTGTGGATGGTACACTGACGTACGCAACTGTTTAATTTGGAGCAATTTACATAGCTCCCTAGTCACTTTAGACATAAAAGGGGTTCCCTGATCTGTAAGGATCTCCTTGGGGAGCCCAAGACGACAAAACATGGCAAACAGTTCACGGGCTATTAGCTTAGCCGAAGTGTGCCGGAGCGGTATCGCCTCTGGATACCAGGTGGCGTAGTCTACGACTACTAATATGTGCTGATGGCCCCGGGCGGATTTTACTATTGGTCCCACCAGATCCATCGCTATCCGCTCAAAGGGTACTTCTATGATGGGCAGAGGTACTAACGGACTCCGGTAGTTTGTGGTGGGTGAGGTTAGTTGACACTCAGGACAAGTGTCACAGTACTTTGTAACCTCAGCGTAGACACCAGGCCAAAAGAACCTCTGTAATATGCGCTCTAACGTCTTTTTGGCCCCCAAGTGCCCCCCCAACATGTGAGTGTGAGCCATGTCGAGTACCACCCGACGATAGGGTTGGGGCACTACCAGTTGTTCCACCACCTCATCCCGGATTTTATCAACCCTGTACAGTAACTCCCGGATGACCGCCATCCGGGGAAACTCCTTTTCTGCACCAGGTTGTTGTGCCACCCCATTTACCTCGATTAATCTTTCCCTTGCCCGGGTCAGAGTGGGATCCTGGAGCTGGGCAGTCCCAAACTTACCAGGTGACACCTCCAGCTCATGAATTGGTGGATTCTCTTCCACTTCCCCTGCCAATACCTCTAGGGGAAACCTATCGGGATTACACACTGTCCCTATCGTGGCGACCCCTACGGCAGGTATCCCTGACTCGGGATCTTCGGGTTCTGCACCCGGAATGCTTTTTACCCTGAGAGGGTTAACTCTGGTCTCCCAGAGGGACCAGAACAACGGTAAGTCTCTACCCAACACAGTCCCATACGGAAGAGTTTTTACCACTCCCACCACATGTTTTATCTCTCCACATGGGGTGGAGAACGTGACCTCCGCAGTCGGGTACTCTCGGAGGTCCCTATGTATGCACACTACCCCCACCTTTTGTCCAATAGGACTGTCCCCAGCAACCAAGGACCCGTGTACCAGGGTCACCAAGCTCCCTGAGTCGAAGAGAGCATCCGTTTGGTACCCGTTAACGAGCACTCTGCACAGCTGAGGTTCGGTATAGGCAGGATCTGTAGTGGCAATGCAGACTGGCTGGGCATACATAGACACGCGGCGGGTATACCCGCAGTCCATGGGTTCTGTTGTTAGGGGACAATTAGCAACCACATGTCCAGGTTCTTGGCACCGCCAACACGTAACGACTGTGGCACGAGGTAACCATGGAGCCAGTTTAGGGGACACAGGTCTATGGTCACTCTCTTTCCGAGAGAACCCCTCAGCACGGACTCGGTCCGGTCTTGTCCCAGTGGAGGGCCGTGGACTTTTCTCAGACTCCTGAGCTGGCGGAGCCTTACGTGACAGCCGAAGCGGAGCAGTGTCCCGTATAAAGTCCTGGGTGGCCTTATATCGCTCTACCAGGCCTACAACCTAGTCTAGGGTACCCGGGTCCCCTTGACCCACCCAACGCTGAATGGCCGCTGGCAGAGCCCTCACCAGTCGGTCGACCACCACCCTCTCCACTATCTGACTTGTGGATAAAGTCTCAGGTTGGAGCCACCGTTTCACAAGCTGCAATAAGTCAAAAATCTGAGACCGGGCAGGCTGGGCTTCCACAAAAGTCCAAGAAAACACCCGTTGAGCTCTCACATAAAAGTGTTAACCCCCAGTCGGGCAAGGTTCTCACCTTTTAACTTGGAATAGTCCTGGGCATCCTCCCGACTGAGGTCAAAGTAGGCCTTTAGCGCATCACCCCTCAAGAACGGAGCCACAACTTCAGCCCACTGTGCTGCTGGCAGATTCTCCCGTTCTGCCGTGCGCTCATAGACGGTGAGGAAAGCTTCCACGTCATCTTCCGGACTCAATTTCCTCAAAGCGGAGCGGACCTTGTCACGGGCATCGCGACGTTCCGGGGTCGGTGCTGGAGGTGCCTCTCGCAGGGCTGTAATTTGCTGCAGCAACAGATTATTAGTTTGTTGCTGTTGTTGCGGTGTGAGGACTAGCTGCCTCAGGATCTCCTCCATTTTGTCTGTAGGCCTGAATTGCAATGTAGCAGGCTTAATAACAGACATGCAAATGGCGTTGGGGTATGCCTTAATTCACACTGCTCCGCATTCTCCAACCAAATGTGATGTAGCGATGTCCTTGCTGTGCAGTGAATAGGCAGTGACCCATATAAAGTTCAAACAAAGTTCTGTTTATTTCACAGCATACTCACAAACCGGAAAAGAAAGCAAACAAGTCCTTCGGTATGCAGCCGGGAAAAATAACAACAGTCCATAGTCCGCTGCCGTGAGCGTATTACACCCCCGTGTACGCTGGGGTGTCTGGCTTTTCAGGCTCTGCCTGGCCCGTGTCTCTTCACACGGAAGGAGCTCTGCACAAGCCTCCTGCTAGGTCTGAATCCCAGACCAGACTGACACACCCAAACTCTCTTGCTGGGGTTTTTTTCTATCCTCCAGATTCTATGGCCATGGGCCACTATAAGATCTGGGCTAGAGGAAACGGACCGGCCCCACTACCATCCTGCAGTCCGTTTCAAAATAAAAGCCCATACCAGGTTTTCCTGAATAAATTCTGGGACAAATAACTTGACCCAGTTCACACTTACTTTTATTCTTCCCTGTGTCTCACAGGCAACCTGCTGTGAGCACAGGGCACTCCAGCGGATCTAATATGCTTCTAAGCACATCCTGGGGGACACATAGCGACCCTCGCATATGACACCGGTCACTGCCTCACAATATATATATATACAGAGCCCCAGAGTCCTGGTCGTTGCAGTAATGTCGCTCTGCCACTAAGGGGAGTGATGTTATGTCTGATTGCACTAAAGGAGTTCACCTGATCAGGTATCACAGTCACACATTACACTTCACACTCCGGCCACCAGGGGGAGCAAAAGGCACTATGTATTAGGCCACTCCTCACATTTTGGTAAAACTGGGGGTTGGATAGGAAGTTAGTCAGAACGCAGCCTGGGAGAGCTCCAGGGAGGACCTGTCAGGGGTGGGTTCCTGGCAGGTACCTAGCAGAAAGGACAGAACGTACGGAGCCGCACCTGCACTACCTCGCGGCGGCATCCTAAGGAAGGACATGAAGCAAAGGATATTGTGGAGAAGTGAAAAATGAAATTGCAGCACAAGGAGATAACCAGTAGGAGTTGTGCCCCGAGATCGGCAACATCCTACTGAGGCGCGTAGCCGGTGGCCGGAACGCCGAGGAAGTAACAGACTTCAAGCATTACTTCAAACAGCGGCAGGACAGTTGATTATAGGTTGGCTGTCTACCTTACATCACCTAAGCAGACATAGGGGGCAAAGTTGGAGAGGGGTGTCGCTAGGGTCCCAGAATAGCTCCGAGCCTACCCGTCATACGGGTGCGTCCTAGCCAGATAAACTTGGGAGACGGAGAAGAGAAAGAACAAACACGAAAGTTGTGAGGACTATCCCGAATGCTCAGCAGGGAAATACTACAACACACAGGCGCTAGTTGGTAGGCACTGATTTCCACCTGCAAAGGGAACTCTGGATGTGCATTTGGACCGGCCGGACTCAGCCAGCCAAGTTAGCAGTGCTCTGGATTGCGGATCCCGAAGTCTTCAGTAAAAAGGTAAAGAGACTGCAACCCTGTGTCCTCGTTATTAACTGTGCCTCACATCATAGCCACCTACACTACTGGGAAGCCCTGTGGATATACTTCACCTGTGGGAAGGTATACCATCTAGCTTTCATTCCATCACCCCAGCGGACCCCTAAGCAGCATCGGTCACCCTGACCGAATAGCACAGGTAGCGTCACGAATCCTTGACAAACTCTCATCACCCTTTTATTGGAAGCCCCTGATAGGGAAATCAGGGACCACCTTAATGTATCCTCATAATTCATACATATGTCTCTGAATATGTCCAGACATGTTTCACCTTGCTTAGACTGATTCTGCTGACTATTGACTAAAGTTGTTGACAGGGTAAGGACAATCTAGATGGGACTTAGGACCTCTAACACTACATGTCTATCCATAGTCCACTTCTGTGTAAGGATTACCTGTCTACAGTTCTGCCCTTATTAGGAACAAACCTGATCAATTAGGAATGATCTCATATGTAATAAACAGCTGATTTGCGCTCGAACATGATGTATATGCCTACTCAAAAGTGTATATAACTGAATGCCCTTGCTGTAATAAACTTATGGCTTGATCAGATATCACATCCGTCCATGTCCATCATTCTCCGGAGAAACCTCACCCATTTGGCAGCCATCCAATATCCCTGAGGGTCTGACTTGCTGACCAATTTATTGTCTGTACATGTCCCCGCTTATTGTAAAGTGCTGCAGAATTTGTTGGCGCTATATAAATAAAAATTATTATTATTATTATTAACACCCCTTAGCAGGGTCACGGACCAGGTCCAGCCACCGTGACAACCCCAGCACCGAGACAGAGAGGACCGGTACCGAGTAACCCACGGCCCTGCGTCTGGGGGCGCTCCATATATATTCAGAAAAATTCCCACGCTAGAGTTCATATGAGTTTATGCCACGAGAGGGCGCATCACCGCAAGTCTAGGAAGCTACATTCCCCTACATTCCATTCATTCCCCAGTTTTTATAGCCAGGGGTGGCTGCATTAGCAGGCTCTTGGTCGTAAATTTATTTAACCCCTTCAGATGGATTTACATCATGGAACATGACTGTACGGCGGACAGGTATGGGATATTGTTGCTTTTATATTTTCCCTTTTTTTTCAGAAGACAAGGGTTGTCAGTTGGATTGAATGTAGATATTAAAACATCATATGAATTTATTTCATTAAAATACTTTATTCATAATATGTGTGTGGTTTTTTAACCCTTTTCTTACTATTGGATTAATAATGGATAGGTGTCTTATTGACACCTCTCCATTATTAACCTGGCTTAATGTCACCTTACGTTAGCAAGGTGACATTAACCCTTTATTACCTCACATCCCACCGCTACAGGGGAGTGGGAAGAGAGTGGCTAAGTGCCAGAATAGGCGCATCTTACAGATGTGCCTTTTCTGGGGTGGCTGTGGGCAGATGTTTTTAGCCGGGGGGGCCAATAACCATGGTCCCTCTCTAGGCTATTAATATCTGCCCTCAGTCACTGGCTTTCCCACTCTGGCGGAGAAAATTGCGTGAGAGTCCCGTTCGGGGCTATAGCAGCATAGGTAGTGGTGTCTGCAGTGGTGTCTGCAGACACCACTACCTACGCTGCTATAGCCCCGAACGGGACTCCTACACCCATCCAGGGATCTATGCCCTCCGCTCTGCTCCTACAAATAAAAGTAAGGTTTGAGAAAGACCCTGCGGGTCGAAACGTTACCTACCTTGAAACACTGCGGTGATACCTTTATTTTGGTGTTTATAATAAAGAAAACCACGTTTTTCAGCAAAAACCAAAACTCTGAAAACCTTTCTTTGAGTGCGACTGTTGTTGAATGACTAATACACTGACAAACGCAGCATACTGCGATTTTCTCAGCCCATAAATTACGGCCGAGAAATATACGGCAGATAGGAGCTGCCCATAGAGAAACATTGGTCAGTGTGCAATGCGTTGTTTTTGTGCCTCTCATATGTCCGTATTCCTCTCTAGTGTGACCCCGGCCTTAGAGTGTATGACCCTAGTGATTGGCAGACAATAGTAGTAGTATTCCTGGGACTCATTGCCCCTGTGTTCGGTGAGTGGTGACAGCGTGTGTGAAGTGGGGTGCATGGTCTGTGTCGGGGTGTGATTTATGCTCCCATTGCAACATAGGACAGAGGTCGAATGCTGGACTGAATGAGAGGAGATAGATTAACCCTTGCAGGCGCAACGCCAAGTCACGTGCTGAGAAGCGGATACGTGACAAATTACTCATTTTGCCTATCTACCCAGCTAATTCTTCTCTTTTCCATTAGGTCTATGACATCATGTAATTAAAAACTGACAAGCTGAATCCTTATTATCCCTATTTAGTAAACGGAAGTTATGGTGCGTGCAAACCACTGTATGTTTGGTTCGAGTGCAATCCGTCAAAACATCGGATCACACTCACCGTGTTCAGAATCGCCAGATCTATCAATGTAAAAAAGGATTAACCTGAATGCTAAACGGCGTAGTGAGAAAAAAAGTCAAAACGACAGAATTACATTTCGTTAGTCGCAGCAACATTGCATTAAAATGCAATAACGGGCGATCAAAAGAATGTATCTGCACCAAAATGGTATCATTAAAACATCAGCTCGGCACGCAAGAAATAAGCCCTCACCCGACCCCAGATCACGAAAAATGGAGACGCTACAAGTATCGGAAAATGGCACATTTTCTTTTTTTTTTTTTAGCAAAGTTTGGAATATTTTTTCACCACTTTCATAAAAAAAACAAGACATGTTTGGTGTCTATGAACTCGCACTGACCTGGAGAATCATAATTGCAGGTCAGTTTTAGCATTTAGTGAACCTAGCAAAAAAGCCAAACAAAAAACAAGTGAGGTATTCTTTTTTGGCAATTTCACGGCACTTGGAATTTTTTCCCATTTTCTAGTACATGACATGGTAAAACCAATGGTGTTGTTCAAAAGTACAACTCGTCCCGCAAAAAATAAGCCCCCACATGGTCATATTGACGGAAAAATAAAAAAGTTATGGCTCTGGGAAGGAGGGGAGCGAAAAACGAAAAAGCAAATCCGAAAAAATCTTTGGGGTTTAATGGGTTAAAGTCTTATTCTTATCTTCTCTTCTTCTTTTGAGTACTGCTCTTGTGCCTCCCAGCTTGCTTCATTTTGGGGGTGGTGCACTCTCTAAGATTGACTGGTGGCATGGTCATACCCCTGGTCCTAACTGAGCGCACTTTTATGCTTCAAGCAGATACAGCAATCCATGGAGCTTCTGAACAGTGGTTACAGCCTTATAGTATGGAGCCTGCAAGAAGGCCACTTTTATTGCTTTGGAAACCATCCACACTGAGACTGTATAAGTGTTTGGTAACCTAGGCAACAAACAATAGACAAAAAAAAATAACAAGTTATATTCCAAATTATCTTGTGTTTACAAGTGTTTTGCAATTCTACCATTTAATAAGATGAGGAAACCCCTTTAAGGAGGAACCGACAGCTCTCCTGATGTGTTTCACTTAAATAGAAGCTGTCGCTATGAAAATGCCATCCAAACTGCAGGCGTCATGTTCCAGAGCAGGGGGAGACGATCAGATTGATATGTAGTTTTGTGAAAAAAGACTGAGTATAAGCTGGGTTTTCTTTTTTTTAAAACGTTTGCTCTTTTTTGAGAAAACCGCAAAGGAAAAGCACAATGTAGAGTTCTAAGAAAATGGTTTACAGAATTTTTAGTTTTTCTATTGGGGAATACAATAACTTAAAGGGAACCTGTCACCATGAAAATGCAGCCTATTCTGCAGTCACCATGTTATAAAGCAGGGTCAGCTGAGCAGACTATATATATATAGAGAGAGAGAGATAGATAGATAGATAGATAGATAGATAGATAGATAGATAGATAGATAGATAGATAGATAGATAGATAGATAGATAGATAGATAGATATTTTATTATTTATTTTTTTTGTGGGAAATGATTCAGTATAACCCGTGTTTTAGTAATTTATTTCTCTGCTCTTTCTGGGTTTTTTGGTCCAGTGGGCAGTCCTATCAGTGACTGACAGTTATCTCCTTATGCACACTTAGGCCGGCGTCACACTAGGCGTAAGTAAATACGGTCCATTTTTTACGGTCGTAATGCGCAGTAATTGTCCCAAAACACTGTTCCATATTCAATGCGAGGATGTGATTTTTTTCGCACAAATTTATCTGTGTGTCATCCGTAAGGCTTCCGTACGGCGATTTTTTTTTCTCGCAGGCTTGCAAAATGGACATATCATGGATCCATCGGCTCAATATAAGAACATATATACAGTCTATATATATATATATATATATATATTTAATTCAGCGCTAGATAGCAGAAAAGCCGGTACTTCCATTGCCAGATTTTGCTATCTCCTTCACAAACCCGACAGGATATGAGACCTGGTTTACATACAGTGAACCATCTCATATCCCTTCTTTTATTACATATTCCTCTTTAGTAATGTAAGAAGTGTCTTTGTGTCAAATTTGGGGTCTCTAGCTATTAAATTAAAGGGTTAAATCCCGGAAAAAATTGGCGTGGGCTCCCGCGCAATTTTTCTCCGCCAGAGTGGGAAAGCCAGTGACTGAGGGGAGAATTTAATAGCCTAGAGAGGGACCATGGTTATTGGGCCCCCCCTACCAGCTAAAAACATCTGCCCCCAGCCACCCCAGAAAAGGCACATCTGTAAGATGCGCCTATTCTGGCACTTAGCCACTCTCTTCCCACTCCCCTGTAGCAGTGGGATATGGGGTAATGAAGGGTTAATGTCACCTTGTTATTGTAAGGTGACATTAAGCCAGATTAATAATGGAGAGGCGTCAATTATGACACCTATCCATTATTAATCCAATAGTACGAAATGGTTAATAAAACACACACACATTATTAAAAAGTATTTTAATGAAATAAAGACACAGGGTGTTTTAATATTTTATTATACTCTTAATCCACCTGAAGACCCTTGTCACCTGAAACAAAGTTAAAAAAAACCAAACAACAATATCCCATGCCTTCCGTCGTTACAGTCTTGTCCCACGCTGTAAATCCATCTGAAGGGGTTAAATCATTTTACACCCAGGAGCTCTGCTAATGCAGCTGTGCCCGTGGCTGTAAAACTTGGTGAATGAATGGAATGCAGGGGAATGTACTGTAGTTACCTCGAGTCGCGGTGATGCGCCCTCAAGGTCTTGCAGGCATATGAGCAATAGTTGTTCAGTAATGCTGAGTGATTTAAATTGATTAGCTTGTATAATACGCATGGTCCGTGTGTAATCCGTAATTTTCTCGACCCCATAGACTTTCATTGGCGTATTTTTTGCGCAATACGCTGACAAACGCAGCATGCTGCAATTTTCTACGCCCCGTAACATACCGTATATTACGGATGCGTAATATACGGCAGATAGGAGCTGCCCCATAGAGAATCATTTGGCCGTGTGCAATACATATTTTCTGGACGTATTTTCTGCGTTCATACGTCCGTAAAACTCGCTACTGTGACGCCGGCCTTGTACAAATAATGCTGTCAGTCACTGATAGGACCACCCACAGGACTAGTTATGTGTAAAATAGCTGGAGGAGTAAAAATGACAAAAGTGAAGAACTTAAGGGATTAATATGTCCTGAATCAAAAATGCTAAACTATTGTCCCTCCACCCCATCAATAAATGTGGACTTATAAATCTTTCCTCTCTTATTAATAAAAAGCATGAAGCATGCGTTGTTTTAGGGCTTGCTCATATCACTGTATTATCGGACTAGTCTATCTGATTTTTTATCAGTCGGATGAATATTATTCTATGGGGCAGTGCTGATCAGCAATTTTTTTCACTGACCGAATCTGTCTATGAAAAATAACTGCAGCATGCTACGATTTCACTCTGAAATCAGAAGCCACTCACTCATTCAAGCCTATGGGTGGATGGAAATCATGGACTGTACTTGGATAACATCTGAGTGCAGTCTGATTTCCGTAGACTCACACAATGGAGAAGATGGAGAAAGCTTGTGCTCCTCTGATAAGGTGATACTCAGATCAAACTCGGATCAGAGTGTCATTTCTATCAATCCGATTCTCTCGGATTAGAGAATCTACACTCGTGACCGCAGCCTTAATGACAAAATCAGCTCTGCTTCATCCGATAAGCACAACATTGACTCATCGTCTCATAAACTGTATCTAACCACTTACCGAATGGATGTAATTGCCTGCTTTCGATAAACGATGCAAAACACTTCTCTCTTCCCTCCCAATACAGATAAAATCAAACGCAAGTATGATTCTTTAACTGGCAAAATTAATTAATGGATTACGAATCTGTCATTTCTTATTGTGTTGTCACAATTGGTAATCTTAGGGCAGTGTGGAGATCATATATGAATGAATGAATGAATGAATGAAGCTGCAAATGGTTAAGTGGTAAATTCCGCACTGCTACATGTATATCACACGTCTTCTCCATCTCACCGGCACTAATGGACCAACTAGCAGGAGGAACAATAGGATCAGTGCGTTCTCCTCTCTAGGTAAAAGCATTAACTCCTCTTCTCTTAGGTACTCCCATCAGATCTCTGGGAGGGATCTACAGGGAGGATAAAGCAGAGTGTCGGACAGAAAGTAGGAATATTCAGAACCCTTCTGTATGGGGAACTGTTGAATACAGCCACAGTAGAGGGGCTAGTGCCTGCCCTGTACTCTTCCCAGGGGCCAGCAGTGTCAGTCACTGGCCATCCCATCAGCTTACTCTGCCTGGATGTTACCACATATCCAATATTAGGTCATAGAACCAACTTCCAGGTTAGGGAGGTCTATTGACCTGTTGTGTGCGGATTTCCAAGAATTCGGCAAATCTGTTGCTCTCCTTCTGCAGACCATGAGAATTTCATAGACATGTAAGTATTCATCTGTCTTCATTTCCTTGGCATCTTTTCTTACGCAGCAGCTTTACCAGCTACACAGCGCGGAGAGGTATTTTATGTGTTATAAAGACATTGCTCTGCTGATCTGTACTTGTCGGCATGTGTCTCAGCCTGTCATTATTCTATACAGAGAAGTTGATTGCTTCCTGAATGTTCCTCATTGACAGTCACAAATATTCCATTGTATCCTATGAAGATGGCAGTGACTGCGTGACACCCGTCAGATGGAACTTGTGTTTTATCCCAGTGATTCCTTCGCGTCTATTCGCAATCTTCGGTTCCTTCTTATTAGTCATTCATAACCTGAAGATACTCACGGTAATTTAGTCAATTCATTAGTATGTAATGATAATGTTAACAGTGTCGGAGTAGACTGGCAGGGCTTGTGCACTGGGCATTGGGTGCTAAGGCTATTTCATTGAATTATTGCCCCAAGTGAAGAAAATCATATGTATGATTCTGTATAGACTATATGTTGTACCTGTATTATTGTATGGAGACCTGCACATGCCGAGTGTTTGCCACAAGTATTTGCCCAGGTTGTGTCCTGTATGCCCAGTGCCACCCTGATCCCATAGGAAATACTGAGCAAAGAGGAAACCCAATTACAGTTATGAGGAGCGTAAAAAAAAAGGCTGTGAGACATTGATAGCGGCAAGGTAATTAATTAACGGATATGTTTACTCTTCCTCTTCACTTATCTCTCTCGTGTCACTTGGGTGTAAATCCTATTTTAAAAAGAAGAAGCCAAATTAAAAAGATTGTATTAGTGAGTACAAATCCAGATTATTTTTATTATCATTAATATTTTGTATTTTTCTGCACACATTACATCCATCCAGGCTGCAGGGATCTCCGGAACCGATGGATAGCAGCCTGTATTCAGAGTGGGTGTTACTATTGGTACGACGTTTGTCCATGCTGCTAATAACAGCAAAATTGACGGTGGAAAATTAAAATGATTGCTCACTTTTATCTGTATAATTAGAAGTACAAGTCAAAATTGCTCAAAAGCATTAAATATTATATGCTGCTGCTCGAATGGTGCATGTCAGTGCTTACAAACATATCCTGAGGACTCTTTATTCCTTGATATCCATGAAGAAGGGTATAAATATATTATAATGTTAGTCAGCAATATGTTGTATTACGGTTTAGGTTCATTCAGGTAGAGGGCTGAGGTGCAATACCTGACACTGACTATGGACAAATGCAGATTTGCTTCTATCTCTGAGTTATCAATATCTATTAGAAATCTATGGCCAGCACTACCCAATTTTTAAAGGGCACTCCAAGTGGAATGTTGGAGCCATGGACCACCCTCTTTTGACTTAGGCCTGGTTCACACTAGCGTTTGAGTTCGCAGTGTGGTGCTGTGGACTTCTTTCCTTAGCTCCGCCTACTTCCGCAGGCATCCTGCTTGCCTATCTTTAATATTGGGTACACAGGGACATGCGTTGTATGCGGATGCATCCGCGTGCTTCGTTTTGACGTGCCTGCCGAACGCAACATGTTGCATTTTCTTGCGTGGGCACGTCAAAACAATGCACGTGGATGCATCCGCATGCAATGCATATCCCTGCGTATCCAAAGTTAAAAGATAGGTACGCAGGATGCAAGCGGACGTAGGCGGAGCTTAAGGAAAGAAGTCCAAAGCACCACGCTGCGGACTCAACGCTAATATGAACTTAGCCTTAAAGAGGTGTTTTCTGGGTTAAAAGTTATATAAGGGATAGGGGATAACTTTTCAGACACATGGGGTCCAACCTCCATGGCCCCCACCGGTCCCGGAAAACAGGCTTTTCAGAGCGGAGGTCAATCATACACACTTCCTCTCCAGCCGAGTATCACGCTTGACAATCTCTGGCACTGCTATTAAGAATGAATGGAGAGGAAGTGTGAATAATCAACCACCGCTCCATTCAGCAAGATCTCTTCAGAGGATCGGTGGGACCCGCAGTAGTTGGACTTCCAGTGATCAGAAAATTATCCTCTATCCCATGGATAGGGGATAATGTTTAAACTTGAGAGCACACATTTAAAGGGAGCCTGCCAGCAGGTATTTAGACCCCAAACTAACATAATTTCTGTAAAGTCATTGTAATATTAATGGCGTTCATGCCTCTGCTTTATAGAAATGAATGGGCAAGTTTTCATGTAGATGAGCCACAAGTGCAAAGGGGCTTCATCTTGCACTTACAGCTCTCCCGACTCTCTTCCTTTTTCCGCAACCACCGCCAGCATCTTCTCAGTGACTAATAGGTCACTCCGCTCTTTGACCTGCTCCTCTGCCCAACATCTTGTGCAAGCTCCATCATTCTCAGGTTCATTTGCATGAAAATTGCTGATGGATTTCTGTAAAACAGAAACAGAAACTTATAAAACAAAGAGATGGATGCCATCAACATTGCAAGGACTTCACATAAATTATGTTAGTTTTGGGCCTAAAAACCTGCTAATAGGTTGCCTTTAGTGTTTCCTTCAAGTGTTTATTACCAAACCAGTAAAGGAATTACTGACCATTCCTTGTTACCTTATGTTATGTTAAGTTACTCCCTTTTTAATGCATGGATAGTGCCCTTTAAAGCTGAAATACACGTCTACTGTTAGGCATACAGGTCATGTGTAAATTGCAATACTGCACCGCATCAATCACCCTGGTTTGGAGTGACCTGAGACAGTGACTGACCCAGCCTGTTAGGTTCTGCTATTCCATTAAATTGTTGCTGTTGGTATCTGCCAAGCTCTGTATCTCAATATTGTGTGTAGTGGATGGACAACAAAATTGTGTTCACCACAGTGCTGGTAAGGACATCTATTTGGTTGACATAAATTGATCCAAAGTTGTAAAAACTGAGCAGGAGTTGATCAAACATGTAAACTTCTTCATTAGAAGAGATCGAGATTGTGCTTCTTCAGAGGACTAAGACTCCTTTTTAAAGTATATATGTCAATACCAACACTGTGGTCAACAAACTTTTGCTAAACTCCTTCATATTCCTTCTCTTTGAATGAGGACATCAACTGGTGCTACATGGATTTGGGCACTGGCTGCATGCGGTGGTGCATGCTACAGTAGTGTTGTGCATAAAACTTTAGGTGAGCCTCTAACCTCACGGAATTAAATTTAATTTTGTACTGACGTACTGACACCATAAATGCCTTGTGTGTTTTGTACTTTTGACTTCCTTTTCTGAATATGTTCCATACTTTGTGCAACCGCAAATATGGCAATAAAAGCAAAAAATAAAAAGAAACTCACTCACGGATGAACCCATATGAACATTCAGCCCCCAACTAAAGGAATGTGTCAGAGACTTAAGGTACCGTCACATTTAGCGATGCTGCAGCGATATAGACAACGATGCCGATCGCTGCAGCGTCGCTGTTTAGGTCGCTAGGAGACGTCAAACACCGGCAATGCAGAACGATGCAGGAGCGATCCAGTGACGTACTTATCGTTCTCGCTGGTTGTTCGCTCCATGAAGAAACATTGCAGGCATCGTTGCTTTTGCTGTCAAACATGACGAATCACGCCGACCTGACGACCAAATAAAGTCCAGACTTTCAGCAACGACCAGCGATGTCACAGCAGGATCCTGATCTCTGCTGCGTGTCAAACACAACGAGATCGCTATCCAGGACGCTGCAACATCACGGATCGTTGTTGTTCTCATTGTAAAGTTGCTCAGTGTGAAGGTACCTTCAAAGGTACCTTCACACATAACGATTTCGTTAACGATATCGTTGCAACGTCACGCTTTTGGTCTTGTTATGTGTGACAGCGACCAACAATCAGGCCCCTGTTGGGAGCTCGTTGGTCGTTGGGGAATGATCAGGACCTTTTTTTGGTCGCTGATCACCCACTGTCATCGCTGGATCGGCGTGTGTGATTCCAATCCAGCGATGTGTTCACTTGTAACCAGGGTAAATATCTGGTTACTAAGCGCAGGGCCGCGCTTAGTAACCCGATATTTACCCTGGTTACCATGGTAAAAGTTAAAAAAAAAACACTACATACTCACATTCCGCTGTCTGTCACGTCCCCCGCTGTCAGCTTCCCTGCACTGTCAGCGCCGGCCGTAAAGCAGAGCACAACGATGACGTCACCGCTGTGCTCTGCTTTACGGCTGGCGCTGACAGTCAGTGCGGGAAGCTGATGGCGGGGAACTTGACAGACATCGGAATGTGAGCATGTAGTGTTTTTTGGGTTTCTTTTACTTTTACAATGGTAACCAGGGTAAATATCGGGTTACTAAGCGCGGCCCTGCACTTAGTAACCCGATGTTTACCCTGGTTACCCAGGTCCTGCAGGGGGACTTCGGCATCGTTGAAGACAGTTTCAATGATGCCGAAGTCGTTCCCCTGATCGTTGGTCGCTGGAGAGAGCTGTCTGTGTGACAGCTCCCCAGCGACCACACAACGACTTACCAACGATCACGGCCAGGTCGTATCGCTGTTCGTGATCGTTGGTAAGTCGTTTAGTGTAACGGTACCTTAAGGTAATATGGCCCCTAATGCTGTTTGGTTTCAACTAAGGTGTCCAGCATTTGGCAGTTATCCAGTGGAAACTAAACAGACCCATCAAAGATAAAGGGAAATGTTTGATGATTTTTACCTCTGTCATGCGACAAATACAGTTTGCAATAAAACTAATTGTGGTTCTAGTGACTTATTCATGTACATATGCTGGTTCTTTTGATGTATTGATGTAGTGATGGTTGTTCTGGTGATGCATTCATCACAAGAACCATCATCAGTACATGAATATAAAACAAAAATCATCATTAGTGCATAAATGGATCTCATCAATAGTACATAAATACAGTAACAGAACCATCATCAGCAAATAAATGCATCACCAGAACCACCTTTTGTGCAAGAATGGATCATCAGAACTATAACACTGGGGAACACAATTTTTTAAGAGTTAGGTCAGACAACTGTTCTTAATTAATTTTTGGATGCTGAATTCAGAAATGATCTCAGTTTTTCTCTATCACGTCAAGTTTTTGAACTATAGGATTTTTGTCTTTTCAAAACTATGTAAACTACTGTACCTAAAAAGTGTTTTTTTTAAATAGTACAAATATGAACAAAAAATGAAATATATAAGAAATAGGCATGACAAAGTTGTGACTACTCTTACAAGTTGCCACGTAGCTCTATATGAGTCGAATTGTAATCAGATAACAAGTCTTATTACAGATATCAGTGCAATTGTGCTTCTCTGGCAGGTAAGTTGTGTAGGAAAAACTTGACGTGCTAGAAAAAAACTGACTACATTTTTTGGAATCAGCATGCCAATTTTAGTATAAATCAGCTCAAAAACCTAACTCAACAGAAAATTTTTTTCAAATTGTTCCCCTGTGTAATCAGTACATGAATATATCACAAGAACCACTGTCAGTACTATCACCAGTACATCATGTAGGGATTTCACTCACTCAGGTGCGACGGCTGACACTCAGGAGGCACGTTCCTTTAAAAGTTCACAGGGTTCATTTCTTCATAAACCACATGGCAAAATAACAGCAAACAAATAGCCTTTAGCTCAGGAAAAAGAAAACAAAGTGTCCAGTCCATCAGGCTCAGTTCTGGAGCCTTAACACACTCAGGAGGGTTTCACCTCCACACATACAGTATCTGCTGTGTTAAGCATTAGCCTGTCTTATATAGAGCTAACCACACCCAGTAACCCATCACATGATTAGCCATGTGGTCTGACATCACCACAGGTCCTGAAACACATATATATATACATGGTTATGTACAACAAAGAAATACTCCGGGCTACATTACAGCAACAAGGCACTTATGTGACACATACCTCCCGTCGACTATACACCCTTTAGCCATGCTACAATCAGCATATGAATATATCACCATAACCACCATATATACATGACTACATCACAAAGCTTAGTTCAGCAGTTGTAATATCAAGTCAGATCCATATACATTTGTATATTATAAATCTACAACTCCCAGTATGTCTTTAACAATAGTTAAAGAAGAAGCTGGGAGTTGTTGTCATCAGACAGCACCAATATCAATTAGTTCTAGTCCTCTTCCTTTCTGAAGAGACAATTTGCATATTTCCCAGAGGAACATTGCGCCTTTAAGTCTCCTCATCTCGACATGCTTAACATGTCACTCTCTGCAAGGAGAAACGATACTTCTTGGATCCCGGTCAGATGCTCACACCCAGCCAAACCAGATCTCCACTTCGCACTGATGAGGGGCAGTACCCCTAAACACAGTGTCTGCAAATTGAGATCTGGTTTGGCTCTTATCCTAAGTCATGTGACAAGGCTCCTTAAAGGGTCGACATTGACTGTTAGGATTGCTACTTCCAGTAGGTGGCACTAGAGTTCTAGTCCTCTTCCTCTCTGAGGAGAAAATTTGCATATTTTTAATAGAGTGCAGGGTTGAGTATGTCACCATGGAACAGACAGACCAACTGTTAGGGGGAATTTATTAACAGGGACAATATTCTCTTCGCAGGGAGAAAACAGTAGAAAAGAACTGAAAAGATAACGGTGCAAAATATGGGAGTCAAACAGTGTAACAGATTTAAGCGGGATTTCTTGAGGAAAAGAACGCTTATCAGTCTGATGAGGACTTGCTTAAAGGGTCGCCTTTTCCAATGTAGGCGCCGAGAAATAGCGGCACTTGTCGTCCCTCTGTTGTACGTGGGCTGAGTAGTCTCTAGGAGCCCGCTGGCTGGGGTTTCGGGAGTTAATGTTATATGCACAGGCTCTGAGTCTTTAGTTTTTGCAGCACAGCCTATCCTGGGAAAACGATGCTCAGTCTATTATTAAGTCACTTAACCCCTTACCGGCATCGGACGTACTATACCGTCCGATGCCGGCTCCCCTGCTTTGATGCAGGGCTCCGCGGTGAGCCCGCACCAAAGCCGGGACATGTCAGCTGTTTTGAACAGCTGACATGTGCCCGTAATAGGCGCGGGCAGAATCGCGATCTGCCCGCACCTATTAACTAGTTAAATGCCGCTGTCAAACGCAGACAGCGGCATTTAACTACCGCTTCCGGCCGGGCGGCCGGAAATGACATCATCGCCGACCCCCGTCACATGATCGGGGGTCGGCGATGCTTGTGAATGGTAACCATAGAGGTCCTTGAGACCTCTATGGTTACTGATTGCCCGTCGCTGTGAGCGCCACCCTGTGGTCGGCGCTCACAGCACACGTGCAATTCTGCTACATAGCAGCGATCGGCAGATCGCTGCTATGTAGCAGAGCCGATCGTGCTATGCCTGCTTCTAGCCTCTCATGGAGGCTATTGAAGCATGGCAAAAGTAAAAAAAAAAAGTTTAAAAAAATGTGAAAAAAATAAAAAAAACATAAAAGTTTAAATCACCCCCCTTTCGCCCCAATCAAAATAAATCAATAAAAAAAATATCAAATCTACGCATATTTGGTATCGCCGCGCTCAGAATCGCCCGATCTATCAATTAAAAAAAAGTATTAACCTGATCGCTAAACAGCGTAACGGGAAAAAAATTCGAAACGCCAGAATTACGTTTTTTTGGTCGCCGCGACATTGCATTAAAATGCAATAACGGGCGATCAAAAGAACGTATCTGCACCGAAATGCTATCATTAAAAACGTCATCTTGGCACGCAAAAAATAAGCCCTCAACCGACCCCAGATCACGAAAAATGGAGACGCTACAAGTATCGGAAAATGGCGCAATTTTTTTTTTTTTTTTTTTTAGCAAAGTTTGGAATTTTTTTTCACCACTTAGATAAAAAATAACCTAGTCATGTTTGGTGTCTATGAACTCGTAATGACCTGGAGAATCATAATGGCAGGTCAGTTTTAGCATTTAGTGAACCTAGCAAAAAAGCCAAACAAAAAACAAGTGTGGGATTGCACTTTTTTTGCAATTTCACCGCACTTGGAATTTTTTTCCCATTTTCTAGTACATGACATGCTAAAACCAATGATGTTGTTCAAAAGTACAACTCGTCCCGCAAAAAATAAGCCCTCACATGGCCAAATTGACAGAAAAATAAAAAAGTTATGGCTCTGGGAAGGAGGGGAGCGAAAAACGAACACGGAAAAACGAAAAATCCCCTGGTCATGAAGGGGTTAACAGGAATCAGGGGCTCTGCACTGATATCGTGGGTACCAGGGGTCATAATCTCTGCAGGGCCACTGTCTCTGCACGGGTGTCAAGGTGCCCCTCTCCAGTCACAGCAGAGTCCATTTTCATGAACTCACAAGATGCAGTCTTTCTGGGCAATCTCCCTGCATTTGTACTCTGACCGGGAGCCCTCTCTCCTCCCCGGAGCGCAGCTGCGTCCTGCCCTGACCACTGCACACGCTGCTCTGCCACTTGTGAACGCCTTTCCGGCACTCTGCCTGGCTTCCTTCCTGTCCCAGTCTCCAAGTCTGCCCCCCGGGGAACCTATAGCACACCCCAATAGTTCCAGGCATGGAGCAGAGAAGGTAACCGCCCCCGGACACTTCTTGTGTTCCACCTCCTTACATATTTCCCAGAGGAGCATTGCGGCTTTAAGTCTCCTCATCTCGACATTATTATTATTATTATTTATTTATATAGCACCATTAATTCCATGGTGCTGCACATGAGAAAGGGTTTACATACAGAGTTATAGATATTGTTTACAGTAAACAGGTTTACAGTGACAGACTGGTACAGAGGGGAGACGATCCTGTCCTTGCAGACTTACATTCTATGGGATAGTGGGGAAGTGGTAGAAGGTAGGGGCGAGGCGGCGGCTCTGGCGATGGAGAGGCGGTGGATCTGGCGATGGAGAGGCGGCGGCTCTGGCAATGGAGAGGCGGTGGCTCTGGCGATGAAGAGGCGGCAGAATGGTTATTGCAGGCTGTAGGCTTTCTTGAAGAGATGGGTTTTCAGGTTCCGTCTGAAGGATCCGAGGGTGGTGGATAGTCGGACGTTTTGAGGATGGGGGATATTCGGGAGAAAACTTGGAGGCGGTTGTGTGAGGAACAAATAAGTGTGGAGGAGAGTAGGAGGTCTTGGGAGGATCGGAGATTACGTGAGGGAAGATATTGGGAGATTAGTTCAGAGATATAGGGAGGGGACTGGTTGTGGATGGCTTTGTAGATCAGTGTTAGTAGTTTGAACTGGATTCGTTGAGGAACCAACTGGGAGCCAGTGGAAGGATTTGCAGAGGGGAGAAGCAGGGGAGTAGTGAGGAGAGAGGTGGATTAGCCGGGCAGCAGAGTTGAGGACAGACTGGAGTGGTGCAAGAGAGTTAGCGGGGAGGCCACAGAGGAGAGTGTTGCAGTAGTCGAGGCGGGAGATGATGAGGGCATGCACAAGAGTTTTGGTAGATTGTGGGCTGAGGAAGGAACAGATTCTGGCAATATTTTTGAGTTGGAGGCGACAGGAGGTGGCAAGAGTTTGGACGTGCGGTTTGAAGGACAGGGCAGAGTTGAGAGTTACCCCGAGGCAGCGGATTTCAGGTGCGGGAGAGAGCGTGATGCCGTTTACCATAATAGATAAGTCAGGTAGTGGGATACGTGAGATGGGGGAAAGATGATGAATTTGGTTTTGTCTACATTGAGTTTTAGGAAGCGAGAGGTGAAGAAGGAGGATATGGCTGACAGACACTTCGGGATTCTGGACAGCAGAGAGGTGACATCTGGGCCAGAGAGGTAGATCTGAGTGTCATCTGCATATAGGTGGTACTGGAAGCCATGGGACTTTATGAGTTGTCCTAGGCCAAGGGTATAGATGGAAAAAAGTAGGGGCCCTAGGACAGAGCCTTGAGGGACTCCAACAGAGAGAGGGCGGGATGAGGAGGTGGTGTGGGAGTGGGAAATGCTAAATGTGCGGTCGGAAAGGTATGAGGCAATACAGGACAGGGCAAGGTCTTTGATGCCAAGGGAAGTAAGAATCTGTAGCAGTAGGCAGTGATTGACTGTGTCGAAAGCAGAGGACAGGTCAAGAAGGAGGAGGACGGAGAACTGTCTGTTAGCATTGGCTGTAAGTCATTAGTAATTTTTGTCAGGGCAGTTTCGGTGGAGTAGTGGGGAGGAAGCCAGATTGGAGGTTGTCAAGGAGAGAGTTAGATGAGAGGTGGGAGGAAATTTGAGCATGGACATGCTGCTCAAGGAGTTTTAAAGCAAACGGGACCAGTGATATGGGGCGGTAGCTGGGCATAGCAGTTGGGTCAAGGTTGGTTTTTTTGAACAAGGGTGTGATGGTGGCATGTTTGAAGGCAGAGGGGAAGGTACCAGAATATAGCGATAGGTTGAAGAGATGGGTTAGGGCTGGAATGAGCATGTTAGTGAGGTTGGGGAGCAGGTGGGAGGGGATGGGGTCAAGTGCACAGGTGGTGAGATGTGATTTGGAAAAGAGGCGAGTAAGCTCTCCTTCAGTGATGTTGGAGAGGGAGGTTATTAAGGAAGGGCTGACGTCTGGTATATGGAGTGGTTGGGGTCGTGGAACAGTTAGGGTTTGCCTTGTTTGGTCGATCTTGTTTTTGAAGTTGGTGGCAAAGTCCTCAGAAGAGATGAGGGGAGTTGGAGGTGGCAGTGGTGGGCGGAGGAGGGAGGTAAATGTGCTGAATAGTTGTTTTGGGTTGTAGGATAGTGAAGATACAAGGTTAGTGAAATAGGTCTGTTTAGCGGAGGTGAGAGCTAATTTGAAGTCAAATGTAGCTTGTTTGAAAGCAGTGAAGTCGCTTAACATGTCACTCTCCGCAAGGAGAAACGATACTTCTTGGATCCCAGTCAGACACCTCACACCCAGCCAAACCAGATCTCCACTTTGCACTGACGAGGGGCAGTACCCCTAAACACAGTGTCTGAAAATTGAGATCTGGTATGGCTCTTATCCTAAGTCACGTGACAAGGCTCCTTAAAGGGTCGACATTGACTGTTAGGATTGCTACTTCCAGTAGGTGGCACTAGAGTTCTAGTCCTCTTCCTCTCTGAAGAGACAATTTGCATATTTCCCAGAGGAACATTGCGCCTTTAAGTCTTTTAAGTTTTTGGCAGAGCATCAGCTCCTCTGCTTCTGGCCCAGGCAGTGCCAATATCAATTGTATTTGCATCTGACAGACACAAATACAATTAGGTGCAGGGAGGGAGCGACAGGTGGTGAGCAGACAGAGAGAGGGGTAAGCAGTGTCTGTGACTGACACTGCTCCCCTGTTTACCCGTGCCCCCACCGCTACTGTGCTGAATGCCTGTGGCCAGAGGAAGGTGCTGGTGGCCGCAAGCATTCAGCAATGACAGGGTTTATTATCCCCAATGTGCACCCCCATCTGGGAGGGAGGGAGCTAAGGCCCTAGGCAGGTGCCTTCCCTGTCTACCCCATGTCCCGGCCCTGACGTTGTGTCAGAAATGTGTATGCTATTCCACATTTTTAATTGATCTTCATTGCAGATGTTATTTTAAAGAGTCCTTTGCTGGATTTCTACACTTTTCCACCAATATCGTGCTCTTGTTGAATACACATCTGAGCCTTGCAGAGCCCATGTGAGTCACTCTGCCATTCATGAATAGGCAACTGAGTCAAGGGTCATAGGCCACGCTCGCAGAACTGACCCCCATACATGTAGTTTACATCAGGGGCTGAAAACCTTTGCATACCTGATCCTGAACAATTTAATAAAGTCTAAGCTACCTCTTCGAAATTAAAGTCCAAACAGATGTATTTGACCTGATACACCGAAGATCACGAGTGAAAGATTTATGCACCTGATGAATGTAATTGGGCTGTTACAGTTCAGTTGTTGACAGAAGTATTAGCTCTGGATGGGTTTTCAACCTCTGAATGTAATCATTGTTATTTTCTGGAGAAAACATAATCTCATAGAACTTGCCAGAAAAACGTTATGCACAGAGGTGGGAAGTGACGGCAGTACTCAATGTTTTCCTTGTGTTTTACTTTACACAGTTTACTGGCATTTGAAATGTAATGATCATAATTGACTGCAGTTAAGCACCAAGGTAATTATTTACATCCTCATTTGAAATACCGCATGAGGACATTAGTCACAAGGAATATAGCATCAGAAAATATTGTACTTTGCTGTATAGACTGGGGCATGGTAAGCAGAGGAAGGAAAGTAATGACTGATGACAGCTCTATTGTACTGCTGAAGGCCAAGATGACACCTGATAACTACACTTTGCACTGTAGACTTAAAACAAGCTTTCTTTGCATCTGTCCTGTCTATGTACTTATTTTTTTTAAGATACTTTTTATGACTATAGATTAGACTTCCATTTATTGCAACTGGCAAAGTTTACACACCCCACTACACCTATCAGCACAAGTCAGAAATGATGGATGCATCTTCATGTCCGCCTACAGTTAGGTTGTTGAGAATTAAAAAAAAACAAAAAACCGAATAATGTGAAAAAGGACGTTAATCTACATGCCAGATGTACATGCTGACAGCCCCTGTGCCTTTGCATCGGAGACCCCCCGACGTGACGCGGGATCCTGATCATTGCCATGGTGACCCGGGTCACCGGAGCTAGGAAACTTGGTGATCATGCGCAGTGCATGATCACCAGGTCTTCCTGTTAGTGATGAGCGAGTATACTCATTGCTCGGGTTTTCCTGAGCACGCTCGGGTGACCTCCAAGTATTTGTTATTGCTCGGAGATATCGTTTTCATCGCCTCAGTTGCATGATTTACGGCTTCCAGATATGCTGAATACATGTGAGGAATGCCTGTTTGTTAGGGAATTCCCCCATGTATTCAGTGTATCTGGAAGCCGCAAATCATGCAGCTGAGGCGATGAAAAATATAACTCCGAGCAATAACAAATACTCGGAGGTCACCCGAGCAACGAGTATACTCGCTCATCACTACTCCCTGTCAGTGCAGCGCTGACAGCTCATATGGCATGCAGATGCTGCTTCATCTGCATGCCATAGAAACAATCAGCCTGTAAAAAATGATTGTCCCATAGTGGGCAAAGTAAAAAAGTTAAAAAAAAGTAAAAAAAATTTTTTTTTAGATAATTATAAATTAAAAAAAAATCAGTAATAATAATAATAATAATAATAATAAAAAAATCAATATTTATTCTATCTCTAAATAAATATTTTATTGAAAAAAAATCTAAACAATAAACTACACATATTTGGTATAAACGCGTCCGCAACTAACTGACCTATAAAACTGTCCCACCAGTAAACCCCTTTAGTAAACACCATAAAAAAGGCAAAAACGTGCTTTGTGATCATACTGCCAAACAAAAAAATGGAATAACACGCGATCAAAAAGATAGATATAAACAAACGTGGTACCGCTAAAAACGTCATCTTGTCCTGCAAATAATGAGTTGCTTTACAGCTCCATCAGCAGAAAAATAAAAAAGTTATAGCTCTCAGAATAAAGGGATGCAAAAATAATTATTTTTTATATAAAATAGTTTTTATTGTATAAAAGTGCCAAAACATAAAAAAATGATATAAATGAGGTATTGCTGTAATCCTACTAACTCAAAGAATAAAACTGCTTTATCAATTTTACCAAATGCGGAACGGCATAAACGCCCCCCCAAAAGAAATTCATGAATTACTGGTTTTTGTTCATTCTGACTCTCAAAAATCGGAATAGAAAGCAATCAAAAAATGTCATGTGCCCGAAAATGGTACCAATAAAAACGTCAGCTCGTCCCGCAAAAAACAATCTTTTAGGCCACATTCACACGTTCAATATTTGGTCAGTTTTTTACCTCAGTATTTGTAAGCCAAAACAATGAGTGGGTGAAAAATGCAGAAGTGGTGACGTGTTTCTATTAAACTTTTCTTCTGATTGTCCCACTCTGGGCTTTGGCTTACAAATACTGATGGAAAATACTGACCAAATACTGACTGTGAATGTGGCCTTAGTGTGTGACAACAGCCAAACCTAAAAACCCACTGCTATAACACCCCTTTCACACGTCCTGATATTTCCAGTACCGAAGATGTCAGTGTCCATGTGTGTAATACTTGCGGCACACGTGTGCCGCATCAGTACCACACAGATGGGCAAAAGGGAAGAAACGTTACAGTAAGCGCTGTTCCCTGGGCCCGGGTGCTGAACACGGCTCTCATCATTCTCCCCTGCTCTGCCGGCGATTGGCGCGAGCAGTGTAGAATGATGAGGGTCACAAATAAATAATAAATGAGACAGCAGGTGGCAGCTGATGAGACTATTACTCCCATCAGCCTACCCCTGCTGCTGCTACTAACAGTGACAGCAGGAGCGGGGGATGGGAGTATTCATCTGCCGCTCGTGTGCTGTAAATAAATACAGTAATTAAAAAAATCCATCATCACATGGTAGTGACGTTAAAAGGATGCGGCTTATCAGAGGCCTTTCAATGTTACTGCTATATGACATCAGCACAGGGCCTGTCACAGAGCAGATCGCCCTATCACAGCTGCAGTCTGCGGCCATTTTAACAATCACGCCAAATATGAAGCCGCAAGAGGATGCCGAGGGAGCGCAGGAAGTTGAGCAAATCTTTTTTTTTCCCTCTGTGATTAGTCAGGGTAGTGGACATAGGGGATGACATAGGGGCCCAGGATGGGGATATTATTAAAGTGGACAAAAAGGCCCAGGACGGGGTGACATGGGGGACTTGGATGGTGACATTATTGGTGGATGGAGCCCAGGATGGGGACATTATTACTGGAAGGGGCCCAGGTTGGGGACATTATTACTAGAAGGGGTCCAGGATGGGAACATTATTAAATAAAGGGGCTCAGGATGGGGAACTTATTAAAGACATAAGGGTACAGGATGGGTGCAACATAGGCGCCTAGAATGGGGACATTAAATAAAGGGGCCCAGGATCTGGGACCTTACTAAATAAAGGGGTGTCGTAATTACTGTATGATGGTCGGGATGAGGAACATACATTATTGCTTTATGGTGGCAAGTGGGGGCATAATTACTGTGGGGCCAATCATGAGACATTATTACCGCTTTAATTGGAGGTACTGCTACTGTGCAGGGAGGCACTATGTCACTTGTTTTCTTCATCTGACGAAGTGTAGAAGATGGGGAAAAACTGGGGAATTTGCTCTGGAAGCAATCAGCTATAGATAACTGTGTCTTATTGTCTACAGAGAACTGTCTGGATGAAGAGATATGTCTGTGCTGGATGAAGAAGAAAAGAGAAAATCAAGGACTTCAACTACAAATGTCACTGGTGAGTTTGTGTGTTACCTCTACACTCACACTCTACACTATGTACAGAGCTCCTGTGTATAATGTCACAGGTCATCACCATATTACCTGTACACTGACACTATATACAAAGCTCCTGTGTATAATGTCACTGATGAATCACTGTATTACCTGTACACTGACACGATATACTGTATACTGTGTACAGAGTTTCTGTGTATAATGTCATTGGTGAACACTGCATTACTTGTATACTGACACTATATACAGAGCTCCTGTGCATAATGTCACCAGTGGTAATATTAGTGTTATCAGTATTGTGGTTTTCATTTATAATCAGCATTGTAGTATTTAGTCACTATGTGGTAACATAGTAACATAGTAACATAGTTAGTAAGGCCGAAAAAAGACATTTGTCCATCCAGTTCAGCCTATATTCCATCATAATAAATACCCAGATCTACGTCCTTCTACAGAACCTAATAATTGTATGATACAATATTGTTCTGCTCCAGGAAGACATCCAGGCCTCTCTTGAACCCCTCGACTGAGTTCGCCATCACCACCTCCTCAGGCAAGCAATTCCAGATTCTCACTGCCCTAACAGTAAAGAATCCTCTTCTATGTTGGTGGAAAAACCTTCTCTCCTCCAGACGCAAAGAATGCCCCCTTGTGCCCGTCACCTTCCTTGGTATAAACAGATCCTCAGCGAGATATTTGTATTGTCCCCTTATATACTTATACATGGTTATTAGATCGCCCCTCAGTCGTCTTTTTTCTAGACTAAATAATCCTAATTTCGCTAATCTATCTGGGTATTGTAGTTCTCCCATCCCCTTTATTAATTTTGTTGCCCTCCTTTGTACTCTCTCTAGTTCCATTATATCCTTCCTGAGCACCGGTGCCCAAAACTGGACACAGTACTCCATGTGCGGTCTAACTAGGGATTTGTACAGAGGCAGTATAATGCTCTCATCATGTGTATCCAGACCTCTTTTAATGCACCCCATGATCCTGTTTGCCTTGGCAGCTGCTGCCTGGCACTGGCTGCTCCAGGTAAGTTTATCATTAACTAGGATCCCCAAGTCCTTCTCCCTGTCAGATTTACCCAGTGGTTTCCCGTTCAGTGTGTAATGGTGATATTGATTCCCTCTTCCCATGTGTATAACCTTACATTTATCATTGTTAAACCTCATCTGCCACCTTTCAGCCCAAGTTTCCAACTTATCCAGATCCATCTGTAGCAGAATACTATCTTCTCTTGTATTAACTGCTTTACATAGTTTTGTATCATCTGCAAATATCGATATTTTACTGTGTAAACCTTCTACCAGATCATTAATGAATATGTTGAAGAGAACAGGTCCCAATACTGACCCCTGCGGTACCCCACTGGTCACAGCGACCCAGTTAGAGACTATACCATTTATAACCACCCTCTGCTTTCTATCACTAAGCCAGTTACTAACCCATTTACACACATTTTCCCCCAGACCAAGCATTCTCATTTTGTGTACCAATCTCTTGTGCGGCACGGTATCAAACGCTTTGGAAAAATCGAGATATACCACGTCCAATGACTCACCGTGGTCCAGTCTATAGCTTACCTCTTCATAAAAACTGATTAGATTGGTTTGACAGGAGCGATTTCTCATAAACCCATGCTGATATGGAGTTAAACAGTTATTCTCATTGAGATAATCCAGAATAACATCCTTCAGAAACCCTTCAAATATTTTACCAACAATAGAGGTTAGACTTACTGGCCTATAATTTCCAGGGTCACTTTTAGAGCCCTTTTTGAATATTGGCACCACATTTGCTATGCGCCAGTCCTGCGGAACAGACCCTGTCGCTATAGAGTCACTAAAAATAAGAAATAATGGTTTATCTATTACATTACTTAGTTCTCTTAGTACTCGTGGGTGTATGCCATCCGGACCCGGAGATTTATCTATTTTAATCTTATTTAGCCGGTTTCGCACCTCTTCTTGGGTTAGATTGGTGACCCTTAATATAGGGTTTTCATTGTTTCTTGGGATTTCACCTAGCATTTCATTTTCCACCGTGAATACCGTGGAGAAGAAGGTGTTTAATATGTTAGCTTTTTCCTCGTCATCTACAACCATTCTTTCCTCACTATTTTTTAAGGGGCCTACATTTTCAGTTTTTATTCTTTTACTATTGATATAGTTGAAGAACAGTTTGGGATTAGTTTTACTCTCCTTAGCAATGTGCTTCTCTGTTTCCTTTTTGGCAGCTTTAATTAGTTTTTTAGATAAAGTATTTTTCTCCCTATAGTTTTTTAGAGCTTCAATGGTGCCATCCTGCTTTAGTAGTGCAAATGCTTTCTTTTTACTGTTAATTGCCTGTCTTACTTCTTTGTTTAGCCACATTGGGTTTTTCCTATTTCTAGTCCTTTTATTCCCACAAGGTATAAACTGCTTACACTGCCTATTTAGGATGTTCTTAAACATTTCCCATTTATTATCTGTATTCTCATTTCTGAGGATATTGTCCCAGTCTACCAGATTAAGGGCATCTCTAAGCTGTTCAAACTTTGCCTTCCTAAAGTTCAATGTTTTTGTGACTCCCTGACAAGTCCCCCTAGTGAAAGACAGGTGAAACTGCACAATATTGTGGTCGCTATTTCCTAAATGCCCAACCACCTGCAGATTTGTTATTCTGTCAGGTCTATTAGATAGTATTAGGTCTAAAAGTGCTGCTCCTCTGGTTGGATTCTGCACCAATTGTGAAAGATAATTTTTCTTGGTTATTAGCAGAAACCTGTTGCCTTTATGGGTTTCACAGGTTTCTGTTTCCCAGTTAATATCCGGGTAGTTAAAGTCCCCCATAACCAGGACCTCATTATGGGTTGCAGCTTCATCTATCTGCTTTAGAAGTAGACTTTCCATGCTTTCTGTTATATTTGGGGGTTTGTAACAGACCCCAATGAGAATTTTGTTACCATTTTTCCCTCCATGAATTTCAACCCATATGGACTCGACATCCTCATTCCCTTCGCTAATATCCTCCCTTAAAGTGGACTTTAGACAAGACTTTACATAGAGACAAACCCCTCCTCCTCTCCGATTTTTACGATCCTTTCTAAACAGACTGTAACCCTGTAAGTTAACTGCCCAGTCATAGCTTTCATCTAACCATGTCTCGGTTATTCCCACTATGTCAAAGTTACCTGTAGATATTTCTGCTTCTAGTTCTTCCATCTTGTTTGTCAGGCTTCTGGCGTTTGCGAGCATGCAGTTTAGAGGATTTTGTTTTGTTCCAATCTCCTCGCTGTGGATTGTTTTAGAAATGTTCTTACCTCCCTTCTGAGTATGTTTTCCTGGGTCGTCTTTGTTCGAGTCTAATGTTTTTCTTCCCGTCCCCTCTTCTTCTAGTTTAACGGTAGTGGTAGTGGTAGTAATATGTGATCTGGTCATGGTGTGGTTGTATTTCTCTCTTGTATGTGGTATTATTTCGCCAATATGTGATTGTAAAATGTTGTCTGGTCATGGTGTAATGACATTTATCCCCTGTATGTGGTATTATTTGGTCATTATGTAGTGGTAATATGTGGTCTGGTCATGATTTGGTGGTATTTATCCCTTGCATGTGGTATTATTTGGTCACTATGTGGTCTGGTCAATGTGTAACTATTTGTTCCTTGTATGTGGTATTATTCGGTCACTATGAAGTGATAATATGTGATCTGGTCATGGTGTGATGGTATTTATCCCCTGTATGTGGTATTATTCCGTCATTATGTAGTGGTAATATGTGATCTGGTCATGGTGCGGTAGAATGTATCCCTGTATATGGTATTATTTGGTCTCTGTGTAATATGTTGTCTGGTCACGGTGTGGTGATATTTCTTCCTTGTCTGAGGTATAATTGGTCTTGGTGTAGTGGATTGTTTTGTGTATGGAGTTCATTTGTTCTCTCTGATATCAATAAGGGGAAAATTCTTTATTTACAATAGAGTTTAAATACTTGGACGTTTATCCCATCACTTCCCTGTGACTATTACACAGTAGCAAATATGCACTTATAGGTGTTCTACAGTGGAAACAAGTAATCACCTTTCCTAAGGCCATGTTCACACCTTCAGTATTTGGTCAGTATTTTGCCTAAGTATTTGTAAGCCAAAACCAATAGTGGTATAGGTGTTTCTATTACACTTCTCCGCTGATTGTTCCACTCTTGGTTTTGGCTTACAGATACTGATGTAACGTACTGAACGCGTGATCACTGCCAAAGGATAATTGATAAGTTACTGATTGGTGGGACCTGCACTGATCTGCTGAATGTGCAACTTTTATCCCCATTAGTATGGAGTGGCATGTACAACTCGTCCACTGATCTATTCATTCAGTAAGAGGCTGCACTTTATTTTTTCAGGAAGCCTCCAAAGAGGATGAATAGACATGCAGTCAGACACCCCATAGACATCCCACCTGCCGCTCCATTTTAAAATGGGGATATAAAATGGGGAAAAAAGTGCTCTGTCAGGGCCAAAAGTTCCCATTCTTCTTATTGGTGCGGTTTCCAATGATTGAATATCAGCGATCAATAAGTTATCACCTACCTTTCCTGTGGATCGGTAATAACTTGTTTTCATCAAAAAACCCTTTAATGCAAACTATCGTAATTGTCCATCTCAGTTATGGTGCCGCACAGTAGATGTGCAGGAGCCGCCTGTTTTACAGTTGATTCTCCACTATAACATGGATAGTGGCTAACAGGTATTTGCATATAGCTGTAGGGTGGGCCGCTAGAATCCATTCCCCTTGGGGGCCCCAGAAACCCCAGTCCAACCCTGGTCTCCCCTACCTGAAAGCAATAAGACACCTTGCACTCAAGAGGAGATAAAAATCTGGCCCCAAAATCAACACTTTGCCAATCAACCAAAGCACTCAGCAATAAAAGAAGGAATACAGCCTCTCCTACTTATGTCTTCAATCAGCCTCACCCAGTGTCTTTCTTTGATGGAAGACATGGAGCTACTCCCTTTCATTGCTGCAGTTTCTTTGAAAAAAACAAACTATGTTTGACTCACTCTTCTGAGGTCCAGCACTGAGTCTCCACAGCTGCTGCTGGTCTCTGTAACTGTCTAAAGCACTGACGTTATGTCAACATGACATCTATGTCTGCAACCAGTCAGTGAACTCAGTAGCCAGCACTGTCAGCCAGGCAGAGCCGGTGAGCTCAGTTAATGACTGCAAAATGGTGGATGTGACAGTCAAAAACAGACACCGGGAGCAGCGGTGGAGACTCGGTGCTGGACCCAGGGAGAGTCAAGCACAGTTTGTTTTAAATAAACTGCAACAGCGGGACGGTGATTTTCCAAAACCAGAAAACAACTTAAAGCAGTCGTTTTGTCCTTCGCTTATTATTGCGAAAACAATAGGATAGGGTAGATTGAAATTCCGACTGTGCTGGCTTTGATCTTCTTCAGAACACTTGTCAGCTGATGATCTGTGGGCCACTATGGATAGCAGATTGTTGGCCTACCAGACAAGAGTGTAGGTGACATAGAGGCACCTCACGGTGTTGCCCTGTGGCCCCTAGAGGGGGCCTAATTGATTTTATTCTTTTTGCTATTGGTTGGTATTTGGTAAGCATTGGTTTATCATTTGCTTGTCCACAGTATAGTAAAGGGAGGGGGATCATTCCAGCAATCATGGAAAAAAGATGTGGAGGGAAAACAACCACAAAAGTCATCTTTACTAATTCACATTACCCTGTTCCATGAATAGGATTTTTTTTTTAATTTAATGATATTGGGCCCCCTTTCCTCTGTGTATCCCATTATCCTCTGGTCAAAAATCTCACGCCTATTGAATGGTGTACTTTGTCTATAATTTTCATTTACATTAGGACCTTATAAAGTTAAATCTACAATAAAAGGTCATTTCCAACCTGAATATACCAGCCTGTCTGTAAGTAATCAGATATCCTGTGAGGGAATCACTAAACAGGGACTGCAATACAAGATCACCAATATCACATCATTTGTAACTGGCAGACAGCATGAAGATTAGGAATGAAAGTGTGGCTAGGGTATTACAAGAAAAATGAAAAATGAAGGCAACCATAGAACAATTGCTACATGCTGTTCATATAATTCCCAACCGAGTAAGAGAAAAGATGAATACAGTACATGATTTATCAGAATTCAGTTGTGCGTCTTTTAAACATAGCCTTGATACAATCCACTTTAGTCAATAAACATGAGGGAATAAAAGAAATGGAGAAACATGAACATAAAAGCAGATCACCGTACCGAGCTGAAAAAAAACTCCATAAATAACAGTATGCATGACAGATCATCTCACTCATCCCTCAGACACAGTCTGGCACATCTTAAACAGATCTTCTTCTAAGTAACGGTGACTTACCTATCAGTACTACACAGAAGCTTCACTCGCTGATTTGGATATAATCCCACGGGAAGATACATTAAAAAAGGCATACGGGGAACGCAATTGTACAGAGTACAATACCATTGCCAATATTATCTATAGATATTGCTCAGACATTTGCAAATAATATACATAACTAGATTGGCCAAGGCTAATTATTGTGAAGGATCATTCATGAAAGAACATTGAGACTCTGCTTCATAGCTTGTGGGCATCAGGCCAGAAATCTTCCCCAATGCTTTAGGCTATGTAGGCTGCAAGGCTTCAAAAGGCTCCGAACCACTTAAGAGATCCATCATATTGTCCAGGGGACCCTAAGAAACTCTGTGCCGTTCAGCTTACATGGACCAACTGTCGGCATCATACAACCACTGAATGGTAAGCTTTTACAGATCAGCGATCATTTGACTGCCTATTTACACAAGCAGACCAAATCAAACGATGCACACCAAGCGATCAAAATTAGATCACTCAGTGCGCATAGCCTCACTTGTCTCTTGTTAGCACAAGTCCTGTTTACACAGGATGATACACCTCCTAGAACGATGATCTTTTACACAGTGCAAAAGTTCATTTCACCCAATGAATGGGCATTCTATGAGCAGTCTAAGAACATCAGCCCTCAGCTGCCCCAGAAATGGCGCATCCATAAGATGCGTGAATTCTGACTCTAAGCCTTGCATTTCCCACTTGCCCTGGTGCAGTGGCAAGTGGGGTAATAGTTGTGGGGTTAATGTCAGCTGTTTTATGGCCACTGACATCAAGCTCACGAGTTAGTAATGGAGAGGCGTCTATAGGACACTCCATTACTAACCACATAGTCAAATGTAATAAAGACACACACATAGAAAAGTACTTTAACTGAAAAAAAGACACACAGAAACTTTAATTTGAAATAAAAACTCCCTGACCCTCTTTTACCCAATCATTCCACAAAAATAGAAAAATAAAAAAGCAAAGTTATAGTCATCTTTTCGCTGATAATCCATTAATGGCCATGTCCCACGATGATCCAAATGATTTGGGGAGCAGTTAAAATCAGTGATGCGACCGCTTTCCACGTCAGCTGGAACAGACTGAACTGAGCATGAGTATGCAGCTGCTTGTGACCAGCGGTGATGTCATTAATGTTGCCACCAGTCACAGGCAGCGCTTCTCACTCTGAGCTCAATGTGTTCCTACTGGCGTGGAGAGCGGTGGCATCACTGATGCTACTGTTCTTCAAACCATCCGGATCGTAGTGAGAAGTGGCCATTAATCGATTATCGACGAAAAGGTGAGTACAACTTTGCTTTTTTTAATTTCATCTTTGGTGAATAAATGGGAAAAAGAGGGTCAGAGAGTTTTCATTTCAATTACAGGACGTTTGTCTGTGTGTATCTTTATTACATCTGACTATGGTGTTAGTAACGGGGTTGTCCTATAGACACCTCTCCATAACTAACTTGTGGGCTTGAGGTTAGCGGCCGTAAAACGGCTGACAACAACCCCCCAACTATTACCCTACTTGCCACCACACCGAGGCAAGTGAGAAGTATGGGCCCATCTTATGGATGCGCCTTTTCTAGGATGGCTGAGGGCTGATGTTCTTAGTCTGGGAGGGGGCCTATATCCACGGCCCCTTCCTAGACTAATAATATCAGCATGCAGCTCTCTTGTTTAGCATTTGGTAGTTAGTAATTATAGAGGGGATCCCACGTAATTTTGGGGCATCAGGTCTGCCCTATGATAACCAGTAAAAGCTAAGCAAACAGCTGTGAGCTGATATTAATAGACTGGGAACCTTCGCGGCTCTTGGTCCCTTCGTAGAATATTAATATCAGCCCCCAGCTGTTGGCTTTTCCTCAGCTGATTAGAAAAATTACATGTGACCCCACACCATTTTTTTTATCATTTATTTAATACGCACGATACACAGTTGGAGGCACAGTTGCAGACGACATCTGTCATCAGACTCACCTGGTCTCGCTGATAGCACGGACACCAGGCAACAATGATGACAGTTGTAGTCAGTTCTAGACACAGATGGCGGATGCTACCACTGTTATCATACTCGCCTGGTCTCTTTGCTTAGAGGGAGACCAAGTGAGGATGATGAGAGTTGGATTCAGCACCTGGTGCATGGGAACTTCGCGAACTGTACTGCTTTTTCCCTGGTGCCGGTATGTGTCACACTGATAACACACAGATGTAATTCATGTGTCTACTCAGGATCATGCTGTCCACTGCCTCGGTCTCCCTTCACTTTGGGGACACCCAACTCATGCAACTATGCTGAGTACTGAGACCAAAGATCTGTTCTAGCTGCAAGCCAGGCCCTGTCTGGCTCACTACCAGGAAGTCCTTTCTGATCTTACTACTTAGCCCCAACCTTTCTGGGCTAGTCCCAACTCTTAACTCTATCCATACAAACTCACTATCTGTTGCTGGGCAGAATACAACTCTATCACATGGCAATGTAAAACATTATTACATCACATCACACCACATATCAACAAACGGAAACATGGGCACAACTTCCATCTTCTTACAGGCTCTATTCAAAATCCCTCAAAATGAAGAACACCACAAAACAACCCTGATGGGGCCATTGTAAGTCAATAAGTATGTCATGCATCTGTGACATACATTTTATGATGCACCTGGCAAAGCATCATGGCTTTTATTATGAAATGAAGCCATGACTCAGAAGTGAACATTGTGTAAGCTCTAATTAAAGGATTTATGTAAAATGCAAGTGACTAGCACACTCCAAAAGTGTTGTGATGCAAAGTGGGGGTTTTATTTACATACAGTATTCACAAACGTTTCGGTCATTACTGGACCTTCATCAGTGTGCTAATATACTAGTATGCTTAGAGAAGCCCCGAGTAGCAAAGTTAGATTGCATCAATAAGAAGCCTGAAGACATATAGGTCGCGGGGGTAGGCACAAGCCGCAGAGATACAATGGTGTGTCACAAGTGACACTAACTGCTGTATGGAGCAGGAGCCACGCGGAATGTACTGCCAGTATGGGCGTGCTTCCTGTTGCTGATGAGGCGGATAGTGCGCACTATTCTTGCAGCCCAGACTGGCGGTATATACCGTGTGGCCCCTGCTTCATTCAGCAGTTTGTGCCTACCCCTTGAGCACTATTTTGCAGCCCATACTGGCGGTACATACCACGTGCCTTCTGCTTCATTCCGCAGATAGTGTCAGTCCGTGACACACTACCCTATCTCAGTAGCTTGTTTCTACCTCATGCGCACTATTTTGCAGCCCATACTGGCAGTACATTCCGCATGGCTCCTGCTCCATACAGCAGTTAGTGTCACTTGTGACACACCATTGAATCTCTGCGGCTTGTGCCTACCCCCGCGACCTATATGTCTTCAGGCTTCTTATTGATGCAATCTAACTTTGCTACTCGGGGCTTCTCTAAGCATACTAGTATATTAGCACACTGATGAAGGTCCAGTAACGACCGAAACGTTTGTGAATACTGTATGTAAATAAAACCCCCACTTTGCATCACAACACTTTTGGAGTGTGCTAGTCACTTGCATTTTACATAAAGGCTTGGGAACCTATGACCGTGCACCTCCTCCTTTTGGCTGTGCTGAACATTTTCTATATAACTAATTAAAGGATTGACTGTGGAGTGTGGACAGGAATGTAATTGGAGGAATTCAAAGTAGAAAAGATTAATTGTGAATTTGTACATATTACTTGGAATTACTTAGTCATTCATAAAGTATAATGCACAGCCCATGGTCATATATGTAGCATAATGCACATCCCATAGTCATCCATAAAGTATTATGCACAGTCCATAGTCATTTATGTAGTGTAATGCACAACTCATAGTCATGCACGAAGTATAATACACAGACCATAGTCATACATGCAGTAGAATGGCCACGGTCACTGTGTACTCGTTCATTTAGAAAAAAACAAAACATTATACTCACCTTCTCTGCGCTCCCTCACTGAGCGGCATCCTCTGCTGAAGTCGGCAGCTGACTTCAGCGTTCAAGCATCACTGCCATATGCCCCTGGTTGCATGCATGCCAACATCAGCTGCTGACCCCTGATTGGCCTACAATGTGTATTGTGGCATACAGGCCAGATGGGTCTATGCGCATGCACATCCAGCTGAAATATCTGCTGTCGGCGGTGGGCCGCTCACCCGCTGGGCCCGGTCACAGTAGCGAGCCTTGCACACAACTCAACAATGACATATTATACCAAATAACTTATCCAGCTATGCTGCATTGAGAAATTGAGCACCACTTTTCTGGGAGTCGTTCCAATATAAGTTGTGTATTTTTAGTGCCGGATGTGCGAGTTATTTTTCCATGTTGTTAACATATTTGTCTGCATTAGTAAGAACAACAATTTGAAGGTCTAAAATCAGAATGTATGGCTTATTATCAATAGGGAGCCAGCTGCCATGCCATCTGCTCAGCATTTGCTGTGTTTCGACCACAGGAAAAAGTTGATGAATCTTCCCAAAATACTAAGTTATTGCCTATTTACAAATAAGCGATAACTTAATGATGTACGGAGGTTCAACCAATGGAACCCCAGCAATCACAAAGATGGAGCTCCAAAACCGACAAGCACCATTTCTAATGGAGCTGATGTGCACATTATCAACCTCCACTTCATTAAATGTCTGTGGTACTGTCTGAGAACACCAAACACAGAGTTTGGCTATTTTGGAAGTCCCATAGACAATGAATGTGGCGGAGGTTGAGCATAATCTGTCCCTTATTCTAAGGATGCAAGACAATGTGTGTAATGGTTTGTGAATATACTTTTAAGGGATAATGAGTAGGTCTTGATTGCAGAACATAACCCAAGCAATATCAAGCAGTCTACTTTATAACAAAAGTAGTTTCATAATTTTTAAAGTTGAAGGTAGACATAAGACTATTGAGCTCAACGTGTAGCCCAAGATAAAAGCTAGGGTAAAAACAATGAGCAAATATCCTGCAGTAAGTAGGTAAGTAAGGAAATAGTAATAGTACATGTAAATAAAATAGGGTACTTGGTTGCAGAGGTGTATCTAAGTTTTCTGGCACCCGGGGCAAGAATTCATTTTGGCGCCCCCACCACCACCACCACCAAGAACATATACGATTTGCACACTTAGTCATGTACCCGCGAGCTCCTCTCCCTAATGCTCTCAATGTTCAGTGAAAAACTGATAGAAGCAGAAGAGACGCTCGTTGTCACAGAACCATAAGTATGGAAGAGTGAAGTGTCCATGTGACGACTACTGGAACCTGCAGAGCTGAATCCTGACATCGCAGCTTCTGAATTCTCACAACTAATGCACTGCACACTTTTAGGATTCTCCCTTGCCAGTGGACAGTCATGTCAGCACAAGCATGTGATTTGTAAACTTCTGACCACATTCCGACTAGACGTGCCTGGCCTCACTCAGTTAATTTTCATTGACTGGGACAACATATATATCTAGTCAGCATGTGACCACATGTATGTAAATCGCCAGCACGAGAGAATCCTGACAGAGTGCAGTGCGCACTGTGAGAATTCAGAAATCTGCAGTCACAAAGAATGACTGCAGACTCATTACAAACTTGGACAACCCCCTTAATGCTACTAGCATAAATAAAAACATGAGAGTTAGTTATTAAAACAAATAACATTTACATCCAGGTACTTTATAGATGATGTTGTTTCTGGAGTCGTTCTCCTTCTTTTTTTCATCTTCTCCAGACCCCATGATGAGCTTTCTCATCCACAGCTCATCTCTGCAGACTTCCATCTTTTCCGCTCTTTTGCAGAAAATCTCCAAATGATGCCCTTAAAGATAGAAGTGTGATTATATTGCCCCTCACTATATTGTCTGCACAAAATATGACCCCCACACTGTCCCTCTTATGGTACATGCGCTTTACACTGACCTCTCCTTTCCATACCAGCCCCCTCTTCACACTGTCCTCTCACACTGTGTCCTCCCTGTAGGGCTCAGTATTTATGCTGTACTCTGTCATCACACTCCCCCTCCTTGGTATACTGTCTCCTCATGGCTGTGCCCTTACACTGTCATTCCATGCTACGCCCCCACTACTCAGTTTCTATTCTGTGCCCACTCAATTTCTCCCCCAAACTGTCTCCTCACACTATTCCCCTCCCTCCTCATACTGTCTCCTCTCACATCCCCCCTGTTCACCATACTGTCTTCCCATATATTTACCCCTCACTTTCTATACTGCCTGCTCACCTGACTCCCCGTACTGTGTCTGCACACATCCCATCACCCTCACTCACCATACTCTCTCCACATACATTTTTCACATTGCTACTCATACTGTGTCCGCATACTGTACTGTCTGCACCCATCCCCCATACTGTTTCCGCATACATGCTCCTCATTCCCCAGTACTGTTTCCTCATATATGCCCCCCTTTCCCCCCTTTGCTCTTCATTTTGTGTCCTCAAATCTCCCCCACATTAAAGTGTCCCTTCCCCACTTCAAATCTTCCCACACACAATAAAAAACCCCATCCCCACTCCAAATCTCCCCACACACATTAAACACCCACATCCCCACTCCAATTCTTCCCACACACATTAAACACCCACATCTCCACTCCAATTCTCCCCACACATAATAAAGCCACCCATCCCCACTCAAATTCCCTCCACACACATTAGACATCCCCATCTCCACTCAAATTCTTCCCCACACAATAAATCCCCCATCACCACTCCAATTCTCCCCATACACATTAAACACCCCCATCCCCACTCCAATTCTCCCCACTCAAAATAAATCCCCCCATTACTACTCCAATTCTCCATACGCAAAATAAAGCCCCCCATTCCCACTCTAATTCCCCCACATATAATAAGGCCCCCATCCCCACTCAAATTCTCCCCACACAAAATAAATTCCCCCCTGCACTTAATCTTTGGTGTCTTCACCTCCACTGGAGCACTTACCACCAGTGTTTGCCTCTGCAGCGCGGGCGAGTGACGTCAGCATTGTGATGACATGATCTGATCATGCTGCTGGCGTCGCTTTAACCCGGCAGCAGGGGCAGACACTGACAGCTTGGGGCCCCTGTGCAAGAAATTTGTTTGGGCCCCCTCCTTGTATAGCCACACACATACATGTATGTATATTACATAGTCTCCTTTATTATGTATATTGTGGTCGCTTATTATACAGTGCCCTCTCTTGTTATGTTCAGTACCGTCCCTTTCATATTGGATTATATAGAGCCCTGTTTTTTATTATATACCGTCCTGTCTTATTAGCTGTATAATGCAATGATGGCTGATGGAACATGGAAAAGCTTCTATTCTAATGGAAGAGCTGAAAGACTGGTCGTCTGGTCGCCGGCTCCTTCATCAGCAGTCATTTTATATCTAAAAAGAGAGGGGACTATGTAATAAAAGAGGGAGCTGTGATTAACAAAAATAACAAGAATGCACTATGTAAGAGACAGTACTGTAAATAACAGCAGAGGAAGCTATATAATAAGGTATGGCACCATATATAACTAGAGAGGATGATATGTAATAAGGGAAGGTGTAATACATAATAAAAGAGGAAACTATGTAACTAAGGGTGGCTCTATACATAAGTACGTACACTCTATACTAAGAGACAGTGTTAGACATAATAAGCGATAATAATGTCTTCCTCCATCTCCCCTGTTCCTAAGTCCATTATAAGTCCCCCTTCCTCCCATCCCAATCCCCCACACCCCTCATTGTCCTCCTCCTCAAGCATCCCATTATTGTCCTCTCCCCCACTCCACCATTGCCCTCTTCACCACCTCCATCATTTCCTTCTCCACCACCACTATCATTGCTTTCTCCCCACCATCCATATCATTCCCCATTCCACCACCACCATCATTTTCTCCTCCTCCACCACTCCCATCATTGCCCATTCCTCCACCTCCATCATTTCCTCCTCCCCACCAGCCCTATCATTGTCTTTCCCCCACTCCCATCATTGCCCATTCCACCACCTCCATCATTTCCTCCCCACCACCCTCATTATTGCCCTTTCCACCACCACTATCATTGCATTCTTCCCCCATTACCCCATCATTGCCCTTTCCACAACCTCCATCATTCCTTTCTCCACTACCACCCTATCATTGCCCTCTCCATCACCCCATCATTGCCCTTTCCACCACCTCCATCACCACCATTCATTGCCTCCTTCCCCACCACTCCCATCATTGTCTTTTTCATTACCACCATCATTGCTTTCTCCCCGACCTCCATCATTGCCTTCTCCCCCACCACCCCATCATTGCCCATTTCACCACCTTCATAATTTCCTCCTCCCCACCATCTCCATCATTGTTCTTTCCACCACTTCCATCATTTCTTCCTCCCAACCATCCCCATCATTGCTCTCTCCATCACCCCATCATTGCCTTCTCCATATCTACACCATCATTGCCCTCTCCTCCCCCTATACACACACAGACACACACAGCACCATCCACCTCTCTGCACATTCCCCCGCAGTGCTATACACACACACACATACACACACACGTACACACACACACACTCACCACTCTGCTGCAGTATCACCGTCAGCAGCTTCCTCTCTCTCTGGCACAGCCGGCCGCTGAATGATTACGTCATCCAGCGGTACTGCTGTCTGTGTGAGAGGAAGCATTGGCGCGCTGCAGCTTCTCTGTGCCGGCTGTTATTTTGACAGTCGGCACAGAGAACAGCCGACTCTCAGTCTGGGAGGTGGCAGAATGCAGCCACCGGGGGAGACACTTTGTACCATTGCATTAGATGCCCGACTGCGCCCCCCTGCCGGCTGCACCCAGGGCACGTGCCCCGGCTGCACTCCCCTAGATATGCCTTTACTTGGTTGACACTATGTCCATCAAAAAAGCATAAAAGTCATCCCACTGCGACAAGGTGCACCCAATCAGGATCATCCAATCTCTAGTATTTCACCTTTCTATGTGCCAGAAGGCCTCAATAAACAGGGACAGAACAGGACCCAGGTCTGACTGTTTCACTCCTGCCATGGAAATCTATATAGACAGATTGACAGCCCAAAAAGGGGGAAGATCGCTCCCCTATATGTACAGAGTGCAATGAACTAGAGAAAATCTGATGAAATGGACGAGCACACCTGTTGGTATAATTACAATGTGTAGCTGCACATTCACACTGTAGCAGTTAGCAGAAAAAAACCTTGGATTAAAACAATGAGCAAACACCCTGCTGTAAGTAACTAAATAAGTAAATAGTAATAGAACACATAAATAACATATGGTACTTGATAGACACTATAGCCTCAGATGTTAATCCAGAAGAAGGCAAAAACCCTGTGGAGTAGCTGCTTATTGTCCCATATTATAGAGAAAACTTCCTTCCTGACTCTACCTATAGCAATCAGACTGAAGCCAGGATCAAGGTCCTATCACATAATCTAATACCCATAACCTGTAATATTCTATTTTACAAGAATAGCATCCAGGCCTCCTTGTACTTTTGCAATTAATCCATTACAATTGTTACACACGCACGTGGCGCGCTTGGTTCATGGCTTACCTATGAGGGACATAGCTAAGTAGCTGCCTGGTGTTCACTGAATGTCCTGATTGTGGAGTCAGGTTTGAAATGCAGGTAGCTGCCAGGTACCCCTCCTACACAGTCCCTGATACTGCAGCTGCTGACCCCAGGGATCAGGTACGCAAACACAGATAGGACTAGGACTCCGTTCACACTAATATTTTGTGGATTCTCTGCATAATGGTTACTGACTTGGACATGGACTCAGGCTACTTTCAGACTACTAGGTTCAGAATCCACGGGTAGAGCGGTTACAGACACGGCGTCTAAGACGGCTGATCGGAGGCTACAGGGTGGGCCATTTATATGGATACACCTAAATAAAATGGGAATGGTTGGTGACATCAGCTTCCTGTTTGTGGCACATTAGTATATGGGAGGTGGTGCACCACCACATTATGGATGTCAGGTTCAAACATTTATACATGAACAGTTTCCTGGAAAGTGGATTGGTTGTCATGGGCCAGTTGAATGGCCACCAAGGTCTCCCGGTCTAACCCCCTTAGACTTTTATCAGTGGGATCATCTGAAGGCAATTGTCTATTCCGTGAAGATACGAGATATGCAGCATCTAAAACAGATACTAGAAGCCTGTGCTCACATTTCTTCTGCAGTGTGTCAAGAGTGGGAGAAGAGGGTTGCATTGACAATCACAATGGGCAGCACTTCGAACACATTTTATAAGTGGTCATAAACTTTTAAATAAGTCATGAAAGAATAAAGTTACATTAAAATCAAGCACACCATTGTCTTGTGAAATTCTCAATAAGTTTGATGTGTCACATAAGCCTCTTCCCATTGAAAAAAATAAAGTTGGATCCAAAATGGCAGACTTCAAAATGGCCGCCATGGTCACCCCCCGTCTTGAAAAGTTTTCCCTCTCCCATATTCTAATGTGCCACAAACAGGAAGTTGATATCACCAACCATTCCCATTTTATTTAGGTGTATCCATATAAATGGCCCACCCTGTATAAGGACAGTCCAGATGCAAGGAATACTATGGATAGGCGCACGTTCAGACACATGGATTTCGGATTCAGCGACTGGCTGCACACAGACTGGGGGATGAGGTTCAGGCACTGGCCACAAGAGGACCAAGGACTTTGGGTTCAGGACTGGCTGTACAAGGACAGGGGACTACGTGTTCAGGACAGGCCGCACAATGACTAGGGACTTTGGGTTCAGGACACTGGCCACACCAGGACCAGGGAACTTCACAACTCATTAGTAGACTACCACACTACCTAATGATACTTAGTTGCCTGCCACCTCCCTATTGGCTGGGAGCCATCTTTCAGGTGCACTCTTACACTAAATGCCTCCCAGCCATGGGGGCATTTAGCTATGCGTGCGCTGTCCCCTTACGCCCTTAAGAGAAGGGGAGTGCGTGTGCACTAATTGTGCCACCAGGAAGGGATGCGCACACAACACATGGAGACAGGGAGCACGCCGGGGACTATGTCACGTGGAAGGGGCAGTGAGTTTGCCGGCATCCCTGCATGAGGGGGGACCATACAGGGGCATCGGCATATAGCATCACAACAACATCATGCTCAGAGAGTTCCATAGTCTCACTGTTCTTACAGTAAAGAATCGGTTTCTGTGACTTTAATTAAAACCTTCTTTTCTCTAGATGCATCATTCTTCTGGATATGCAGCACAATATTAGATTAATCAATAATGCATTTACACCAGAAGATAATCCGCAAATGAGAATTACTCTCCAGTGTACAAATGCTGGTGATCACCCAATGGACAAGCAAAAAGCAAGTTTATCAGAACATAATCATGATCAGATCATTTATACTGGCAAATAAATATTATTATTGGCAGCGCACCGCCCCATACAAACAGGAGCGAGAAAGATCATAGTACCAATCATTTTGTCTCCATCATTGTTTGTCGGCCCGTGAAAACAGCCCAGGAAACGAGCCCGGAATGATTCGTGTATGGTCGATCAGCACGTGTAGATAGTATGTCACTGTCTCCTAAGCAGCATTTTGGCTGGCTTTAGTCTCCGAGGGCATAAACATTAGTCTTCTGGCATAAATGTTAAGCACACTTACTATATTTATCCTTTGATTTACCCTAATCGTGTTCTCGTGAGTCTTCTCTGGAGAAGTAGCTTAATGATCCATTATATTTAGGGCTCTGGTAAGGATCTGTATTATGTTATCATTACTTTCTGCAATCTTCTTCAATATTCTGTTATGAATGAAACAATATATGTACAATTTGCTAAAAAAGATCCTCATTTCTTGCTCGCCAGAATGGTCTCCATTAGGGTTGAGCGAAACGGATCGTTCATTTTCAAAAGTCGCCGACTTTTGGCAAAGTCGGGTTTCATGAAACCCGACCCGATCCCTGTGTGGGGTCGGCCATGCGGTACGCGACTTTCGCGCCAAAGTCGCGTTTCGTATGACGCGCTTGGCGCCATTTTTTTCAGCCAATGAAGGGGCGTGGGCAGAGTGATGACATAGGCGTCCACGCCCCTAAGACCTATCGCCATGTTGTCGCTTGTGCGCTGTAGCGATTTGCAATGTGTAACACCAGCTTTTCAGTTCAGGGACGGACGGAGGGGAGAGAGAGAGAGAGAGAGAGAGAGAGAGAGAGAGAGAGAGAAAAAAAAAAAATCCCATTGGCTTTGCATTGGGTTTCGTGTTTCGGTCGATCCTCGACTTTTCGCCATAATCGGCCGATTTCACTCGACTCGACTTTTGAGATAGTCGGGTTTCGCGAAACCCGGCTCGACCCTAAAAAAGTCAAGGTCGCTCAACCCTAGTCTCCATGTTGTTTATCAGCTGGTACATTTTAGCTCCTCTGCTATTATTACCTCCGGACATCAGAATACTCAAATGCAATATCACAAGCGGATGTTAATGTGGTACCCTAGAGTATCATTTACAGGGAAACAATCTGTAGCCATTCACTGGATATTAAGTCTGTGCAAGCTGCATGTGTCACTGACAAGGCATTTTTGGAATGGCACCAATAATATTGGATAAACCAGCTGCTGCTTTAATTCGTGCAAGTAACAAAACAAACAAACTATAAAAACCACATGGGAACTACAATCGATGTCTACCTTAAGGTTATCTGCACACGTTGCGGATTTTGCTGCCGATCCACCGCTGCGGATTCGCAGCAGTTTTCAATGCAGTTTACAGTACCATGTAAACATATGGAAAACCAAATCCGCTTTGCCCATGGTGCGTAAAATACCGCGAGGAAAAGCTGCGGATTATTTTCCGCAGCATGTCAATTCTTTGTGCAGATTCCGCAGCATTTTACCCCTTATATACTGTACTTATACGTGTTTTAGATAGCCCCTCAGTCGTCTTTTTTCTAGACTAAATAATCCTAATTTTGCTAATCTCTCTGGGTATTGTAGTTCCTCCATCCCCTTTATTAATTTTGTTGCCCTCCTTTGTACTCGCTCTAGTTCCATTATATCCTTCCTGAGCACCCGTGCCCAAAACTGTACAAAGTACTCCATGTGTGGTCTAACCAGGGATTTGTACAGAGGCAGTATAATGCTCTCATCATGTGTATCCAGACCTCTTAATGCAGCCCATGATCCTGTTTGTCTTGGCAGCCGCTGTCTGGCACTGGCTGCTCCAGGTAAGTTTATCATTAACTAGGATCTCCAAGTCCTTCTCCCTGTCAGATTTACCCAGAGTTTTCCCATTCAGTGTGTAATTGTGATATTGATTCCTTCTTCCCATGTGTATAACCTTACATTTATCATTGTTAAACCGCATCAGCCACCTCTCGGCCCAAGTTTCCAACTTATCCAGATCCATCTGTAGCAGAATACTATCTTCTCTTGTATTGACTGCTTTACATAGTTTTGTATCATCTGCAAATATCGATATTTTACTGTGTAAACCTTCTATCAGATCATTAATAAATATGTTGAAGAGAATAGGTCCTAACACCGACCCCTGCGGTACCCCACTGGTCACAGCGACCCAGTTAGAGAATATACCATTTATAACCACCCTCTGCTTTATATCACTAAGCCAGTTACAATACTTACCCATTTACACACATTTTCCCCCAGACCAAGCATTCTCATTTTGTGTACCAACCTCTTGTGCGGCACGGTATCAATCGCTTTGGAAAAATCAAGATATACCACGTCCAATGACTCGCCTTGGTCCAGTCTATAGCTTACCTCTTCATAAAAACTGATTAGATTGGTTTGACAGAAGCGATTCCTCATAAACCCATGCTGATATGGAGCTGAACAGTTATTCTCATTGAGATAATCCAGAATAACATCCCTCAGAAACTCTTCAAATATACACGCGTCTCTGCATGGGACTCTGGAACTAAAGTGATCTGAACATACCAGGAAACATTTCCAGCTCGAGGTTCTGTGGGGCCCCCTCAAACTCTCCTGCCACAACCTTTAGGGGGAACTTATCAGGGTTATACTCTGTCCCTAGGTTGGTGACCCCTATGGCAGGTATCCCTGACTCGGGACCTTCGGGTTCTGCACCAAGAACAATATCCTTGACCTCTCCTGCCAATATCTCTAGGGGGAACCTATTGGGGTTATACTCTGTTCCTAGGTTGGTAACCCGTATGGCAGGTATCCCTGACTTGGGATCTTCGGATTCTATGCATGGAACAACATTTACCTTGGGAGGGTTGACCCTGGTCTCCCATAAGGACCTGAACAGAGGCAAGTCTCTTCCCAACACAGTCCCATATGGAAGGGTTTTCACCACTCCCGCCACATGTTTAATGTCCCCACATGGTATGGAAAAATTAACCTCTGCGGTCGGGTACTCCTGGATTTCCCCATGGATACCCATCACTTCCACTTTCCATCCTTTGGAGTTGTCCCTGGCAACAGGGGACCCATGGACCAAAGTCACTACGCTCCCCAAGTCCAGGTTTGGTACCCATTCACCAGTACCTGGCACAGCTGGGCATTGAAGTTGGCACTGCCCGTAGTGGTGGTATAGGCTGGCTGGGCATACATAGACACCGTGCAAGCATAAGTGCAGTCCATGGGCTCAGATTTCAGAGGGAAGTTGACAGTCACATGTCCGGGTCCCCAGATCTCCAACACTTAATCGCTGCGACAGGGCTATACCTTGGTACAAAGTCCTGAGTGACTGTATACCACTCAATCCAACTTAGCCGGTCCAGAGTGCCCAGGTCCCCTTGCCTTGACCCACCCAATGAATCAGGGTGGCTGGCAGGGCCCTTACAAGCCAGTTGACCACCACACTCTCTACCATCTGAGCCAGGGTCAAAGTCTTAGGCTGGAGTCATTCCTCCACCAACTGCAATAAGTCATAAAACTGAGACCTGGCAGGACGAGTAGTTTGCAAAGAGCCCCTGGAACACCCTCTCATCACCCCTTACCTTAGGGGTCTCTTCTTGACACCGCTGATCACCCCTCACCTTAGGGGTCTCCTGTTTACACCGCTAATGCACCAGTTGCTGCCACTGCAACTGCAGTGGCCTTGCTGCTGCTGCTGTAACTGTAGCTCTTTCTGGTGCTGCAGCACCTCTTGCCGCTGCAGCTGGAACTGCAGTGCCTCTTGCTGCTGCTGCTGCCACAACAGCTACTGCTGCTGCCGGAACTGTAGTGCCTCTTGCTGCATAAGGACAACCTGTTTCAAAAGCTCCTCCATACACTCCCTGGCAGAATTTATGTCGCTTATCCATGTCATGTAAATAAAAGCTTATAAACTGATGTTAAATTCATCCATTGATTGTATAAATTATTCTTTTGAAAGCTGAAACCCTCCAAAATGTGGTTTAGGTTAAGAAAATAAATTGGCATCAATGCAGAAATATTGATCAGTTAATGGACACAGAATGGTCAGATTTTGGCAAGACAAAAGGTTTGTCACCCACAGAAAATAATGTGATATTCAAACAAATAATTAACTTAAAATACAAATATATGTTGCATAACATTGGTGAATGAAGTTGTGGTGCTATTAGACTCATATTTAATATTTTGTGTGACTTCCATGAGCTTGAAGGACTGCATCCATGCGGTTCAACGATGATTCATACAATGTATTAATGTATTAATGAAGTCATGAGGAATAGCAAAGAATGCAGTCTTACATGCCTCCCAGAGTTCATCTAGATTCTTTGGTTTTGTCTTCCAAGCTTCCTCTTTCATCCTACCCCAAACATGATCAATGATGTTCATGTCTGGTGACTGGGCTGGCCAGTCCTTGAGCACCTTGATCTTTTTTGCCTGGAGGAACTTTGTTGTAGAGATGGATGTATGAGATGGAGCACCATCCTGCTGCAGAATTTGACCACTTTTATGGTTTGGAATATAAGAGGTAGCTAATAGTTCTTGATATTTTAGGATATTGATATTGCCTTCCACCTTGCAAATGTTTCGCTCACCACCATACTGAATGTAACCCCAGACCATGATCTTTCCACCACCAAATTTAACTGTTTTCTGGTGTATTTTGGATCCATACGGGCTCCAGTAGGACTCCTGCAGTATTTGTGGCGGCTGTGGTGTAATTCTACTGAAGATTCATCGGAGAAATCCACCTTCTGCCACTTTTCCAGCATCCATCGGTTCAGCAGGCTGTGGGACTTTGCAAATGCCATTTGGTTTTTTATTTGCCTTTTGTTTAGTGCTGGCTTCTGGGAGCTGATTCGATCATGGAGGCCATTTCGAGACAGAATCCTACAAACTGTTCTAGTTGACACAGGGACTGGAGGTGACCAGGCCTGTTGGAGCTCTACTGCAGTGGAAGAGTGGCTTGCTTTGGATTTTCTAACCAACAAACGTTCCTCCTGAGCAGTTGTCTTGCGGGGTCTGCCGGACCTGGACTTGTCAAACACATCTCCAGTCTCTTCAAATCTTTTTTTAATTCTTTGTACTTGACGTTGAGACACATTAAAGGTGCCAGCCACCTGTGTTTTTTGGCGGACGTGATGCACAAAAAAAGTTCAATGTAACTTTTTTGTGCGACGTGTCAGCCATTTTCGACCGCGCATGCGTGGCCGAAACTCCGCCCCCTCCTCCCCGTACTGATTTATATTATGTTTTTATGTTTGGCTGCTGTCACACACTAAAAGATGCTTTCTATTGCAAAAAATAGTTTTGGTATCACCACATTTTGAGAACTAATTTTTCCTTATTTTTGCCCACAGAGTCATGTGATGGCTTGTTTTTTGCAGGACCAGTTGACGTTTTAATTTAGAAAGAAAAATGGTCAGCTCACCGTGTCATGTCCAGGTTCCTTGGCTGGTCATTGGCGCACGGAGCCGCCCTGGTCCCGGCGGTATAGAAATCCAATATGCAAGAAAAGTCATCTCCAGCGACAACAGGAGATATGATTCTTAAAACTTGACAATTATTTATCATCCATTCATCATATTAAAAAGCACAGATATGCAGATATGAGCAATCCCAGTGCAAGGAATGAATCCTACATGTTTCAACCTACACGGTCTTAATCATGGACGTTTTTATTGGTACCATTTTCGGGCACATGACATTTTTTGATCGCTTTCTATTCTGATTTTTGTGAGGGAGAATGAACAAAAATCAGAAATTCAGGAATTTATTTTTTGGTGGAGTGTTATGCCAGGCCGTGTGTGATAGAATTAATAAGGCAGTTTTATTATTCAGGTCAGTAAGATTACAGGGATACCTAATTTTTTCATGTTTTGGCGTTTTTATACAATAAAAACTATTATACAGAAAACATAATTATTTTTGCATCGCTTTATTGTAGCGATAACTTTTTTATTTTTCCACTGATGGAGCTGTATGGGGGCTTGTTTTTTGTGGAACAAAATGTCATTTTCAGAGGTACCATGTTTATTTATATCCGACTTTTTGATGGCGTTTTATTACACTTTTTGTTCAGCGATACAATGATAAAGCATTGTTTTTGCCTTAGTTTTTTAGGCTATGTGCACACATTGTGGATTCTTTGCGGATCCGCAGAGTTTTTTGCAGTGCACAAACGCTGCAGATCTGCAATTGATTTACAGTACAATGTAAATCAATGAAAAAAAAAATTGCTGTGCACACTTTGCGGAAAATCTGCTGCGGAAACGCTACGGTTTTAAAGAAGTAGCATGTCACTTCTTTTTTGTGAATCTGCAGTGCTTTTGCACCCATTCCATTATAGAAAACCGCAGAGGTAAAAAACGCAGCAGATCTGCAAGAAAACCGCAGCAAAAACGCACAAAAAACGCTGCGGAACCGCACAAAAAAAGCGACAAATCCGCAGGTGCGTCTTCTGCTAAGAGAGGCAGAATCCTCACCAGAAATTCCTAAGCCTAATCCGCAACGTGTGCACATAGCCTTATTCTTTTATGGTGTTCACTAAAGAGATTAACTAGTGGGACAGTTTTATATGTTGGGTCGTTGCGGACATGGTGATACCAAATATATGTACTTTTATTGTTTTTTTAATTCAAATATTTATTTAGAGGTACAGTATCTTTTGATTTTTTAATTATTATTTATTATTTTTAAAAAATATATGTACAATTATTTAGATTTTTTTTACTTTTTTCTAACTTTGGGACACTATAGGACAATCATTTTTTGCAGGCTGATCACTTCTACAGCAGGGAGATGAAGTAGCTCTGCACTGACAGTCAAACTTGCTCATCATGCACTGGGCATGATCAGCAAGTTTGCTGGGTCTGGTGACCCAGATGTTGTCATGACAACATCCAGTCACAATGGCAACGATCGGGACCACGCATCACGCCGTAGTGTCTCCGATCCAAAGGCAGAGGAGCTGTCAGCCCTCTGCCGGCTTTTGGAATGCTGCGATAGTGTTCGATAACAGCATTTCGGGGGGGTTAAAGTGCCGGGAGCGGTCTGTGAGCAGTCTGTCAGAATCAGCTGACACCCGGCGGCAATCGCCCGCACATACGTGTAATATTCCATCAATGGTCAAATAGGCCCAGGGCACATGGATGGAATATTACGTGCGATGTCAGAAAGGGGTTATTTAACGCTATCATCGTTGGGAAAGGCCAGGTGATGCACATTTACCAGCTTTATAAAAACCCAGCCTCCTCTAACCTTGTGTCAAAAAACTACAGCTATGCATTGTTAGGCTGCCGTCACACTAGCAATATTTGGTCAGTATTATACATCAGTATTTGTAAGCCAAAACCAGGAGTGGAACAAATAGAGGAAAAATATAATAGAAACATATGCACCACTTTTGCATTTATCACCCACTCCTGGTTTTGGCTACAAATACTGATGTAAAATACTCACCAAATACTGCTAGTGTGACGCCTGCCTTATAAGTAGCTGCCTAGCACTCTGAAAATGAAAATGGTGGATTTCCACAAAATATGGGAAATCTATAAGAAGATAGCAAAGTGTTTTTAAGTTTCCCTTTCCTCAGTTCGAAACTCAATTGAGAAATTGAAGTTAACAGGAACAGTCTAGGTCAAGATAAAGTCTGGAAGACCAAGCAAAATTTCAGTCAGAGCTGTTTGTAGTATTTCTAGAGAGACAAATCAGAACCTCTGCTTGACTTCAAAAGACCTTCAGAAAGATTTATCAGACTCTGGAGTTGTGGTACATTGTTCCACTACTGTTCAGAGACACCTGCACAAATATGGCCTCCATGGAAGAGTCACCAGGAGAAAACCTGTCCTGGCCAGTTTCACACGTCAGTGGCTCCGGTACGTGAGGTGACGGTTTCCTCACCTACCGGAGCCACTGACACACGTAGACACATTGAAATCAATGCATCTGTGCAGATGTCATTGATTTTTTTGTGGACCGTGTCTCCGTGGGCCAAACACGGAGACATGTCAGTGTTCGTGGGAGCGCACGGATTACACAGACCCATTAAAGTCAATGTAAAACACGTACCGCACATGGACGTTGTCCGTGTGCAGTCCGTGTGCCATGCAGGAGACAGCGCTACAGTAAGTGCTGTCCCCCCCACTGGTGCTGAAGCCGCCATTCATATCTTCCCTGCAGCAGCGTTTGCTGTAGAGACAATATGAATATTCCTTTTTTTTGTTTGTTTCTCGTGTTTACAATAAAGATCCATGTCGCCACCCCCCTCCCACCCCCTGTGCGCCCGCCCGCTGTTCTTAAAATACTCACCCAGCTCCCTCACTGGCTGGCGCTGCTTCCTGTCCTGGCCGCACCTTCTACTGTATGAGCGGTCACGTGGGGCCGCCGATTACAGTCATGAATATGCGGCTCCACCTTGTTGGCATATGCAACAGATTGGGACTTATTATAAGTGAAAGGAGGACTTTATACTAACCAGACAGCAGATGGCGATAGTGTGTAAAGTTATATACTTGCTGTAATGTGGGGAGGGAAGCTCTCAATGGTTGGTTGCGTTTTCTTACTTTCGGCTTTGCTTTTCTTCATGAATGTGTTGTCTTCAGTGCACGGACTGTGTGACACTGAATTGTATCTCATGTTTATCCAGTATGAAGTAAATACTGTTTACTCAAGATATCTTGCTGATTGAAGCTTTCCTAAGTACAGCGGTGACTGCAAGAAGACGCACTCTGCAACAGGTTATGGGCCCAGGCAACCCAGGCACCCCAGATAACCCCAGGCACCCCAGATAACCCCAGACATCCCAGGCACCCCAGATAACTCCAGGCAACCCAGGCACCCCAGACACTACAGGTCTGCACTACAAGCTCAGGCAGAAGGATCCTGGTTTATAGCCCAGATAACGGAGCACACAGATAAGCTCTGTAAACAGAAGGAACTAAATCCAGATCCAGAGTGACAGAGGAATTCAGCATCCCAGGAGCTGGATATAATTGCAGAGAATTCACAGGACATACAGGAGAATATCTTCAGTACAACTCTCTAAACAAGTAAGACTATATAAAGATGATGAGTAACACAGAACTGAAATTTACAGTAGCTAAACTGAATAGCGAAAATTATCAGTTATGGAAATTCAAAGTAGAGATGTTGTTATCTAAGGATGATCTATGGGAAGTAATTGTTACAGCAAGACCAGATCAAGATAAGATCATGGGATAAGAAGGATATACAAGCGAGAGCCACCATTAGCTTATTAGTGGATGATGCTCAATTAATACATATAAGAAATGAAGAAACAGCTAAGGGAATGTGGGAAGCATTAAGAAAACTGTATGAAAGACCTAGCTTGAATCACAAGTTGTTTTTATTAAGAAAGCTGTACAGTATGAGATTGAGTGCAAATGACGATATGCAGAAGCACATATTCTCAATGATGGAAGTGATATCACAGCTAAGATCTATTGGTGAAGATGTTAAAGAAAGTCATGTAGCAGCTATATTGTTGTGCAGTTTACCAGATTCGTATACAGCCTTGATAAATGCCCTTGAGACGAGACCAGAAACTGACATTACATTAGATTTTGTGAAAACAAGACTAATAGATGAATATCAGAGAAGAAAAGAACAAAGAAATGATTCTTCTACTGAAAAGGACAGTGAAAACGCTCTTAAAGCTACAGAATTCCAAAAACCCTATAATAAAGATACAAGAGAATGCTTCAGATGTAAGAAAAAAGGTCATTTAAAGAAAGACTGTACCATATGGAAAGCAGAACAACAAAAATTACAACATAAAAAGCATACAGAGAAAGTAAAAAACACAATTTCCGATTAATGTGAGAATAATTGGAATGGCACATTTAAAGTAACAGACAAGAAATCATCACTTGGTTGGTTTATTGATTCAGGAGCAACGAGTCATATGACAAGTGACAAGAATTTCTTTACTGATCTTGATTTAGATAAGAAAGAAGCCATTTATCTCGCAGATGGAAGCAAAATAACCGCAGAAGGTATCGGACAAGGTATGCTAAATTGTTCAAACAAGTTTGGGCAAGATTCAAAGATACTTGTACAAGATGTGTTGTATGTTCCAAAATTGGAAGGCGGATTATTATCTGTGAAACGTTTAACAGCAAAAGGACTTACAGTGAAATTCAAAGACAATGAGTGTGCAATTATTGCAGGAAACAAGGTGATAACCAAAGTCAAGGCAGATGAACAATTATATCATTTTGACACACCAAAGGAACAGATGAAAGTATGTACACATGATCACAAAAACTGTATTCACATGTGGCATAGACGTCTAGGACATAGACACCCTGACAGTATAAGGGAACTACAGAGAAAAGAATTGACAAAAGATTTAAAGATATCAGATTGCTCAATTACCATAAGATGTGATTGTTGTATAAAATCCAAAGCCACAAGGATATCTATTCCAAAAGAAAGTGAGATGAAAAGCGAAAGACCACTTGATTTGGTGCATACTGACGTATGTGGACCCATGAAAGTGACTACATCAGGAGGCAATAGATACATGTTGACTTTTATAGACGATTACTCAAGATACTCAGTCACATACTTAATTAAAAACAAAAGTGAAGTTTTTGATAAACTTGTAGACTATGTAACAAGATCAAGTAACAAATTTCAAAGGAAGCCAATTGTCATCAGAAGTGATAATGGAGGTGAATTTACAGGTCACAGAATAGAAGACTACTTAAGACAAAATGGGATAGAACACCAGAAAACGGTTCCATACACACCTGAACAAAATGGAGTAGCAAAAAGGAAAAACAGAACTCTAACAGAGATGATAAGATGTATGCTGACAGATTCCAAACTACCAGAGAAATATTGGGGTGAGGCAGCAATGACAGCTACTTATCTACAGAACCGACTTTTTTCTAGAAAACTGACGAAAACTCCATATGAACTGTGGCAAGGTATGAAACCAAGTGTTAATCATTTAAAAGTTTTTGGATGTAAAGTTTTCATATTCATTCCAGCAGAAAAACGTTCCAAACTTCAAAACAGATCCATGGAAGGAATATTTGTTGGATATAGTGAAAATTGCAAAGGATACAGAATCCTAGATCCCAAAACAGACAGAGTTACGGTGAGTAACAGTGTGACATTCATTGAAGATTTGAATGAAGATATTATGATTTCAGTTGAAACAAAAAATGAGAAAACCAATAATGACACAACTGAAGAAATATCTGATGAGAAAGAAGTAGAAGTTAATGAAGAACAAAATACTGAAAGTGAAGAATCACAACTACAAACAGACACAGAACCAAGATGTTCAATGAGAGAGAACAAAGGAAAACCACCAAAACGTCTCTCATACAAGACAAGCACAAGAAAAATCTATGAGCCTACTTCTTGGGAAGAAATATCTAAACTTCCAGTAGAAGAAGCTAATAAATGGATAGAAGCAACATAAACAGAAATTAAATCCATGCAAGATTCAAATACATTGACATTAACAGATTTACCAGAAGGAAGAAAAACCATAGGATGTAAATGGATTTTTAAAGTTAAATACCAAACAGATGGCACAGCTGAAAGATACCGAGCTAAAGGGTATTCTCAAAAATATGGAGAAGACTATAAGGGAGGATATTAGCGAAGGGAATGAGGATGTCGAGTCCATATGGGTTGAAATTCATGGAGGGAAAAATGGTAACAAAATTCTCATTGGGGTCTGTTACAAACCCCCAAATATAACAGAAAGCATGGAAAGTCTACTTCTAAAGCAGATAGATGAAGCTGCAACCCATAATGAGGTCCTGGTTATGGGGGACTTTAACTACCCGGATATTAACTGGGAAACAGAAACCTGTGAAACCCATAAAGGCAACAGGTTTCTGCTAATAACCAAGAAAAATTATCTTTCACAATTGGTGCAGAATCCAACCAGAGGAGCAGCACTTTTAGACCTAATACTATCTAATAGACCTGACAGAATAACAAATCTGCAGGTGGTTGGGCATTTAGGAAATAGCGACCACAATATTGTGCAGTTTCACCTGTCTTTCACTAGGGGGACTTGTCAGGGAGTCACAAAAACATTGAACTTTAGGAAGGCAAAGTTTGAACAGCTTAGAGATGCCCTTAATCTGGTAGACTGGGACAATATCCTCAGAAATAAGAATACAGATAATAAATGGGAAATGTTTAAGAACATCCTAAATAGGCAGTGTAAGCGGTTTATACCTTGTGGGAATAAAAGGACTAGAAATAGGAAAAACCCAATGTGGCTAAACAAAGAAGTAAGACAGGCAATTAACAGTAAAAAGAAAGCATTTGCACTACTAAAGCAGGATGGCACCATTGAAGCTCTAAAAAACTATAGGGAGAAAAATACTTTATCTAAAAAACTAATTAAAGCTGCCAAAAAGGAAACCGAGAAGCACATTGCTAAGGAGAGTAAAACTAATCCCAAACTGTTCTTCAACTATATCAATAGTAGAAGAATAAAAACTGAAAATGTAGGCCCCTTAAAAAATAGTGAGGAAAGAATGGTTGTAGATGACGAGGAAAAAGCTAACATATTAAACACCTTCTTCTCCACGGTATTCACGGTGGAAAATGAAATGCTAGGTGAAATCCCAAGAAACAATGAAAACCCTATATTAAGAGTCACCAATCTAACCCAAGAAGAGGTGCGAAACCGGCTAAATAAGATTAAAATAGATAAATCTCCGGGTCCGGATGGCATACACCCACGAGTACTAAGAGAACTAAGTAATTTAATAGATAAACCATTATTTCTTATTTTTAGGGACTCTATAGAGACAGGGTCTGTTCCGCAGGATTGGCGCATAGCAAATGTGGTGCCAATATTCAAAAAGGGCTCTAAAAGTGAACCTGGAAATTATAGGCCAGTAAGTCTAACCTCTATTGTTGGTAAAATATTTGAAGGGTTTCTGAGGGATGTTATTCTGGATTATCTCAATGAGAATAACTGTTTAACTCCATATCAGCATGGGTTTATGAGAAATCGCTCCTGTCAAACCAATCTAATCAGTTTTTATGAAGAGGTAAGCTATAGACTGGACCACGGTGAGTCATTGGACGTGGTATATCTCGATTTTTCCAAAGCGTTTGATACCGTGCCGCACAAGAGGTTGGTACACAAAATGAGAATGCTTGGTCTGGGGGAAAATGTGTGTAAATGGGTTAGTAACTGGCTTAGTGATAGAAAGCAGAGGGTGGTTATAAATGGTATAGTCTCTAACTGGGTCGCTGTGACCAGTGGGGTACCGCAGGGGTCAGTATTGGGACCTGTTCTCTTCAACATATTCATTAATGATCTGGTAGAAGGTTTACACAGTAAAATATCGATATTTGCAGATGATACAAAACTATGTAAAGCAGTTAATACAAGAGAAGATAGTATTCTGCTACAGATGGATCTGGATAAGTTGGAAACTTGGGCTGAAAGGTGGCAGATGAGGTTTAACAATGATAAATGTAAGGTTATACACATGGGAAGAGGGAATCAATATCACCATTACACACTGAACGGGAAACCACTGGGTAAATCTGACAGGGAGAAGGACTTGGGGATCCTAGTTAATGATAAACTTACCTGGAGCAGCCAGTGCCAGGCAGCAGCTGCCAAGGCAAACAGGATCATGGGGTGCATTAAAAGAGGTCTGGATACACATGATGAGAGCATTATACTGCCTCTGTACAAATCCCTAGTTAGACCGCACATGGAGTACTGTGTCCAGTTTTGGGCACCGGTGCTCAGGAAGGATATAATGGAACTAGAGAGAGTACAAAGGAGGGCAACAAAATTAATAAAGGGGATGGGAGAACTACAATACCCAGATAGATTAGCGAAATTAGGATTATTTAGTCTAGAAAAAAGACGACTGAGGGGCGATCTAATAACCATGTATAAGTATATAAGGGGACAATACAAATATCTCGCTGAGGATCTGTTTATACCAAGGAAGGTGACGGGCACAAGGGGGCATTCTTTGCGTCTGGAGGAGAGAAGGTTTTTCCACCAACATAGAAGAGGATTCTTTACTGTTAGGGCAGTGAGAATCTGGAATTGCTTGCCTGAGGAGGTGGTGATGGCGAACTCAGTCGAGGGGTTCAAGAGAGGCCTGGATGTCTTCCTGGAGCAGAACAATATTGTATCATACAATTATTAGGTTCTGTAGAAGGACGTAGATCTGGGGATTTATTATGATGGAATATAGGCTGAACTGGATGGACAAATGTCTTTTTTCGGCCTTACTAACTATGTTACTATGTTACTATGATGAGACATTTGCTCCAGTTGTCAAACACACTACAATAAGAACTTTACTTACAGTTGCAGCAATGAAACAGATGCAACTGAGACATCTGGATGTAAAGACAGCTTTTCTGAATGGAGATTTAACAGAAGACATTTATATGGAACAACCTCCAGGATTCAAAGATGAAAGAAATCCAAACAAAGTTTGTAAACAACAGAAAAGCATATATGGTTTAAAGCAAGCAGCTAAAGCGTGGAATGACAAAATCACGGAAGTACTTACAAATGAAAAATTTCAAAGAAACAAAGCTGATCCATGCTTATACACAAAAAGGCTGATTAATAGATGGATTTACATACTCATATATGTAGACAACATTTTGATTTGTTTTGAACAAGAAAGGGATAACGAAAACATTCTAAAAATCCTGAAGCAACATTTCAAAATCAAAGACTTGGGAAATGTAAAACAATACCTAGGAATACAAGTAGAAAGAGAAGAAGATGGAAGTTTCCTACTGAATCAAAATCACATGATTCAAGACATAACAGAAAAATTTGGATTAAAGGATGCAAAAACAGTAAAGTCTCCAATGGAAACTAATTATCTCAAAGAGATGAACAGTGAACAAAATATGCTACCAAATAATGAAGAATACAGAACAGCAATAGGAAAACTACTGTATCTAGTGACCGTTACAAGACCAGACATCGCAGCAGCAGTAGGAATCCTGAGTAGAAAGGTATCAAAACCAAATAAAGCTGATTGGAATGCTGTGAAGAGAGTAATACGTTATTTGAAAGGAACTAGCAATGTTAAGCTGAAATTACCCACAAGCGATGATTGCATTTTAACAGGATATGTTGATGCAGATTGGGCTGGAGATCCAACTGACAGAAGATCTACCAGTGGACATATTTTTTTCCTCTCAGGTGGACCAATAAGTTGGACAAGTAAGAAACAGTCAATTGTGACACTATCTTCAACAGAAGCAGAATATGTTGCAGCAGCACATGCGAGTCAAGAAGTACTGTGGTTAAGACAATTGTTGACAGAATTAGGACAACCACAGTTGGCACCAAGAAAACTAAAAGAGGACAATCAAGGATGTCTTGTTCTTGCTCAGATGGAAAGAGTCAATCCAAGAACCAAGCATATTGATGTGAAATATCATTTCTTGAGAGATCATCAGGAACACGGAGTCTTGAAGTTAGAGTACTGTCCTACTGAAGAAATGACAGCAGACATTTTCACGAAGGCGTTGAATGCTGATAAACATCAGAGACTAATAAAAAAGTTGGGTTTGATTGAATAAGTCCTTACTGTTGAGAAAGGGTGTTGGCATATGCAACAGATTGGGACTTATTATAAGTGAAAGGAGGACTTTATACTAACCAGACAGCAGATGGCGATAGTGTGTAAAGTTATATACTTGCTATAATGTGGGGAGGGAAGCTCTCAATGGTTGGTTGCGTTTTCTTACTTTCGGTTTTGCTTTTCTTCATGAATGTGTTGTCTTCAGTGCACGGACTGTGTGACACTGAATTGTATCTCATGTTTATCCAGTATGAAGTAAATACTGTTTACTCAAGATATCTTGCTGATTGAAGCTTTGCTAAGTACAGCGGTGACTGCAAGAAGACGCACTCTGCAACACACCTCCCATAGGGGTGGAGCCGCATATTCATTACTGTAAATGAGCGGCCCCACGTGACCACTCATACAGTAGAAGGTGCGGCCAGGACAGGAAGCAGCGCCAGCCAGCGAGGGAGCCGGGTGAGTATTTTAAGAACAGCGGGCGGGCGCACAGGGCATGGGAGGGGGGTGGGGACATGGATCTTTATTGTAAACACGAGAAACAAAAAAAAAGGAATATTCATATCTTCTCTACAGCAAACGCTGCTGCAGAGAAGATATGAATGGCGGCTTCAGCACCAGATGCAGGGGACAGCGCTAAACTTTAGCGCTGTCTCCTGCACGGTGCGTGTGGTACCCAGTGGGCACACGGGCGGCACACGTGTGCCACACGGGTGCCACACTGATGTGCCACAGAAACGCACGGGCACACGGACATGGATAATTCCGGTACCGGAATTATCTGGATGTGTGAGACTGCCCTAAAATTCAGCATCAGCAATATGCAAAAGAACATCTAAACAAGCCTGATTCATTTTGGAAACAATTCCTGTGGACCGATGAAGTTAAAATAGAACTCCTTGTCCACAGTGATCAAAGGTATGTGTGGAGAAAAAAGGGCACAGAATTTCAGGAAAAGAGCATCTCACTAACCATTAAGCATGGGGGTGGATCAATCAAGCTTTGGGATTGTATTGTAGCCTATGACACGGGGAACATTTCACGTGTAGAGGGAAGAATGGATTCAATGAAATTTCAACATACTGTATTCTTGATGCGAACATTATACCATCTGAAAAACAGCTGAAGTTGAAAATAGGATAGCTTCTGCAAATGGATAATGATGCTAAACACATGTCAAAATCCACAATACACGACCTCAAAAGGCGCAAGCTGAAGGTATTACAATGGCCCTCACAGTCCTCTGATGTGAAAATCATCAAAAATCCGTGGCTAGACCTCAAAATAGCGGTGGAAACAAACAGGAATCTCACAGAATTGGAAGAATTTTCCAAGGAAGAATGAATGGAAATCCCTTAAAAACAATTGAAAGACAATTGGTTGGCTACAAAAAGCATTTACATGCTTTTACAATTGTTCCACTCCTGGTTTTGGCTTACAAATATTGATGTAAAATACTGACCACATACTGCTTGTGTGATGGCAGCCAGGTTGTTAGTGGTAAGGTTGTTGACGTCATTGCGTCCTGATTCCGTTCTGCAGTATCTATTGGACCTGAAGACACAAAAGAGAATAGTAAAACCAAAAACACTCAGTTTGAAAAAATGTTGCAGTAATCCGCAAGTGCTAGTAAAAGATGTAAAAAACAGGGTATTTGGTTGATACGTTTTTTGCAAAAAATGTATACTAAGCTGCTCTACCAATCTTCACGGTATACCCTTATCAGAGCAGTCCTAACTAATGTATGCAATCCCTATCTGATGTATTTAAAAACCTGATCATCTGTATATAACCTGTGTGAACAGGGTTCAGAGAGGAAAAATCCATGTGTGCATACAGGGTAGAACAGCTTTTGAGCAGATAGCCCAAGAGGAGTGGTGGAACTCCCCAGTCTTGTAGACACAAGAGAACAATTACGAAAACAGGAACACATGGGCTACTTGCACAGTGAACAAGTCTGTATGATCATGTTCACACACCACCAAGAAACCTGAAGACACAAAAGAGAATAGTAAAACCAAAAACACTCAGTTTGAAAAAATGTTGCAGTAATCCGCAAGTGCTAGTAAAAGATGTAAAAAACAGGGTATTTGGTTGATACGTTTTTTGCAAAAAATGTATACTAAGCTGCTCTACCAATCTTCACGGTATACCCTTATCAGAGCAGTCCTAACTAATGTATGCAATCCCTATCTGATGTATTTAAAAACCTGATCATCTGTATATAACCTGTGTGAACAGGGTTCAGAGAGGAAAAATCCATGTGTGCATACAGGGTAGAACAGCTTTTGTGCAGATAGCCCAAGAGGAGTGGTGGAACTCCCCAGTCTTGTAGACACAAGAGAACAATTATGAAAACAGGAACACATGGGCTACTTGCACAGTGAACAAGTCTGTATGATCATGTTCACACACCACCAAGAAACCTGAAGACACAAAAGAGAATAGTAAAACCAAAAACACTCAGTTTGAAAAAATGTTGCAGTAATCCGCAAGTGCTAGTAAAAGATGTAAAAAACAGGGTATTTGGTTGATACGTTTTTTGCAAAAAATGTATACTAAGCTGCTCTACCAATCTTCACGGTATACCCTTATCAGAGCAGTCCTAACTAATGTATGCAATCCCTATCTGATGTATTTAAAAACCTGATCATCTGTATATAACCTGTGTGAACAGGGTTCAGAGAGGAAAAATCCATGTGTGCATACAGGGTAGAACAGCTTTTGTGCAGATAGCCCAAGAGGAGTGGTGGAACTCCCCAGTCTTGTAGACACAAGAGAACAATTATGAAAACAGGAACACATGGACGCAGACTGAAGAGACGATGGCTGTTTAATACAAAACAGATCTATACTCATCAAGTCAGGTGTCAGAAATAATGAATTCATGATGCACATATAATAGCCTCATGAATTCATTATTTCTGACACATGTCCAGGTGTGCATAGATATGCCGTGTATGACCGCCATCGTCCCTTCACTGTGTGAAATAGATTACGTACACAGAAGAGAAAATGGAGGTTATACAAGGCACTTCTCTACTCACCAGATCAGGTGTCCTAACTAATGAGTTTTTGGACACATGACCTGTTGAGTATAGTTCTGCATTGTATTGCCACCATTTTCCCTTCAGTCTGCAACACTAGTCACAGACTAAGCAGAAAGAAGAAATTATGGAAAAAATACAAGTAATACATTTTTTGGCCCACTCATATCTCTATACTAAAGACACACAAAGCTGCAGTGTTGTACTTGCTAACTACTGGAGCTATGATGTGGGCAAAAAATAAAGTGTTTTATTTGGGGCACGGTGTGTGTTGCCGGTGGCAATATACACAATTAACCAAACATAATTGGGGGCAAAGAACAATGGTATTTATTTTATTTCAAACCAAATTTTTATTTAACTGCGCCTGCTTGGGGCAGAGGGATGGAAATGGGGGGTGTGTAGCTGTGAGGCCTGGCTAAGTGTGGACGATGCAGGGGTGGCAGGAGAAGGGACAATTAAACTAGTGGGGTCTGGTAGTTCGGGAATGGTGCTTGACACATGAGAAGCCTGAGATGCACTGGAAGGGTGAGACAAACCTGACATTACAGACACACTGGGAGGTGAGAGGGGGAGGAATACTGATAGTACGCATTTTTTTATTTTTTTTCCCTTTCTGGGATCTACGTGTTCTGGGAAGCCTCGGTGGGCTCATTTGTCGCGGCATAGTCATGGTGGGTGACCTGTCAGGGTCCGGCTGCACTGTGCTTGTAGAGCGTGCAGCCATGCCAGAGTCCATAGTGCTCGTAGAGCGTGCAGCCATGCCAGAGTCCATAGTGCTCGCCCAAATGAATCCCTTTAAAGACATTTCCTTTTACATGAGCGCCCAGGACCATGGACCGAGTTGCCACTGCCATGACACATCCCTTTAAGTAGCGGACCCGGTACCGAGTACCCCATGGCCCTGTGGGGTGTTCCACGCTTACCCCTCTTGGGTCTTGGTGTCACTGCTGTGCTCCTCTGTCCAGTGCCGCTGGTCTGCGGAAGGCTCCACCTCCGTTTCCTCTGACTGTTGGCCTCGTGCCACAGCATTCTTTGAACCTGTCATGCCAATCTGCCTGTGTGCTCTGTCTGAGGGTATGTGCACATGTCAGGGTTTCTTGCAGAAATTTTCCTGACAAAAACCGGACATTTCTGCCAGAAATCTGCATGCATTTTTACTGCGATTTTACCGCGTTTTTCACACGTTTTTGGTGCGTTTTTTATGCGCTTTTTCCCAAATGCATAGAATAGCGGGAAAAACGCCGAAAATCCACAAAATTAGTGAACACGCTGCTTTTTTTACCGCGATGCGTTTTTTTTGCGGAAAAAAACGCATCATGTGCACAAAACATGCAGAAAGCATTCTAAGTGATAGGATGCATAATGTATGCGTTTTTAATGAGTTTTTATAGCGTTTTTACCGTGAAAAGACGCGGGAAAAAAACGCAAAAAAACCTGAACGTGTGCAGATAGCCTGACTGTTTCTTTCCCCGGGTACCTGGTCCGCCAAGCTTCCTGGTGAGTGTCCGCTTGGCGATCTCTGATAACTTCCTTGGCATTGTACCATGAAATGTTATGTAGTTTCAAGTAAATATCTTTTTTTGTAAAGTGCCGGTAATTAGCTCTCTTTTCTTAATGTTCACGGAATTAAAATCTGCTTAATTGTCCTCATTGTACATTTTTAGATACTTCTGTTCACGGAATTAAAATCTGCTTAATTGTCCTCATTGTACATTTTTAGATACTTCTGTACTTTTGTCATTGTTAAAGGAAAAAAAATGTAGAGCTTCACAATTATTGCTGCAGTCATAATGATGAGAGGCCAGAAACGATTCTAAAGTGGCAAAAATAGCATATGGTAATAAGTTTTTCCGTCAAGTTCATGTAATGAAAGTGGCAGCTATATAAGCTGAAAAACACATATGGCTTTTTTATGCTTCACACTGGAACTAAATATTTATTACTAGATGGCAGCCCGATTCTAAAGAATTGGGAGTCTAGAATCCATATATACTTTATTCATTCAAATGTAAGAATAATACAATTAATAAATAATAGTAAGAAAGAACAAAAAATGGCTGCACTCACCAGCTCTTGACAATTCTTGTTATTTAAGGTACAGTTACACAGGATCCATGAACATGCTTATGAGGGGAGGGATGAAAGACATCAGACGACAACTTTGCGTGTTGTGGGCAGTGTCAGGTAGTAGGAAAATAGCCAGTTAATAATAGGCAATAGTTCTTTGCAGGAATGCAGATATTAATAAATAGGCAGTTTATATTGCAGAGAAATTGCTGGGCAATAATGGACAATGTCCTTATGTGGCAAATAATAGAGCAATATACCCAATGTGGCAAAGAAGAGGTTAATAAACGGCAGTCTCTCAGTATAACAGTCAGTGAATAATAGGCAGTATATGGAGAAAACACCAAACAAAAGTTCAAAATTGGTGTGAAAATGTCACTGAACCACTTCACAACTAAATATATATAGTTTTGGTAAATGGTATTATCATTTTTTTGACGAAATTCGGCAGGAGCTTGAAGAGCAACGTCACTGGGCCCGCCTCCACGCAGTAGAAACTTGCTGTGAGGTAAAAATTCAAAAATCACACCAAAATGGCGGGCGGAGTGTGTCACAGTACGGCACGTTTCTGATTGGTCGCTCGCAGCAGGCGGCAACCAATCAGACACTGGACACTGTTGACGTCACTTATCTCCGGACATTAGCTCCGGACATTAGCTCCGGACATTAGCTCCGGACAAAGCCACGGAAGTTGGCACAAATTGCAGGAAGTAGTATTCTAGGCAATTATATATTAGATGACTGACCGATTATTTTTAGGATTATTTTCAGGCTTGGGTAACATCTAGACTTGTGGTAGAAAGACTTTTTTCTTTAACCTTTCCAAACCTTAAACATGAGACTTTCAAGAACCCAAACTTCCTCGCGTCTGCTCATCCCTAGTAGAGATCACAAAAAAACATTGAGGCACACAGCAGCATCAGTAGCAAGTGGCTGGTGCAAGCAGGCTCGGACTGACCCTCAGGGTAGCAGGGGAATCCCCCGGTGGGCCCTTGTGCACATATGGGCTCCCAACCCCACTATATGGGTAGTACTTGGCATAATTCACTTGATTTACTCTGCACAGAAAAAAGCAGCATCTCATTCATAAACCAAACTACCCTGTGTATTATTATATAGAGATATAGGTAAATTTGTGAACGAGTGTAGTGTAATATTTGTATGCAGGTGAAAAGTGGGCCCCCAAAGTCAATGCTACTAGTGGGCCCTTGGCACCCCAGTCCGACACTGGGTGCAAGCTCTTAAGTGGCAATCAGAGAGGGAAGACTGTGGCAGCAAGAATCTTTCCGGAGACTCAGAGCTACACTGTTGAGTGGGCGAAAGCCATCATTCACTGGCTTTGATGGACTCATTGGATGATTACATGGTTTGCAGCCCCATTCAAGAACTTTTTATAAGACTGCTGTACTATTGTTATGCATACAAAGAAAGTAATTATTTTAAAGTGGAATCTGTCACCACTGCAGCTTTTTGCCACTTAATCTGACAGCAGCATGATGTAGGGGCACAGACACTAATTCCAATCAGGTGCCATTTATTTGTCTGCTTGTTCTAGTGTGCAACGAATGGAAACGGAGGCACAGATGTAGAAGTTCACATTCGTATTTATTAAGGTTTGATGTGGAACCACTAGACCACAGTCCGGGGGGCTCCGAAGGGGGCGTTACTGCATGAGCCCCAGACACCCGTAGTAAGTCCACTCGAACAGGGACAGAATGGAATAAGTACAAAGAAAGAAAAAAAGCCAGCTCACTGATATGTGCAAGGAGCACGGAACTTCGTCCTGACTCGACATAGTGCAAATCCAAGTAAAAGAGAAAAATGTTCCAGCTTCTTGATAAAATGTAAAACTTTAATCCATCATATAAAATAGTAGAAGACACACTCCTGGGACAATGCCATATCACAAGTGAAGAAAGCTACGCGTTTCGACCATACGGTCTTTGTCACAGCTGTTGACAAAGTTGGTTAGAGGCAACATTTGGAAAATGCACTCTGTCTCTTTAAGAGACCGGGAGCGAGCGCGCGTGCGACCTAAGAACCCTGCCAGGGAACCTGCTGGCCGCACGCCAGGAAGCAGGAGAGGAAGGAGGGGTGGGGGCTGCGTCCACACAGCGTGAAGCTGGCACAGAGTGAGAGTCCTGATGGAGGCCCCCTGGAGGTACAGTAAACAGACCGGGTGTAACAGTATCCCCCTCTTTACGCCCCCTTTTTTTCAAGCCTGCATAGAATCCTTTTAGAAGAAGAGGAGCACGGATATTCTCTTTAGGCTCCCATGACCTCTCCTCAGGACCGAAGCCCCTCCAATCCACCAAAAAATAGCTCTTACTCCTTATCCTTTTAGTGGCCAAGATATTCTCTACCTCAAAAGCATCCTACTCACTGACGGGATCCGGAGTGGAACCAGGATCTTTAAAAAATGAACTCAAAAGTATGGGTTTGGGGAGGGAAACATGAAAAGAATTAAGCACACGTAAGGAAGCTGGCAGTTTCAATTTGTATGAGACTGTGTTAATCCATTTCAGGACTTCAAAAGGACCGATGAAGGGGGGACCCAGTTTGTAAGAAGGCATCTTCAGACGAATATATTTGGAGGAGAGCCATACCTTATCCCCTGGCCGGAAGGAAGGAGCCTCCAGACGTCTTTTGTCCACATGCTTCTTCATACGTAGAGAAGCTTTCTCTAAGGCAACCTTGGTGTCGCTCCATACTTTTGAGAATTCCTCTGTAAAGGTATCAGCTGCAGGAACGCCAGAAGACCCAGAGATGGGAAGCGGAATCCTGGGTTGGAGCCCAAACACAATCTGAAAGGGAGATTTACCAGAAGACTCACTTACTTGATTGTTGTATGAGAATTCTGCCCAAGGCAGCAACTTGATCCAGTCATCATGATGTACGTTGATGAAGTGACGCAAGAATCCTGTCAGAATTTGATTAATCCTCTCTACTTGCCCATTGGATTGAGGGTAATATGCGGAAGAGAAGTCCAGCTCCACTTGTACAGACTTAAAAAGTGCTCTCCAGAATTTGGAGGTGAACTGGACAACCCTGTCGGATACGATGTGGAGAGGAAACCCGTGAAGATGGAAGATATGTTGAATGAAATGATCAGCGAGCTCTGAAGCAGACGGGAGACCAGGTAACGGAACAAAATGCGCCATCTTCGAAAAACGATCAACCACAACCCAGATGACAGAACAGCCAGAGGAGACGGGAAGATCAGTAATAAAGTCCATTTCGATGTGCTGCCAGTGTACTGAAGGAACAAACAGAGGTAATAACCACCCGGAGGGCAAACGCTTATCAATCTTGTTGCGAGCACACGAAGGACAGGCAGCAACATACTCCTGAACATCCTTGCCGATGGTAGGCCACCAGTAGTAACGGGAGATGAATTGCAGAGTCTTCCTTTGTCTGGCATGACCGGCCAATTTAGAAGAATGACCCCACCGAAGAATCGTTTCCAATCTGAAGAAGATACAAAGGTTTTACCTGGAGGGAGTCGAGCAAGATTAACTACGGCCACCGATACTAATCTGGACGGTTCAATGATGTGGTGCGGTCCTTCCACAAAATCAGGAGGCAAAAACGCTCTGGAAAGTGCATCGGCTTTAATGTTCTTATCAGCTGGTCGGAAATGAAGAACAAAATTAAATCGAGCAATCGAGAGGATTCAGTCTCTGAGCAGATTGAACATAAGCAAGATTCTTATGATCTGTGTAAATGATAACCTGATGAACAGCACCCTCAAGAAGATGACGCCACTCCTGCAGAGCTAACTTGATGGCCAATAATTCACGATCTCCTAAGGAGTAATTCCTCTCTGAAACAGAAAAGACTTTCGAGAAAAAACCACATGTGACCACCCGGGCGGATGACGACTTCTGGGTGAGAACTGCGCCAGCACCTATGGAGGAAGCGTCTACCTCAAGCAAAAATTGTTTTTCTGAGTCCGGTCGATGAAGTATGGGTGCGGAGGAGAAGGCCTGCTTTAAGGAAGTAAAAGCCTCCTCAGCCTGAGGTGTCCATCCCTTGGCATTCGCGCCTTTCCGGGTCAAAGGCGAAATGGGTGCCACTCTAGTGGAGAAATTTGGAATTAACAAACGGTAATAGTTGGAGAACCCCAGGAACCGTTGTATTGCCTTGGCAGATACCTTCTCTGGATCCATCTTTAAACCTGTAGAGAAGACAATATAACCCAGGAAAGGCAGAGAGGATTGCTCAAAGAGGCACTTTTCAATTTTAGCATAAAGTCTGTTCTCCCTGACTCTTTGTAAGACCATACGTACATGTCTCCGGTGGGAAGCTAAATCAGCAGAGAAGATCAGAATGTCGTCCAGGTAAACAACAACACAAGAATAAATCAGATCTCTGAAAATGTCATTTACAAATTCCCAAAACACTGCTGGCGCATTACTTAGCCCAAATGGCATTACCAGGTATTCGTAGTGTCCGTCCCGGGTGTTAAAGGCGGTCTTCCCTTCGTGTCCCTTACGAATGCGTATCAGATTGTAAGCCCCTCTGAGATCCAATTTGGTGAAAATTTTAGACCCCCTAAGACGATCAAACAATTCTGAATTTAACGGCAACGGATACCTGTTCTCTACCATAATCTGGTTCAGACCTCTATAATCGATACAGGGTCATAGAGATCCATCCTTCTTCTTCACGAAGAAGAATCCAGCTCCAGCAGGCGAGGAAGACTTCCAGATGAATCCTCCGTCCAGGTTCTCCTGAATGTATTCAGACATAGACTGAGTCTCTGCTTGAGAAAGAGGATAAATCCGTCCATGTGGAGGAGACGCTCCGGGAAGTAGATCAATGGGGCAATCATACGACCTGTGTGGAGGTAATCTCTCCGCCTCTTTTTTTCCGAAGACATCAGAGAATGACCAGTAAGGTGACGGCAAACCCGGCAGGGTTTTAGGTTGTACTGGCTGGAGAGCAGGATGAACCAGAATGATACATCGATCAAAGCAAGAATCTCCCCAGCGCAGGATCTCTCCTGTCCTCCAATTTAAAACAGGTTCATGCATCCGGAACCAGGGTAGACCTAGAAGCAAGGGGTGAGACAATTCTGGCAACACATAAAAACAGATTCTTTCAGCATGGGTTAGACCTACCCGGAGTTCCAAAGGCACAGTCTGGAACCATATGGACACCGACAGGGGTCTGCTATCCACAGATGTCACTTAATAATAATAATAATAATAATCTTTATTTATATAGCGCCAACATATTCCGCAGCGCTTTACAGTTTAACAGTTTCAAACACAAAAGTCATAAGTAACAACGTTAACAATACAATAATTAAAGCAAAATAAGACGACCCTGCTCGTGAGAGCTTACAATCTACAATGAGGTGGGGGAGATACAAAGTACAGGTGTGTATTTACAATGATGTATTTACAATCATGGTCAAGCCATCTTCAGGGGTTGGGGAATAGATGGGGATAGTGAATGGGCTACACACAAACATAACATAACTTTGATTAGTGAACGTGATAGGCCGCTCTGAACAAATGTGTTTTGAGCGAGCGCCTAAAACTATGCAAATTATGGATGGTCCTAATATCTTGGGGTAGAGCATTCCAGAGGATTGGCGTCACTTGCAACGGTTCCGATAAACGCTGGACTGGAATCTGATAACGATCCACAACCGCCTGCCGAATAAGGTTCCCAGCGGCACCAGAATCCAGGTGACAGAACTCCAAAAACCTTGTTTTGCCAATGGCCACAGACTGTTATTTGCAAAGCTGGAGAGAGATGATCCTTACATAGGGTAGCCTCTCCTACAGACCCTAGGCATTGGAGTTTCCCGGTCTCTTAGGACAGGAGTTGATATAATGCTTGGCACTGCCACAGTAGAAACAGCTCCCCTCCAGGCGACGTGCCTCCTGGCGACGGTTGACCAGATTTACACGATCCACCTCCATAGCCACGGGAGCGGAAGACAAAGTTGGAGAGTTCGCAGATTTAAGAGCACAAGCAACCTGGTGATTGGATTCTCATCCCGCCAACTCATCCTTAACTCGTCCAGAGAGTCCCTGCCAGAAGGTAGCCACCAAAGCCTCATTGTTCCAGGAAAGTTCAGATGAAAGAGTACGGAACTGCACCGCATACTGAGCCACCGTAAGAGTCTTCTGTCGTAGTCGAAGCAGAGCAAAAGTTGTCGACGTAGTATGACCAGGTTCGTCAAAGGTCTTGCAAAATGCCTCTAGGAAAGACTGGAGATTAGTAACCAATGGATCCACCCTCTCCCACAGCGGATTCATCCAGGCAAGCGCCTCTCCATCAAGGTGGGACAAGATGAAGCCAACTTTGGCCAAATCAGAAGCAAACCTATGCCCCAATAGTTCAAAGTGCAGTGTGCACTGATTTATGAACCCTCGACACAAAACGGGGGTCGCCTCGGAAGCGGGTGGGGGCTGCTAAGCGAGAATCCTTACTTGCTGTGCAGTTCAATACCTGGACACAGGTAGCAGGAGCAGGTGCAATCGAAGAAGCCAGACTATCCAGGCGAGCAGATACATTGTGCAGGAAAGGCATGATCTTATCCTGTTGCTCCTTCAGCTGGGAGATCTCCTGACGTAACTCCATGACTGGTGACTTCTGGGATCCAGCAGGTTCCATGGCCGGAGCAATCTGTAATGTATGGAAACGGAGGCACAGATGTAGAAGTTCACATTTGTATTTATTAAGGTTTGATGTGGAACCACTAGACCACAGTCCGGGGGGCTCCGAAGGGTACATTACTGTGTGAGCCCCAGACATCCGTAGTAAGTCCCCTCGAACAGGGACACAATGGAATGCCTGGAGGACACGGGTGCTACCTTCAGTTAGACCCCGTACTCGTGGCAGCTGTCCCAGCGGAACAGACGGACCAGCAAGGTTAACGGGTATTGCAAATTTGACTGGAGGATTCCGGGTGTAGAAGCTGGTGCCGGTGGTACTGGTGTGGTCCGGAATTGAGGCTGGCGGACTGGCAGGACTAGATGGGTCCAGAGTAGATACTGCGGATGCAGTCCAGATTAGCCGGGTAACTGGTAGCAGAAGATCTGTGGAAATAGAATGAGCGGAGTTCCTTGCAGATACTTCAGAAACAGAAGCGCAGAATAACAGGAACCGGAAGTTAGCAACAGTAGACACTTGTTGCTCCGGCGTCCTCCCTATGGTGGAAGGGCTAGAAATAATAGACAAACACACACCATTGGTTAGAGACAACATTTGGAAAATGCACACTGTCTCTTTAAGAGACCGGGAGCCAGCGCGCGTGCGACCTAAGAACCCTGCCAGGGAACCTGCTGGCCGCATGCCAGGAAACAGGAGAGGAAGGAGGGGTGGGGGCTGTGTCCAGACAGCGTGAAGCCGGCACAGAGTGAGAGTCCCGACGGAGACCCCCTGGAGGTACAGTAAACAGACCGGGTGTAACATAGTTTTAATAAAATCAGTGTTTTATCAGCAGGATATTATCACTAGAGGACTAGATGTCTTGTGACATCTAGTCCTCTTGCTCTGTATAACCCCGCCCCCACCACTTATTAGCAGCATTTTGCCTATGGTGCACAATGTACACCGAAAGCTCCCAATCAGCGGTATATGTGTGGTTAAACAGAGCTCAGCATTCAGAGAACTGCTAGATCTGCAGGATAAAAAAATAGTGATTTTATAAAAGCTACAGCAAGCAGCCCAGTACATTGCTGAAATAAGGGTCCTGCCCCTACATCATGCTGTTTTCGGATTACATAACATGGTGACAGATTCCCTTTAACCTCAGTCTTCTGTGTTGCTCCCTCTAGGAGACCCCCCTCCATTGAGGCTATGTGCACACGCTGCGGATTTTGCTGCGGATCCGCAGCATTTCCGCAGCTGCGGATCTGCAGCGGTTTCCTATGCATTTACAGTACAATGTAAACCTATGGGAAACGCAATCCACAGTGCACATGCTGCGGAAAAAACACGCGGAAACGCAGCGGTTTACATTTCGCAGCATGTCAATTCTTTTTGCAGAATCCGCAGCAGTTTTACACCTGTTTCATAATAGAAAACCGCAGTTGTAAAACTGCAGTGGAATCCGCACAATATCCACGGTAAATCCGTGGTAAATCCGCAGGAAAAACGCGCAGTTTTTGCCCTGCCGATTTATCAAATCCGCTGCTGAAAAATCCGCAGAGGACCATTCTACGTGTGCACATACCCTCAGTCTCATTTAGACATAGGTTTTTCCCGTATGAGTGCTATATATGGTCAGATTTTAAAAGACTGCCAGATAGGAGAAGTTGGAGAGCAAAAAAAGCTGATGACACTCGGACTACAGCCTGATCAAGCTCTGATCAAAAAAGCAGTCTGCATGAGACCTTACACATAATATTTCCAAAACTGAAGCTGCTAGGTCCCTATTGGAAAAACACCCTTCACTCTATATATGATGCCAGCATCTGAGCTACATCTGAGGTCTTGAATTTGGAAGCAGCCAGTAAAGCCTGCACCATAAAACACCTTCACTTTCACAAAGATGACTTTCAATATAAAGGTGCCATGTCTGAAAGATCCCCAGAGGTCATCCAAAGATAATAACAATCTTCCTCCTACAGACAACCTTTCATACAGAATTATAAGTGTGCTGCTCTCAGATGGCAGACATGAAAATCATACAAAGTTCCTGTGAACAGGACAAGCAGTCATAAAATATAATATGTCCATTACTGATTAATGGCTTTTTAAAGAATATGTCTCACATTTTTAGCTAGGTATGCTTGGGGCTGCCATATATATTAGCATCTGTGTGGTGTGTCACTTTACATATCATGTACAGATTCAGTTTGACACTCACAGAGCATGGGAGAATAAGGATGGTGTCAAACTGTATCTGCTATGCTGGGGACGTTCTGTGAGCTGACAATACCAAACGCCATGGGCACTTCACAACATTACTATTGTGCTAGGAAGAGCTCGTTGCTATGTTTGTAAAGCGCAGAAGCCACTGGCATGGTTGCACTGATGATTTCTCACAGTCCTTTGTATCAACACATTTAATGAATACGAAAGACTGGAGAGCAAAGGAGCGAATCCTAGAAGGCGTTTGTTTGAGCTGTTTGAAGATGGCATTGGTGGTTCTAGGAGATGGTCGGCGGTGATAATAAGTTGAATGTGGTAAATGGAGTTGTAGCTAGGCTTTCTATCTCCTGGGGCAAAGATTCAGTTTGCTTCCTTAGTTCTATATGTCAGCAGCACAGTGGCTCAGTGGTTAGCACTGTTTCCTTGCGGTGCAGGAGTCCTGGGCTCAAATCCATCCAAGGACAACCTCATCAAGAAGATTGTATGTTCTCTCCATGTTTGAGTTGGCTTCCTCTGTGTTCTCCAGTTTCCGCCAACACACCAAAGACGAATTGATGGGGACTGTGATAATGATGTCTGTAATTTGCTGATATGATGTCTCTTAAAGTCATAGTGTCATTCAGTTCTTAGCAGAGTCTGACTGTTATGATCAGGTGGCCTTGGAGCAGCATGAAAACTTTCTCTGGAGTAGGTGGTAACTGTACGGACCGCAAACCCTGATCTTAACACTGCAACTAGAAGTAGCCGTGGGGTGTGCCTAACAAAACCTAGACACCTCGACACAGCCGGAGAACTAAATACCCCTAAAGATGGAAATAGGAAAACTATCTTGCCTCAGAGTAGACCCCCAAAGGATAGGCAGCCCCCCACAAACAATGACTGTGAGTTGGAGAGGAAAAGACACACGCAGGCAGAAAACAGGCTTAACAAAGGAGGCCACTTCTAGCTAAATAGAAAAGGACAGGACAGGATACTAAGTGGTCAGCATAAAAATACTACAAAAATATCCACAGCAGAAAATACAAAACTCCACCACCTAACTAAAGATGTGGAGAGTATAACTGCAACTCCAGAGAATCCAACCAGACTGAGAAAAGCAACTGACACAGTCAAAGCTGGAGCAAATAGAAACAAAAGATCAGCACTGAAAATAAGCACACAGCAAGTGTGCTTCAGAAAAAGAAATAAACACTTATCTTTGCTGAACTGGCAGCTAAGCAGGTGAGGCCAGGCAGAGATCCAATACTTCCAAAGAAACATTGACCACTGGCCAGGGCTAATGAATCCTGCACACTTAAATATCCCAGTCAGAACAGCAATTAGCAGATACACCTGGCCAGGACTGTGACTCGGAGACAACTGCATTCCCAGCTACAACCATTGGAGGGAACCCAAGAGCAGAATTCACAACAGCTGACCTCTTACATTTCTATAAAAGTAAAATAAATACAAATAAAGTGTAAAGTGGCTTGTTTTGTGACCCCTTCCTTCACATTGGCTATGACCCTGCTGTAAATGATGTCTCCTTAGTTGAAACCTCTCTTTTGTAGGGTATTGTAAAAAACATATATGCTTTTCCCTATGAAAAATGGAAAGATCCTGCATGACATAATTTGTAAATGAGAAATCACCTAATAAAAAGTCCATCACGCTGTTTGTATTCTAATTGAGAAGTGTTTCCAGACAGATCATCAGCCAGAAGTCTGGTCTAATTAGTGAAGACTGAGGATGCTAGACTTGTTATTGTCTGTACAGCTGTAGGTTTGCAGTTATATGCCACAGGATCGCAAGGGCTTTAATATATGAACTAGAATAAAAGACACATAAGTGTATCAAGAATTCAAGATAATGTATGCATGTAATTTACATTTATCATGTTTAATGACTGCTGTGCAGTGTTTGATGAGATTACACTGTGAAGCGTGAGGTTTTATTACATAAGTAATTGCTTATTGGCTGGTAAAATGCACACCTAGTGAAGAGTAATAACAGGTAAGATAAAATTACACTATATAAAAAGTAGAAGATAATAATATCACTGTAGCCCAATAATTTTAAAATAAATGGATAAATGAGAAAAAATAAATATAAAAAAGAAAAAATAAATAAACAAGAAATAAATAAATTGTGTAATAAAAAACTCAATCTGAAATTTCAAATTTGGCCATCCACTGGGTTCACAGGAGACTAAAAAATGTCATATTACAGCATTATCTGAGCTTTAGTGATGAGTGAGCGTGCTCGGATAAGGTGCTATCTGAGAACGCTCGTGTCCTAATAGAGTGTCTTCGGCATGCTCGAATACTATGCTTGAGTCACCGCAGCTGCTTGTCTCACAGCTGTTCGACAGCCACAACACATGGGGGGATTGCCTGTTTTACTGAGTTTCTAAGTGGACTTTTTATATTATGGATTCCCTATTTTTAGGTCACAAGACCAAACATCATAAATAGAGATGAGCGAGTATATTCATTAGGATTCGGTACTCAGAGAGTAATGCGGTACTCGGGGTACTCGAATCCCAGCGAGTATTTCACTACTTGCCTCGCAATATTCGTATCTCCCGCCCAGCATTAGCCAATCACAGTAATGCCGCAGCCTTCTTGGTTGTGGGCGGCTTTACTGTGATTGGCTGGCAGTGAAGGGTCATATATGAGTCATCATGGTAGGCTATGAGTCATAGGCTCTATGAAAGCCCTGCCAGCGCCATTTTCTGCACAGTGCACCTGGATCACAGCTAGTGCTAGTGTAGGGAGAGTGTGAGCAGCTGCTAGGGAGAGGTTTGCTTTTGGAAATCCTCCAGAAATCATCAAAAAAAAACCACAACAGCTCTTGTGAGAGCTATTCTAGTAGTAGGAGACTATAGTAGTACAGGGAGACAGGCAGGAGAGTTACTGTACATACATATTAGCTCAATATCTCTGCTCTTGCTGAAAGTACTGTATAAGGTCAGGGAGTTGTGACTGTTTTCCCAGCTTTTTTGGGGTCACATTTACCCCTGCAGGCCAATGTTTTTGCTCTGGCGGTGCTGTTTGCACACCGAATAGCATGCACGTTACTGCACAACTGACATGCATCCAGCTCCGTTGTCTTCTGTGGTGATTGGCGAGCAAAATATTCGGGGTTAAACTCAGGCCAATTTTTTTGCCTTTATGGTGCTGTTTGCACACCGAATAGCACGCACGTTATTGCACAACTGACACGTATCCAACTCCGTTGTCTTCTGTGGTGATTGGCGAGCAAAATATTCAGCGTTAAACTCAGGTCAATTTTTTTTACATTGCAGACAGTCCTCCTGTATGTAAAACACAAAGCAGTACTAGGCTGTAGTGCTACCTTCCACAAAGCACGAACTGCTCCTTGTTCCACAATATCTACATCTGGACATCTACAACTATGTCACAGCAACCCCAAATTCACAAAAAACCTGTTGTGAAGGGACAGGGATGTGGGCGTGGGGTGCTCAGTGGTGCCCGACAAGGCACTGAGTATGGGAGACAGAAGAAGGTTGATGCATCTATGTTCCTGGTTAAAATTCCCGGTCTGGAACGTAAACGTGTCTGGAAGCCAGAAGAGCAAGAGCAGATACTGTCTTGGATGGCAGATAAGGCCTCAATGAAATTTTCTAGTAGCACCCAATCCTCCACCACCACACAGTCTACTGTCAATACACAGAACGCTGGGTCATCCAATCCTCAATCTGTTTCTACTTCCTCCCCCCTCTACAGCAGTCACAGGAAACATTTGACCCCATGCTTGGCCACTCCGATGATCTGTTTGGTACATACAGTATGATCCTTTGGTTGCCTCTGGCCTCTCAATGCGCAACATTGAAGAGGAATGTGAGGAGGTATCGTCTGTTCATGGCCAAATATTTGAAAATCCACAGACAGAAGAAAGACACTTTCAGCCACCTGATATACCAGCTCAAAAGGTGGAGGCTGATGATGTTGAGACACAGTTGCCATCTGGCCAGCCGACAATATCAACATGGAAGGAATATGATATGGACGACTAGGTGGTCGATGATGAGTCTACTGATCCGACCTGGACCGTTGGCACGCATAGCCAACACAGCAGCACAGGCTACTGGTTTGAGCAAAGCGTGAAGTGTGTCAACGGTTGCCAAGAGTAATCCCTCTTACATGCTGCCTTGAACCGGAAGTTCAAGGGAACACTTCCTGTTCTAGCACTCAAATAATGAATTCTGATCACAGCGTTCATGCACAGGCATCGGCAGCTCGTGATTTCACAGAGGCGCTTACACAATGCAGGTAAATGAATTTCAACCGACCGCTTAGCAATATCATACTTTTGTCAAAATGCTGCACTCGTTTACCATTTCCCATCTATACGCTGATTTCATTTCCGGCTTCTTTCAAGTAGTCTACCTTGCCCCTTTTCTTGCACCCTGACTTCGTCACCTCTATACTTGTTGACTAATGTACGGCATTTATTCTAGGCAGACCAGCCGAGTAGATCCCATAACTAGAGACCTTTTTCATCACAGGTAAACCTGGCCTGTGTCTGTATGTTCTTATTTGACTCCTATGGCTATATTATACAAAGTAAAAAAAAAAGTTTCTTTTCTTTTTGACTTCATCAACATGGGTCCTAAGTCAATTAATTTCAATCTCTCTCTCTCTCTCTCTCTATATATGTATATATATATATATATATATATATATATATATATATATATATATATATCTACAGATTTGTTCTCACTGTACTGTGTATTTGTCCCGTTTATGTGATGTCTATGTAAATTTAATTATAATGGTCATATTTTACATTGTGATGAATCCGTGGAGTGCTTTTAGCTATTCCTTAATTACTCCTCAGTTATTTTCCACTGATTTTCTTGTATTCTTTCCGTGTTTGTTACCGTAATACTATTTTTGTTGTATGTATTTCTATAAACAGATTTGGCTTGAGAAAGGCATTATATTGCTGAAAAGTTGCAGCAGAAGTATATCTGTGTACACCTGTGTTCTTTTTTTCGTTTTTTGTATATGGTGGATGATTCCCCTCTTTTTCCTTCATATGAACATTGAACAATAAATTGTTCCTTTTGAGTGCCGAAGGTTTTTGTTTCTTTACAGTGTGATTTTACTGTACACCGTACTGAATTGCCGGCTTTTCTAAAGGACACCGGAGCGTATTTCTCGCAATTCACGCTGATGGTCCGTGTGATGTGCGAGTTTTTGTCGCACACATACACTTTCTTTGGCGTTTCTCGGCCGAGATATGGTGGAAATCGCAGCATGCTGTGATTTCTCTCGCACGTAGAATACGGCAGAGAAAACAACGGATTAAAGGAGCTGCACCATAGATTAACATTGGTCCAAGTGCTATGCGATTTTTTATCGCATAGCACTCGTCCGTATTACGGTCTAGTGTGACTTTGGCCTTAGTGTGGCAAGAACGGATGCAAAGTTTGACTAGTAAAACAGACGTGTAAAAGGAAAATATTGTTTGTGAGATCTGCAATCGGTGAGGTAGACACTTCCAGCAGTAGCAGTTAAATGCTTGGATTTTGGGGAATTTTCTTTTGTGTTTTTAAAAAACAATTATTCCTTCCTTTACAAAAATGATTGCACAAAAAATGCAAAAACTGCATTGAGAAAGTTTACCATCTGACTTTTTTTTTGTATAAAACCACTGTGTTGTCTTGCTTCTTCTTTTGATTGCTTTAAGAATAAAGAATAAAAAATGTGGAGAAATTCCAATGCAGCCGTAGACATGCCAGCTACACTGTATGACTGATCAATCACACTCAGTCTGGCGCGGGTGCCAACACCTCTCCTAGCTCGCTCTCTCTCTATCAAGTGAATCTGTATTTTTCTCAGCAGGGCCAATTTGAAGCACAGTAGCCTTTCCTTAAAAGTTTCCTTCACTTTTAGCTGCATTAATAGTGCGGCGTTCATTGACCTGAACCATGACAGATTTTATTATAAGCTGATGGGATCCATTAGGCACAGAAACCGGATTTTCCATATAAACTGATGTCATATATATGAACAGAGAATAAATATAATAGATCTTTAGAAAATGTGTCAAAGTATAATCCATAGGAGGGCTTTGTATTCTTCCTCTTCTGGTTGTCTGTGCGTTGTGTAATTGTATGGCTCTACACATTGAAGAACGCGTTGTCAGTATATAGTTGCCAGTTTCATGATTCATCTGTTTACCAGTGGGTTGTTTAATTGCATTATTGTATACATTTGGGAAAAGATTTGCAGCTAGAATAACTCTGCTAGATCGCAAATTGATCTCAATCGCACATTAGCACATAGGTCAATGAGTAATAGAGAGCGCAATGTGATTAATTCAAGCAGGCTGGAAATGTGCTTAAAACTGACATGATGATGTAGAAGGACTTAACTGATCATTAACGCTGTTAAGTGCCTGGAAGATAAATATGATTAAGTCAGCCATATACTGATATATTAGCTGATAGTGCCACCAGAATGTCTTTGTGTCCTCTTACCTAGGAATCTTAATTTTTCTGTCTTTTATATATACGGGTTTTTCCACCATAGAAATTTATGGCATAACGCACATGAGAACAAGAGTCCCATGCAGTGGTGCAACTTCACGCTTGTGGGCCCCAATGCAGAAGCACCAATGGGCCAATTATTCAAAGTCTTTAACAGTAAAGAGATATTTTTGGCCCTTTAGACTCTAGGACCCAGGTGCGATTGCAACCCATGCACTTATCATAGTTACCCCTCTGGATGCAGCACTCAGGAACCAGGTAATAATTAATGCAGAGACTACCACTTCCTTGGCTGTCTCCATAAATCTCATAGACTGAATGTTGTGCTGGAAATCACAGCTCCTCATGGGTGGGGATTTCAGAAGTGAAACCATGCTTTCCAACTCTCCTGGGTTGTCAACAAGGCTGCAATACACCTAAAATAGTTGTCAAATCTCTTAGAAGGTAAGGTCCACAAAATTTCAACTTTCATTTCAGGATGATACATCCTCAGACCCTGCCGCCTTGTCCAGACACAATTTAAGAGGTCTGCACCACGCTAGACGATACAGCCATAATTAAGAGGTGTAGAGTCCTTATGAGGGTTTGAAGGCTTGCAAAATAAGGTTGTCCCATTAAACAGGGCATGACTTATGTAAAAAAAAAATGCTTGCCATTTCTGCTCACAACCCCTCTAATGCCCTCTTCACATGTCCATGTTTCAGGTAAGTGTGGCATCCATTTTTTTCATGGATTCCACACATACACATTATAACTTATGAGGCTGCACACATGTCTGCGTGCTTGCTCATTGTGCCTGCACAAGCCACATGAAGACATTTCCATTTTTTACCAGCAGCATGGATGACAAGAGCAAGTACAATACAATCTATTGGTCTGTTTAAATGCAGCGCCCCAGAGTCCTGGTCGTTGCAGTAATGTCGCTCTGCCACTAAGGGGAGTGATGTTATGTCTGATTGCACTAAAGGAGTTCACCTGACCAGGTATCACAGTCACACATTACACTTCACACTCTGGCCACCAGGGGGAGCAAAAGGCACTATGTATTAGGCCACTCCTCACACTCTGGTAAAACTGGGGGTTGGATAGGAAGTTAGGGAGAACGCAGCCTGGGAGAGCTCCAGGGAGAACCTGTCAGGGGTGGGTTCCTGGCAGGTACCTAGCAGAATGGACAGAACATGATGGAGCCGCGCCTGCACTACCTTGCGGTGGCATCCTAAGAAAGGACACGAAGCAAATTATATTGTGGAAAAGTGAGAAACGAGATCACAGCACAAGGAGATAGAACCAGTAGGAGTCGTGCCTCGAGAACGGCAACATCCTACTGAGGTGCATAGCCGGTGGCCGGAATGCCGAGGAAGTAACTGACTCCAAGCATTACTTCAAACAGCGGCAGGACAGTTGATTACAGGTTGGCTGTCTACCTTAAATCACCTAAGCAGACATAGGGGGCAAACGTGGAGAGGGGCGTCTCTTGGATCCCAGAGTAGCTCCGAGCCTACCCGTCATACGGGTGCGTCCTAGCCAGATAAACTTGGGGGACGGAGAAGAGAAAGAACTGATACGAGAGTTGTGAGGACTATCCCGTGGTGCTCAGCAGGGATGGACTACAACACACAAGCGCTAGTTGGTAGGCAACGATTTCCACCTGTAAAGGGAACTCTGGATGTGCCTTCGGACTGGCCGGTCTCTGCCAGCCCTGTTAACAGTGCTCTGGATTGCGGATCCCGAAGCCTTCAGTAAAAGGTAAAGAGACTGCAACCCTGTGTCCTCGTTATTAACCGCGCCTCACATCATCACCACCTACACTACTGGGAAGCCCTGGGGATATACTTCACCTGTGGGAATGTATACCATCTAGGTGCCATAACACCACCCCAGTGAACCCCAAGCAGCGTCGGTCACCCTGACCGAATACCACAGGTGGCATCACGAAACCTTGACAAACTTGCATCACCTTTCATTGGACGCCCCTTAGCAGGGTCACGGTCCGGGTCCAGCCACCGTGACAACCCCAGGACCGAGACAGAGAGGACCGGTACCGAGTACCCCGCGGCCCTGTGTCTGGGGGCGCTCCATAAACCTTATAGAGCACACAGATGGGATCCGTGTGCTGTCCGTACGCTGTATGTGTTTGACATTGTAAAGTATAGGAGAAGCTTTGGAACTGATTTTTTTTAAGCCATGCTAGAAAAAAATGGATGGCACCCTGATGACACACAGATGACACACTGATGGCGCACAGTTGACGCATTGTTCCAAAACACTGATAACGCTGGTTACGTTTTTTCCAATACCAGTATAATACAGGCATATGAAGGGGGTCTAAAGGTTAGCTGAAGATATTGGAAAGCATGGGTTGGAACATTTATGGTATATACCATAAACCCCTTTGCATTGTAACCTCTAAATGAACTAATATATATATATATATATATATATATATATATATATATATATATATATATATATATATATATATATATATATATTTGTATTGTTTTGTTTCAAATTGTATATGTTGATATAGCCATAATAGGAGGTTGTAGGATGGCTTGTATTTTTCAGTGGCCAATTGCTTTTGTTAGACAGTATGATAATAGGTAAGTTTGCAACTGACTTCCATGTTCTATCTGAAGACTTTTTCTAATTATGAGAGCAGCTTCTATCCTACATAGTGTACAGCTTGTTTCCAAGGAGATCAGCCACCAGAGTCTGTGGGCCAGTGTGCGCAATATTTATAGTCCAGAAGGGGAGTTAAAACCTGAGATACTAATCGTCTCCAGCTCATTGATGTCAATAAAACACCCCCATTACTAACCCCATAGTGACATTGTATGAATACACACACACCCAGAATAAAGTCCTTTAATTGAAAAAATGACATGACACAGACTCCTTTAATAAATCTTAATTAAACCATACCTAAGACCATTCCACCGATGCCATTGTCATCTGCAAAAGAGTTAACTATAAAAACAGTAATATTCCTCACCTTTTCGCTGAGATGCAGCTAATCCATTAGTCCTTCAACGAGTCTAGCTCTGCTACACCTAGATGGCAGGCTGCATGGTTGCATGATGTGACTATACAGCCTGCCATCCAACTGGACACTTAGTGTCTCCCTGTGAACTCCTATTCTCTGTCTGAGGGCACTGGGAGTGTGAGAAAGTTCTCCTGCTCGCGATGCGATCAGGTCTTGCAAGTTCACAGGCAATGAATTCATTTCACCTATCTGATATCCACGCCGTGGGAAATTCCTATGCTGTGCGATTTTCTCTCGCACCCATAGACTTGCATTGGCGAGTCTCGTCCGAGATACGAGGACAGTTGCAGCATGCTGCGATTTTTTTCTCAGTCCGATATCAGCTGGAGAACATTTGTCAGTGTGAGCGGACCATCACACTCAATTATTTTTCAAAACTCTGCAGGGAGGTTGTTCTGAATATCTTGGATAACTAACTTCAGTTATCCGGCAGCGGAATAAATTTGTAGTCAATCAGACTCCTCCCTAATAGCATTATATGATGGATAAGTATTTGCTTGTATTTCTCAGAATTAAGGACACCATTAATCTTGATCACATTCTCAACTCTACTTGCTGGAATGCAGCCCCAAATGTACAGGGAATTTCAATCACTCAATATTGTACCTCTCTCCAGTCACCTGGCAAACAACTTGCTTTCTGTTGCAGCCAAAGTTTCATATTTTGATTCAGCAGTCTAGAGGACCTGCTGACATTTTTCTATACCTCGGTTTCTATGAATTCATTAATTGTGGAGTCATTTGGCCTTGTTTTCATGTTAAAGGGGTTGTCCACTACTAGAACAGCCCTTTCTCGTTCTAAAACAGTTGATGCTCACCTCCCGTGCTGGTGCCGTTCCAGTGGTGTGGAAGAAGAAGGCTAGCACTCGACTTCTGTGGAGGTGACGGTACTAGTGAACAGAGCCAGTAGTCCCATCGATAATAAAATATATCATCACTGCACTCGTATAGGAGAACGTTTGCTTCAAGTGGATAATTTATTAGTGAAAAGAGAGACGACAGGAAAAAATGTAACGTTTCGGCCAATCAGTGGCCTTGATCACATTGTCGCCTTCTATAGGTTCTTTTCTAGAATTTGAACATGTAGTATCGTTGAGGTAGATAAATATGAGGGTGTATACATACAATCCACACTGAGGCAAAAAAAAATTTGCACTGGGGTCCAAAAGACGCCAAGGTAGGAATGCATGCAGTGTGCACCGACCGGAAATTGGATTGGTATTTGGTTTTGAAAAAAGGACATGTCTGTGTTTAAATGGAGTTACTGTGCTGGATGGCATTAGTGATACAGTGGAAATACTGAAATATATATATATATATATATATCCAGGCAAGGAGGATTTATAGCCAAAAGAGGGTTTGGAAACAAGTTCATTGGTGGCACAGCTGTGCCTGCAGATCAAGCAGTTTCCCTGGAGTTGCGGCATGAGCCAGCATTGGTGGCTAAATGGGAGATGCTGACACAGATGTGTCTGAGCAGAAGGAGCAGTTCCAGTGGTGGTTGCATGACACGTGGTGCCCAGCGCCAAATCAGAACTGGCGTCACTGTCCCTGCTTTTGGACAAAATTGAACATGAAAAGAAAGTCAGAGATCAGCTCTAACCCAGACTTCCTCTTCATGTTCGATTCGAAAGAAGGCGGAGACAGTGATGCTAATGCTGATTGGGCACTGGGCTCCATGTGTCCTGCATTGCACAAGAGCCCAATGACCTCAAATAATAATAATAATAATAATAATAATAATAATAATGTGTGGTCCAGCCATCACTATAATAGGACATTTCCAATTAACTGCATGATCTGGTAAACAGCCAGTATCTGTCTAGGTACAGTAGCCAAGTGCTATTGGGTACATGAAGGATGTGAAGACCGATGAATAAGAAGGATCAGATTATGAGGAAAATTTAGAAAGAAGGAGAACAGGGAAAAGTTAGATTAGTGAAGTGAGGTGATAAGCCTGTCTAAAGAGATGTGTTAGTGCACACTCAAAAATGTGGGAGCTGGGTATTGTTCTGATTCTTTGAGGTAGTGCATTCCAGAAAACTCTCACAGAACAAGAAAAATCTTGGCGGTGGACGTGGGAGGTGTGGATTATAGAGGATCTTAACTTTAGATCAGTTGCAGAACAGAGAGCATAGGTAAGATGATAGGTGAAGTATCTCATACAATCTAGGCACAGTTTAACTTTTTAAACAATTAATCAGCTAACTAGAGACCAGATCAGGAAGGCAATACTGTGCAGTGATAAACAAACTCTATTGAGGGACAGAAAAGACCATAAAGATCAAGTGAATCAGAAACCGACTCCACAAAAATTACTATATGTAAAAAATGAAATTTTGCAACAAGAGGAAATGGTTAAAGTATTGAAATGGGTTAGGCTGGTTTCACATTTGCGTTTAAAAATGCAGCGTTAAAAACGCAAATGCAGGTGGTGAAAAAAACGCATGTAAACGCGTGCGGTAAAAAAAAGCGGCATTTTGACGCGTTTACATGCGTTTTTTCCTGCGTTTGCGTTTTTGAAACGCATGATGAGAAGTGTGTGACAGCTGCCAATCATCAAAATCAACTAGAAACCCACTAGAAATAGCGAGGGTTAGGGTTTGGATCCCTAGGGTTAGGGTTAGGATCCCTTTATCACCTTGATGGTGGGGGGTTAGGGTTAGGGTTTGGATCCCTAGGGTTAGGGTTAAGATCCCTTTATCACCTTGATGGTGGGGGGTTAGGGTTAGGGTTTGGATCCCTAGGGTTAGGGTTAGGGTTTGGATCCCTAGGGTTAGGGTTAGGATCCATTTATCACCTTGATGGTGGGGGGTTAGGGTCAGGGTTTGGATCCCTAGGGTTAGGGTTAGGAAGCCTTTATCACCTTGATGGTGGGGGGTTAGGGTTAGGGTTAGGGTTTGGATCCCTTTATCACCTTGATGATGGGGGGTGGCTTATCAGTGTGTAGACTTGTTTTTTTCTATGGAAACGCATGCGTTTAAAAACGCAACCAAACGCATGTGCTTAAAAACACATGCGTTTACATAGACAGCAATACATTTTTTTGCGGCAAAAAAACGGCTCTAGAAATTACTACATGTTGCATTTCTGCAACAAAACGCAAGCATAGAAACGACACATGCGTCGTCAAACGCGGCAAAACGCATGCAAAAAAAACGCATGCGTTTTTAATGTTAAATATAGGGGAAAAAATGCATGCTTTTTTTGCGCTAAAACGCAGCGCCAAAAAACGCAAATGTGGAACCAGCCTTAGACATCATGAAGGCCACTTCTTTACCAATGTTTCCAAACAATATTTGGATGTAGCTGGACTTAACTGGAAGCTGTCCTTTCTGAACTGATGGCACTGCTGAAAATCTTCTGATTTCAAAGGAAAGCAAGCATGTAATATCTTTCACCTGTGTCACTATGTTTCCGTGGCCAATCCCTTCATTTACAATCCTCAACAATGCCCATTTGTTGGCATTCTCAATGCTGAGAAATACAGGCAGATACTTATTCATCATGCAATATCATAAAAGAGGCATCTAACTGGTGCCAGTTGTATTCTGCAGCAGGACAACTTCTCCAATCATACAGTCATTAAGAACTACCTTCAGCATAAAGAACATTAAGGAATTATTTAAAAGATGATATAGCTTTCTCAAAGCCCTGATCTCAACATCATTGAGTCTGTCTGGGAGTACATGGAGAGGCACATGTATTTTCAAAACCGATATCCACAGTAGATCTGCGGTTATTTCTCTAAGATGTTTGGAGCAACCTCCTTGCTAAGTACCTTCAAAAAATGTGTGAAAGTGAACCTAGAAGAACTGATGCTTTGTCTCTGTATTGAAGGCAAAGGATGGTCACACCGAATATTGAATTGACTTAGATTTCTATTTATTCATTAGCTTGTCATTTTGTTAACTGATAAAAATTTAATATTAACATTTCTATTTTTAAAGCATTCTTACTTTAACACTTTTTTCCACACCTTACTAAAACTTTTGCACAGTACTGTACATCCTAGTCTTATTTTTGCTCTGGTTTTTTGCTCAGGCTACTTTTAGCACACATAGATTTAGATATTTGCATATATTTCCATTCTATTAAAGATTAATTGTTGTTTGGTCCTTATTTTTCACAGATCAGTCTTGTTAACATTTAGTCATGTAACATATAATTTCACATTAGATCTATTTTGACATATTTTGGTGGTTTTCGGTTTCGGGATCTTTCTCTATCAGTGCACCCATCTAGTGACTAGTACTGTGCATATATACAGTACAGACCAGAAGTTTGGACACACCTCATTTAAAGATTTTTCTGTATTTTCATGACTATGAAAAGTGTAAATTCACACTGAAGGCATCAAAACTATGAATTAACACATGTGGAATAATATACTTATCAAAAAAAGTGTGAAACAACTGAAAATATGTCTTATATTCTAGGTTCTTCAAAGTAGCCATCTTTTGCTTTGATGACTGCTTTGCACACTCTTGGCATTCTCTTGATGAGCTTCAAGAGGTAGTCACCGGGAATGGTTTTCACTTCACAGGTGTGCCCTGTCAGGTTTAATAAGTGGGATTTCTTGCCTTATAAATGGGGTTGGGACCATCAGTTGTGTTGTGCAGAAGTCTGGTGGATACACAGCTGATAGTCCTACTGAATAGACTGTTAGAATTTGTATTATGGCAAGAAAAAAGCAGCTAAGTAAAGAAAAACGAGTGGCCATCATTACGTTAAGAAATGAAGGTCAGTCAGTCCGAAAAATTGGGAAAACTTTGAAAGTGTCCCCAAGTGCAGTTGCAAAAAACCATCAAGCGCTTCAAAGAAACTGGCTCACATGAGGAAAGGAAAGGAAGACCAAGAGTCACCTCTGCTTCTGAGGATAAGTTTATCCGAGTCACCAGCTTCAGAAATCGCAGGTTAACAGCAGCTCAGATTAGAGACCAGGTCAATGCCACACAGAGTTCTAGCAGCAGACACATCTCTACAACAACTGTTAAGAGGATACTTTGTGCTGCAGGCCTTCATGGTAAAATAGCTGCTAGGAAAACACTGCTAAGGACAGGCAACAAGTAGAAGAGACTTGTTTGAGCTAAAGAACACAAGGAATGGACATTAGACCAGTAGAAATCTGTGCTTTGGTCTGATGAGTCCAAATTTGAGATCTTTGGTTCCAAGCACCATGTCTTTGTGCGACGCAGAAATGGTGAACGGATGGACTCTACATGCCTGGTTCCCACCGTGAAGCATGGAGGAGGAGGTGTGATGTGTGGGGGTCCTTTGCTGGTGACACTGTTGAGGATTTATTCAAAATTGAAGGCATACTGAACCAGCATGTCTACCACAGTATCTTGCAGCGGCATGCTATTCTATCCAGTTTGCATTTAGTTGGACCATCATTTATTTTTCAACAGGACAATGACCCCAAACACACCTCCAGGCTGTGTAAGGGCTATTTGACCAAGAAGGAGTGATGGGGTGCTACGCCAGATGACCTGGCCTCCACAGTCACCAGACCTGAACCCAATCGAGATGGTTTGGGGTGAGCTGGAGCGCAGAGTGAAGGCAAAAGGGCCAACAAGTGCTAAGCATCTCTGGGAAATCCTTCAAGATTTTTGGAAGACCATTTCCGGTGACTACCTCTTGAAGCTCATCAAGAGAATGCCAAGAGTGTGCAAAGCAGTCATCAAAGCAAAAGGTGGCTACTTTGAAGAACCGAGAATATAAGACATATTTTCAGTTGTTTCACACTTTTTTGTTAAGTATATAATTCCACATATGTTAATTCATAGTTTCGATGCCTTCAGTGTGAATGTTCAATTTTCATAGTCATGAAAATACAGAAAAATCTTAAAATGAGAAGGTGTGTCCAAACTTTTGGTCTGTACTGTAGATGCAGCTCCTTACAGAATGATGCAAGTGTGAACAGGTGTAAGCTACTGTGACTGTATTATAAACAAACCAAATGGTGCAGTAACACACAGTGAGCCAATACGTGCAAGTAAATGTGAAATGCAAACTGCATTACTGCTGTATAGAATATACTAATAAAATGAAGGCACATAACGCCAAATTTTACCAGTTCATGAGTGCCTTCTAGTCATGGCAAGTTGACCTTTCAATACTACGGAGCTTTAAAAGTTAATGGTCAAGCGAGATTCATTGTGCTTGCAGTTACATGGCAGATGGTGGGTGGTCAAACAATCCTGTTGAATTTCCTTGTGCCATTTATTCTATTAGTCCCAGATCTCCTAAAAAACGGAAGAGCAAATTATGTTTTTATATTTTGAGCATTGTACTACCAACAGAAAAAGAACTAGATGTACAAACCAATGTCACGTCAATCACGCATTGTATTTAGGAGCATTTGAACCATTCATAATAGAACTCCCACATTTTCTTAAGTCTAAATGTTCACATCTTTATTATTGAGCTCCAAATAAAATTCTGTGCGCTGTGAAGTCAACCATTAAACATTTTTTTTCAACAAGGAAAATCACATAATACTCCATATAAAGTTTTGCTCTTAAAGATCTGTTCTTCACAAAAACTTCAGTTGCATTGTGTAGTGGAAACCTGTATGGAAAGTATTAGGATAAACTCACAGGTTTGCCAGTCTTGATCAAAGCTGGGAGTCAATCGATCAGAGACAAGAGCACACAAGCAGGATCTCTTGGTGTACTGGCTTGTCTGATCTCAGAAGTCCAGTCACAAATCTTTATTACAAGCACAGAGATAAGAAAATTGGGAATGGCTTACATTACCTAAGACAGGAGATATTTAAGTTGGGAAAAACAAAATCGTAAATTATGGATTCTGTCAAAATTCATTTTGTAGCCAGTTCTAATCAGCTTACTATACTTTCAGAGACAAAAGAAATGTTTAGCACAAAGACACCTCTATATGAGAGAGAACACCCTATGTTATTGCTTTTATGAATAACACTTATAAGGCTAATACTAAAATCCAAATTATCAAAGATATAATGGTAGATTCAATTGTCTAAATAATAATCAAAGCAAAGTATAAATATTTACCATAACAATTGTGCTATAAAAGTTTATAAACAACTGGTTATAAACTCTAATAATCAAGACCTCCAAATATTATGTGCCATGTTAAATACATCTTATTTGGCAGAGGGAAACCCCAGACGTCTTTAATCCTTACCCTTCCCCATGCCCCTAACACTATGGTAAAAGTGTACATTGTACCTCTGCAAGCTTTGGTATATACTGTATATGCCAACACAGTGGGTAAGGAAAGTATTCAGACCCCTTTAAATTTTTCACTCTTTGTTTTATTGCAGCCATTTGGAAAATTCAAAAAAGTTATTTTTTTTTCTCATTAATGTACACTGTGCAGCCCATCTTGACTGAATAAAAAACAGAAATGTAGACATTTTAGCAAATTTATTAAAGAAAAACAAAAATATCACGTGGTCATAAGTATTCAGACCCTTTGCTCAGTATTAAGTAGAAGCACCTTTTGAGCTAGTACAGCCATGAGTCTTCTTGGGAATGATGCAACAAGTTTTTCACACTTGAATTTGGGGATCTTCTGCCATTCTTCCTTGCAGATCCTCTCCAGTTCCATCAGGTTGGATGGTGAACGTTGGTGGACAGCCATTTTCAGGTCTCTCCAGAGATGATCAATTGGGTTTAGGTCAGGGCTCTGGCTGGGCAAGTCAAGAATGGTCACAGAGTTCGTTCTGAAGCCACTTCTATATTATTTTAGCTATGTGCTTAGGGTCATTGTCTTGTTGGAAGGTAAACCTTCATCTTATCAGACCAGAGAATCTTATTTCTCATAGTCTGGGAGTCCATCATGTGTTTTTTAGCAAACTCTATGCAGGCTTTCATATGTCTTGCACTGAGGAGAGGCTTCCATCGGGCCACTCTGCCATAATGGCCGACTGGTGAAGGGCTGCAGTGATAGTTGAATTTGTGTAACTTTCTCCCATCTCCCTACTGCATCTCTGGAGCTCAGCCACAGTGATCTTGGTGTTCTTCTTTACCTCTCTCACCAAGGCTCTTCTCCCTCCATTGCTCAGTTTGGCTGGATGGCCAGGTCTAGGAAAACTTCTGATGGTCACAAACTTCTTCCATTTAAGGATTATGGAGGCCACTGTGCTTTTAGGAACCTTGAGTACTGCAGAAATTCTGTTGTAACCTTGGCCAGATCTGTGCCATGCCACAATTCTGTCTCTGAGCTCCTTGGCCAGTTCCTTTGACCTCATGATTCTCATTTGGTCTGACAAGTACTGTGAACTGTGAAGTCTTATATAGACAGGTGTGTGCCTTTCCAAATCAAGCTCTGTCAGTTTAAATAAACACAGCTGGACTCCAATGAAGGAGTAGAACTATCTCAAGGAGAAGGAAAAGGAAATGGACAGCATGTGACTTAAGGCCCCTTCACATTAAGCGACGCTGCAGCGATACCGACAATGATCCGGATCGCTGCAGCGTCGCTGTTTGGTCGCTGGAGAGCTGTCACACAGACCGCTCTCCAGCGACCAACGATGCCGGTAACCAGGGTAAACATCGGGTAACTAAGCGCAGGGCCGCGCTTAGTAACCCGATGTTTACCCTGGTTACCATGCTAAAAGTAAAAAAAAACAAACACTAGATACTTACCTACAGCTGTCTGTCCTCCAGCGCTGCGCTCTGCTTCTCTGCTCTCCTCCTGTACTGGCTGGGAGCCGGAAAGCAGAGCGGTGACGTCACCGCTCTGCTTTCCGGCTCACAGCCAGTACAGGAGGAGTGCAGAGCACAGCGCTGGAGGACAGACGGCTGTAGGTAATTATCTAGTGTTTTTTTTTTTTTTACTTTTAGCATGGTAACCAGGGTAAACATCGGGTTACTAAGCGCGGCCCTGCGCTTAGTTACCCGATGTTTACCCTGGTTACCAGTGAAGACATCGCTGGATCGGTGTCACACACGCCGATCCAGCGATGTCAGCAGGAGTCCAGCGACGAAATAAAGTTCTGGACTTTCTTCAGCGACCAACGATCTCCCAGCAGGGGCCTGATCGTTGGTCGCTGTCACACATAACGATTTCATTAACGATATCGTTGCTACGTCACAAATAGCAACGATATCGTTAACAATATCGTTATGTGTGAAGGTACCTTTAAATATGAGTGTCTGAGTCAAGGGTCTGAATACCATATGACATTTCATTTTTTCTTTTTCAATAAATTTGCAAAAATTTCTACAGTTCTGTTTTTTTACTATCAAGATGGGGTGCAGTGTACATTAATGTGAAAAAAAATAACTTTTTTGAATTTACCAAATGGCTGCAGTGAAACAAAGAGTGAAAAATGTAAAGGTTCTGAATACTTTCCGAACCCACTATATATACGTTATATATTCAGTATATACAGTGGGGCAAAAAAGTATTTAGTCAGTCAGCAATAGTGCAAGTTCCACCACTTAAAAAGATGAGAGGTGTCTGTAAGTTACATCACAGGTAGACCTCAACTATGGGAGACAAACTGAGAAAAAAAAATCCAGAAAATCACATTGTCTGTTTTTTTAACAATTTATTTGCATATTATGGTGGAAAATAAGTATTTGGTCAGAAACAAAATTTCATCTCAATTATTTTGTAATATATCCTTTGTTGGCAATGACAGAGGTCAAACGTTTTCTGTAAGTCTTCACAAGGTTGCCACACACTGTTGTTGGTATGTTGGCCCATTCCTCCATGCAGATCTCCTCTAGAGCAGTGATGTTTTTGGCTTTTCGCTTGGCAACACGGACTTTCAACTCCCTCCAAAGGTTTTCTATAGGGTTGAGATCTGGAGACTGGCTAGGCCACTCCAGGACCTTGAAATGCTTCTTACGAAGCCACTCCTTCGTTGCCCTGGCGGTGTGCTTTGGATCATTGTCATGTTGAAAGACCCAGCCACGTTTCATCTTCAATGCCCTTGCTGATGGAAGGAGGTTTGCACTCAAAATCTCACGATACATGGCCCCATTCATTCTTTCATGTACCCGGATCATTCGTCCTGGCCCCTTTGCAGAGAAACAGCCCCAAAGCATGATGTTTCCACCACCGTGCTTTACAGTAGGTATGGTGTTTGATGGATGCAACTCAGTATTCTTTTTCCTCCAAACACGACAAGTTGTGTTTCTACCAAACAGTTCCAGTTTGGTTTCATCAGACCATAGGACATTCTCCCAAAACTCCTCTGGATCATCCAAATGCTCTCTAGCAAACTTCAGACGGGCCCGGACATGTACTGGCTTAAGCAGTGGGACACGTCTGGCACTGCAGGATCTAAGTCCATGGTGGCGTAGTGTGTTACTTATGGTAGGCCTTGTTACATTGGTCCCAGTTCTCTGCAGTTCATTCACTAGGTCCCCCCGCGTGGTTCTGGGATTTTTGCTCACCGTTCTTGTGATCATTCTGACCCCACGGGGTGGGATTTTGCGTGGAGCCCCAGATCGAGGGAGATTATCAGTGGTCTTGTATGTCTTCCATTTTCTAATTATTGCTCCCACTGTTGATTTTTTCACTTCAAGCTGGTTGGCTATTGCAGATTCAGTCTTCCCAGCCTGGTGCCGGGCTACAATTTTGTTTCTGGCGTCCATTGACAGCTCTTTGGTCTTCACCATAGTGGAGTTTGGAGTCAGACTGTTTGAGGGTGTGCACAGGTGTCTTTTTATACTGATAACAAGTTTAAACAGGTGCCATTACTACAGGTAATGAGTGGAGGAAAGAGGAGACTCTTAAAGAAGAAGTTACAGGTCTGTGAGAGCCAGAAATCTTGATTGTTTGTTTCTGACCAAATACTTATTTTCCACCATAATATGCAAATAAATTGTTAAAAAAACAGACAATGTGATTTTCTGGATTTTTTTTCTCAGTTTGTCTCCCATAGTTGAGGTCTACCTATGATGTAAATTACAGATGCCTCTCATCTTTTTAAGTGGTGGAACTTGCACTATTGCTGACTGACTAAATACTTTTTTGCCCCACTGTATATATATATATATATATATATATATATATATATATATACACTGTGCAAACAAACAAAGGGGACACTTGAGCAACAGAATATAACTCCAAGTAAAACAAACTTCTGTGAAATCAAACTTTCCACTTAGGAAGCAACACTGTTTGACAATCAATTTCACATGCCATGCTGTTGTGCAGATGGAATAGACAACAGATGGAAATTATTGAAAAATATCAAGACACACTCAATAAAGGAGTGGTTCTGCAGGTGGGGACCACAGACCACATCTCAGTACCAATGCTTTCTGGCTGATATTTTGGTCACTTTTGAATTTTTGAATGTTGGTTGTGCTTTCACACTCATGGTAGCATGAGACTGACTCTACAACCCGCACAAGTGGTTCAGGTAGTGCAGCTCATCCAGAATGGCACATCAATGCGAGCTGTGGCAACAAGGTTTGCTGTTTGTCTGTCAGAGTAGCGTCCAGAGGCTGGAGGCACTACCAAGGGACAGGCCAGTACACCAGGAGATGTGGAGAGGGCCGTAGGAGGGCAACAACCCAGTAGCAGGACCGCTACCTCAGCCTTTGTGCAAGTAGGAACAGGAGGAGCACTAGCAGAGCCCTGCAAAATGACCTCCAGCAGGTCACAAAGGTGCATGTGTCTGCACAAATGGTTAGAAACTGACTCCATGAAAATGGTCTGAGTGCCCGAAATCCACAGATGGGGGTTGTGCTCACAGGCAGCCCAACACCGTGCAGGATGCTTGGCATTTGCCACAGAACATAAGGATTGGCAAATTCGCCACTGGCGCCCTGTGCTCTTCACAGATGGAAGTAGGTTCAAAATGAGCACATGTGACAGACAGGACAGAGTCTGTAAATGCCGTGGGGAGTCATCTGCTGCCTGCAACATCCTTCAACATGACCGGTTTGGCAGTGGGTCAGTAATGGTGTGGGGTGGCATTTCTTTGGAGGGCCACACAGCCCTCAATGTGCTATCCAGAGGTAGCCTGACTGCCATTAGGTACTGGGATGAGATCCTCAGACCCCTTGTGAGACCATATGCTGGTGCGCTTGGCCCTGGGTTCCTCCTAATGAAGGACAATGCCTGACCTCATGTGGCATCGTAAACCTTCGGCATCAAATTCTTTGTTGCACTTTGATAGTGCCTACCCCCTTTACACAAAACAATCCCTACCCTACAGTCAATTCCTAAGGGTAAAAAGAATTAATAGCGATCCTGCGGGGTTCAAACAGCAATCAGCAGAGTTGTTTGATAGATTTAAAAAACGAGGGTATCCACAAACGATTTTGAACCATGCTCATGATAGGGCACTCGCAGCAGATGTTCAATCTAAAAAGAGGAAAAAGCAGGAGAAAAAATTAACGTTTTGCTTCAAGTTCGGACCGCTAGATGGTCAAATTAGAGCTGCTATTCGCAGAAATTGGCAGATTCTGGGACAAGACAGTGACTTGAGGGAAATGGTTGATAGGGGTCCTTTATTTGCTAACTGACGCAGCAAAAATATCAGAGACTGTTTGGTCCATAATCGGTATGTTTCTGGTTGAGAAAATTGGCTGACCGATAATGTCCCAAAAGGAAATTTTAAGTGTGGTTGGTGCAATTTCTGTGTGTACCATCTCACAGGCAATAAAATTAAAATTGGTCAAATACAGCACACAGTACGGGACTTTATATCCTGCAGAACTTCTTATATTGTGTATGCTATTTTTTGGCCGTGTGGATTCTTCTACATAGGCAAAACAATCCGGCCTTTATTTGTAAGAATCAGGGAGCATTTTAACTCCGTTAGAACGAGCAAGAGAGTGCCCAGGTTAATTAATCATGTAAAAACTCATCATACAGGTAATGTCCAGATGCTGCACTTTGCGGGATTAGAAAAAATTTCCTTACCACAGGAAGGAGGAGACCTGCACCGTCTCCTTCTGCAAAGGGAAGCGAGGTGGATACTTCGCGCAGGCGCATTGGGGCCTCTCAGATTAAACGAGAGAATTGACATGTCGGTTTTTTTGTAAGTAGTCAATGGTTTGTACATAATTCATGTTTAATCTTTGCAATAGATGGTGTTCATCAGGAATGTTTTTAATTGTATATGTGGTTTTATTTTCTTACGTGTTTTCATGTTCTGATGCATGGTGGTCACGTTCACCGCGATGCTTAGTGAGGGGAGGGGTCATCTGGCTTGTATTGGTTTAAAAAGCCCTCCCTGTTTCCAATTAGCTTCAGGACCCGTTGAAGTGCCGTGGGCACGAAACGGCCGTCGTCCGTATTTATTCACATCCCTCCCTGCTGTCTCTGTATTATGTCCTAATAAAGCGGTGACTCATTTACCTGGGTGAGTGCGCTCCATTTTTGCTTTCTCTTTTCCATGGACATTGTGTATTTTTTCTTGGATGCAGCACCCTATCGGTAATTAAAAGGATATTTTTGGCTACAGCACATAAAAGGTTGGATTGCGTTTTGGGGGCCAGCTGATCACAGCAGTGCGAAGGTGCATTTTTGCTGTTTGTATATATATATATATTGTAGCGTTTCACCCGCTACGGGTCTAGGGGACACTCGCTTAGGTGCGGCGGGTGACACTCAGGAGACACGTTTCTTTAAAAGTTCTCAGGTTTATTGCTCCATAAACCAGCAAGACAGGAACAACAGGTAAACAGTCTTACTTCAGATCGATGTTTCATAGTAACATAGTAACATAGTAACATAGTTAGTAAGGCCGAAAAAAGACATTTGTCCATCCAGTTCAGCCTATATTCCATCATAATAAATCCCCAGATCTACGTCCTTCTACAGAACCTAATAATTGTATGATACAATATTGTTCTGCTCCAGGAAGACATCCAGGCCTCTCTTGAACCCCTCGACTGAGTTCGCCATCACCACCTCCTCAGGCAAGCAATTCCAGATTCTCACTGCCCTAACAGTAAAGAATCCTCTTCTATGTTGGTGGAAAAACCTTCTCTCCTCCAGACGCAAAGAATGCCCCCTTGTGCCCGTCACCTTCCTTGGTATAAACAGATCCTCAGCGAGATATTTGTATTGTCCCCTTATATACTTATACATGGTTATTAGATCGCCCCTCAGTCGTCTTTTTTCTAGACTAAATAATCCTAATTTCGCTAATCTATCTGGGTATTGTAGTTCTCCCATCCCCTTTATTAATTTTGTTGCCCTCCTTTGTACTCTCTCTAGTTCCATTATATCCTTCCTGAGCACCGGTGCCCAAAACTGGACACAGTACTCCATGTGCGGTCTAACTAGGGATTTGTACAGAGGCAGTATAATGCTCTCATCATGTGTATCCAGACCTCTTTTAATGCACCCCATGATCCTGTTTGCCTTGGCAGCTGCTGCCTGGCACTGGCTGCTCCAGGTAAGTTTATCATTACTAGGATCCCCAAGTCCTTCTCCCTTTCAGATTTACCCAGTGGTTTCCCGTTCAGTGTGTAATGGTGATATTGATTCCCTCTTCCCATGTGTATAACCTTACATTTATCATTGTTAAACCTCATCTGCCACCTTTCAGCCCAAGTTTCCAACTTATCCAGATCCATCTGTAGCAGAATACTATCTTCTCTTGTATTAACTGCTTTACATAGTTTTGTATCATCTGCAAATATCGATATTTTACTGTGTAAACCTTCTACCAGATCATTAATGAATATGTTGAAGAGAACAGGTCCCAATACTGACCCCTGCGGTACCCCACTGGTCACAGCGACCCAGTTAGAGACTATACCATTTATAACCACCCTCTGCTTTCTATCACTAAGCCAGTTACTAACCCATTTACACACATTTTCCCCCAGACCAAGCATTCTCATTTTGTGTACCAACCTCTTGTGCGGCACGGTATCAAACGCTTTGGAAAAATCGAGATATACCACGTCCAATGACTCACCGTGGTCCAGTCTATAGCTTACCTCTTCATAAAAACTGATTAGATTGGTTTGACAGGAGCGATTTCTCATAAACCCATGCTGATATGGAGTTAAACAGTTATTCTCATTGAGATAATCCAGAATAACATCCCTCAGAAACCCTTCAAATATTTTACCAACAATAGAGGTTAGACTTACTGGCCTATAATTTCCAGGTTCACTTTTAGAGCCCTTTTTGAATATTGGCACCACATTTGCTATGCGCCAGTCCTGCGGAACAGACCCTGTCGCTATAGAGTCACTAAAAATAAGAAATAATGGTTTATCTATTGCATTACTTAGTTCTCTTAGTACTCGTGGGTGTATGCCATCCGGACCCGGAGATTTATCTATTTTAATGTTATTTAGCCGGTTTCGCACCTCTTCTTGGGTTAGATTGGTGACCCTTAATATAGGGTTTTCATTGTTTCTTGGGATTTCACCTAGCATTTCATTTTCCACCGTGAATACCGTGGAGAAGAAGGTGTTTAATATGTTAGCTTTTTCCTCGTCATCTACAACCATTTCCTCAATGTCCATAATAGAGCTCCGCTCTCTCTCACGTCTGTGGGCACACAGACCGTCCTATGTCCAGCACGTAGGCTCTCCAGCCTAAAGATGGTCTCTGTGTGTTGTTCAGGACGTCTGTCCCCACTTGGAACCGTCCAACACACAGGCCACTATGCAGTGTCCAGCCAGGAAGTGTGTCCACCCTGGCAGACTTCCAAACACACTCTCTCACCATGTGCTACACATCTCCATTAAGTAGCCTGAAACCACACCCATTGGTGAAGTAACGTCACATGATTAGACATGTGGCTATGACATCACCACAGGTCCTGAAACAAACATAAATAGGCATGGTTATGCCCCTTACCCAGGGGTGAAGTATATGGGTAGCCAGACCCTCCCATCTCTCATAGCTACCCGTAACCCGGACCCAAACATCCTAAACAATTCCTTATTGCCTTATGTGTATTAAACAAAACACTCCGGGTTACATCACAGCGGCAAGCCTTCTCTGTGATACATACCTCCCATCGACTATACAAGCTTTAGCCATGCTACATACCTCCCCCCTCTGCCTAAAGCCGTGGGGCTTGGCACTTGTCCTAAACCGACTAGAGACCCCTCTCAGTCGTCCCTGACAGTCAAACCGTCCGTTTAAGTCAGGGCCTGTCATTGAACCCTTTCGTCGGCATTCGTCATCCCTTTCGGTCAGATCCCTTAATAACGATGACCCCTTGTCATCTCGTCTGCTACAGGATCTCCTGCTTAGGTCACTTAACCCTGAGCTAACTGAGGCATCACTGCTTCCACCCGTTTCATCAGGCCACCTTCTCCCATGGTTTTTATTGCCTGGAGAGCAATCCATCCACTTTTCTCTATGTCCCCTGCTAGCTTCCGCTTGAGGACTTCTGGTCTTACGCAAACTTCTTCGCATCTCTGGCAGCTGTCTATTAACTTGCCATCTCTCAAGTCTCAGCTGCTCTACCTCCCTTAGGTATGCCATGCGATATTCCAGGAGCATGCGGATATTCCTGAGACTCTCTCTGGATCCGACAACCAGGAACGGAACCATCCCATCTTCACCCAAGACCTGGACCTCTTCATCAGCGGGTATCCTCAGTCTCTTCAGACCGGATTTATCCACCATCTCCTGCATCACTCTCCCAAGTTTCCCAATGACTTTCGCCACCAGACCTTTAGGTACTTGGACTGTGTCTTCCACTAAGCCCAGCCGACTAAGAGCTTTCCTTTCACGCTCCAAACGTCGAATGGCTTCATCATTCTTCAAAATGATCTTCTGCTTTGTACGGAGGCAGTGTAGGTGCATATCCCTCAGGACAGCCACCCGCTTCACTGTGACTTCCATAGTCGACAGTATCACCAACTGTTTAGTCTCTGGTGCCCAGTGCACACTACATGCTTCCACCGCTTTTCTAAAGGCCTCATGCACACCTTCACCGGTACAGGCTTCTTGCACATCCTCGGGTACATCTATCACACTCTTGAAGAGCGGGGTCTCACTCTCTTCATGGACGGACAGCTCCGGTTCTTCTTTGGACCTTTCCATTAAGACATCTGCCATGACCGGGTGACTGTCTTGTTCTGCCTTTACCGCGAGCTCTTCCTCAGTTTTACCCTTCTCAACAACCTTTGCCAGGATGGGTATCGGCAGCTCCGCCTTGTTATCACTCGGGGATGACTGCTGTGCGTCTCGGACCCGTAACTTCTCCTCTGACAGAAGACTTCTTACTGCTTCTCGGAGCACTACCACATTTTCGCCTAAGGCCTTATTCTCACTGTGCCACACTGTCAGGTGACCTCTGAGCTCAGAGACCTCCTTCTCCATCTCATCCAACCTGTGCTCCGCCATTTGTCTCAGGGCCTTTTCTTGTTTGAGAGACTCTTTGAGCAGCTCTATCTCGCTTCTCCCATCCTCCGGATTGGTGGAGCATGCATCACTTGAGGAGGTATCTAATTCAGGCACCACTTCTTTGGTGGCCACCTCCACTTCTGCACCCTCAGACTTTGCACTGTCAGCGTCAACCCTCTCTGGGGTCTTAGCGGTGACATCCTTAGGTTCGTCCCGTTCCCCTGGGACTTTAAAGTACTCCAGACACTTCAAGTCCTCAGCAACAGATTTTCTGGAGCCTTCACCCTCTTCCGTCACATCTTCACAAGGTGCAACTGGTTCAGCCCCTTTGCCTTTTCTACGTCTCCGGCGACGGGAGGAAGACTTGCCAGCGGAACCTGAGTCAGCCTTACTGCACTCTTTTCCACTGGTGTCATCATCTGAATGGAAGTCACCACCACCCAATTGGTCTTCCTGGAACCGACAGTCCCCACTTAAACAGGTCACAATTTCTGGCATGGCTGTCACTGCCATCCTGTCTTCACCCTGTGGAGCCCTGTCGTTCCCCTGTGTCAGTATTTTTGATACCGGTACATCATACTCAGTTGTAGCACTTGTTACTGGCCTTGTCATGTCACAGTCACCCTTGGAGTCTGTGTCACACCCCACAATAAGGCGACCCCCCAAGTCACACTCTAACTGGGTGTCAGCTCCACTCTGTTTAACCACCACATCCTTATCTACAGTTCATTACCAGTCACACTGTCGCACACTTCAGGTGACGTCAGGTCAGTAAGTTCGGCAGACGCACGGTTTCCTCTGGTCGCCCTTATACCTGACCCATCAGTGTTGGGAGGTGTTTCTGCCAATGTTGTCTCACCAAGTTGGGCCTGTTCACCATTTTCTTTGGGCATGTCCAGCTTAGGTCTGTCCACACTAGGGGGCGCATTCACATTACTACCTCCCATACACATAATTTCCACAAACACTTCACCTTTTTCCCACCAGTCCCACAGTGCTTCCAAATCTTGTCCTATTACCATAGGACACGGCAAGTTCGGGACTACAGCCACCTCATGGTATGTGGAAACATCAGCTGCGACAATGTAGAGAGTGGCTACCTGAAGACCTTTAGCGTCCCCACTTATGCCACTTATTTTCGCCTTTGTCCCAGGTGACACAGAACTTCCTGGAAGGGTCCTCAGCAAAGACGCTTCCCTCCCCGGGTCTGACAACCCCCGCACATGCTCTCCATCCAGCCAAAAAGGACACAGTCGTGACTCGTCACTGAGCGGCTCCCCTTTTTTTGGTTCCGCCCCCTTTTGGGCAAGTGCTCTGTTTTTTGACACCACCCCTGTTCGGGTTACAGCCCCCTTTTGGGATTCCACCCCTTTTTGGGCTACTACCCCTATCTGGGTTACCGCCCCTTTTTGGGACTCCACCCCCTTTTGGGCAACCATCCCCGTTTGGGTCCCCGCCCACTTTTAGGGACACTCCCTTCCCTGGGGTACACTCTGTGGACTTCCCCACGGCACTCAGGCCCCAGTTCGCACAGTACACCACTCAGTCTCTGGGCCTGTACTGGCCCTTTAAGAGTCTGCAAAGAGAAAAAAAAAAATGTTTTTTTTTTTTTTTCTTCAACACTTCACCAGCTCCTGCTGGCAATCACAAGCCGCTTCTGCTGAACCTCTTGCTCCAACTGCAGCCGCACTCCACAATGCTCTGTACAGCTCCACCGCAGACTTCGTGGACCCGCCGATCCACCGCAAGCCCCTTGTCACCTTCGTAACCCCGCCGAGTTACAGCAAGACGCTTGTCACCTTCGTAACCCCTCCGAGTTACAACACAAACTTCGTGACCTCACCGAGCCACAGCAAGCTGACTTTCAGGAAAAAAAACTGCACAGTCTTTCACTGACGCTGGTCAGAACAACACAGACACTGGTCTGTTTCACACCCGGCTTTACAGCCCAAACACAATTTTCACTGACTCCAGTCAGTATCACACGGTTTTTAGACCGTTACCCGTTGGCAACTTCACGGGCTCCTGAACACCCCTCAGCCTCAGAGATGCCCAGACGCACTGTCTCTGTTTTCTTCCAGTCTGACCCCGGTCAGTACACACGGACACCTGTCCGTTACCTGTTGGTGCCGGCCACACAGTTTCCCGGATCCCTCTTCTCCTCAGAGGTATCCCAAAACAACAGTTCTCACTGATCCCGATCAGTATTTACTCACGGTTTTCAAGACTGTCCACTCCTCGGGCTCAGACCAGCCAGCGCTGCAACACGTGCTCCTTGGATCGTTGCCCGCATTCTCCACCAATTGTAGCGTTTCACCCGCTACGGGTCTAGGGGACACTCGCTTAGGTGCGGCGGGTGACACTCAGGAGACACGTTTCTTTAAAAGTTCTCAGGTTTATTGCTCCATAAACCAGCAAGACAGGAACAACAGGTAAACAGTCTTACTTCAGATCGATGTTTCCTCAATGTCCATAATAGAGCTCCGCTCTCTCTCACGTCTGTGGGCACACAGACCGTCCTATGTCCAGCACGTAGGCTCTCCAGCCTAAAGATGGTCTCTGTGTGTTGTTCAGGACGTCTGTCCCCACTTGGAACCGTCCAACACACAGGCCACTATGCAGTGTCCAGCCAGGAAGTGTGTCCACCCTGGCAGACTTCCAAACACACTCTCTCACCATGTGCTACACATCTCCATTAAGTAGCCTGAAACCACACCCATTGGTGAAGTAACGTCACATGATTAGACATGTGGCTATGACATCACCACAGGTCCTGAAACAAACATAAATAGGCATGGTTATGCCCCTTACCCAGGGGTGAGGTATATGGGTAGCCAGACCCTCCCATCTCTCATAGCTACCCGTAACCCGGACCCAAACATCCTAAACAATTCCTTATTGCCTTATGTGTATTAAACAAAACACTCCGGGTTACATCACAGCGGCAAGCCTTCTCTGTGATACATACCTCCCATCGACTATACAAGCTTTAGCTATGCTACAATATATATATATATATATATATATATATATATATATATATCCTTTGTTATAGGTATTTATTTTGACATTCAGTAACTAAGTTTGCAAATTGCCTCTTCAGAGAAAAAGAGGACTTGAACTCTATAGCACCTGTTGGAAGTAGCGATCCTACAAGTCACAATAAACCCTTTAACAAGTCTTGCAATATGACTTAGGATAAGAGCCAAATCAGTATCTCAATTCGCAGAGGAGCATTGCACGGCGAATAAGCCTCCTTACCTTGACAAGCCAGAGCTGGTATGTCACTCTCCACAAGGAGAAACCTTACCCCTTAGACCTCAGTAACTAAGTTTGTAGATGTAAAGGGAATCATTGGATCCATTAGCAAGATTAATAAGTAGTGTTGAGCATTCCGATACTGCAAATATCGGGTATCGGCCGATATTTGCTGTATTGGAATTCCGATACCGAGTTCCGATATTTTTGCGATATCGGAAATCGGAATCGGAAGTTCCTATAAGTTCCCAGTCATCTTTGGCGTGTGCAGTGCGTACGGTTTCCAGGGTCTGGAGGAGAGGAGATTCTCCTTCAGGTCCTGGGATCCATATTCATTTAAAAAATAAAGAATAAAAATAAAAAATATGGATATACTCACACCTCCGACGAACCCTGGCTGTCACCGCTGCGAGCGTCTGCCTCCATTCCTAAGAATGCAGAGAGTGAAGGACCTTCGATGATGTCGCGGTGAGGTCACCTGACCGCTCACGTGATCGTGACGTCATCGAAGGTCCTTCACTCTCTGCATTCTTAGGAACGGAGGCAGACGCTCGCAGCGGTGACAGCCAGGGTTCGCCGGAGGGGTGAGTATATCCATATTTTTTATTTTTATTCTTTAAATTTTTACATGAATATGGATCCCAGGGCCTGAAGGAGAGTTTCCTCTCCTTCAGACCCTGGGAGCCATCCAGGATCACTTCCGATATTTGTGTCCCATTGACTTGCATTGGTATCGGGTATCGGTATCGGCGATATCCGATATGTTTTGGATATCGGCCGATCCCATCCGATACCGATACTTTCAAATATCGGAAGGTATCGCTCAACACTATTAATAAGCCATCATGAACAGGACAATGTACATCTAGTGCCTAAAGCTCTGTATTATGGACCTGTGGGCTCTTGTGTGTCAATGAATGAAGCTTCTGTATGGAACTGTTTGTTTGTTTTTTCATTTTAAGGTAGAATACCTTTATAATGCAGCATGGCTCCCAATAGAACATAGAATATATTTTTTTTTTACAAATTCCATATTTTTCCATTTGCAAGGCTCCATATGAAATCATAGACAAACAGAGTAAAATAGGACCCCCACGAATTGTATATGTACTGAAATATTAGAACCTCCAACACCTGCACGAAACCAAAATTACAGATTGTGCTATAAATAAGTAATGAAAATAAATATGAATGGACATACAAAATACAATAAAAATTAAAAATAAAAAAATCTCCTGACAATAAAACACAACTCCAGCATTTTAATTTATTTCAGCACTGTAGTGGTGCTAACCCTATTGATATACTTACCAACCCCCATCTCCAGTTCTTCCCGGCATCGCTCCGGTCCTGCTCTGCCATCTTCTTACCGCAACTTCTGACTGACCAGAAATCAGAGATAATGGTCACAAACTCTCAGTGCATTGTATAAATTGGACAAAGATCAGAACGCAGTGCACAAACTGGCCGGAGGCTCTCATGACGTGAGCGTGGCAGCTGCATGTATTTCTATTCAGCTGTCATGCTCGGTTAGGGAGAGCCACCAGCCAGTCCATGCACTGCCATCTGACTGTGCCCCAAGTCTATGAGAGGCTCATTCTGGCTTTGTTCTGCCTCTCATAAACTTACATTGAGTTGTGACTTCCAGATCACCCAGCAACACTGGAGAGATCCAGCAGGTCACAAATTGCAGAAGGCCCACCGGAGTGGTACCAATAACAGATTGTAGACGGCAGCTGGTAAGCATGATACTGAAGGCAGGGAACTTAGATTAGTGACACCACTCCAGTGCAATAAATATCTTTTGGATATGTTATTGTACAAAATCTTCAGTATATGTATAAGAACAAGATCATAAGTTGCTGTATCATTTGCTATCTCTGTTACGTTATTGCAATAATGTTAATATGTATTTTTTCACATGCTCTCACTTGCTTGTACTGAAAATCTTTAACAAATGAGAATTTTAAAAAAAATAGACTTTTGCGTCCACACGTTATGGCAACGGTGATTTTTTTCGGAATCAACTGCATTGTTTTTTGTCAGAATCTTTGGAATCGATTTGCAATACAAAAAAGCAGATCACAGTGGCAATGTGTGAATGCAATCCAAGTGCCGGATCAAATTTGCCAATGCATTTCCATGGGTCCATGAAAAAATCGAACCGCACTCATGTGTCATCTGTGTGCTGCCCATTTTTTACAGCCTCTTTCTAGGAGAATCTTGATAGACCTAAATTAGTTGTTTTTTTTATGTTAGAAAAACATGAAATTCTGACCAAGCTAATGGTAAAAACCGACTGACCAAACTCTGATGATGACTCTGATCTAAACACTGATGAAACTCGGACTGATTATGGTGTACAAGAAAAATCAATGATCTCTGAATGAGCCATTACTGGAAGGAAGGAAGGGATTTAACTAAATTAGCAAAAATGAAAGCTGCTAATTTTATCTAATTATATCTAATAAGGCTAAGTAGACCTGTTAATGTATACTGTCATGTACATAGCTTGGTAGAATTTTTGTTCTAGCATTGTCGCGAGTGATCTTATAGAGATTGTATTAGATTAATTAATATTAGTTAAGACTGCTAATTATAGCTAATTAAATTTAGCTAGGTAAATTTTCTATATTTTGGTAAGAAATTGTGGTCCATTATGCTTGAGGGTGCTTTCACATGTGCAGCTTTGATGCAGAGTTTTTATATGCAGTTTTGGAAGGTAAAAAAAAGGATTGAATCTAAAAAAAGGAAAGAACAATCTTTTCAATATAATTCAGCTAATTTTTCCCATCCAATTCATATATAGGCTTCTAAAATGTAAAAAAAAATTGCATGGCATAATTTGATGCATGGCGTATTTGTTAATACATTGTTCACAAAGTTATTTTAGAAATCTAAACCTGCTCACAGCTGTCATAGATATAATTTTCTATGTTGAAATTGTTTAAGGCTTCTATTCATTATTGCGTTTGTCTAGTTTTTGGTATTTTGTGTCTAATTTTTCTTGCAGTTTGTGCCTTTTTAACAGTTTATTTTATATGTGTTTCCTTGTTTTTATTACGTTCCCCACTGAGGTTGGGATTTCTAGATGTTTTCACCTATTTCATCAATTGTCAGTTTTTCAAAAGTGGCAAAATTGTGCACAAATTCCAGAACCTCATTTAAATGATTTTTAAAGTGAAATTGTTAGCAAGATCACCCCTCCTAAGGCATCTATATTGGCATGTAGGTCATAGGAAGCTGAATAAAATGATGCCATGATAACTGCGATACGATGTCTTATTCCAGAGAAATCCATATTTTTATTAACATCAATGAGCTGTTAAGATCTATTTACCGGACAGTGATCTGCCTTAGGCCGGGATCACACATGTGAGAAACACGTCCGTGTCTCGCATGTGAAATCAAAGCTCTGGCGCTGGCACTCCAGATTGGAGCGTTTGGCTCCATGTGTTGCTATGCGGCCGCACGCTCTGCTCCACAGTACCGGCGCCAGAGCTTGGATTTCACATGCGAGACACGGATGTGTTTCTCGCATGTGTGATCCCGGCCTTAGATTCTGCCAACATAGCTTATTTCAAACAAATGGGGGTGTTACTAGTGTGAGACATGTAATGACTGACAGGCTGCTCTTCTGAGCCAAATGTTCATACTGGCAAGGGTTCTAATAAAACTCAGATGAAAAAAAAACAAACTTGGACCAAACTCTGATAAAAAAAAAAACACTAATGAAACTCTGAGCGAAATCAGTGATGGAACTTGGTCAGTTTCCTCACACACAAAAAAACCTGATGTTAATTAACCCCTTTCAGACATTGTCTGTAATAATGCGTCCCTGCGCCCTGGTACTTATTGACTCGGGACGGATTATTACTTCCAAGTGATTGTGCGCACACACGGGCTGTGCGCGCAATCGCCACTGGATGTCAGCTGATTCTGGCAACTGACATCCGGCACTAAGTGCAGGGAGCGGTCCCACACCACTCCTGGCAGGCTGGGTAGGCTGGTAGACAGAAATGAGGGAGGAGATATAGGGTGGTGAAGAACTGTGGAGCGCTTTGTGACTAAGAGTGATAAGCTTGTATTGGACTTTGTAGCAGATGGACATCCAGTGCAAAGACTGGCAAAGACTGTCAGTATCAATGTAGAGGTTGGATAGAAATTGGATCCTGGCTGCTGCATTCAGGATAAATTGAAGAGGGGAGAGTTTAGTAAAAAGGAGACTTATTTATTGAGATTTGCAATAGTCCAGATGAGAATTAATAATTACTACAGTAAGAGTTTTTGCAGAGTCAAAGTTAAGAAAATGTTGAATTCTAGAGATGTGTTTGAGTTGCAGGTGACATGAGCAGGTGAATGTTCGGATGTGGGTAGTAAAGGAAATCACAAATACCCCCAAAACACTGAGCGTACTGCTTCGGACTTATGTAAAACCACACACATTAATGGCAATATTGGGTATAGGAGGATTAGAAGAGGGAGGAAACGAGACTAGTTTAGTTTTTGAGAGATTCAGTTCAGATAAAGGGAGGACATGAGGTCAAAGACAGCATACAGAAAATCATTGGCATTTTATAGTAATTTTGTGGTCATAGAGAGGCACAAAACTTAGAATATATGACTTCAGCAGTATAACGTAGGTGAGCTGCTCACTGATTGCTTTGATCCATTATTTTTGTTGTGGTTTTTCTGCATTTTTATTCTGATCTTCAGAACAATTTGTTTTATTCATATCTCTCTTGTATTGCACGCAACATGATGTTAGGAGACTCTGTTTTTCATCTACCAGCCTCACATTAGCATTGAGGAAAATCCTTTCCCCACAGACCCTACACTTCTTGTGCAAGGAGCTTCTTACCCCACAGCTGCTTTTCCAAAACTTCATTTTTTACACTTCTGTTTTGTCTCTTGCCTCTGTAGTTTATTTGCTATGATACTTTGTAATCTTCAAGTTCAATCTCTGCCTCTTAAATGATACAGGGGTCAGATTTGCGGTATTTACCGTATTTTTGAGACTATAAGACTCACTGAACTATAAGATGCACCTAGGTTTTAGAGGAAATTAGAAAAAACAAATTGAAGCAAAAAAATATAGTCAATTGTGTACGTAATATCCCCTATTCTGGTATCTATGGTCCCCTCATACCCATCCTGGTAGGTATGACCCCCTCATTCCTATCCTGGTATGCATGGCCAGCTCATCTGTACCCTGGTTTGCATTGCACCCTCATCCCTATCCTGGTATGCATGGCTCCTCTCATCCCCATCCTGGTGTGCATGGCCCTTTCATTCCTCTCCTGGCATGCATAGGCTCCTCATCTTTATCCTGATATGCATGGCCCCGCTCGTCCTCATCCTGGTATGCATGGTCCCCTCATCCCTATCCTGGTATGAATGCCCTCATCTCCATCCTGGTATGCATGGCCCCCTCTGTCCCGCTCAACACTGGTCGACGTGTAGAGAAAGGAAATATGGATCCAGCTCCAGGAATAAAATGTAAAAACTTTATTAGTTCACATTAAAATGCTGCTGAGACATGACCGGCATAGTGGGTAAAGGAGAGCAACCAGCACCCGACTGGACGCGTTTTGAGCAACAAATGTGCCCTTAGTCCTCAGTATGCTGATAGAAACACAGGTTGCAATAAGTATGTTCACAGCAGGTGAGTACAATTAAAATGGATATGTGATATAGATACAAACGTGATAAACTCGACATAGTGAACAAATTAAAACTGCTTGACGAAAAGGTTGACTGAAAAATATATAAATATTTTTTTTTTCTTTCCTTACTATTATTTTCATTTTTTCTGTGTAATCGCACGTTCTTTATTTATATATTTTTCTGTCAACCTTTTCGTCAAGCAGTTTTAATTTGTTCACTATGTCGAGTTTATCACGTTTGTATCTATATCACATGTCCATTTTAATTGTACTCACCTGCTGTGAACATACTTATTGCAACCTGTGTTTCTATCAGCATACTGAGGACTAAGGGCACATTTGTTGCTCGAAACGCGTCCAGTCGGGTGCTGGTTGCTCTCCTTTACCCACTATACCGGTCATGTCTCAGCAGCATTTTAATGTGAACTAATAAAGTTTTACATTTTATTCCTGGAGCTGTATCCATATTTCCTTTCTCTACATGTCCCGCTCATCCCTATCCTGGTATGCAGAGTCCCATCTCTGTCCTGGTATGCAGGGCCCCATCCTTATCCTGGTATGATTGGCCCCCAACCCCATCCTGGTATGCAGGGCCCCTATCTCCGTCCTGGTATGAATGGCCCTATCCTTATCCCGGTATGATTGGCCCCAATCCTGGTATGCATGGCCCCAACCTTATCCTCCTGGTATGATTGGGCCCCGTCCTGGTATGTATGGCCCCATCCTTATCCTGGTATGATTGGCCCCTATCTTGGTATGCAGGGCCCCATCAGAAAAACATTTAAAATAAAACATTACGCTTACCTTCCTGCGCTCCCTCGCAGCATCTTGTTCTGGTGCTAGCAGCTGCTTTATGCTTGTAAGCAGTACATGACAGGGAAGTCATGCGCTGCTTACAAGCCAAAGGACTGCTGCCAGAATATTCACTGCTCCCCATGCCAGGATTATGTGGATGAGGGCACTGAGTATTCATTGCTCTTTAGTAGCGAGCACAGTGTTAGCCGCAGACTTCTTGCAGCTGCCGGCCTTTCATGTGTCCCCGCTATTAAAGGGAATGAATATTCACTGCATTCCACACCTATGGGAGTGGAGAGCCGTGAATATACATTCACTTTAGTAGCGGGGACACATGAATGCCTGGCCCCTGCAGGAAGCCTGTGGCTTACACTGTGCTCACTACTAAATAGCAATGAATACTCACTACCCTCCACACACATGGTCCCAGCGTGGGGAGAAGTGTCCTTCGGTTGTAAGGAGCCCATGACATCCCTGCCATACGCTGCTTCCAAGAATAAAGCAGATGCTGGCACCGGAACAAGAGGAGTGTAATGGTTTGAGGTTTTTTTAAAGTTTTTCTGACGGGGCCTTGCATTCCAGGTTGGGGATGGGGACCAATCATACCAGGATAAGGATGGGGCCATGCATACAAGATGTTATAAAAGAGAAATTAATATTCATGGCCCTCCATGCCCATGGACAAGGAATGCAGTGAATCTTTATTTCTCTTTAGCAGCGGGCACGGGACTAAGCCAAAGCCGCCGGCTCCTGCCTCCTGTGACCCGCTGCTCTGCCGCTGCCATTCCCCCACAACCCAACCACAGCTAGAGCAGACACATCTGGACTATAGGACGCACCCCCCATTTTCCTCCACACTTTTGGAGGAAAAAAGTGCGTCTTATAGTGCAAAAAATACGGCATATGTCTATTGTCTAACTCTTACTAAAACTCCTTTATATCAACAAGTCCTACTTTCTGAAACTCTGTGTTACAAAATTATTTCATACCAGGCCCTTTCTTAGCGAGAAACTCTTGATAGTAGTCCAAAGCAATAAGGTGTCTTTGGCGTTTCATCTGAGGTACATTGTTACCCTTCTAATAGAAAAGTATCTGTACCAACGTTGAAAGGAAAATCATCACCTCTGCACACATTAAAAATTACAGTGAAAATGTGCTTGCCAGACCTTAAACGTCTATGTTTTTTCCTGTAAAAAATGTTCTAAACTCTGTATTATGAGAATGAGTAATCTTATTAAATAGTAAGTGGTAATGAAAGAAAGGGTAAATAGATATGAATAAATCCATGGGTCTAAGTTTTAGGAATTCACTAAATCTGTCAAATTTGAACAATTTGCGTTTTGATTTGCGCATATTGCTAAAATGGTAAGCAATATTTTACACATTGCAGACAACTGCATTATCCACATGTCCTCGACCAGGCATCCCCTTGTTACCTTGTAGCTATAGCATCACATAGCATATAACAGCCAATCAGGAGGTACTATCATTGCCTGAATAAAAGCAAAAGCAGGGAATGTAGTAGTCATTCTGTGATAAATCTTGATTGTGAGACAGAATAGCCTGAGTTCACAAGGACCAGACAACTATTTAATGTATTAGGTGCAGGCAAAAGAAGGTTTAGGCATGGTGGAGTTGAGTGAGTCACACTTGCCAACTGTCCTGGGAACATCAAAGAGGCTCCCATACAAAGGGAGGACCCCCCAGCCACAAAAGATACTGCATGTCTTCTACCTTACACAAACTGCCCAGAAGTTAGCTTTCCAAAGACGATTCATAAACTATGGCACCAAGTCCCAGCAACCAGACAAACAGTCATTGGCAGGAAAAGGGTGTGAATGTGCATGGCCTGTAAAGGGGATATAGTTTACAATAAAGACAGCATGTCTTAGTCAAAAGGCTTGATTCTTCCCAACAACAATTCATAAAAGTTGGTTGGTATGGTTTAAATATGCTATTTTTTTCTGTTTTTTGGTGGAATTATACTTCTACCAAAGGTTAAATAAAAGGACTCAAAGCAAGGGATACATAGGTGCTTCAGTCACTTAGTAGGACGAAACGCGCGTCGGGGACTGGCACATCCAGGAGACGGGTAGTACTACAGGAAAAGCCTGCTCTAGACACTTTACTTAAGCCATCAGCTGCAATATATGATTTATTTCATGTGACACATGTCACAGTGTCTTCAATTCCTGTAGCAGTCCCCTGTACTCATTATTAGTGTCAAAGTACATATGTAGCCGCACAAATTTTCACTTTCAAATACTGTTTTATATATATATATATTTATATTTTTACATCTTTTACTGCAATTGCAGTTGTTACATTTGCCTTAGCCTGTTAACCCTTTCAGATCTTTTTAAAGGTGTATTAACTCCCCCTTTTTTTCATTAGTTCAGTGCGTGCATACTTTTTCAGTTCTGTGTTTGGCTTTATATTTATTTATTTCTATTTATATTACGCCATCACTTTACCATTTCAGAACTTAATTTTGCCCTGTCTCCTTGTTGTTGTGCCTTTTTTCGTTGATTTCTTTTCCCCCTACCAATTGGTGCATTCTTGTATTAATAAATTTATTTGAATTTATTATTTGGGCATTAGTTCGGTTGTGTGTTCTCTGTTTTCTACCAAAGGTGCATGGTAGAGTCTTACTCTCCTCTTTCCATATAGCGCACATGTGTATATATGATATGGATGGGGAAGGAGCAAAAGCTGTTTACTGTACAAGTGGCTGCGATTGGATCTAACGTGTATGGCTAGATAAGGTCAACATATTGTAAAGGATTTTAATTTTTAAAGAAAATTGATGACCCCCTTCCGTCTTCGCCATTACTCAAGACACATCTAATTTTATCTTTTAATCTGCGTATTCATCCAATTAGGTACAATGCCAGAGCAGCTCTGATCTTACATGGATACATAACATTAAAGCATTTTCTCTGAAATGTGATTAACTTTTCTTAGATCTTCTTTTTTTGCTGCTCATTACTCTTCTACACAAGCCAACAGGGAAATCAGAGTGCAAGTCTTGTCCTTGTGGGAGAATACACTGTGCTTAGTTTACCAATAGCAGTGATGGGAGAATTAGTTAAAAGTGAATTTGCAGGTTTCAAAAATCTATTCTTCCCTGAATTAATGAGTATTTTCTTCAAGAACTGGAAATGACCTCAGAATGAAGAATACAAAAGATTTTTGTATAGAAAGAAACGCACAATATCTAATCATGCAGAATTGATCCATCTGTGTTATACTTATCTAATGAAATCTTACATCAAATCAATATGGCATGCAAACACAGAGATAGAAATGTCAATTATTGGCCAGTAAATCAAAGACAAGTGATTTTTCTCATGTGTTTTAACCTTTGGAAAAGGTCAAGAAATCTCTAAACATTTTCTTGCACATGGTGACCTGTGTGATAGACAGCAGAATCCTGCTAGAGGGAATGTATCATCACAATATTATCTATTGTTTAATGAGGTTTTTGTGCTAAATGTGTTTTTAACCCCTTTCTGCCATTAGACGTACTATTGCGTCCATGTGGGGTGGGCCCTACTTCCCAAGGACGCAATAGTACGTCATATGCGATCGGCAGCGCTCACGGGGGGAGCGCCGCCGATCGCGGCCGGGTGTCAGCTGTTTATCGCAGCTGACATCCGGCACTATGTGTCAGGAGCGGTCACGGACCGCCCCCGGCACATTAACCCCCGGCACACCGCGATCAAAGATGATCGCGATGTGCCGGCGGTACAGGGAAGCACCGCGCAGGGAGGGGGCTCCCTGCGGGCTTCCCTGAGCCCCCCGCAGCAACGCGATGTGATCGCGTTGCTGCGAGGGTCTCACCTCCCTCCCTGCTCCCTCCAGCCCCGGATCCAAGATGGCCGCGGATCCGGGTCCTGCAGGGAGGGAGGTGGCTTCACAGAGCCTGCTCAGAGCAGGCACTGTGAAGGCTGCAGCGCTGCATGTCAGATCAGTGATCTGACAGAGTGCTGTGCAAACTGTCAGATCACTGATCTGTGATGTCCCCCCCTGGGACAAAGTAAAAAAGTAAAAAAAAAAAATTTCAAATGTGTAAAAAAAATAAAAAAAAATATTCCAAAATAATGAAAAAAAAAAAAAAATATTATTCCCATAAATACATTTCTTTATCTAAATAAAAAAAAAAAACAATAAAAGTACACATATTTAGTATCGCCGCGTCCGTAACGGCCCGACCTATAAAACTGGCCAACTAGTTAACCCCTTCAGTAAACACCGTAAGAAAAAAAAAAAAAAAACGAGGCAAAAAACAACGCTTTATTATCATACCGCCGAACAAAAAGTGGAATAACACGCGATCAAAAAGACAGATATAACTAACCATGGTACCGCTGAAAGCGTCATCTTGTTCCGCAAAAAACGAGCCGCCATACAGCATCATCAGCAAAAAAATAAAAAAGTTATAGTCCTGAGAATAAAGTGATGCAAAAATAATTATTTTTTCTATAAAATAGTTTTTATCGTATAAAAGCGCCAAAACATAAAAAAATGATATAAATGAGGTATCGCTGTAATCGTACTGACCCGAAGAATAAAACTGCTTCATCAATTTTACCAAACGCGGAACGGTATAAACGCCTCCCCCAAAAGAAATTCATGAATAGCTGGTTTTTGGTCATTCTGCCTCACAAAAATCGGAATAAAAAGCGATCAAAAAATGTCACATGCCCGAAAATGTTACCAATAAAAACATCAACTCGTCCCGCAAAAAACAAGACCTCACATGACTCTGTGGACCAAAATATAGAAAAATTATAGCTCTCAAAATGTGGTAACGCAAAAAATATTTTTTGCAATAAAAAGCGTCTTTCAGTGTGTGACGGCTGCCAATCATAAAAATCCGCTAAAAAACCCGATATAAAAGAAAATCAAACCCCCCTTCATCACCCCCTTAGTTAGGGAAAAATTTAAAAAATTTATTTATTTCCATTTTCCCATTAGGGCTAGGGTTAGAGTTAGGGCTAGGGTTAGGGCTAGGGTTAGGGTTAGGTTTAGGGCTAGGGTTAGGGCTAGGGTTAGGGTTAGGGCTAGGGTTAGGGCTAGGGTTAGGGTTAGGGCTAGGGTTAGGGCTAGGGTTAGGGCTAGGGTTAGGGCTAGGGTTAGGGTTAGGGCTAGGGTTAGGGCTAGGGTTAGGGCTAGGGTTAGGGCTAGGGCTAGGGTTAGGGTTAGGGCTAGGGCTAGGGCTAGGGCTACAGTTTGGGTTGGGGCTAAATTTACAGTTAGGGTTTAGATTACATTTACGGTTGGGAATAGGGTTGGGATTAGGGTTAGGGGTGTGTCAGGATTAGAGGTGTGGTTAGGGTTACTGTTGGGATTAGGGTTAGGGATGTGTTTGGATTAGGGTTTCAGTTATAATTGGGGGGTTTCCACTGTTTAGGCACATCAGGGGCTCTCCAAACGCGACATGGCGTCCGATCTCAATTCCAGCCAATTCTGCGTTGAAAAAGTAAAACAGTGCTTCTTCCCTTCCGAGCTCTCCTGTGTGCCCAAACAGGGGTTTACCCCAACATATGGGGTATCAGCGTACTCAGGACAAATAGGACAACAACTTTTGGGGTCCAATTTCTCCTGTTACCCTTGGGAAAATACAAAACTCGGGGCTAAAACATATTTTTTGTGGGAAAAAAAAAGATTTTTTATTTTCACGGCTCTGCGTTATAAACTGTAGTGAAACACTTGGGGGTTCAAAGTTCTCACAACACATCTAGATTAGTTCCCTGGGGGGTCTAGTTTCCAATATGGGGTCACTTGTGGGGGGTTTCTACTGTTTAGGTACATTAGGGGTTCTGCAAACGCAATGTGACGTCTGCAGACCATTCCATCTAAGTCTGCATTCCAAATGGCGCTCCTTCCCTTCCGAGCTCTGCCGTGCGCTCAAACGGTGGTTTCCCCCAACATACGGGGTATCAGCGTACTCAGGACAAATTGGACAACAACTTTTGGGGTCGAATTTCTCCTCTTACCCTCGGGAAAATACAAAACTGGGGGCTAAAAAATAATTTTGGGGGGAAAGATTTTTTTTTTTTAATTTTCACGGCTCTGCGTTACAAACTGTAGTGAAACACTTGGGGGTTCAAAGCTATCACAACACATCTAGATGAGTTCCTTAGGGGGTCTAGTTTCCAAAATGGTGTCACTTGTGGGAGGTTTCTACTGTTTAGGTACATTAGGGGCTCTGCAAATGCAATTTGACACCTGCAGACCATTCCATCTAAGTCCTCATTCCAAATGGAGCTCCTTCCCTTCCGAGCCCTCCCATGCGCCCAAACAGTGGTTCCCCCCCACATATGGGGTATCAGCGCACTCAGGACAAATTGGACAACAAATTGTGGGGTCGAATTTCTCCTGTTACCCTCGGGAAAATACAAAACTGGGGGCTAAAAAATAATTTTTGTGGGAAAAAATTTTTGTTTTATTTTTACGGCTCTCCATTATAAACTTCTGTGAAGCCCTTGGTGGGTCAAAGCGCTCAGCACACATCTAGATAAGTTCCTAAGGGGGTCTACTTTCCAAAATGGTGTCACTTGTGGGGGGTTTCTACTGTTTAGGTACATTAGGGGCTCTGCAAACGCAATGTGACACCTGCAGACCATTCCATCTAAGTCTGCATTCAAATGGCACTCCTTCCCTTCTGAGCCCTCCCATGTGCCCAAACAGTGGTTCCCCCCACATATGGTGTATCATCGCACTCAGGACAAATTGGGCAACAAATTTTGGGGTCCAATTTCTCCTGTTACCCTCAGGAAAATACAAAACTGGGGGCTAAAAAAATAATTTTTGTGGGAAAAAAATTTTGTTTTATTTTTACGGCTCTGCATTATAAACTTCTGTGAAGCACTTGGTGGGTCAAAGTGCTCACCACACCTCTAGATAAGTTCCTTAGGGGGTCTACTTTCCAAAATGGTGTCATTTGTGGGGGGTTTCAATGTTTAGGCACATCAGTGGCTCTTCAAACGCAACATGGCGTCCCATCTCAATTCCTGTCAATTTTGCTTTGAAAAGTCAAACGGCGCTCCTTCCCTTCCGAGCTCTCCCATCCACCCAAACAGTGGTTTACCCCCACATATGGGGTATCAGCGTACTCAGGACAAATTGTACAACAACTTTTAGGGTCCAATTTCTTCTCTTACCCTTGGGAAAATAAAAAATTGGGGGCAAAAAGATAATTTTTGTGAAAAAATATGATTTTTTATTTTTACGGTTCTACATTATAAACTTCTGTGAAGCACTTGGTGGGTCAAAGTGCTCACCACACCTCTAGATAAGTTCCTTAGGGGGTCTACTTTCCAAAATGGTGTCACTTGTGGGGGGTTTCAATGTTTAGCCACATCAGGGGCTCTCCAAACGAAACATGGCGTCCCATCTCAATTCCAGTCAATTTTGCATTGAAAGTCAAATGGCACTCCTTCGCTTCCGAGCTCTGCCATGCGCCCAAACAGTGGTTTACCCCCACATGTGGGGTATTGGCATACTCGGGACAAATTGTACAACAATGTTTGGGGTCCATTTTCTCCTGTTACCCTTGGTAAAATAAAACAAATTGGAGCTGAATTAAATTTTTTGTGAAAAAAAGTTAAATGTTCATTTTTATTTAAACATTCAAAAAATTCCTGTGAAGCACCAGAAGGGTTAATAAACTTCTTGAATATGGTTTTGAGCACCTTGAGGGGTGTAGTTTTTAGAATGGTGTCACACTTGGGTATTTTCTATCATATAGACCCCTCAAAATGACTTCAAATGAGATGTGGTCCCTAAAATAAAATGGTGTTGTAGAAATGAGAAATTGCTGGTCAACTTTTAACCCTTATAACTCCCTAACAAAAAAAAATTTTGTTTCCAAAATTGTGCTGATGTAAAGTAGACATGTGGGAAATGTTATTTATTAAGTATTTTGTGTGACATATCTCTGTGATTTAATTGCATAAAAATTCAAAGTTGGAAAATTGCGAAATTTTCATAATTTTCGCCAAATTTCCGTTTTTTTCACAAATAAACGCAGGTACTATCAAATAATTTTTACCATTGTCATGAAGTACAATATGTCACGAGAAAACAATGTCAGAATCACCAGGATCCATTGAAGCGTTCCAGAGTTATAACCTCATAAAGGGACAGTGGTCAGAATTGTAAAAATTGGCCCGGTCATTAACGTGCAAACCACCCTTGGGGGTAAAGGGGTTAAAAAATAAAAATGGCATTTTTTTCAGATCACAATCTGCATTAAAAAATATATTAGAAAGTTTGCATTGTTCACACCAACCATGGATTCATACTTTCTGCCCTTTGCAAAAAGCTTTTGGTAAGTTTCATTGTCAAGAGAGGAAAGATTAGAATGACAATTAACACATTTGGTACAGAGTATATCGTAGCACAACTGTAGAGGTGCACAAGTAGGTTCTCAGGCCCAAGAAGTAGTAACATAAAACTTGGCACTCAACTTATTTTTGAAATCCGGTGATATTTTATTGCAGTTCTGTCAAAGTAACATGAATGAGGCGTTTCGGACCTACATGGACCTTCATTAGTCTGACTACTGTGATTGTTGGGATGTAAACAATTGGAGATAATGTGTAGCTGTATACTAGGAGGACAAATCTCAGCAGAAATCAGAATCATGATTAAGGGTGCTTAGTCACCGGAAACGCGTTGACCTTGGTTTTAAATTTTTTTGTATGCTGATGTTTTGTCCTTTCACTATATTTTAAGTGAAATAAATTATGGATTTTTCACTATTTCGTTGAGCTGGATCTCCTTCTCTTTCCTGTTCGTCCACGCCCTGACACAGCGGTTCCGTGCTCCGAGCTCTTGGGAATGTCGGTATGGTGAGCTGGATTTTGTTTTTTCCAGTAAATGGTTGCACATCCAATTGGAAGAGTGTTTCAAGTGGGGTACCACAAGGCTCTGTCCTAACCCCAGTGTTGTTCAACATTTTCATAAATGATCTAGAAAAGGGAACTGAAAGTGAACTAATCAAATTTTCAAGCGAAGCAAAGCTAGGAGGAATAGCTAACACTAGAGGAGACAGACAAAGAAAGGATTGAGAAGGAACTAGATAACCTTAAAAAATGTGCAGCGACCAATAGAATAGTGTTTAACAGGCAGAAATGCATGATTCTACATCTGGGCAAGAAAAACGAAAATGACATCTACAGAATGGGAGGAATAGAACTAAGTAAAAGCAGGTGTGAAAAGACTATACTAATAGATCATAGACCGCACATGAGTCAACAGTGTTATGCAGCAGCAAAATGGCATACACAGTTCTAGGATGTATTAAGAGAAGCATAGAGTCTGGATCATGTGAAGTATTTGTCCCCCTCTACTCCTCCTTGGCCAGGCCTCATCTGGAATACTGTGTCCAGTTCTGGGCAGCACATTTAAAAAAAACATTGAAAAACTGGAGCAAGTTCAGAGAAGAGCTTTCAGGATGGTGAAGGGACTGCAAAGTATGTCCTGCGAGGAACGATTAAAGAATCTGGGAATATTTAGCTTGCAAAAAAAGAAAACTGAGATGAGACTTAATAGCTGTCTACAAATATCTGAAGGACTGTCACATTGTAGAGGGATCATCTTTATTATCATTTGCACATGGAAACATGGGAAGCAATGGAATTAAATTGAAAGGGAGAAGATACAGATTAGAAAAAACTTTTTGACAGTGAGAGTGATGAATGATTGGAACGGGCTGCCACCAGAGATGGTGAATTCTCCTTCAATGGAAGTCTTCAAATAGAGGCTGGATAGACATCTGTCTGAGATGGTTTAGTGAATCCTGCATTGAGCAGAAGGTTGGACATGATGACCCTAGAGGTCCCTTCCAACTCTAACATTCTGTAATTCTATGATGCTGTTAGTATCCACACAAATTGCCTTGGGCAAATAAAGATCCCTTATTAAAGACCTTAATAAAACATAACTTTTAGTTTAACATTGTACAACAGAAAAAAAAGATAATCTTAAAAACACATAGTTTAAAAACAGAGATAAACTGAGTTTTCTTCTTACGCAGGCACGGACATTCAAACCGCAATGATTACCTGCTCAGATGCAATCTCTTGATCACAGATGCGCTTGAACATGATAAATCACTCTGCTACTGTGCAAAGTCCACACAAAAATGGAGGATACATATCAGACGCAGGTGAGATGATGTTGGATGATCCTTGGAACTACTCCCTCCTTGTATATACTCGAGTATAAGCCGACCCGAGTATAAGCCAAGGCACCTACTTTTGCCAAAAAAATCTAGTGAAGCTTATTGTCTCAAGTATAAGCCGGGTATGTATTGTCCCCTCATCCCTATTATGGTATGCATTGCCTCCTCATCCCTGTCATTGTATGCATGCCTCCCCAGTCCCTGTCATTGTATGCATGGCTCCCCAGTCCCTATCATTGTACGCATGGTTCTCCAGTCCCTGCCTTGGTATGCATGGCTCTCCAGTCCCTGTCCTGGAATGCATGGCTCCCTAGTCCCTGTCCTGGTGTGCATGGCTCCTCAGTCCCTGTCCTGGTGTGCATGGCTCCCCAGTCCCTGTCCTGGTGTGCATTGCTCCCCAGTCCCTGTCATTGTATTCATGGCTCCCCAGTTCCTGTCATTGTATGCATGGCTCCCCAGTCCCTGTTCTGGTATGCATGGCTCCCCAGTCTATGTCCTGGTGTGCATGGCTCCCCAATCCCTGTCCTGGTATGCATGGCTCCCCAGTCCCTGTCATTGTGTGCATGGTTCCTCATTCCCTGTGATTGTAAGAATTGCTCCCCAGTCCCTGTCCTGGTATGCATGGCTCCCCAGTCCCTGTCCTTGTATGCATGGCTCCCCAGTCCCTGTCCTAGTATGCATGGCTCCCCAGTCTCTGTCCTGGTGTGCATGGCTCCCCAGTAGGGTTGAGCGACCTTTACTTTTATAGGATCGGGTCGGGTTTCACGAAACCCGACTTTTTCAAAAGTCGTGTCGAGTGAAATCGGCCGATCCTATAAAAAAGTCGGGGTCGGCCGAAACCCGAAACCCAATGCAGTGCATTGGGTTTCCATGGTTCCCAGGGTCTGAAGGAGAGGAAACTCTCCTTCAGTCCCTGCGATCCATATTTTAGTGTAAAATAAAGAATTAAAATAAAAAATATCGCAATACTTACCCTCTGACGCGCCCTGGTACTAACCGGGAACCTTCTTCCTTCGAATCAGCGCTTCCAGGACCTTGCGGTGACGTCGCGGTGACGTCGCGGCTTGTGATTGGTCACGCGGCCACCCATGTGACCGCTCGCGCGACCAATCAGAAGCCGTGACGTCACCGCGACGTCACCGAAGGTCCTGCAAGCGCTGATTCTTAGGAAGGAAGGCTGCCGGAAAGAAGCAGGGCGCGTCCGAGGGTGAGTATATTCCTATTAGGTATATACTCACCCTCGGACGCGCCCTGCTTCTTTCCGACAGCCTTCCTTCCTAAGAATCAGCGCTTGAAGGACCTTCGGTGACGTCACGGCTTCTGATTGGTCGTTCGAGCGGTCACATGGGCAGCCGCGCGACCAATCACAAGCCGCGACGTCACCGCGACGTCACCGCAAGGTCCTGGAAGCGCTGATTCGAAGGAGGAAGGTTCCCGGTTAGTACCAGGGCGCGTCAGAGGGTAAGTATTGCGATATTTTTTATTTTAATTCTTTATTTTACACTTAAATCTGAATTCCGATACCAATTCCCGATATCTTAAACATATCGGGAATCGGTATCGGAATTCCGATTCCAGATTCAAAAGATCGCCGACTTCATGGCCGACCCCACACAGGGGTCGGGTCGGGTTTCATGAAACCCGACCTTGCCAAAAGTCGGCGACTTTTGAAAATTTTCGACCCGTTTCGCTCAACCCTACTCCCCAGTCCCTGCCCTATGTGCATTGATACCCAGTCCCTGTTATTTTATGCATGGCTCCCCAGTCCCTGTCATTGTATGCATGGCTCCTCAGTTCCTGTCATTGTATGCATGGATCCCCAGTCCCTGTTGGGGTATGCATGGCTCCCCAGTCCCTGTCATTGTATGCATGGTTCCCCAGTCCCTGTCCTGGTATGCATGGCTCCCCAGTCCCTGTTCTTGTTTGCATCACTCCCCAGTCCCTGTCCTAGTATGCATGGCTCCCAAGTCCCTGTCCTGCTGAGCATGGCTCCTTATCCCCTTATCCCTATGTATGATTCCTGTTAAAAAAAATCATATTTACCTGCCTTCACTTCCTCGGTCGCACTGCATCTTATTCCAGCTTCCTATTGAAGTGGAGAGGAGTGGAGTGCATATTCATTACTTTAATGAGTAGTGCCACATGATCACTCGGCTGGAAGAGCTGCAGGCGCCGGCGGCCGGAAAGAGATGCAGTGCCAGCACCGAGGGGGCACCAGTAGGTTAGTATGATGAGTGCTGGAAGTTCGTGGCTGCAGCTGGCACTGTGTGTTATTACAGCAGCGGCACAGGCTTTAGCCACAGCCGCCAGCTCCGCCTCTGTGACCTGCTGCTCCCCCTCCCCCAAAAAATGTGCTCAAAAACTCAGCTTATACATGAGTATATATGGTATATTCAAAAGGCATGTTACACAGGTATCCTGGGTATACCAGGCTTTACTTCCTTCTCCTGAGCCTGTTGCCCTCTATTGTGCTCCACAACAGGTTTTGCAGGTTGCAAGCCATGGGTCAATGACATTATCTCTAGAGACCTATTTAAGGCCCATTGACACGCACTCCTGTATCTTGGGATTGAGTTTCTAGACCTCTGTGTTTGGTGCGCTCCACCTTTTGTTCATACTATGCTGTTCTTGCTTCAATCCCATGTGCTCAATATCATATGAAGGATTTGACGGACAGTAAGTTTTTAGGTTAACCTTTCGACCAAGGCTGGTCTTTGTCAAAACCTCTCTGAAAAAAATAAATAAAAAGTATCAATATACAGTACGATACAAACGTGCTGTACATAAATACACATAAGGGGTAACAATGACAAGAAATGTGCTGATATCAAAAACCCTTTACCAATAAAAACCTCACATATATACAATTATACACAACCCTATGTACAATCTAGCAATATGTTAACCCCTTCATGACCCAGCCTATTTTGACCTTAAAGACCTTGCCGTTTTTTGCAATTCTGACCAGTGTCCCTTTATGAGGTAATAACTCAGGAACGCTTCAACGGATCCTAGCGGTTCTGAGAATGTTTTTTCGTGACATATTGGGCTTCATGTTAGTGGTAAATTTAGGTCAATAAATTCTGCGTTTATTTGTGATAAAAACGGAAATTTGGCGAAAATTTTGAAAATTTTGCAATTTTCACATTTTGAATTTTTATTCTGTTAAACCAGAGAGATTTGTGACACAAAATAGTTAATAAATAACATTTCCCACATGTTTACTTTACATCAGCACAATTTTGGAAACAAAATTTTTTTTTGTTAGGAAGTTATAAGGGTTAAAATTTGACCAGCGATTTGTCATTTTTACAACGAAATTTACAAAACCATTTTTTTTAGGGACCACCTCACATTTGAAGTCAGTTTGAGGGGTCTATATGGCTGAAAATACCCAAAAGTGACACCATTCTAAAAACTGCACCCCTCAAGGTACTCAAAACCACATTCAAGAAGTTTATTAACCCTTCAGGTGCTTCACAGCAGCAGAAGCAACATGGAAGGAAAAAATGAACATTTAACTTTTTAGTCACAAAAATTATCTTTTAGCAACAATTTTTTTATTTTCCCAATGGTAAAAGGAGAAACTGAACCACGAAAGTTGTTGTCCAATTTGTCCTGAGTACGCTGATACCTCATATGTGGGGGTAAACCACTGTTTGGGCGCATGGCAGGGCTTGGAAGGGAAGGAGCGCCATTTGACTTTTTGAATCAAAAATTGGCTCCACTCTTTAGCGGACACCATGTCACGTTTGGAAAGCCCCCGTGTGCCTAAAAATTGGAGCTCCCCCACAAGTGACCCCATTTTGGAAACTAGACATCCCAAGGAACTTATCTAGATGCATAGTGAGCACTTTGAACCCCCAGGTGCTTCACAAATTGATCCGTAAAAATGAAAAAGTACTTTTTTTTCACAAAAAAATTCTTTTAGCCTCAATTTTTTCATTTTCACATGGGCAACAGGATAAAATGGATCCTAAAATGTGTTGGGCAATTTCTCCTGAGTACACCAATACCTCACATGTGGGGGTAAACCACTGTTTGGGCACATGGTAAGGCTCGGAAAGGAAGGAGCGCCATTTGACTTTTTGAATGAAAAATTATTTCCATCGTTAGCGGACACCATGTCGCGTTTGGATAGCTCCTGTGTGCCTAAACATTGGCGCTCCCCCACAAGTGACCCCATTTTGGAAACTAGACCCCCCAAGGAACTTATTTAGATGCCTAGTGAGCACTTTAAACCCTCAGGTGCTTCACAAATTGATCTGTAAAAATGAAAAAGTACTTTTTTTTCACAAAAAAATTATTTTCGCCTCAATTTTTTCATTTTCACATGGGCAGTAGGATAAAATGGATCATAAAATTTGTTGGGCAATTTCTCCCGAGTATGCCGATACCTCATATGTGGGGGTAAACCACTGTTTGGGCACTCGGCAGGGCTCGGAAGGGAAGGCGCGCCATTTGACTTTTTGAATGGAAAATTAGCTCCAATTGTTAGCGGACACCATGTCGCGTTTGGAGAGCCCCTGTGTGCCTAAACATTGGAGCTCCCCCACAAGTGACCCCATTTTGGAAACTAGACCCCCCAAGGAACTTATCTAGATGCATATTGAGCACTTTAAACCCCCAGGTGCTTCACAGAAGTTTATAACGCAGAGCCATAAAAATAAAAAATAATTTTTCTTTCCTCAAAAATGATTTTTTAGCCTGGAATTTCCTATTTTGCCAAGGATAATAGGAGAAATTGGACCCCAAATATTGTTGTCCAGTTTGTCCTGAGTATGCTGATACCCCATATGTGGGGGTAAACCACTGTTTGGGCGCATGGCAGGGCTCGGAAGGGATGGCACGCCATTTGGCTTTTTAAATGGAAAATTAGCTCCAATCATTAGCGGACACCATGTCACGTTTGGAGAGCCCCTGTGTGCCTAAACATTGGAGATCCCCCAGAAATGACACCATTTTGGAAACTAGACCCCCAAAGGAACTAATCTAGATGTGTGGTGAGGACTTTGAACCCCCAAGTGCTTCACAGAAGTTTATAACGCAGAGCCATGAAAATAAAAAAAAAAAATTATTTTCTCAAAAATGATTTTTTAGCCTGCAATTTTTTATTTTCCCATGGGTAACAGGAGAAATTTGACCCCAAAAGTTGTTGTCCAGTTTCTCCTGAGTACGCTGATACCCCATATGTGGGGGTAAATCACTGTTTGGGCACATGCCGGGGCTCGGAAGTGAAGTAGTGACGTTTTGAAATGCAGACTTTGATGGAATGCTCTGTGGGCGTCACGTTGCGTTTGCAGAGCCCCTGATGTGGCTTAACAGTAGAAACCCCCCACAAGTGACCCCATTTTGGAAACTAGACCCCCAAAGGAACTTATCTAGATGTGTGGTGAGCACTTTGAACCCCCAAGTGCTTCATAGAAGTTTATAATGCAGAGCCGTGAAAATAATAAATACGTTTTCTTTCCTCAAAAATAATTATTTAGCCCAGAATTTTTTATTTTCCCAAGGGTTACAGAAGAAATTGGACCCCAAAAGTTGTTGTCCAGTTTCTCCTGAGTACGCTGATACCCCATATGAGGGGGTAAACCACTGTTTGGTCACATGCCGAGGCTCGGAAGTGAAGTAGTGACGTTTTGAAATGCAGACTTTGATGGAATGCTCTGTGGGCGTCACGTTGCATTTGCAGAGCCCCTGATGTGGCTTAACAGTAGAAACCCCCCACAAGTGACCCCATTTTGGAAACTAGACCCCGAAAGTAACTTATCTAGATGTGTGGTGAGCACTTTGAACCCCCAAGCGCTTCATAGAAGTTTATAATGCAGAGCCGTGAAAATAATAAATACGTTTTCTTTCCTCAAAAATAATTATTTAGCCCAGAATTTTTTATTTTCCCAAGGGTTACAGGAGAAATTGGACCCCAAAAGTTGTTGTCCAGTTGCTCCTGAATACGCTGATACCCCATGAGTGGGGGTAAACCACTGTTTGGGCACACGTCGGGGCTCAGAAGGGAAGTAGTGACTTTTGAAATGCAGACTTTGATGGAATGGTCTACGGGTGTCACGTTGCGTTTGCAGAGCCCCTGGTGTGCCTAAACAGTAGAAACCCCCACAAGTGACCCCATTTTAGAAACTAGACCCCCCAAGGAACTTATCTAGATATGTGGTGAGCACTTTGAACCCCCAAGTGCTTCACAGACGTTTACAACGCAGAGCCGTGAAAATAAAAAATCATTTTTCTTTCCTCAAAAATTATGTTTTAGCAAGCATTTTTTTAGATTCACAAGGGTAACAGGAGAAATTGGACCCCAATAATTGTTGCGCAGTTTGTCCTGAGTACACTGATACCCCATATGTGGGGGTAAACCACTGTTTGGGCACACTTCAGGGCTCGGAAGTGAGGGAGCACCATTTGACTTTTTGAATACAAGATTGGCTGGAATCAATGGTGGCGCCATGTTGCGTTTGGAGACCCCTGATGTGCCTAAACAGTGGTAACCCCTCAATTCTAACCCCAACACACCCCTAACCCTAATCCCAACTGTAGCCATAACCCTAATCACAACCCTAACCGCAACACACCCCTAACCACAACCCTAACCCCAACACACCCCTAACCCTAACCACAACCCTAATTCCAACCCTAACCCTAAGGCTATGTGCCCACGTTGCGGATTCGTATGAGATATTTCCGCACCATTTTTGAAAAATCCGCGGGTAAAAGGCACTGCGTTTTACCTGCGGATTTTCCGCGGATTTCCAGTGTTTTTTGTGCGGATTTCACCTGCGGATTCCTATTGAGGAACAGGTGTAAAACGCTGCGGAATCCGCACAAAGAATTGACATGCTGCGGAAAATACAACGCAGCGTTTCCGCGCGGTATTTTCCGCACCATGGGCACAGCGGATTTGGTTTTTCATATGTTTACATGGTACTGTAAACCTGATGGAACACTGCTGCGAATCCGCAGCCAAATCCGCACCGTGTGCACATAGCCTAATTCTAAAGGTATGTGCACACGCTGCGGAAAACGCTGCGGATCCGTAGCAGTTTCCCATGAGTTTACAGTTCAATGTAAACCTATGGGAAACAAAAATCGCTGTACACATGCTGCGGAAAAACTGCACGGAAACGCAGCGGTTTACATTCCGCAGCATGTCACTTCTTTTGTGCGGATTCCGCAGCGGTTTTACAACTGCTCCAATAGAAAATCGCAGTTGTAAAACCGCAGTGAAATGCGCAGAAAATAACGCGGTAAATCCGCCATAAATCCGCAGCGGTTTAGCACTGCGGATTTATCAAATCCGCAGCGGAAAAATCCGCAGAGGACCAGAATACGTGTGCACATACCGAACCCTAACCCTAGCCCTAGCCCTAACCCTACCCCTAGCCCTACCCCTAGCCCTAACCCTACCCCTAACCCTACCCCTACCCCTAGCCCTAACCCTAACCCTAACCCTACCCCTAACCCTACCCCTAACCCTACCCCTAACCCTAACCCTACCCCTAACCCTAACCCTATTCTAACATTAGTGGGAAAAAAAAATTTCTTTATTTTTTTATTGTCCCTACCTATGGGGGTGACAAAGGGGGGGGTCATTTATTATTTTTTTTATTTTGATCACTGAGATAGATTATATCTCAGTGATCAAAATGCACTTTGGAACGAATCTGCCGGCCGGCAGATTCGGCGGGCGCACTGCGCATGCGCCCGCCATTTTGGAAGATGGCGGCGCCCAGGGAGAAGACGGACGGGACCCCGGCTGGATCGGTAAGTATGATGGGGTGGGGGGGGACCACGAGGGGGGGATCGGAGCACGGGGGGGGATCGGAGCACGGGGGGAGGAATCGGAGCGCGGGAGGAGTGGAATGGAGCACGGGGGGGCTGGAATGGAGCACGGGGGGGCTGGAATGGAGCACGGGGGGGTGGAACCGAGCACCGGGGGGGGTGGATCGGAGTGCAGGGGGGGTGATTGGAGCACGGGGGGGTGATTGGAGCACGGGGGGAGCGGACAAGAGCACGGGGGGGAGCGGAGCACTGGACGGAGGGGAGCCGGAGCAGTGTACCGGCCAGATCGGGGGGCTGCGGGGGCGATCGGTGGGGTGGGGTGGGGGCACATTAGTATTTCCAGCCATGGCTGATGATATTTCAGCATCGGCCATGGCTGGATTGTAATATTTCACCCGTTATAATAGGTGAAATATTACAAATCGCTCTGATTGGCAGTTTCACTTTCAACAGCCAATCAGAGCGATCGTAGCCACGAGGGGGTGAAGCCACCCCCCCTGGGCTAAACTACCACTCCCCCTGTCCCTGCAGATCGGGTGAAATGGGAGTTAACCCTTTCACCCGGCCTGCAGGGACGCGATCTTTCCATGACGCCGCATAGGCGTCATGGGTCGGATTGGCACCGACTTTCATGACGCCTACGTGGCGTCATGGGTCGGGAAGGGGTTAAAGGGACCCTGAAAGGTGTCCCTGGAAATACATTTCCTAAAGAACTAAGAGAAGCAGGTGAACCATGAAGACGGAGGCTGAATCTGCATTAAAGGGACTCTGTCAACCCCTCCAGCCGTTATAAACTAAAAGAGCCACCTTGTGTAGCAGTAATGCTGCATTCTAACAAGGTGGCTCTTTTAGTTTTTGGTGCAGTTATTGCCAAAATAAAGCGGTTTATAATTTCGCCAAAAAAACTTTCTTTATACAGGGAGGCAGGTCTTAACCCCCCTGCTGGAAATGCCACACTGCCGTCACTCAAATCTTCTGGGGCGTCGGGCGCCGTCCCCTCCGCGCTGTTTTCCCATGAAATCTGGCACCTGTTTAGTACTGGCTGGTGCAGGCACAATAGTAATATGGTGGGCATAACAGTCAAGATTAAATGTGAAATTAAATATAAAAATGAAAATAAAGGAAAAAATAAAAAATTTTATTTTTTCCTTTATTTTCATTTTAACCCCTTACTGACCTCGGACGGGATAGTACGTCTGAGGTCAGCTCCCCTGCTTTGATGCAGGGCTCCGCAGTGAGCCCGCATCAAAACCGGGACATGTCAGCTGTTTTGAACAGCTGACATGTGCCCGCAATAGCGGCAGGTGAAATCGCGATTCACCCGCCGCTATTAACTAGTTAAGTACCGCTGTCAAACGCAGACAGTGGCATTTAACTACCGCATCCGGCCGGGCGGCCGGAAATGAGCGCATCGCCGACCCCCGTCACATGATCGGAGGTCGGCGATGCTTCTCCATTGTAACCATAGAGGTCCTTGAGACCTCTATGGTTACTGATCGCCGGTGGCTGTGAGCGCCACCCTGTGGTCGGTGCTCACAGCACACCTGATTTTCTACTACATAGCAGCGAACAGCAGATCGCTGCTATATAGCAGAGGTGATCGGGTTGTGCCGGCTTCTAGCCTCCTATGGAGGCTATTGCAGCATGGCAAAAGTTAAAAAAAAAAGTTAAAAAAAATGGGAAAAAAATAAAAAAAATATAAAAGTTTAAATCACCCCCCTTTCGCCCCAATCAAAATAAATCAATAAAAAAAAAATCAAATCTACGCATATTTGGTATCGCCGTGTTCAGAATCGCCCGATCTATAAAAAAAAGCATTAACCTGATCGCCAAACGGCGTAACGAGAAAAAAAATCGAAACGCCAGAATTTTGTTTTTTTGGTCGCCGCGACATTGCATTAAAATGCAATAACGGGCGATCAAATGAACGTATCTGCACCGAATTGGAATCATTAAAAATGCCAGCTCAGAAAGCAAAAAATAAGCCCTCAACCGACCCCAGATCATGAAAAATGGAGACGCTACGAGTATCGGAAAATGGCACTTTTTTTTTTTTTTTTTTTTTTTTAGCAAAGTTTGGAATTTTTTTTCACCACTTAGGTAAAAATAACCTAGACATGTTAGGTGTCTATGAACTCCCTTACACTATGGCCGGTCCGAATAACTATAGCAATTGTTACCATCCACCTCTCGTGTCTCCCCTTTTCCTCATAGTTTGTAAGCTTGTGAGTAGGGCCCTCACTCCTCCTGGTATCTGTTTTGAACTGTATTTCTGTTATGCTGTAATGTTTATTGTCTGTACAAGTCCCCTCTAGAATTTGTAAAGCGCTGCGGAATATGTTGGCGCTATATAAATAAAAATTATTATTATTATTATTATTATATTAGTGACCTGGAGAATCATAATGGCAGGTCAGTTTTAGCATTTAGTGAACCTAGCAAAAAAGCCAAACAAAAAACAAGTGTGGGACTGCACTTTTTTTGCAATTTCACTGCACTTGGAAATTTTTTCCCATTTTCTAGTACACGACATGGTAAAACCAATGATGTCGTTCAAAAGTACAACTCGTCCCGCAAAAAATAAGCCCTCATGTGGCCATATTGACGGAAAAATAAAAAAGTTATGGCTCTGGGAAGGAGGGGAGCGAAAAACAAACACGGAAAAATGGAAAATCCCAAGGTCATGAAGGGGTTAATATTTAATTTCACTGCGCTGCTTCTCATTATGGCCAAACCAGCTTGCATATAGAAACCTAGTAGCTGGGTCTTCTTAAACACACTGTGCATGCGCATAGCCTTCTCTCCCAGACGTGCAGACGCAGTATGAGGACGTTCGCACTTCGGCATGTCAGCCCTCTCTCCTAGCTACGGGGTTGTAGCGCTGTATTGCGCATCCCCGGAAATGACATCAGACGCCACTAGGTTAAAAGTCCGGCAGCGTCCCCACTCCACACTGCATCACCAATGAGACGGACAAAGCGTTCCTGGACTCCCACATATACCGGTAATTATATGGGTGCTTACAGACCCTTATCTTTCCTATTTCATCCTTCCTTTATCTAAAATATCCTCTATTTCCTACAGCCCAGACCAGACTTTTTCTCCTTGGCACACCCCTTACCTTTGTTAAAAGGTTAGTGCCCTAATCTATACTACTTAGATTTATGTATGTCTGGGATATAGACTTAGGTATTGTGTAGACTGGTTTATCCCGTGTATTGAGGATATTACTCTGTCTTTCCCATGTACCACCCACCCCCTTAATGTAGTAAGGGAGTGTCTAATGTGTAGGGTCATGACTGTTTTCCTTCTAGGCTGTTGCCATATGCTTTCCATACGTCAAAACAAAAAATCAAAACAGAAATGAAAAATGCAGTTGTGTATATATGGACATGTATTTGGATATGCTATTTTTTGTCTTAATGCAGATTCGGCCTCCGTCTTCATGGTTCACCTGCTTCTCTTAGTCCTTTAGGAAATGTATTTCCAGGGACACCTTTCAGGGTCCCTTTAACGTATTGCTAGATTGCACATAGGGTTGTATATAATTGTATATATGTGAGGTTTTTATTGGTAAAGGGTTTTTGATATCAGCACATTTCTTGTCATTGTTACCACTTATGTGTATTTATGTACAGCATGTTTGTATCGTATATTGATATTTTTTATTTATTTTTTCGGAGAGGTTTTGACAAAGACCAGCCATGGTCGAAACGTTAACCTAAAAACTTACTGTCCGTCTAATCCTTCATATGATATTGAGCACATGGTGATGACTGTACGCGCAAATAAAAGAGCAACTTTTGCATAAATCCTCAAGTCTTATGTGTGCGGCTGCTTTTCCATTAACATAGTGACTGTCAGTTCAGCCAGCACCTTCCGCTCCAAGAATACAGTGTGCACCACATTTCTTCAGTCTTGCTTCAATCCCTGCTGGGTACCATTTAATCCATTCTACTGCACCTGAGATTCCAGAGTGTAACAAGTCACTGTCCATGTGCCTTCCAGCTTTCTGTATCAACACCCAGAGGTCGTGTTCCCACCCGGACCTGGGGCTTAGTGGATCCACCTCACCTGAAAAACCATTGCCATTTAGCTGGTTCTGCAAAGCTGTAACATTTGCATGTGTACACGCTCCACCCACGCCAGCTATGTCTACTAGGCGGTGCAGCGTTAAGTCCGAAGTTGCTGCTGGGCAGCATAAGAGCTCCTCAGATAAATCTTAGGCCTGCTGGATGTTTTCACTTTCAGTTCTCCATTTTGTTTGGCACTTCAGGGGTCAACCTTGATTCATTTTCTGCTGGAGCCATGGGCAAGGTTCCTGGCTCTTTAAACCCTCAGCAATGTGGCCGTGGCTGCCAGTTATAGCTTTGTCTTCAGCCTCGCTACATGGTTGTGTCATTCTGCTGTTTTTGAGTACCTTCTGTTGATTGCCCCCGACATGTTTTCTAATGATTCTGCTCTTGTTCCTTGATTTCCTGTTTTTTTTGGTGTGGCTTTCCTGACCTTGCCTTACCTGTCTGTACTGCTGGTCTGCCATCAGGCAGTTCTGTACGTTACACAAGTCCTCCAAACCTTCATATGTCCAATCAGATGGGTAATCTAAAAATCTCATATATGAGAATATAGTATATGAAAAACATAAGTGTCAGCGAATGTCCTACAAGATGTTGAATGAATAGTAATTGGATTCTCAGATGCTGCTTTCCGCTTTTGTTATTGTTACTCTTAACTACTTGCATTAGCGCTGTGCAATCATTGCACTCCGACATGATCATTTATTTATGGACAGAATTGGTTTACATTGACACTTAAATACTACATCTTATTAAGGGTAACTATGTTACTGAATTGTATAGATTCCTTTCTTTGAAGCTTGCCATGATAGATAACTGTCATGATCACTTTGTTGCTGATACCTACTGAACTGTGCATTGCTGTAAAATTGCTTGCCTGTCAGTGTAATGCTTGTTATATGTTTTCAATAAAACTAATTTGAAAACAAAAAAAAATTTAAATTCCCTTTAGGATACAGTCACACAGCAATATGTTTCACAGAATCATAGAATGTTAGAGTTGGAAGGGACCTCCTGAGTCATCTGGTCTAACCCCCTGCTCAATGCAGGATTCATAAACCATATCAGACAGATGTCTGTCCAGCCAATATTTTGCATGTACTAGGACCACCCCTTCTCAATCTGAATGTTTGCTTGTTTGGCCCTGAAAAATAAAAACACCTACAGTATATTCACCTTTGGTGTCAGCACCGTTCCACTCGCGTTCCTGGGGCTGTCTATGATTTGACTTTTTATTACAGCCAAATTACACCTCTACATTTGTTGAGGCTAATAGGTTACAATCTTCAGGTTAATAAAATTATGAAGGTTTGTGGCGCAGTACTGAACGTACACCACTAAGGAGAAAATTGACTTTATTTCTGCCAGGAACCAATTGTTTTTGGTCATGCTGGCACGCCTACGGTCTCTGCTCAGAGAACGAAGAGTAGCAGCTGTAAGTATTCCCCCACACTGACTGGCAGCCAGCACTGCAGCGCATCAGTACATAGCCAGCTGTCAATCAGTCCTATAGCGTGCCTATAGCCGCCTCTCTCAGTGCTGTGAGCGGTGACTGTAAGATTCTGAGTGATATGGGTCTACATCCCGTAATTTTGTTATGGAGACATTAGCAGCGATCACTGTAAAATCATAATTATAATTATAATAATTTGAACAATTTTCTCCAGCTGTAAAAAATATCACAAATGCATCTAATTATTTTTAAGGACTGTTCAGGAATATCTGGACGGTTGGCAACCCTGGACTGATCACAATTATTGAAGGGCACTGTCAACCTTTCATTTTTCAGATGGACGAACAATTAAAGTATCTCTACTCTAAACTCTTTTTTTTCTCTGCAACTACTGTGGATTGGCTCCCACAAGCAGGTAATCCAGGCAGGCAATGGATGGACAGTAGTGTATGGCATAGTGATTACTGACAAAAAAAAGTCTGCCTCCAATGGTCACTACTTTCATAAATGGTCACAACTTTTATAAGCTTTCTACTACAAATTCAATATTCATATATTTACTATGTAAAACCTCAAAAAATGAATTATTGCAAGATTGTTAGTGATTGCCTTTTTGGAACGATAATATTTTGTACCAAATATGATTTATTGTTACTTAAGTGGTAGAAACCATGGTAGACCTAAGATTGAAGGAGCCATTGTTCTCTTTCAAGAGATAAACAGCTTTCATCTTATAAGAAAATGTTAGTTTTTTTGCACACTATCTCAGTAGATCTTTTGTCTTGAACATACTTTTGGATGCTGCAAAATGTTTAAATGCAAATCTTCTTACTTTTGCTAATTCCTAACATATATTTTCTTTATGTCCTTTCTAGCTTTGAAAATTTTGTCAAGAAAATACAAGGATTGAATTCTTTTTTTTTTTTGGAGGAATGCAATGAATATTCTGTGAAGAAGACCTATCAAGGAGCAACTGAAGTGGTCTTTTACTCTCTCGTAGGGCTAACATTTTTCACAAATCTTTCCGTATTCTAAAAACTTATTCTGGAAACTTCCTTTTTTAAATTTATAATGTTTGGAAGAAACCCTTGGTACTAATTTTAAGTGAAATAATATTGGTGTCTTTCCATGCAAGTGCCAAGGATCTAGCACATATTTAGATGTCACTTGGCTGACTTGTAAAGGTATTGTGGAATCTGAAGAATACAGTGATTGAGACCAGTTGGGTCAATGCTAAAGACATTCATCAAATGTGGAATTACTCTCAATAATTGATCTATCTAAATATGCTGTGTGACGGTGATATGGATTTACTATAGAAAATGTCTGCAAATATGGAAAGCACCAGTAGCAGGAGCTATGGACCTGCCAATCTTACAATTTATTGGGGCAAACTCAACAGCTCCAACTCCAGCTCAGAGTTCACTGGTGTCCAACTCATACAGTCATACAAGCCACTCATCATACCATGCTACACTTTAGTAGTACTGATTGGAATATTTGGGAACTACCTGCTTTTGTATGTTATCTGGAGAACCAAGAAGATGCACAATGTCACCAATTTCTTTATTGGAAATCTTGCTTTTTCAGACATGCTTATGTGTGCCACATGTGTGCCCTTTACTCTTGCTTATGCCTTCAACTCCCAAGGCTGGGTTTTTGGCAAGTTTATGTGTTACTTTGTGTTCCTGATACAGCCAGTAACAGTCTACGTCTCCGTCTTCACCTTGACAGCCATTGCTGTGGACAGGTAACAAACCCTCACGTCTCTTCCTAATCTGCTTTAAGCATTCATTTTGCAATGTCAGAAAATTTTAATATCATGCAATTACCACCTCAGAAGGTTTCACAATGATGTTTTCTTCAGCAACATAAATGACCTACAGTATGTGCTCTAAATTGTATCTGGTTCTTATATTTTCTTGACTCCCTAGTTCAAATATATTTTCCTAAGAAAGTAAACGAAGGATAATAGAAATCTGCATTGTGAGATAATTTCACAAGACATTTTTCAAAATTTTCAAATATTTTGCAGAACTTAAAGAGAACCTGTCAGCACGATTTTGTAATGTAATATAAAGACATGGCTGTAATGGCGCTGTAATACTGATTACATGGGAAAGAAATCCGCTTTGTTGATCTTTAATCCTTATTTGACGTTTTCTGCTGATTAAGTTTCGGTGCACAGGGGCCGTACTGTGCACCAGGTCCTCTCCTTCCTGTCTGTGATCGCTCAACCCCTCTGCCAGCCTCCAGTCTCTGAATGACCTGCCTCCTCCGTTTTAATTATCAGCAGTCTAAGACCAGAGGCGGGTGGATTTAAAAAACAATACCAATTTTCACATGGATTCTGCACTGCAAAATATGCAACATGGTTTGAGATTTAGTTAAACATCATCCACATTGCTGTTATTGTAATGTGCTGTGGATCCTGCATGCATAAAATATGCATAAAATCTCCTGCCAACCACTTATCCTAAGGGTGCTTTCACATTGCGTTTTTGTCCACGTAAAGTGGTCCCGTCAGGGGTTGCATCCAGACCCCCCACCACCCACCCCCGAAAAATTGTATTTTGTGCGCATTTGCCAATGGGACCAAAGACTATAATTCTGCTGGCAGAGGCACATGTGCTCTGTTGTGCACCATTTTCAGGCATATATGCCTACTGAAGGCTGACAGTCTACTATGTCTGAGTGTCCACCTCCAGTAGGCATATATGCATGGTACACAACAGAGCACATGTTGACTCTGTTAGCACTATTATAGACTCATTGGCTCATACGCCCCGAATCCCATTTTGCTGGGACTTCGGATGCAAGCCCCAACAGGACCACTGAACGGGGACAGGAACAGAATGTGAAAGTGGCCTTAGTTAGAACAATGCATGGAATGCTCACCACCAGATTTCCATTTAGCAGTACAGTCAAATGGGGCATCAGAGCTCCAGGGTGACAGTACGTGGAGTATGACCACATTAGTAAAAGGTGCAGGTCCGGAACATATGAAATCTTAACAATTGTCGGGGGACTCGACCACTTTTCAAACCATGATGCCTTGTCTGGGGACTGCTTGAGGAAACAGGAAAGTGAAAACCCCTAAGTGGTGACAGGTCCATAAGCAATTTATCTTTTTATAATCTGCTCTTGTTTTTTACCTGGTGCCTTTTTTTCTCATTCATATTTATATTGAGTACAAATTGAATCTTACGTAACCTCTGGAGTCACCTGAGATTTATACTGACTTTTATGGCAAATCAATGGTTATGCGAACTAAATGGAAAATATTTAGAAATTCAATTGTGTAGAATGATCTTAAGTGACTTTTTATGAAATGTTTTGGCATAAAATATAGTCCCTACTCCCTACTTGATTAATATGGCTGATTGAACAGTGACTGCATATAATTAAGCATAAAAGCAATTAATTACTTTTACCATGTAGATGTCAAGTGACACCAGTTGTATTCAGTCTCACTATTGTCCATAACCTGTTGTCAGCCTTCGGGTAAAGAACCATCAAGCACACAAGTTGAAGTCATAGAAGTATTTAGCTCAATTTATGATTGACAATCATCTTGATGACTTCAACCACAGACCAACTTTACATAATGAGCAACTTGGCTTTTTGAAGTTTTCACTTAATGCTGAGCTGGTAGTGACCTATTAACTGGAAAAGGCAACATTTTGATTCTTTGCTTCATAGTGTTAAAAAAGAAAAAATCTAGAATCACTATTTCTTTTGCACATTCTACCTAACAAAAAGTGTAATAACACATGATCAAACTGTAGTATGCATTACAAAATGGCAATTTATGTTTTGCAATTTTCAAAATGTTCATTGTTATGCCCTTCAACCATAGTTATATCACACAAAATAGTTAATCAACAACATTTCCCACATGTCTACTTTACATGAGAACAATTTTTGAAACATAATTTTTCTTTGTTAGGACTAGGGTTGAGCGACCTTTACTTTTATAGGATCGGATCGGGTTTCACGAAACCCGACTTTCTCAAAAGTCGGGTCGAGTGAAATCGGTCGATCTTATAAAAAAGTCGGGGTCGGGGTCGGCCGAAACCCGAAACTCAATGCATTGCAATGGGTTACTATGGTTCCCAGGGTCTGAAGGAGAGGAAACTCCTTCAGGCCCTGGGATCCATATTTAAGTGTAAAAGAAAGAATTAAAATAAAAAATATTGCTATACTCACCCTCTCACGCGCCCTGGTACTAACCGCCAATCTTCCTACCTTAGAATCAGCGCTTGAAAGACCTTCGGTGACGTCGCGGCTTGTGATTGGTCGCGCGACGGCCCATGTGACCGCTCACGCGACCAATCACAAGCCGCGACGTCACCGAAGGTCCTTCAAGCGCTGATTCTTAGGAAGGAAGGCTGCCGGAAAGAAGCAGGGTGCGTCTGAGGGTGAGTATATTCTTATTAGGTATATACTCACCCTCGGACGCGCCCTGCTTCTTCCCGGCAGCCTTCCTTCCTAAGAATCAGCGCTTGAAGGACCTTCGGTGAAGTCGCGGCTTGTGATTGGTCGCGTGAGCGGTCACATGGGCCGTCGCGCGACCAATCACAAGCCGCGACGTCACCGAAGGTCTTTCAAGCGCTGATTCTAAGGAAGGAAGACTGCCGGTTAGTACCAGGGCGTGTCAGAGGGTGAGTATAGCAATATTTTTTATTTTAATTCTTTCTTTTACACTTAAATATGGATTCCGATACCGATTTCCGATATTGCAAACATATCGGAACTCGGTATCGGAATTCCGATACCAGATTCAGAAGATCGCCGACCTCATGGCCAACCCCACACAGGGGTCGGGTCGGGTTTTATGAAACCCGACCTTGCCAAAAGTCGGCGACTTCTGAAAATTACCGACCCGTTTCGCTCAACCCTAGTTAGGACGTTAGAAGGGAAAAAAGTTGACCAGCGATTTCTCATTTTTCCAACAAAATTTACAAAACCATTTTTTTTAGGGACCACATCACATTTGAAGTGACTTTGAGGGGTCTACATGACAGGAAATACCCAAAAGTGACACCATTTTTAAAAACTTCACCCCTCAAGGTGCTCAACACCACATTCAAAAAGTTTGGAGAGCCCCTGATGTGCCTAAACAGTGGAAACCCCCCACGAGTTATGCCATTTTGGAAACTAGACCCCTCAAGGAATGTATTTAGATGTGTGGTGAGCATCTTGAACCCCAATGTGCTTCACAGATATTGAGAACGTTGAGCGGTGAAAATATAAGAATCAAATTTTTCTTACAAAAATGTTTTTAGCCCCCATTTTTTTATATTCACAAGGCTAACAGAAGACATTGCACCATAAAATTTGTTGTGCAAGTTCTCCTTAGTACGCCGATAGCCAATATTTGGGGGAAAACTACTGTTTGGGCATACAGCAGGGCTCGAAAGGGAAGGAGATCCATTTGACTATTTGGATTGAACTGAATATGCTGGAATCCTTAGTGGATGCCATGTCGCGTTTGGAGAGTCCCTACAGTAGAAACACCTCACCAGTGACCACATTTTGGAAACTAGACACCTCAAGGAATGTATCTTGATGTGTGGTGAGCACTTTGAACCCGCAGGTGCTTCACAGAAAGTTATTATGTTGAGCAGTGAAAATAAAAAAAAAAAATCACATTTTTGCTACAAGAAGTTTTTAGCTGTGAAAATATAAGAATCAAATTTTTCTTACAAAAATGTTTTCAGCCCCCATTTTTTATTTTCACAAGAATAACAGGAGAAAATGCACCATACAATTTTTTTATGCAATTTCTCCTGAGTGCATCAATACCCGCATATATGGTCAAAATCTACTTTTGAGGCACAGTGCAAAGTTCAGAAGGGAAGAAGCACCATATCGGAGTTCAGATTTTGCTGGAATGGTTTGAGGATGCCATGTTATATTGGCAGAGCCCCTGAGGTGCCAGAACAGCCAAAAAAAAACATAAGTGACATCATTTTACAATCTCTCAATGGATTCATGTAGGGGTGCAGTGAACATGATGACAACACATGTGCCTCACAGAAATTTATACCATTTATACCATTACTGTTGAAGGAAGCATGATTATATTTTTAAAATGTTGTTTTTGTCAGAATATTTTAAATTTTTATAAGGGCTGATAGGAAAAAATTGACTACTCAGTTTGTTGTGCAATTTCTCCTGATTGTGCCAATAGCCTACATACAATTGGGAATTACTTTTCATGCACAGTACAAAACTCAGAAGGGAAGGAGTGCCATATTATAGTGCAGATTGTACTGATATGATTTGCAGGTGCTATGAGCCACTGGGCCATTTTACAAACTAAACTTCTCAATGAATTCATCTAAGGGCGCAGTTACCATATTGACACCACAGGTGTATCACAGAGTTTTATACCATTGGGCAGTGAAGAAAAAATACTTTCATTTTTGCCACAAAAATTTGTTTTAACCCTAGATTTTACATTTTCACAATGGGAAATGGGTAAAAATGGCACCCAGATTTGACACACAATTTCTGCTGAACGTGAAAATACCCCTTATGTTGCTGTACAATACTGCTTAGCAATGCGTCGAGACTCAGGATGGATGGAGCACTATTTTCCTTCTGGTGCGCCGATTTTTCTAGAATAGTTTGCAGACTCCATATACAGAGCCCCTAAGTGCTAGAAGAGCAAAATAGCTCACTCTTATCCCCAAACATGTGAACGCTAAATGTGGTTTAGATGCATTGTGGGACTCAGAATTGAGGGGTGCATTTGGATTTGGGAGTACAGAATTCACTGGATTTCATTTGGAGCCATAGTGCTTTTCCAGTGCCTTTGTACTCTTAGTAAAGTAGGAGCCCACTATATTTCTGTTAACAGATGACAGACCTGAGCGGAGACTTGCTTTTTTGTGGATTGAGTTGAAGCTTTAACCCTCCGTCACATACAATATTCGGACTAACGAGTTCACATACAATGTGCCTGTCAGGCGCCTGCTGGAAAAATACCTATAATATCTAATGTTTGCAATTTCAGTGCTCTAAAAGTGATCAGTGACCTTCATAGGGATGTAATAAAAGAGACTACACATAATCAGTTGCAAAAAAAAACATTTACTTAACATAAAACTAATAACTATGAAATACAAACTTTTCAAAACTCCCGCCAAATAGTCCCCAGTTCGACTCTCTCAAAAAAATGTACAAAGAAAATTTTTGAACACAAACTTAATTTTAAGGTACCTTAAGTACTATTAAAAACATATTCAATCAGAAGTAGATGCTGAGGTTTCCCCAGAAAAGTCACACTTGCAGAGCAAATAGCAAGAATTACTCACCATTTTTGCATGTGTCAGGCAAATTGCTTTATGACACTTGAGACATTCATAATTTGAAAGCCTTCTGGTTCCGCTTTCCGTTTGGCAGGTGGTGCATCTCCTTCTTTTGTGAGGTGATGCAGATGGTGACTTTTCACCATCATCTTCTGGGCGGAACCTTTTGAGCTTAACTTGAAGGCGAGAGGGGATACCGATTGTTTTCACGCTTCTCCTGCGTAGCTCTCCAAGTACTAGTTCATGGGCCAATTTTTTCAGATACAATCGTCTACGGAGTGGTTCAAGCTTGTTTTCAAGATAAATTACTTGTGAATTTATACCACCCAAATTCAACATAGCAAAAAATATGACCATTGGCCAGCGTTTGATGTTTCTGCTGATGTTGAAAGTGGAGCAAATCTGATCTGCTGTATCCACACCCCCTTTGGTGGCATTGTAAAATGTAATTATCTCCGGGTTTTTTTCTGCCCCAGTCCCAGGATCGATGGCAGCATCATCATGAAGTGTTGATAGAAGAAGTACGATTTTTTTGGCATGTGGTACATAGGAAACTAAAGCCTTTCCATTATGGAATGCAAACATACTGCTGTACTGTTGTCTCTCTTTCACACTTACAAACTGTGGCGGCAATTCCCTTTTGTTTTTTCTTACAGTTCCCACATATGACAGCTTCTGAATTTTCAGATAATCAATCAGATCACAACTTGTAAACCAATTGTCAGCTGTAATATTGCGACCCGATCCAAATAAGGGTTCAGCCAGTCTTTTTACAACATCAATGGGTTTGTTGCTCACACAGTAAGGACCTTCTGGTTGTTTTCCTGCATAAACTTCCAGGTTGTAAGTGTAGGTCTTACTGGCATCAACAAGGGCATAAATTTTTATTTCATATTTGTTTGGCTTTGATGGAATATATTGACGAAAGGCACATCTACCACGAAAACCAGGGAGCATTTCGTCAATAGTGAGATTCTCTCCAGGGTAATAACTTTGTTTACAGTTTACAACAAATCTTTGAAATATATCACGAATTGGAGCAAGTCGGTCATGTGTTTTGCGTTCGGTTCGGGTAGTTCTGTCGTCAAACCGAAGGCAACGAATTAGAATCTTGAATCTGTTTATGGACATAACAAGGCTAAATTTTTCAACTCCATCCCCATCTTTACCCCAAAGTTCCTCCAGACTTTGTCTATTTGCCCTATAAGCTCCTGCAAGGTACAGTAATCCAAAAAAAGCACGCAGTTCTATTTCATCTGTGGGCTTGATGGTTCTGTTGCAGATGTACTTGTCCTTTATAATGTCTATATATTGGTTGGTATATGTGACAATAGAGTCCAGAATGTCATCTGTAAATATACTGTTCCAGCATTCAACTGCAGTTTTTGCATTACGTGCAGTTCCTATTACTGCAGGAAGGTGAGTAATAATGTTTAAAGGTTCCCTACGTTTTTTCTGGAATGGCTTCTTGTTCCATTTAGTATTTTTATCTTTTCCAATATAATATGATCCAACTTCTTCATCCTCACCACTGTCACCATCTTGCTCTGTTTCAGAATCCAGGACACATTCTTCCACCTCATCATGAGAATCAATCTCACTTTCCTCTCCTAAATCCTCATTCAGTGTGAGGTCTCTATCATCTAACAGCATGTTTGTTACTTCCTCAACATCAAGTTGTTTGGATAAATTGTACATTTTCCTCTCCATTTCAGCAGATAATCTGAAGCAATAGAAGGAATATGTTAGGGAACTACTGTATATGCCTGAGCAGCACACTTTCTTTTATAAAATCTCCCTTATTTCTATGAAATATCCTCACATTTTGTGCTATACATTCATAAAACAAGCTAAATAAACTATTGTGATGAATAAAAACATAAAATACCAACCTTACTGAATGTGACGTATTCACATACAATGAGCCTGAGAGATCTGTGCAGCTATATCCTCTCCCCTGAAGCTCTGAAATCCAACTGTGATATCAGGTTTCACAGACCTTCAAGAGACAGGAGACTACCTGGAGGGAGGGGGTTTCCTCACAATCTGGTGAGGAAGGAGAAATGAAAGTAAAAGAGAAGCGCCTGTCAGATCAGTTGTATGTGACGGAGGGTTAATTGGGAACATTTTAAGTAATATTTGGGATCACATTTATCCGGCACTCTACGCTGAGCACTTACTGTATATTGAGGTTACCATATAAATTTAAGATTGATGTGATTCACATGAAATCCTGAGGGAGCCATTCACTAGAATGAGGCAGACGAGTTACTCTGAACTCCGCCTGGCCTCTGTTCAGCAGTTTCCTTCTTGTCAGTGGTGCACAAAACTGTGGCCAATGGCACTTTTGTGCACACCTGAAAAGACGGACATCGCCGGATAACAGGTCAGACAGCATCCTCAGTGCCTCCATCTGCCACGTTATCTTCAGCCAGAGGTTCCATGTGAATCAAGTATTTCAGAGATTTACACGGAAACTTCAGTGTAAGCACTCAGTGAAGAGCGCAGGATAAATGTGTGCTGAGCATTACTGCGTTTTTTTGCGAGACAGAATGAACAAATCAACAGCAGGTGAAGAATTTGTTTTATTTACTTTTTATGCCGTTCCTCATGTGGTATAAGTGATAAGGCGACTTTATTCTTTGGGTTGGTGCAATTACAGTGATACCATATTAATATAGTTTTCTTTTATGTTTGACTGATGTCACACACTAAAAGACGCATTTGTTTGCAAAAAATAGGTTTTGCATTACCATATTTTGAGAGCTATAATTTTTCCATATTTTTGCCGACAGAGTCATGTGAGAGCTTAATTTTTGTTGGACGAGTTCAAATTTTTATTGGTACTATTTTTGGGCACATAATGTTTTTTGATCACTTTCTATTCTGATTTTTGGTAAGCAAGATGAACAAAAACCAGTAATTCAGGAATTGTGATTTTAGGGAATTTTTATGCCGTTCCGCGTGTGGTAAAATTGATAAGGCAGCTTTATTCTTCAGGTCAGTATGATTACAGCCATACCTCTTTTATCTACACTGCTCAAAAAATAAAGGGAACACTTAAACAACAGAATATAACTCCAAGTAAATCAAACTTCTGTGAAATCAAACTGTCCACTTAGGAACCAACACTGTTTGACAATCAATTTCGTTGTGCAAATGGAATAGACAACAGATATAAATTATTGGCAATTATCAAAACACACTCAATAAAGGATTGGTACGACAGGTAGGGATCACAGACCACATCTCAGTACCAATGCTTTCTGGCTAATGTTTTGGTCACTTTTGAATGTTGGTTGTACTTTCACACTCGTGGTAGCATGAGACGGACTCTACAACCCACACAAGTGGCTTAGGTAGTGCAGCTCATCCAGGATGGCACATGAATGTGAGCTGTGGCAAGAATGTTTGCTGTGTATGTCAGCGTAATGTACAGGGGCTGGGGGCACTACCAGGAGACAGACTAGTACACCAGGAGACGTGAAGGGGGTCGTAGGAGAGCAACAAGCCAGCAGCAGGACTGCTACCTCAGCCTTTGTGCAAGAAGGAACCGATGGAGCACTGCCAGAGCCCTGCAAAATGACCTCCAACAGGCCACAAATGTGTATTTGTCTGCACAAACGTTGGAAACCAACTCCATGAGGATGGTCTGAGTGCCCGACATCCACAGATGGGGGTTGTGCTCACAGCCCAACACCGTGCCGGAGGATTGGCATTTGCCACAGAACACAAGGATTGGCAAATTCGCCACTGGTGCCCTGTGCTCTTCACAGATGACAGCAGTTTCACACTGAGCACATGTGACAGACGTGACAGAGTCTGGAGGCGCCGTGGTCAGTGATCTGCTGCCTGCAACATCCTTCAGCATGACGGGTTTGGCAGTGGGTCAGTAATGGTGTGGGGTGGCATTTCTTTTGAGGGCCGCACAGCCTTTCATGTGCTTGCCAGAGGTAGCCTGACTGCCATTAGGTACCGAGATAAGATCCTCAGACCATATGCTGGTGCCAGACCTCATGTGGCTGGAGTGTGTCAGCAGTTCCTGCAAGATGAAGGCATTGAATCTATGGACTGGCCCACCAATTGCTTTAGTCCAGGTCTGGAAGGAGATCCGTCAGGAGACCTACCGAGATGACTATATGCTGGTGCCAGACCTCATGTGGCTGGAGTGTGTCAGCAGTTCCTGCAAGATGAAGGCATTGAAGCTATGGACTGGCCCGCCAATTGCTTTAGTCCAGGTCTGGAAGGAGATCTCTCAGGAAACCATCCACTGCCTCATCAGGACAATGCCCAGGCATTGTAGGGAGGTCATGCAGGCACGTGAAGGCCACAGACACTACTGAGCATCATTTCCTTGTCTTGAGGCATTTCCACTGAAGTTGGATCAGTCTGCAATTTGATTTTCCTCTTTGATTTTGAGCATCATTCCATCTCCAGACCTCCGTGGGATATTAGTTGTGATTTACATTTACCGGTATCATTTTTAGGTTTTATTGTTCTCAACGCATTCCACTATGTAATGAATAAAGATTTGCAACCGGAATATTTCATTCAGTGATATCTAGGATGTGGGATTTTAGTGTTCCCTTTATTTTTTTTGAGCAGTGTACTTTATGTTTTGGAGCTTTTACACAATAAAAACTATTTAATAGGAAAAATAATTATTTTTGCATCGTTTTATTCTGAGAGCTATAACTTTTTTACTTTTCAGCTGATGGCTTGTTTTTGTGTGACAAGATGAGAATTTCAGCTATAGCATTTTTATTTACATTCATCTTTTTGATCACATTTTATTCCACTTTTTGTTCTGCAGTATCATGAAAAAGCATCGTTTTTTGCTTATTTCTTTATTTGTTTTTTTTACAGTGTTTACTGAATGGATTAACTAGTAGAACAGCTTTATAGGTCGTGTCGTTACAGATGCTGCTATATCAAATATGTGCACTTTTTTCATAAAAATATGGGTACTATATATATATGTATATATATATATATATATATATATATATTGGATATCTATTTATACAATTGCCTTGTAATGTTTTCATTTCCTGTTCGGTCCAGATGTCACCGTATCCCAGAATTTCTAGCAGAGGAAGTTCACCAACCGCCATATTGGGACACCCAAGTGATGGGTATTTCAATATGTAAACTGCTGCTGGTACCAACCTATTGCGTGGTACCACCAGCGGAACACCGTCGCACCACACACTCTATACACCATACACACCACACACACTCACACTGTTAGGTGTTGAGTTCCCACCGCTGCACAGGGGGAATCTTTAACCACCTCCGCTGGGGTCTCCCATTCTCCTCCAGCCGCAGTGGAGCCTGCTCAGCAGAGATGTCGGTCCCAGTGCCTGGCTCAGGCAGATACTGGTTACTGTGGCCCTTCCAGGCTCAGTCATTGTAATCAGCACTGATCAGCGGCATGCAGGCGCTCTTGGGGCCAAGTCCTGCTTTTCTTCTTCTGAGCATGCCCAAGGGACAACCTCTCATTGGAGGTCGGGGTCACATGCTCAGGTCCTGTGGCAGCTCCTATTGGACCACTAGGAAGGTCCCGGAGTGCTTCTGCTATAAAAGTTTTGTGTGGCCGCACGGCCATGCGCTAGTATAATCCTGTTATCGTGTGTGTGTGTGGATGTATGCCTGTTCTGGTGATTGCTCCTTAATCATTCCCATTCCTAGAGTTGTTGAATGCCCACGAATGTTGGAGCTACCTAGCGCCTGACAGTGCTATCCTTAACACAAGAGCACGATCCTTATTGCGCCTAACCAGCAGCAACCGCCAGTGCGGCGCCGTGCGCAATTAGAGCGCTTTCCTAACCCTTGTAAGGGTGGTTAGTGGCATCCTCAAGAGCGGCGCTGTACGCACTCCGTGCTGTAAATCTTTGATTATTCCTGACAACCGGTCAGTGTAGGGTGGGAACTCCCGCTTGATCTCAGCATCTGACTCAGGGCATCCTCAGGAGCAGGCTCAAAAACCACCGAGGGTCAGAGCAGGATTAATCACCAGCATAGTGGGGATGAATTTCAGGGATCCCACTAGCGTCCATCTGCTGCACGCTGTGACTGCTAACAGGGCACAGCATTTCCTTAGTTTCCTGCGACTCTGTGAAGCAACAGAGTTCGCATCAGTTCATACCGGTTGACGGAACCCGAGTTTATTCCAGCGTAATACCGCCATATAGTGCCGCCATTACCTAGCAGCAGGTTCCATCTCTGCACAGTGGACCCCGGCCTGCGAACATACCTTTTATTATCTTTATATTTATTCGGTGGGTTCCGCCAGCCCTAACACACTCTCACATTCACACTCACACACTTACACTCACTCTCACACTCACACACTCACGCAGCCTCTTACACGGTACCACCAGCAGAACATGCCGCCACCGTGATTAGCCGAATTATTCACTGACTGCTGCCATCCTTGTACAGGAGGGGTGCATGCACAGTTTTAATGTGACCGCCGATATCTGTCTGCACGAAGATGGCGGCGGTCTGATTTACTGCACATGCGTGAATTATGCACAGGTGCAGTGAATTATTCGGCTGATCCTGGTGGCAGATGCGCGGCGTGTCTACAGGCAGAGGAAGCCAGGTTTTCCCACAAACGAAAGTTCATTTTAAAAATTGACTGTGTCTGACCGTGTACAGAGCATACCACATCTCCTGGGCAGTGGAGGAAGCAAAAGATAATACTGACATTACAGTAGGGGATCACAGTTTTCCAGAGCCCTCTCACTCACTGGTGGTATTGCCATATGACGGACCTGGGCAATAAGCATCATCCCCCTTGCAAGTTTCCTGCCAAGGGCTTGAGTGCTGTTCCATCTTTTACTACGTTACAACCCCACAGGGTCACATTAGCTTTCGCCCTATTGAAGGGTGGGCTTGAAATATGACTTACCAAAGCACTCAGCGCCATTCCTGTCGAAAGTCCTTTGCATATTCAAGTAGCGCTGTTCCTCTCCTGTTATGTGTATAGCCCCACCAGGTCCAGTTGGCATTACCGTCACCAGACCGCATTCAGCCGCCTTCATTCCCATAATTTCATATGACATCCAGTTTTCTCCAATAAGGAAATTCTAATGAAGGTCCTATGACAGACCAAAAACATTTATTTTATTTGGTCTGGATTTACAATAAAGAAGGAATCAATTTTTTTCAAATATTGAGTGCCAAGTAATTTTTTTGCCTAATTGTATGGGTTGGATACTCGACTTGAGCACCACCAGCATTATTATTTCTGAGTGCCGTGTTATTTGTTTTAATGTTCTATACATGGTCAGACACAGGGGTGAGTGTGTCTGACCATGTACACAACAAACCACATCTCCTGGGCAGGGGTGGAAGCAAAAAACAATACTAACATTACAGCAGAGGATCACAGTGGATTCATTTTGTGAGGTAAAATATTTCACTGACTGTTTTTAAAAAATATTTTACCTCACAAAATGAATCCACTGTGATCTCCTGCTGTAATGTCAGTATTGTCTTTTGCTTCTCCCCTGCCCAGGACCTTGTGGTATGTTCTGTACACGGTTAGACACAGACAATTTTTAAAATAAAGTTTTGTTTGTTTATTGTTTAACAATAAAGATAAAATCAAACATACACATATTTGGTATCGCCGAGTTCAGAATCGCCCAATCTATCAATAAAACAAGGATTAACCTGATTGCTAAATGGCATAGTGAGAAAAAAGTCAAAATTCCAGAATTACGTTTTTTTGGATGCCGCTACTTTGCTTTAACCCCTTTCTGACCTCGGACGGGATAGTACGTCCGATGCCGGCTCCCCTGCTTTGATGCAGGGCTCCGCGGTGAGCCCGCACCAAAGCCAGGACATGTCAGCTGTTTTGAACAGCTGACATGTGCCCGTAATAGGCGTGGGCAGAATCGCGATCTGCCCGCACTTATTAACTAGTTAAATGCCGCTGTCAATCGCAAGCATTTAACTACCATTTCCGGCCGGGCGGCCGGAAATGATGTAATCGTCGACCCCCGTCACATGATCGGGGGTCGGCGATGATTCAGAATAGTAACCATAGAGGTCCTTGAGACCTCTATGGTTACTGATCCTCGGCAGCTGTGAGCGCCACCTTGTGGTCGGCGCTCACAGCACACCTGCAATTCTGCTACATAGCAGCGATCTGATGATCGCTGCTATGTAGCAGAGCCGATCGCGTTGTGCCTGCTTCTAGCCTCCCATGGAGGCTATTGAAGCATGGCAAAAGTAAAAAAAAAAAGTTAAAAAAAGTGAAAAAAATAAAAAATATATAAAAGTTTAAATCACCCCCCTTTAGCCCCAATCAAAATAAATGAATAAAAAAAAAAATCAAATCTACACATATTTGGTATCGCCGCGCTCAGAATCGCCCGATCTATCAATTAAAAAAAAGCATTAACCTGATCACTAAACGGCGTAGCGAGAAAAAAATGTGAAACGCCAGAATTACGTTTTTTTGGTCGCCGCGACATTGCATTAAAATGCAATAACGGGCGATCAAAAGAACGTATCAGCACCAAAATGCTATCATTAAAAACGTCATCTCAGCACGCAAAAAATAAGCCGACCCCAGATCATGAAAAATGGAGACGCTACGGGTATCGGAAAATGGCGCAATTTTTTTTTTTTTTTAGCAAAGTTTGGAATTTTTTTTCACCACTTAGATAAAAAATAACCTAGTCATGTTAGGTGTCTATGAACTTGTAATGACCTGGAGAATCATAATGGCAGGTCAGTTTTAGCATTTAGTGAACCTAGCAAAAAAGCCAAACAAAAAACAAGTGTGGGATTGCACTTTTTTTGCAATTTCACCGCACTTGGAATTTTTTTCCCATTTTCTAGTACACGACATGCTAAAACCAATGATGTCGTTCAAAAGTACAACTTGTCCCGCAAAAAATAAGCCCTCACATGGTCAAATTGACGGAAAAATAATAAAAAAGTTATGGCTCTGGGAAGGAGGGGAGTGAAAAACGAACACGGAAAAACGAAAAATCCCAAGGTCATGAAGGGGTTAAAATGCAATAACCGGCTATCAAAAGATTATATCTGCACCAAAATTGTATCATTAAAAAAGTCAGCTCGGCAAGCAAAAAATAAGCCCTCACCCAACTCGAGATCACAAAAATGGAGACGCTACGGGTATCGGAAAATGGCACAATTTTTTTTTAACAAAGTTTTGAATTTTTTTTGCCACTTAGATAAAAAAGAACCTAGACATGTTTGGTGTCTATAAACTCGAAATTACCTGGAGAATCATAATAGCAGGTCAATTTTAGCATTTAGTGAACCTAGAAAAAATGGCAAACAAAAAACAAGTGTGGGATTGAACTTTTTTTGAAATTTCACCTCACTTGGAATTTTTTTCCCATTTTCTAGTACATGTAGTGAAATATATCGTGGCACAGCTGTGTTGGTGCACAAGATAGGTTCCCCAAACCAGTAAACATATAGTAAATAAACTTGGCACTCAACTTGTTTGTAGTAGTGGCTTTGAAAAGAGCTTTTTTATTGCAGTCCAAAAATAATAAACGTTTCGGTCAACACAAGACCTTCTTCAGTAAACCGACTGCTCTTATGGCAAGTATGACAGATGTCCCTGTACATCAAATAGGTCCATAGATGTGAGGTGTAGCCCTAAGTGACCTATCAGGGAGAATAGTCTCCCGGGTGTGGTTATTTGTTAATATGACATTAAAGCCGGCGTCACACTCGGCGTAAGACAATACGGTCCGTAAATTACGGCCGTAATACGCAGAAAAATCCCCAAAATAGGGGTCCGTATCTCCTCCGTAGGCAGGGTGTGTCAGCGTATTTTGCGCATGGCATCCTCTGTATGTAATCCGTATGGCATGCGTACTGCGAGATTTTCTCGCAGGCTTGCAAAACCGACATACGGACTTATAATGGATCCATGTGCTCCCAAAACCATAAAAACATATGTACTGTCTATATATATATATATATATATATATATATATCATTGAGACACATATATGTATATACAGTATATTGATATTTCATCCAGCGCGAGATTGCTTCAAAGCCGGTAATTCAATTACCGGCTTTTGCTATCTCATTCCTAAACCCGACATGATATGAGACATGGTTTACATACAGTAAACCATCTCATATCCCCAATTTTTTTGCATATTCCACACTACTAATGTTAGTAGTGTGTAGGTGCAAAATTTGGGCTGTCTAGCTATTAAATTAAAGGGTTAAATGGCGGGAAAAATTGGCGTGGGCTCCCGCACAATTTTCTCCGCCAGAGTGGTAAAGCCAGTGACTGAGGGCAGATATTAATAGCCTGGAGAGGGTCCATGGTTATTGCCCCCCCCCCCAGCTAAAAACATCTGCCCCCAGCCACCCCAGAAAAGGCACATCTGGAAGATGCGCCTATTCTGGCACTTGGCCACTCTCTTCCCATTCCCGTGTAGCGGTGGGATATGGGGTAATGAAGGGTTAATGTCACCTTGCTATTGTAAGGTGACATTAAGCCAGATTAATAATGGAGAGGCGTCAATTATGACACCTATCCATTATTAATCCAATTGCATCAAATGGTTAAAAAAACACACACAATATTGCAAAGGATTTTAATGAAATAAACAAACAGGTTGTTGTAATATTTTATTCCACTCTCAATCCACCTGAAGACCCTCGACCTGTAACAAATAAAAAATAATAAACCAACAATATCTCATACCTTCCGTTGATATGTCCCACGATGTAAATCCATCTGAAGGGGTTAAATTATTTTACAGGCAGGAGCTCTGCTAATGCAGCCGCCCCTGCCTGTAAAACCCCAGCAAATGAATGGAATGTAGGTCAGTGACCTGTAGTTACCTTCATTCGCGGTGATGCGCCCTCTGCTGGTTGTCCTCATATGACCTCGAAGCTGGGAAAATATTCAGAAAAGTTCCCACGCTCGAGTTCATATGAGGACATCCAGCAGAAAGCGCATCACCGCGAATGAAGGTAACTACAGGTCATTGACCTACTTTCCATTCATTCGCTGGGGTTTTACAGGCACGAACACAGCTGCATTATAACAGAGCTCCTGCCTGTAAAATAATTTAACCCCTTCAGATGGATTTACATCGTGGGACATATCGATGGAAGGTATGAGATATTGTTGGTTTATTATTTTTTATTTGTTACAGGTCGAGGGTCTTCAGGTGGATTACCAGAATAATAAAATATTCCAACAACCTGTCTATTTATTTCATTAAAAGACTTTATAATATTGTGTGTGTGTTTCTTTAACCATTTCATGCTATTGGATTTATAATGGATAGGTGTCATAATTGACGCCTCTCCATTATTAATCTGGCTTAATGTCACCTTACAATAGCAAGGTGACGTTAACCCTTCATTACCCCATATCCCACCGCCGCTACACGGGAATGGGAAGAGAGTGGCCAAGTGCCAGAATAGGCGCATCTTCCAGATGTGCCTTTTCTGGGGTGGCTGGGGGCAGATGTTTTTAGCCAGGGGGGGCCAAAAACCATGGACCCTCTCCAGGCTATTAATATCTGCCCTCAGTTACTGGCTTTACTACTCTGGCGGAGAAAATTGCGCGGGAGCCCAAGCCAATTTTTTCCGCCACTTAACCCTTTAATTTAATAGCTAGAGAGCCCAAATTTTGCACATACACACTACTAACATTAGTAGTGTGGAATATGCAAAAAAAGGGGATATGAGATGGTTTACTGTATGTAAACCATGTCTCATATCATGTCGGGTTTGGGAAGGAGATAGCAAAAGTCGGCAATTGAATTACCGGTTTTTAAGCTATCTCGTGCTGGATGAAATATTAATATATATATATGTGTCTCACTGACATATATATATATATAGATATATATATATATATATGTTTATATATATATATAGATATATATATACCTATTCTATGTGTAGACATTTATTCCACCTATTCTATTGTAAGCTGTCAGTGTGATTTTACTGTAAACCGCACTGAATTACCGGCTTTTCTCTCTAACACTGCTGCGTATTTCTCGCAAGTCACACTGCTGGTCCGTGTGTAATCCATATTTTTCTCACCCCCATAGACTTTCATTGGCATATTTTTTGCGCAATACGGTGACAAACGGAGCATGCTGCGATTTTGTACGGCCGTAGAAAGCCGTATAATACGGATGCGTAATATACGGCTGATAGGACCTGACCCATTGAGAATCATTGGGCCATGTGTAATGCGTGTTTTACGGACGTATTTTATGCGCTCATACGTCCGTAAAACTCGCTAGTGTGATGCCGGCCTAAGGCCTAGGGTTTCAGATTTGTAAGAGACAGTAGCTAATATAAATCGCTCAGTGTGGACGGAGCAAGAATAGCTATACGTCTAATGTGGCATTAAGATATGCAGTTTTAGATTGGTATTGGAACAATAGCATGTAGATAGAGCCTGTGTAGTTATGCATATAACGTGGCACCAAGTAGCTGGGCTACAGATTTGTATTAAGACAAAAAGCCAGTTAGTTAAGTACAGTAGGATGCGTCACATAGATAAAGGAGGGCGTACTTGGTAGACCAGCGTGCCCGTATATGGCCGGCGTCACACTTAGCATATAAAAATACAGTCCATTATTTACGGCCGTAATACGCAGAAAAGTCCCCAAAATAGTGATCCATATGTCATCCGTAGGCAGGGTGTGTCAGCGTATTTTGCGCATGGCATCCTCCGTATGTAATCCGTATGGCATCCATACTGCAAGATTTTCTCGCAGGCTTGCAATACGGACATACAATGGATCCATGGGCTCAAATAATCATAAAAACATATATACTGTCATATATATATATATATATATGTGTCAGTGAGACACATATATACAGTGGGGCAAAAAAGTATTTAGTCAGTCAGCAATAGTGCAAGTTCCACCACTTAAAAAGATGAGAGGCGTCTGTAATTTACATCATAGGTAGACCTCAACTATGGGAGACAAACTGAGAAAAAAAAATCCAGAAAATCACATTGTCTGTTTTTTTAACATTTTATTTGCATATTATGGTGGAAAATAAGTATTTGGTCAGAAACAAACAATCAATATTTCTGGCTCTAACAGACCTGTAACTTCTTCTTTAAGAGTCTCCTCTTTCCTCCACTCATTACCTGTAGTAATGGCACCTGTTTAAACTTGTTATCAGTATAAAAAGACACCTGTGCACACCCTCAAACAGTCTGACTCCAAACTCCACTATGGTGAAGACCAAAGAGCTGTCAAAGGACACCAGAAACAAAATTGTAGCCCTGCACCAGGCTGGGAAGACTGAATCTGCAATAGCCAACCAGCTTGGAGTGAAGAAATCAACAGTGGGAGCAATAATTAGAAAATGGAAGACATACAAGACCACTGATAATCTCCCTCGATCTGGGGCTCCACGCAAAATCTCACCCCGTGGGGTCAGAATGATCACAAGAACGGTGAGCAAAAATCCCAGAACCACGCAGGGGGACCTAGTGAATGAACTGCAGAGAGCTGGGACCAATGTAACAAGGCCTACCATAAGTAACACACTATGCCACCATGGACTCAGATCCTGCAGTGCCAGACGTGTCCCACTGCTTAAGCCAGTACATGTCCGGGTCCGTCTGAAGTTTGCTAGAGAGCATTTGGATGATCCAGAGGAGTTTTGGGAGAATGTCCTATGGTCTGATGAAACCAAACTGGAACTGTTTGGTAGAAACACAACTTGTCGTGTTTGGAGGAAAAAGAATACTGAGTTGCATCCATCAAACACCATACCTACTGTAAAGCATGGTGGTGGAAACATCATGCTTTGGGGCTGTTTCTCTGCAAAGGGGCCAGGACGACTGATCTGGGTACGTGAAAGAATGAATGGGGCCATGTATCGTGAGATTTTGAGTGCAAACCTCCTTCCATAAGCAAGGGCATTGAAGATGAAACGTGGCTGGGTCTTTCAACATGACAATGATGCAAAGCACACCGCCAGGGCAACGAAGGAGTGGCTTCGTAAGAAGCATTTCAAGGTCCTGGAGTGGACTAGCCAGTCTCCAGATCTAAACCCTATAGAAAACCTTTGGAGGGAGTTGAAAGTCCGTGTTGCCAAGCAAAAAGCCAAAAACATCACTGCTCTAGAGGAGATCTGCATGGAGGAATGGGCCAACATACCAACAACAGTGTGTGGCAACCTTGTGAAGACTTACAGAAAACGTTTGACCTCTGTCATTGCCAACAAAGGATATATTACAAAGTATTGAGATGAAATTTTGTTTCTGACCAAATACTTATTTTCCACCATAATATGCAAATAAAATGTTAAAAAAACAGACAATGTGATTTTCTGGATATTTTTTTTTCTCAGTTTGTCTCCCATAGTTGAGGTCTACCTATGATGTAAATTACAGACACCTCTCATCTTTTTAAGTGGTGGAACGTGCACTATTGCTGACTGACTAAATACTTTTTTGCCCCACTGTATATATTAATATATCATACATCGCTAGATAGCTTAAAAGCCGGTAATTCAATTGCCGGCTTTTCCTATCTCCTTCTCAAACCCGACATGATATGAGACATGGTTTACATACAGTAAACCATCTCATATCCCTTTTTTTTTGCATATTCCACACTACTAATGTTAGTAGTGTGTATGTGCAAAATTTGGGTGTTCTAGCTATTAAATGAAAGGGTTAAATCGCGGAAAAAATTGGCGTGGGCTCCCGCGCAATTTTCTTTGCTAGATTGGTAAAGCCAGTGACTGAGGGCAGATATTAATAGCCTGGAGAGGGTCCATGGTTATTGCCTCCCCCTGGCTAAAAACATCTGCCCCCAGCCACCCCAGAAAAGGCACATCTGGAAGATGCGCCTATTCTGGCACTTGGCCACTCTCTTCCCATTCCCGTGTAGCGGTGGGATATGGGGTAATGAAGGGTTAATGTCACCTTACATTACCAGCTTTTCTCCTATCTAGCGCTGTATGAAATATTAATATATATATATATATATGTGTCTCACTGACATATATATATATATATATATATATACCCCTATACTATGTGTAGACATTTATCTTAGCTATTCTATCCTAACCTGTCAGTGTGATTTTACTGTACACCGCACTGAATTGCCGGCTTTTCTATAGAACACCGCTGCGTATTTCTCGCAAGTCACACTGCTGGTCCATGTGTAATCCGTAATTTTCTCGCCCCCAAAGACTTTCATTGGCGACTTTTTTGCGCAATACGGTGACAAACGCAGCATGCTGCGATTTTCTATGGCCGTAGAAGACAGTATAATATGGATCAGTAAAATACGGCAGATAGGAGCTGGGCCATAGAGAATCATTGTACCGTATGCAATCCGTATTTTCTGCACCTCTCATACGTCCGTAAAACTCGCTAGTGTGACGCCAGCCTATGTCAGTAGTGTAGCGCCTCTAACACGGTGTCCGCCGCTAGTACATGACATTGTAAAACTAATGGTGTCGTTCAAAAGTAAAACTTATCCCATAAAAAAACAAGCCCTCACATGGCCATATTGACAGAAAAATAAAGATGTTATGGCTCTGGGAAGGAGGGGAGCGAAAAACAAAAAAGCAAAACCGAAAACATCTCCAGGGGTTAAGGGGTTAATAGTTTAACAGTACCCCAATTTAACCCATCTCTGGATCACTTTTTGTCTTAAATTGTACGTCTGTTTTATCCTAGTAGGCATTGTACAGCCATTTGGATGCCTCTTTACTACCACAGCACAAGACCACAGCACTTGAAATAAAAATGAAATACATTTATTTTTTCAGAGGTAATTGGCCATTAGATAAAAGGAAGCCAGTATATTATGCAGTCCCACATCTCCTCCTCTGTGTAATGTGCTGAAAGCTTGGCTTCTCTGCCAATTATCTTATATTTGATTCATTTGAGCAGTTTACATCAGATTCTGCTAATAGTGTTCACTTTAGGACCTGTCTGTGCACGGTGCTTCAAGTAAGAACACTGGTCTTTGGCATATTGGTTAATGAAAACTTTGCAACACTGTATTTATGCAAAAAAGTGAAACCAGAACACATGGGCTGCGCGCACAGTGAACAAGCCCATAGAGACAAGTTCACACCACCAAGAGACTTGAAAACACAAAAAAGCACAGTAAAACCAAAAATCACAGTGGACAGCAAGTGCTAGTAAAAAGATGGAAAAAACAGGGTATTTGGTTGATATGTTTTTTGCAAAAAATGTATATTAAGCCGCTCTAGAAAACGTCAAGGTATACCCATATCAGAGCAGTCCTAACTAATGTATGTAATCCCTATCTGATGTATTTAAAACCTGGTCATATGTAGGGTTGAGCGAAACGGGTCGAAATTGTTCAAAAGTCGCCGACTTTTGGCAAGGTCGGGTTTCATGAAACCCGACCCGACCCCAGTGGGGGGTCGGCCATGAAGTCGGCGATCTTTTGAATCTGGAATCGGAATTCCGATCCCGATTCCCGATATGTTTAAGATATCGGGAATTGGTATCGGAATTCAGATTAAAGTGTAAAATATAGAATTAAAATAAAAAATATTGCAATACTTACCCTCTGACGCGCCCTGGTACTAACCGGCAGCCTTCCTCCTTCGAATCCGCGCTTCTAGGACCTTGCCGTGACGTCGCGGTGACGTCGCGGCTTGTGATTGGCCGCGCGGCCGCCCATGTGACCGCTCGCGCGGCCAATCACAAGCCGCGACGTCACCCGCGACGTCACCGAAGGTCCTGGAAGGGCTGATTCTTAGGAAGGAAGGCTGTCGGAAGGAAGCAGGGCGCTTCCGAGGGTGAGTATATACCTAATAGGAATTGTGAAGTTTCGTGACTGGTCCCTTTTAAAGTGGCTGTCTACGGCTGTTCAACTTATTTTCAATGACCCAATGAGCTTAGTAAATAGAAAGAAGATTACTTACTTCCCAGATTGGCACTCATCTGCTCAGAACGTTATGTCATCTTGTAATCTAGTCATCTCATCACAATGTTTGAACCCTATGAGCACTGAGGCCTATTAGCGGCTACTGATTGTCCATCTGTAGGCTACAGGAGTGCGGCATGGTTTCATGGCAGGTCTCAGTCCTAAAACTTTCATGATGAGAAGCTAGGTGGGAAATTCAAGAGGGTGGCATGCCTTCCTGCAAGGTCTTGGACCTTCAACTTCTAGGGCATGAGTGGGTCATACAACCCCTAGCAAAAATTATAGAATCATCGGCCTTGGAGGATGTTCATTCAGTTGTTTAATTTTGTAGAAAAAAAAACAGATCACAACAGAAAAAAATGTTGGAATGATGAAAAACAAACAAAAAAACACTCCAAAACATCACTAGTATTTTGTTGCGCCACCTCTGGCTTTTAGAACAGCTTGCAGTCTCTGAGGCCTGGACTTATTGAAGACGTAATGACATCTCCCCAGTGCCTTTACTTGACATGCAGCCCCATACCATCAATAATTGTGGAAATTTGCATGTTCTCTTCAGGCAGTCATCTTTATAAATCTCATTTTAACGGCACCAAACAAAACTTCCAGCATCATCACCTTGTCCAATGCAGATTCACGATTAATCACTGAATATGACTTTCATCCAGTCATCCACAGTAAACGATTGCTTTTCCTTAGCCCATTATAACCTTGTTTTTTTCTGTTTAGGTCTAATAATGGCTTTGGTTTAGCTTTTCTGTTTTCTGTATGTAAATTCCCATTTCCTTTAGGCAGTTTTTTACAGTTCGGTCACAGATGTTGACTCCAGTTTCCACCCATTCGTCCCTCATTTGTTTTGTTGTGCATTTCCCATTTTGGAGACATATTGCTTTAAGTTTCCGATCTTGATACTTTGATGTTTTCCTTGGTCTACCAGTATGTTTGCCTTTAACAACCTTCCCATGTTGTTTGTGTTTGGTCCAGATTTTAGACACAGCAGACTGTAAACAGCCAACATCTTTTGCAACATTGCATGTTGATTTACCCTCTTTTAAGAGTTTGATAATCCTCTCCTTTGTTTCAATTGACATCTCTCTTGTTGGAGCCATGATTCGTGTCAGTCCACTTGGTGCAACAGCTCTCCAAGGTGTGATCACTCCTTTTTAGATGCAGACTAATGAGCAGATCTAACTTGATGCAGGTGTTATTTTTGGGTATGAAAATTTACATGTTGATTCCATAATTTTTCCCCTATGCTTGGTTAAAAAAGTAACCATTACTGACTACCACATTTTTTGTTAATTTTTTATAGTGTTTCTTAAAACCAGAAAGTTGCCATTTAAAATGACTTTAGTTTTGTGCCATGTCTGTGATCTGCTTTATTTCTACAAAATTAAACAACTCAACGAACATCCTCCAAGGCCAGTGATTCCATAATTTTTGCCAGGGTTATAGTATTGGTTTCCTGCGATGCTCTGGATCCTTAAATTCCATATTGGAGGAGTGGGTGTCAAGAAAAAAGTGTCAGGGCTGGAGTTCCTAGAGAATTGCATGCCTTCTTGACAAGTCCCGTTGCCCTTTGCTGAGTCCCATAGGAGGCCAGAAATTAGGAGCAATTATCTGTTCAAAAAGGTGAACTCCGATGCAGATGAATCCAGGGTTGTTAATGACCAGCGGTTCTGTAACAGTTGGCACATTTATGATTTTGTCTGTGGGATCTGTGCTTCAGTGGGTTTAAAAAAAAAATTTCTCACCATGAGAGAAATGAATTGCTTTTTGGTGCACGATAATGAGGCCCACTTCCATGACAGAGATATGTGGCTCTCCTCATGCCTGCCAAGACTAAGGGCTCGTTTGTATAGTTGAGATCAGAGGCGTATTTAGGTTTTCCAGCACCCAGGGCTAGAATTTACTGTAGTTTGGAACCCCACCTCCACCTCAAAGCACATATGCGATTTGCACACTTACATTCATATGCCCTTCCTTATTCTCTCAATGTTCAGTGAAAAACTGAGAAAAGCAGAGAAAAAAGCTAGTTGTCATGTAACCATAAGTGTGAAAATTAATGAAGTGACCATATGATGTTGGAACCAGCAAACACAGCTAAATCCTGACAGTGATTATATCATACATTGTTATAATTGGCATGCTACACTGCTTCATTTTATAATTAAAGTGCTTGTCCGTGTTGGTGACAGCAGGCTAGGTGACAGCAAGCTTCTGAATTCTCTCAGTGCATGCACTACACACTTTTAGGATTCTTACTTGCCGGTGGCAAGAGTGGATGGTCATGTGAGCACATGTATGCGATTTGTATACTTTAGGCTACATTTAAACTAGACGTGTCTGATCTCGCTCAATTCATTTTCATCGAGGCCATGCATGTCTATTTAGCATGTGACTGCATGTATACAAATCACATACTTGCAGTTTCATGACCTTCCACTTTTACTGTTGGCACCAGAGAATCCTGAATGACTGCATGACTCATCACAAACGTAGACAACCCCTTTGATGCTCCTAATATAAACAACAAGTAACCATTAACTTGTCAGACGGCAAAGCAAAACATTTTATTAACATAGCTATGTATCACGTAATCTTACCGGTTATGTATTGTTACATGTGTACAGATTCAGAACCAATAACAGCACAAGAATACATCATCAGAACCACCATCAGTACATAAATGCATCACTAGAATCCCCATCCGTACAGAAATACTTCATCAAAAGCACCAGCAGCATATAAATTCATCAGCAGAACCACCAACTGTACAGAAATACATCCGTATAACCCCCATCAGTACAGAAACACAACATCAAAACTCTCATCAGTACAGGAATACATAACCAGGACCACAATCAGTACCTGAAAACATCACTAGTGGTGATGGTTTTTCCCATGGATGTTCGGATCCAATGGGTTTGACCAATCATTTAAAAAATGTTCTGTTTGGGTTCCAGAACAGTATCCGAAGTCAAACCCGAAACCGGACCCAATTCAGGTGAATGGGGGGGCCCGAACATCCATTGTTTGCCATGCTGTCATCTGAGTGACAGAGCGCAAACACGGGCTCTGACCAGTAGTAAGATTGTTACCGCTGGTCTGAGAGCTGTGGTTTCCATGATGTCCAATGACAACATGTGAGCCAGCAGCTGTGACTTGTGGTAAAAAGGTTATCGCCATTCACAGGCGTCGGCTGTTGAGAATACTACTCTCATCAGCGCATGCCTGCTGTCGCTGATGGTAGTGAGAGCAGGCGTGGATGATGAGAGTATTCATCATCCAGTACGCGTGCTATAAATAAATAAAATGATGTGAGGTCTCTTCTATTTTTGATAACTAGCACAGGCAAGCCCTCAGCTGTCAGCGTTATCATGGCTGGTTATCAAGAATAGAAGGGTTCCAAGCTGTTTTTTTATATTATGTGATATGGTGAGTCGATTGGCCTGCCTCAGTGCAGATGTTTGGGTAAATGGCGTTTATGCCTGATAGGTTTTTGATTTTTTTTGTGGGGTGCTGGCAGAACTATTGTAGATTCTACTGCTCTCAAGGTCCTGTGCCACTGAGTATTTTTGTCATCACTGGGTAAGCTACTTGACAAACTATGCGGAGTGTGCCACTTAACAAACGACCATTCCAAACTTTGTGTCTGCCACTATGGTTGATATTAAGAATTCCCACACCACTGTTCATTCCAAGCACAAGCTCCAACCTATTGACTGCATTCCATAGATGCCACATCCTTTTGTTTGGTCCAAGGTTCCTCTGCTTTGAGCACCACTATATTCATCTGTAGCACTCTGATGTGCTCTCCAGCATGCACCACCAGCTAATGGGCACAAAACATATCATCAAGGGTCTTCTTCCAGTAAGGAATTATGAAAAATGGAGTAGCATGGGAGGGGCTTGTCATAGAGATTGGAGTAGAATGGGGGCTCAGTGTGAAGAAGGAAAGGCATGGGGGGCTTGGTATAGAAAATGGAGTAGCTTGGTATAGAGAATAGGGGTAGTATGGAGAGGCACATATGTAGAATAGGAGGGTTTAGTATGGAGAATGGGTAGCATGGAGGGCTCAGTATGGACAATTGGGTTGTCAAGCTCAGACACGGGTAAGTCCGGCAGATGACACAGCATACAACTATGATAGGATGGAAATGGGGAGAAGAAATCTCTAAATGTAGGAAGCAAGGGATGGGACACATACTGACACCGACCTGCACCTGTCCTTAAACTCTCCAAACATCCTATGCGGGTCCTTCCCCCCGCTGCCATCACATGCCTAGTCCCTGATTGTCACCTTAATATACCCTTGCTCATGCACTGGCCGGCAAGGATGCTAGCCTCGCCACTGCAAATGGTAAAAACACAGGGGACGAGACAAACACGGGACAGACAAAGAAAAAAGGCCAAAATACTCAGCTTCAGGCTCTGCTGCCAAGCTCCACAGCAGAAGAGAAAAGGGAACCTGTCACCAAGTTTTCCCCATATAAAATATGGCACGATCCCCTGAACAAGGCACTTTAGCATATACAATTGTATATGGAGCTGACCTGACACTGCAATTGATTGTTGTTCCAAGCTTGGCAATGTATTCATGTACTGATGGTGGTTGTAGTGATGTGTTACTGTATTGATAGTGGTTCTGCTGATGTTTTACTGCACTAATGAAGGTTCTTGTGATGTTTTACTGTACCACACCAAAGGTGGTTCTGATGATGTTTTACTGCACCACACCAAAGGTGGTTCTGGTGATGTTTTACTGCACCACACCAAAGGTGGTTCTGGTGATGTTTTGCTGTACTGATGGTGATTCTGGTGATGTATTACTGTACTATATTGATGGTGGTTATGGTGATGTTTTACTGTATTGACTGTGGTTCTGGTGATTTACTGTACTGATGGTGGTTCTGGTTATTTTTTACTGCACTGACGGTGGTTCTGGTGATGTAGTCATGTAGATATTTTAATCTTTAATACAATATATTATGCACTATAGACAGTTTTCTGGTTGTTCCACTATCTTGTCAGGCTCCCATACACAGGATTGCTCACTCTACCAATCGTTCTATGATAGCCGCTATTGGACATCTCTGGCAGCAGCTTATCACTTTTCAGATGGGTTGCAGAGCGGTGGTAACACTTGGTAATAGTGGTAACACTTTTTCAGGTGGGTTACAGAGGGGATCTGCTTGAGAAAGACATTGTGTGCAAATAACCTTAATCTGACCACTTAATGTAACTAGGTCAACATGAATGCCAAATACAGCCCTGCCAAAGGATGACATGAAGATGGCTTTAAAGGGACTGAAGGTTAATGAGAGCAACATTCATGAGAGAAAAGTCTGAAACTTGAAGCAGACTGCAAACTACACATTAAGGGTAAGGAGGAGCTACAGAAAAATGTAGTCACAAAGAATGCAGACTGAAGCTTTTTAGTTAACAGAAAACACTAATATGAATAAATATTTTTATTGCATGTCAAAAGTGTTTATGGCATTTAAAAATAAACTTTTATGAGTTAAAATATTGCTACTAAAAATACCAGGATAGCTGATGAAACCTTTAACGGAAGGTCTCGATACAAATGAGAATAGAGCCACATTCTTTCCTGTCTTGGATTTGCTCTTGATGACCTCTGTATCCACAGTTTAGTGTAATTTCTTAGTGCTATGAAATCTAAAAGAGCCCTTTGCTTTTACATTGTTTTCACTAACCTTTAGGCTGTGTGCACACATAGCAGATTTTTCGCGTTTATTTCGCGGTTTTTTGCTATAAAAACGCTAAAAAACGCGAAAAAACGCTCACATTAAGCATCCTATTTAATAGAATGCAATCCGCATTTTTTGTGCACATGCTGCATTTTTTTTCCTGAGCGGATTCGCATTCCAGAAAAAAACGCATGTTCATTAAATTTGCGGAATCGCGGGGATTCCGCACACCTAGGAATGCATTGATCTGCTTACTTCCCGCATGGGGCTATGCCCACGATGCAGGAAGTAAGCAGATCATGTGCGGTTGGTACCCAGGGTGGAGGAGAGGAGACTCTCCTCCACGAACTGGGCACCATAAAATTGTTAAAAAAAAGAATTAAAAAAAAAAATCGTGACATACTCACCTTCGATGGCCCCCGGAGTCTTCCTGCCCCTCAGCGCTGCACGCGGCCGCTTCTGTTCATGTAGATGGTGTGTGAAGGACCTGCGATGACGTTGCGGTCACATGACCGCGAAGTCATGGAAGGTCCTGCACACACACCATCTATATGAACGGAAGCCGCTGAGGAGATCAGCTGTTTGCGGTAGGTGAGTATAACCATTTTTTATTTTTTTTAATTATTTTTAACATTCTATCTTTTACTATTGATACGGCATAGGCTGCATCAATAGTAAAAAGTTGGTCACACTTGTCAAACACTGTTTGACAAGTGTGACCAACCTGTCAATCAGTTTTCCAAGCGATGCTACAGATCGCTTGGAAAACGCTAGTATTCTGCAAGCTAATTATGCTTGCAAAACGCTAGTTTTCTGCGGGAATATGCATGCCATTTCCACATACGATAAACCCACGGCAGGAGGCGCAGAATTGCCACGGAAATTTCCGTGGCAATTCTGGAACGTGTGCACTTAGCCTTACCCTAAGCTCCTTCAAACCTATGAGTTCTAGACTAAAATGAATTACCGTATTTTTCCGACCATAAGACGCACTTTTTTCCCTCCAAATTTGGGAGGAAAGTGTGGGTGCATCTTATGGACGGAATGTAGTATGTGGGGAGGGGGCAGCAGCGAGTGGGATCGCACTGTGATCCCACTCACAGGAGGCAGAAAAATGTCCCCACTGCCTGCAATCCAGCACTGGGGAAACCACTTGGTCCTGATGATTAAAGTGCAGTGAATATTCATTAGCCACTTCCCCGCCCACCTGTCAGCTGAGCAGTGGGTGGGGAGCAGCACATGAATACTCCTGCACTTAATCAGCGATACACATGGTTTCCCCAGTGCTGGATTCCTGCAGCAGCTGGGGAGATTTGTGTGTCCGGTGGAGGAGGGGGCAGCAGCAGGGGCCAGAGGAACCAAGATCGCCGCATACCTGCCCGGGCTGTGCTGGATGCTCCAGCACAAGGACTTGTGTGATGTCATGAAGTGAGCGGGCTGGAGCATCACATGGCAGCACAGAGCCCTCCCTCTTCTGATGTCATCACAGGTCCTTCAGACTCCCCACTAGAATCTGCTGGCTTCCTCTTACGACCTGTGCTGTGGAGCGGCAACAAGAGCGAGGACTCTGTGTGTGCAGTCATGGGATGCTCCAGCTTTTTACCTCACCACAGTGGCTGGCTGCCACAATTAAAAGGTTAGTCTTTACAACACACAATAAAGCACTCTGCCACTCCTGTGGTGAACTATAACTCCCAGCATGCCATAGGATCTGCAGGACATGCTGGGGGTTATAGTTCTCCCAATGGGAACTTAAAGCAGCACTCCAGTGTTATTTTTCAGTGCTGGAGTGGTGCTTTAAATATAAGCCCTGTGCCCCCATTCTTATACTCACCCTCCAGCGTCTTCATATAGTACTTTACAGACACCACACTGGTCCCGCAGCATCTTCTACCCGCAGCTTCCAACATAATAACATACTATTATATATAATAACACCACATATAATAGTATGTTATTAAATTTTACAATTTTTTTTTTGCTTCAAATATTTTTTTCCCTATTTTCAACCTCTAATACCTGGGTGCGTCTTATAGTCCGGTGCGTCTTATAGTCCGAAAAATACGGTACAATTTCATATTCTTTGTACTTTAGTAATGGCCCAGAAGCTTCAGCCTGAAGGTGTCTTATTAAGGCACAAGGCTAAGACTCCTGCAATATAGCAGAGGCAGGTCTGGACCCCAGTTTACAGATACAACTGGTGACCCTGGGAAGAAGTGATTTTCTTCCACTTATATCTTCTATTTCTCTGGCTGCCTAGAACTCAATGAGTGCTATGTAGAACAAAAAGCATCAGCACCACACTGGTCCTGGCGATTTTATGTTTTTCGCCTATCTGCTGGAATAGAAAAATTCAATTAACTCTAACGTGGAGCGGAGCAGGAGACTCCTTTTTCCCTATAACTGGGGAGTTTAGGAATGCCCTAGTTACAGTGGAAAAATGGAATCATAATATGTTCCCCAGAGATCTTTTATTATCTCTTGGAAACAAATGATATAAAATGTTTTTATATATAAATATATAAAAAAAATTTACAAAAAGCATACATTACTTTACAGCCACTCCACTGAAAATAATAAAACAGTTATGGATGCTTTCAGTGGAGAGGCAAAAATGGAAACAATTTGCTGGTCATTATGAGTTGAATGTTGACAATCTCTTATAGGGATCATTCTAATTCATTTACACAGAGGCCAGTCCATTTTTAGACTGAAAAATGACTGACTTACTGACATATAATAGGCAATCAGCACATGGACAATATAGGTGGATGTTACTGAGCGTAATCATTTGTAATCACAAATTTATTCTGCTAGCAATGTCTTCTCAATATTCTGTACAGAAGCTCCTTCCTAGCCTCATTTGGTGAGGAGACTGGATAAACATTCAAGTAAATTTCATACATTCATATAAGCATTTATCTTACTTTGCCACAAGAAAGTATCTTAACTGCACTGAAAGCAATTACATGAGTTTACTAGAACCAGTTTCTTTGGCAGGTTATTCCACAGATTCATGGTTCTTAAAAGAAACTGGAGATTAAACCTTTTATGCTCAAGCCTGAGCGGTCATCCTGTCCTTAGAGATGACAATACAGTTAGCGGTCAGTAATTTTTGCATAGGCCATTTAAGTATTTGTAGAAATTGCCCCTATCCTCCCATGGATAAGGGTTCTAATGAATAAGCTTATTTCTTAGAAAACGTGGATTTTCCAGGCGCTCTTATCAGATTAGATGTTTTGCTTATCTAAACAAGTTTGCAATAATACTTTGGAAAGCTGCAATAAAATGTGCTATCAGTTATCACTTCTTTCATAAACTGTTAGAATATATTTCCATCTGTAGACACAAAATCATAAAAAAGTTTTGATGTACAGAGTGATTTATGTGCTCAGATAACTTTGACCAAGGATTCAGACCTTAATTAGCCTGTTAGGGTTATGGTGTCATCACTATCATCGTTAGTAAAGGCCAGGTGATGCAAAATTCCCAAGTTTATAGAAACCCAGCCTCCTCTAACCTTGTGCCAGAAAACAACAGCCATGGGTTCTTCTTAGAAGTGCCAAGCACTCTGAAAATGAAAATGGTTGAGGCAGAGAATGCTACAAGATTATACCAAAGCATTTTCAAGTTGCCTTTTCCTCAGTTCGAAATATAATTAAAAAATGGCAGTTAACAAGAACAGCCAAGGTCAAGATAAGTTCTGGAAGACCAAGTAAAATTTTAGTGAGAGCTGTTCATAGGATTGTTAGAGAGGCAAATCAGAACTCCCACTTGACTGTAAAAGACCATCAGAAGGATTTAGCAGACCCTGGAGTTTTGGTACATTGTTCTACTGTTCAGAGACACCTGCACAAATATGGCCTTCATGGAAGAGTCATCAGAAGAAAACCTCTCCTGCGTACTCACCATTAAATTCAGCATCAGATTTATACAAAAGAACATCTAGATAGCCTGATGCATTTTGGAAACAAGTCCTGTGGACCAATGAGTTCAAAATAGAACTCTTTGTCCACAATGATCAAAGGTATGTGTGGAGAAAAAATGGCACAGAATTTCACAAAAAGAGCATCTCGCCAACCTTTAAGCATGGGGTGAATCAACCATGGTGTGGAGTTGTGTTGCAGCCAATGTCACAGGGAACATTTCACAGGTAGAGGGAAGAATGAATTCAATAAAATTTCAATAAATACTAGATGCATACATAACACCATCTGTAAAAAAACTGAAGTTGAAAAGATGATGGCTTCTACAAATGGATAATGATCCTAAAAACACATCCAAATTCGCAATGGACTACCTTAAGAAATGCAAGTTGAAAATTTTACAATGGCCCTCACAGTCCCTTGATCTGAACATTATTGAAAATTTGAGGATAGACCTCAAAATAGTAGTGCGTGCCATTTGATCCAGGAATCTCACAGAACTGGAAACATTTTCTAAGGAAAAATGGATGAAAAGCCCTCAAAAAAGAATTGAAAGACTCTTGTCTGGCTACAAAAAAACATTTACAAGCTTTAAGTTTAGGCCTTTTACAGATCATTTCATCTTCAACTTGCTTAACTGTTCACAATAACAATAATTTTGACCAGAGTTGTCCAAAGTTTTACATGCCACTGTAAATTTTAAATATATATTATTATCATTTTAAATATATTAACTATTGCATTGAGTTGAATTGAGACTCCATTGTAATGTTGTGTGAACTATCGAGGAATAGGGAAAGAAATATGTTGAAATATTATTAATAAAAAGTATTAATAAAGACTATTTGGATTATCTGACACTTGTGTATGGAGGACTCTTGAATCTTGAAACCTTTTGAGCTGAGCTCTGTGTAAGTTAAAGGTCCATGAAGGATTCCTGGACAGTGTTGTGTTGCATTTACACCTATTCCCTTTCAGGCTGTGTGCACACGTTGCTGATTTTTCATGTTTTTTGTGTTTTTGCGCTATAAAAGCGCTATAAAACCGCAAAAAAACAGCATACATTATGCATCCCATCATTTAGAATGAATTCCGCAATTTTTGTGCACACGATGTGTTTTTTTCCACGAAAAAAATGCATCGCGGTAAAAAACGCAGCATGTTCATTAATTTTGCAGATTTTTTGTGGATTTCCCACTATATAATGCATTGGGAAAAATCCGCAAAAAAATGCACCAAAAATGCAGTAAAAAACGCATGCAGATTTCTTGCAGAAAATTTCAGGTTTTTCTCAGGAAATTTCTGCAAGAAATCCTGAACGTGTGCACATAGCCTCAGTGCTGGCATCTTTTAGTGTGCTATTTCTTTCGTAAGCACGAAGGTTGCATTTTATTGTATCTTTTTTTTATTACCAGATGCCTGGTATCCACATAATAGCCCTATATGATTTCACATTTTCCACATAGTTTATGATTTAAGATTTTAGAAAAATATTAATGATAACCACAGTGAAAATGAACCTTACAAGGAGGCAATTTTCCAAGTTTTGTGCTGAAGCCAGCAAGAGCATAGTGGCCTAACATCAAGGTTTCCCAGATCATGAGTGACTTTTTGATCTAGAAGCTACTTTTTATGATAGAGGGTAAAGTTGTCTTCGTAATCCTCACTTCCTTTTGAAGGTTCTTCTTGAAAATAACACAATAATTAAGCAAGGGCCATTTTAAGGTCAGAAGGAGAGAAACATTAACTACAAAATGAAAAATGAACCAGAGAGAAGCTGTTTCACTGAGTCAGAGGACTCAACGCTGTAAATCACATACATTTTAGTCTGTTGTCTTTATCACAAACTATAGAAAATACAAGTAAAGAATATGCCCTTTGCTGAGTTGAAAACCGTAGACACTTGATGAAATTGCGCCAATTGTAAGTAGAGGCCTCTTACGCTTTGCACTGTAAGATCATAATTATTATCACTCACTACTGTTCTAAACCGTCAGCTGCGTAAATTGTTCCGACCTACGTATATGATAAATTATATACAAAATTACAGAATAATACCAGAAAATAGAAAGATTTCAAATGAATTTTGGCTGCAAATTTGTCAGTTTCATTCAGAGTATAGATATCAATAGTTTTTGTCGTCTTTCCACCAGAGCTGACACTTTTCTTAAGAATGTATAGGGATTATCTTTAATTAGCTCTATTAATTTTTTGCAAAAATGTCATCATTGATTGCTAAGCACAGACCAGCCAGAACCTTGCTGCTGAGTTCATCACTGCTGAGCTACATTTTGCCGTTACTATACGATTAGTAAATCTGCTGCCATATAGTCCTCTATATTCATGCGCTCTGCATAACCCTGTATAACCCGCCTCCACTACGGAGCTTTCTGCCTATACACAGTGTGTACAGAAAGCTGCCAATCAGTGGTGTGGGTGGGGTTATTCAGAGCTCAGCATTCAGAGAACTGCTAGACTTTCAGCAGATAAAACTGAATTTAGCAAAACTGCAGCAAGCATCTAAGTAAGTGATATATTACTGAAATCATGGTCTCTGTCCCTACATCACCTTTGGTAAATAACATTGCACTAACTTTTAGCCTGCAATCCTTCATTTGCAGACTGATCCACCTTTCAGATTTTTCTTCTGTTCGAGTGTTACAGAACCGTGACCCGGAGCTCTGGTGGAATGGTGACTTCTTTGCAGAGCACTCAGTTGATAAATGGCTTACACTTGGACCACCCCCGGGTTAGCCCCCCCTTATTGAGAATTTAGGTAAAAAATTATTCCATTCGTTAGATCTTTGTTAGATCCGGTTTGATCAACCAAAACTAACGTTAGATCTCCCCTACAAAATTAGATATTTATGATCTATTTCAGGGGGGCTAACCCGTAGCTAACCCCCCTACTTTGAAATTTGCTGTTTTTTGGATCGATTCTGATAGATATTTGTTAGATCCAGTTTGATCAGCAAAATTAACGTTAGATCTCCTTTCCTTTCCGAGATATTGGGGTTGTCAGGTGGGGGGTTAGATACGGGTTAGCCCCCCCTACTTTGAAATTTGCCGTTTTTTGGATGGATTCAAATAGATATTCATTAGATCTGGTTTGATCAGCAAAAATTAACGTTAGATCTCCTTTTGTTCCCGAAATATTGGGGTGTCAGGTGGGGGGTTAGCTACAGGTTAGCCCCCCCTACTTTGAAATTTGCCATTTTTTGGCTGGATTCTGATATTCGTTAGATCTGGTTTGATCAGCAAAAATTAACGTTAGATCTCTTTTCCTTCCTGAGATATTGGGGGTGTCAGGTGGGGGGTTAGCTATGGGTTAGCCCCCCTACTTTGAAATTTGCAGTTTTTTGGATGGATTCTAATAGATATTCGTTAGATCCGGTTTGATCAGCAAAAATTAATGTTAGATCTCCTTTCCTTCCCGAGATATTAACATAGTAACATAGTTAGTAAGGCCGAAAAAAGACATTTGTCCATCCAGTTCAGCCTATATTCCATCATAATAAATACCCAGATCTACGTCCTTCTACAGAACCTAATAATTGTATGATACAATATTGTTCTGCTCCAGGAAGACATCCAGGCCTCTCTTGAACCCCTCGACTGAGTTCGCCATCACCACCTCCTCAGGCAAGCAATTCCAGATTCTCACTGCCCTAACAGTAAAGAATCCTCTTCTATGTTGGTGGAAAAACCTTCTCTCCTCCAGACGCAAAGAATGCCCCCTTGTGCCCGTCACCTTCCTTGGTATAAACAGATCCTCAGCGAGATATTTGTATTGTCCCCTTATATACTTATACATGGTTATTAGATCGCCCCTCATTCGTCTTTTTTCTAGACTAAATAATCCTAATTTCGCTAATCTATCTGGGTATTGTAGTTCTCCCATCCCCTTTATTAATTTTGTTGCCCTCCTTTGTACTCTCTCTAGTTCCATTATATCCTTCCTGAGCACCGGTGCCCAAAACTGGACACAGTACTCCATGTGCGGTCTAACTAGGGATTTGTACAGAGGCAGTATAATGCTCTCATCATGTGTATCCAGACCTCTTTTAATGCACCCCATGATCCTGTTTGCCTTGGCAGCTGCTGCCTGGCACTGGCTGCTCCAGGTAAGTTTATCATTAACTAGGATCCCCAAGTCCTTCTCCCTGTCAGATTTACCCAGTGGTTTCCCGTTCAGTGTGTAATGGTGATATTGATTCCCTCTTCCCATGTGTATAACCTTACATTTATCATTGTTAAACCTCATCTGCCACCTTTCAGCCCAAGTTTCCAACTTATCCAGATCCATCTGTAGCAGAATACTATCTTCTCTTGTATTAACTGCTTTACATAGTTTTGTATCATCTGCAAATATCGATATTTTACTGTGTAAACCTTCTACCAGATCATTAATGAATATGTTGAAGAGAACAGGTCCCAATACTGACCCCTGCGGTACCCCACTGGTCACAGCGACCCAGTTAGAGACTATACCATTTATAACCACCCTCTGCTTTCTATCACTAAGCCAGTTACTAACCCATTTACACACATTTTCCCCCAGACCAAGCATTCTCATTTTGTGTACCAACCTCTTGTGCGGCACGGTATCAAACGCTTTGGAAAAATCGAGATATACCACGTCCAATGACTCACCGTGGTCCAGCCTATAGCTTACCTCTTCATAAAAACTGATTAGATTGGTTTGACAGGAGCGATTTCTCTATTGGGGGTGTCAGGTGGGAGGTTAGCTACGGGTTAGCCCCCTACTTTGAAAATTGCCGTTTTTTGGATGGATTCTAATAGATATTCATTAGATCCGGTTTGATCAGCAAAAATTAACGTTAGATCTCCTTTAGTTCCCGAGATATTGGGGTTGTCAAGTGGGGGTTAGCCATGGGTTAGCCCCCCCTACTTTGAAATTTGCTGTTTTTTGGATGGATTCTAATAGATATTCGCTAGATCCGGTTTGATCTATAGATAGAGAGGTCTCAAGGACCTCTATGGTTATTATACAGAAGCATCGCTGACCCCGATCATGTGACGAGGGTCAGCGATGCGCTCATTTTCGGCCGCCCGGCCGAAGTGCCGTTGAATGCCGCTGTCAGCGTTTGACTAGTTTAACATGATAAGTATGTCGAGGTGAAGAGACTTAAAGCCGCAATGCTCCTCTGGGAAATATGCAAATTGTCTCTTCAGAGAGGAAGAGGACTAGAACTCTAGTGCCACCTATTGGAAGTTGCAATCCTAACAGTCAATGTCGACTCTTTAACGAGCCTTGTCACATGACCTAGGATAATAGCCAAACCAGAATCTCAATTTGCAGATACGGCTAGTTAAAGAGTCGACATTAACTGTTAGGATTGCTACTTCCAATAGGTGGCACTAGAGTTCTAGTCCTCTTCCTCTCTGAAGAGACAATTTGCATATTTCCCAGAGGAGCATTGCGGCTTTAAGTCTCCTCACCTCGAAATGCTTATCATGTCACTCTCCGCAAGGAGAAACGATACTTCTTGGATCCCGGTCAGACGCCTCTCAATCAGCCAAACCAGATCTCCACTTTGCACTGAAGAGGGGCAGTACCCCGAAACACAGTGTCTGCAAATTGAGATTCTGGTTTGGCTATTATCCTAAGTCATGTGACAAGGCTCGTTAAAGAGTCGACATTGACTGTTAGGATTGCTACTTCCAATAGGTGGCACTAGAGTTCTAGTCCTCTTCCTCTCTGAAGAGATAATTTGCATATTTCCCAGAGGAGCATTGCGGCTTTAAGTCTCCTCACCTCGACATGCTTATCATGTCACTCTCCGCAAGGAGAAACGATACTTCTTGGTACTTAGCAGTTTGACATTTCAACAGGGAACAGGGACGCTGAGGGACAGTAAATCAGATGAAGAGGGTGGATATTGAGTGTAAACTTTTGTAAAGGATTTTTTAGCCAATTTCACACAAATTAACACAGTAAGTACATAGGCCTCATCAGGAATAATATATCTATATAATAATGTCTGCAGTTTGCATAATGAAATCTGGTGATAGATCAGCTTTAACTCAAATGGGCAGAGACTACCTGCTATAATATTCTCCCAAAACAAGAAGCACTGCACTATGTCACCAAGCTCAAAATTCCTCAATAGTAGAGATTAGTGATGGGTGAACCAGTGGATATTTGGGTTCAGCCAAACATTTTAAAAAAGTTCGGTTTAGGTACCAGAACAGTACCCGCTCTGGAAACCAAACCCGGACCCCATTCAAATGAATGGGGGTCTCAAACATCCGATGTTTCCTATGCTTTCAACTGTGTGAGAGCGTAAGAAACACCAGCTCTTATCGACGGAACGTTCTTTACCACCGGTCAGACACTGCAGTTCCCACACTGTCATATAGATGACAGCATGTGAGTGGACAGCTGTGACCGGCAGATAAAAGACTACTGTCTGACACAGGCGTCAATGATGAGAGTACTGCTCTCATCATTGCAGCAGGAGCAGGTGTACAAGTATGAGAGTATTCATCAACTGGCGTCTGTGCAATACATAAATAAATATAATTAAAAAATGGGGTGGGACCCTTCTTTTTTGCTAACCAGCACAGGCAAAACCGACAGCTGCTGGCTGCAGCCCTCAGCTGTCATTGCTATCTTGGCTGGTTATCAAAAATAGAGGAATCCCCATGCTGTATTTTTAATTATTTGAATAAATAATTATTTAAATAAATAATTTAAAAAACAACATGGGAAAAAAAAACATTTTTGACAACCAGCCAAGCTAAGGCAGACAGCTGGCTGTACAAACTGCACTCTACTGTGAACCTCTGATCTGTGATGGTCCAAGTACTGACCACTAATGTGCAAGGTATTCGCTGGATATCATAGCTGCAGGGCATTATGGGGAATCCCATGTAGACACTCAAAATAATATTAGCTCACACTCTGATGCTTCAGAAGTATGGGAAATGGTACTGGGAAAGTGAAAGTGTTTTTGCAAACAAGAAATCAAATCTCAAAGCTTTTTAATTTGCGTGAAACCATGAGTTTTAGGAAATTTGACTCAAATTGTATCCTCATTTGATTGATCTCCTCATCTCTAATGATCAATGTCCTAGGTAAGCTAACAGTAACACATCATATATTTAGGTTTACATAAATTATTACTTTATAGCAGCGGATCGAAAATCCTTTAGATACTCAGAACAAGTTTTGATCACTTTCCTGATTACTCAAACCAAGGTTTATTAACTACGGTATGTCCCTTTCAGCAGCAAAAAGGAAATTTTATAGCTATAATTATGAAACAATCAGAAGCCAGAGAGAAAGTCGATAACTTACTTTTCCAGTTAGTTAGGAACAATATAAGTATCTATATACAATCATGTGCAAAAGTCAGAATTTCTTTAATACAACTTTTGCACGGTATTTTACTTTAACTTTTAAGAACTTTCTCATAATAATGTTATCTGAATGTTCCCAATTGGTATCTAGTAATAAAGTCTCATTGTCCAAGAGCAGATCCTTTTTGAGATTTATGGTATATATTTATATTTTTATTATAAATGGTTTGAGTATAAAGTGGTATTTGCACTGTCCTGAATTTTAATAGATGTCCTCTAATGTGAATGGAATCTCAGCTATAAAAGGCACATCATTTCCAATTGTTCAGTCATATTTTGTCCTCTAGAAAGCTTATGGAAAAATAAAAAAAGTAAAAATAAAACATTTACTACTTAGCTAAGGACATAGAATATTTATTGCCAATTTATATTTCTCGTAATGTCCAGGTACCTGGCTCAGGAGACAAATTAATAGGGCCAAGGTCCAATGGTTCATTGTGCATGCTAAACAAAGCTCTTGAATAAGAATTACTTTGGGGAGCTGCTTACAATAAATGCAAGCGAAGAGTTTAAAATTATTCATGCATAAAATTTAAATAAATGTTAATTAATATAACTTTCCATAAAAGAATATGAATGAGCCTCTCTTCATTTGATACACATTAAGTCTTGGGAAAAAAATATTACATTTCTTGCATTATGAAATCTAACACCAACCCAAACTTTTAGCTTTAATAGTGTCTCATGAAGACAATTGCTTTTCAAAAAGCTGATGTGGTGATCAACTGATTGCTGTGGGTCCAAGCCCTTCTGCAGTGACAAAGAAATAGTCATCTACTGTATATAATATACAGCCATGTTGGGTCCATTAGAGCATGAGCTTCATGTTGGAGCACCAGTTAGGCATAGTAGGCAATGACCTATGTTTTTTTTGGAATCAATACTAATATTGATTTGAAAAAATTAATAATCAGCATGCTTGCCCCGCTGATTGACATTGGAAGCCAGCAGGAGCATCAGAGCTCCGATGTGAACATGATAACAAACTGTATGACATGATGTTTTGGCTGTTCTGGGATATGTTCGAGAATTTACAAGTAGTAGAGGAGGGTCATTTATGTGATTGGACATGGCAGCTGTGTGATGGCCAGAATGAAGAGTGGGAGTAGAGCAGAGGAATTTTCAGTAACAGAGTCAATGATAGGTACACTGACACCCAAGGTTGACCCTTTTCTGGGTTATAATAAAGTTTGATTAAGGCTACTTTCACACTAGTGTCGGACTCGGCCCGTCGCAGTGCGTCGGGCCGAGGTTCCGACGCTAGCAGTGAAGGCGCCGCACAACGGAGGCAGCGGATGCATTTTTCCTGCGCATCTGCTGCCCCATTGTGAGGTGCGGGGAGGTGGAGGCGGAGTTCTGGCCGCGCATGCGTGGTCGGAAAAAGCGGTCCATCGGCAGCAAAAAACATTACATTTAATGTTTTTTGCTCCCGGCGGTCCGCCACAACGCAACGTGTGTCAATGCGTCGCAATGCGTCGCTAATGTTAATCTATGGGGCAAAAACGCATCTTGCAAACAACTTTGCAGGATGCGTTTTTCCCATAAATGACGCATTGTGACGTATTGCAAAAAACACTAGTGTGAAAGTAGCCTAACTTGCTTTTTCTATTGCTTAATACAATGTAATTGGTGCATTACAATTATTGTTAGTACATTTAAAAATTATTAGGAAATTATTTGCTGGAGGGGTCCCAAGATTTCGACTGCTGTAGTTGTGGCTCTCCCCTGTGGCACATATTGTTGGGTCCCAAACATGGATTTTTGAGCGCTGTACTAGATCGTTATAACACTGAAACCTATATATAGCATTCAGAAAGTACACACCAGAAAACATAACCCAGTTCTATAATCACATTTCATAGAAGACATGCAACAGCAGCATATCTCATTGCAGATTTCATATTCTCAAAATCTCAATTTATGCAGTGGATTTTAACTGTGAATTTCACCGTTTTCAGTGATTAGGGTAAAATCACCAGCATATTTGTGGTAGGTTCACATCAAAATCCAAAATACATTAGTGCTATACCTTCTCATTATTAACTTGGTTTTGGCTATGGCACATTTAGATGTACTTAATAGTGATGAGCGAGTATGCTCATTACTTGAGATTTCCGAGCATTGCCTGTTTGTTAGGGAATCCCCACATGTGTTCAGGCTGTCTAGCAGCCGCAAATCATGCAGCTGCGGTGACACAAACTAAATCTCCGAGCACGCCCAATATATTCGGAAATCACCCGAGCATGCTCGCAAATCTTGAATAATGAGTAGTGATGAGGGAATATACTCATTACTCGAGATTTCCCGAGCACGCTCGAGTGTCCCTCGAGTATTTTTTAGTGCTCGGAGATTTAATTTTCATCGCCTCAGCTGAATGATTTACAGCTATTAGCCAGGCTAAGTACATGTGGGGGTTGCCTGGTTGCTAGGGAATCCCCACATGTAATTAAGCTGGCTAATAGCTGTAAATCATTCAGCTGCGGTGAAGAAAACTAAATCTCCGAGCACTAAAAAATACTCGAAGGACCCCCGAGCGTGCTAGAGAAATCTCAAGTAACGAGTATATTCGCTCATCACTAGTACTTAAAAATCGGTGAGCAACCATTTTTAAGAACTCTTATTCTAATTTACTGGCCAGTGTAAACATGTCAACAACACCTGATGAACAAGAAAATTGCTCGTTCGTCAGGTAATTGTGTGGTATCCTGATACCCATTCTCCTGCTGCTGAGTGATATGGTTGTCGTGTGGCAGTAGATCTGTTCCAGTGTGCCAGAATTACTTTGAGCACTGTGAGTTAGGAGGTGTAATACATTGAGTGTTGTAATGTGTGTACACTGAAGACTGATAAATGTGCATTGTGCTTTGTGCTATGCCGACTTCTGAAAGTTAGGTATGAAATCTTCTCACCAGAAGCTGCCATAGATACTCTTGGAAGGAGCCTCCTACCTCAGCGCTGACAGATGAAAATAATAAAATAATGTAGGGTGCTTAGTTAATATAATTTTGATTAAAAAATTTTAAAAGCCACCCTACCACGTCATGATGACCCTATTTGGGACCTATAGCAAGGGAATACACCGCACTATTTGGGACCTAACCTCTCTAGTATTAAAACTTTACCATTTGTCAAGTGGCGTACATGTGGATAAGGGCTGAGAAGGACTGAAACCCGGCTAATCAATACCCAGCCATGGGGAAATACATGCTCAAAGAAAAGGGAGGGATTTTTGTTCACATAGTGCCTCCACAAAAGAGTGAAGCTTCATACAGTTGTGGCACCCCAGGAGTCCCTCACAGGGGGTGATGACATGCCTGGAAGTAAGATGGATTCCCTTAACAGGCAACACTAGCATGCAACAATTTCCTGACTCCAGACCAGAAGGGGGAGCTCTAAACCCAGCTTCAGGGGAGCTTCCCTGATAAGTTCTGGTCTGGAGGTGGGGTTAGTCAGTCAGTCAGAGCTAGTGAAGGAAGAGGAAGCAAGTGAGGGGAAGCTGGGGATAGGAGCTGCGATTGAGCTCACCCCAGGACTGAGCGCAACAGACCGGACACCGGAGTCCGTGATTGTGTGGGAACTGTATGCCCCAGAACTGAATCCAGAGAACAGGAGATTGCAGGTCTCCTGGCCACATCTGACACCCAAATGCTCAGCAACAAACTAGAGAGCCCGGAGTCACGACGAGGGCGTGACATCAGGAATAGGCTCGAGCTGCCTGCCATGCGGGTAGTGTTCCACTTAAAGTACAGACTGAGAGAGGGACTTGAAGATAGCTTAAGGCATCAATAACCTAAAGACAAGCTCAGTAGGGAGGCATCGAACCCCACCTGGCTAGGGGGATTCTGAACTGCTTCCAGTCTGCTCGGATTTCCAATGCCACCTCTACCTGTGCTCCGGACTGCACCTACAATTAAAGGTAAAGAAACTACAATCCCTGTGTCCTCCAATCATTCCTGCACCACAACTTCCACAACCCCTCGTAGACTGTTCTGGTAGTCCTGGGGCCCCACTCCACCTGTGGGGAGCAGGATCATTCTAGCTGCATCAGCATTGGCCCCAGCGGTCCCTTTAAGCAGCATCGGCCATCTATAGCCGAATACCACAGGTGGCATCACGGACAATCCCCTATAAACCATCCCTCATCCCTTTTAATTGCCCACTCAGGGCCACGGACCGGGTCATTGCTGCCATGACCACCCCTTTAAAAACCATCCGACCCGGTTCCGAGTACGCCACGGCCCTAGCGGGTGTTGCACAGTCTGGAGAGATAATGCTGAACAAGTACTCTCCTACCTACTGGGTGTTTTTTATGTGCTTTCAGCCGGAACCAATGCTACCTGACATCCACGCCACAAACTTTGTCCACCCTACCCACTGCAATAGGGAACTATAGCATCCCAAACTGTGAGTAAAGGTACCGTCACACTGAACGATATCGCTAGCGATCCGTGACGTTGCAGCGTCCTGGCTAGCGATATCGTTCAGTTTGACAGGCAGCAGCGATCAGGCCCCTGCTGTGCCATCGTTGGTCGCTGCAGAAAGTCCAGCACTTTATTTCGTCACTGGATCTCCTGCAGACATCGCTGAATCGGCGTGTGTGATGCCGATTCAGCTATGTCTTCACTGGTAACCAGGGTAAACATCGGGTTACGAAGCGCAGGGCCGCGCTTAGTAACCCGATGTTTACCCTGGTTACCAGCGTAAAAGTTAAAAAAAACCAAACACTACATACTTACCTTCCGCTGTCTGTCCCCGGCGCTGTGCTTCTCTGCACTGTGAGCGCCGGCCAGCCGAAAAGCAGGGCACAGCGGTGACGTCACCGCTGTGCTTTCCGGCCGCTGTGCTTACACAGTGCCAGTGCAGAGGAAAGCAGAGCACCGGGGACAGACAGCGGAAGGTAAGTATGTAGTGTTTGTTTTTTTTTACTTTTATGCTGGTAACCAGGGTAAACATTGGGTTACTAAGCGCGGCCCTGCGCTTAGTAACCCGATGTTTACCCTGGTTACCAGGGAACTGGCATCGTTGGTCGCTGGAGAGCTGTCTGTGTGACAGCTCCCCAGCGACCAAACAGCGACGCTGCAGCGATCGACATCTTTGTCGGTATCGCTGCAGCGTCGCTTAGTGTGACGGTACCTTAACTCCATACTGCTAGTGTGTCACCACGGGGAGCCAACTCATGAAGGTCCCTCCATAAGTGCAGTATTACTTGGACTTTGCTTTCTAGTAACAACTCCTCCAATAGCAAGTGAAGTAAACTGTACTCCAGCCACCTGAGAGGCCTTAAATCTGCTGCTTCACAATGAGATGAAGACCTCTCATACGCATAATAATGAGTGTATCCTATTCTGTCAACATCCACTGGGCCTTTTTGGAAAACTGTACCTTGTTATTGTTATTTTTTTCAGTAAAAGAGTGTTATGTTTATTTTGTGTGGTTCCTTCCAATTGCACTAACATCATGAGCGCTTCAACACCTTCATCCAGACATCACCACTACAGGAGTGCCCTAGGGGAGTCCTGTACCATCTTCATAAGTGCTACCTCCCACCATTGACAATTGTTATGAACACGAGGGAAGTGTTTTGGGCTTTAGCAGCACGCTTCCGCTACTGTGGCATTGCCAGCTGCTGTCAACTACATGTCCCAGCTGGCCCCTCTGTAAGATCTGAAGCTTCCCTCATGGCTCACTACAATTGGCTAGTTTATGCCAGTTAAAAGGGTTATGTGTTACCTATAACATAAAATTGGATGGGGACAGAACAATCATTACCTATAGTTTCAGACCCATCATTGTTGACTTCTGTGAACAGTCCACAAACAAACGCTGATCATCTTGTGTCTAGTCAGTCAACGCTAGTTAAGGTGCATTGATGGGCGGAAATCAGCAGGTCATAATCACCATTACTGTCACACTTGTGACATAGTTACACATTACATTTCAAATATTAGCAAATCAGCAAATTATCCATCACTTATTCCTTCACTTCACCCATTAAAATGAACCATTATTCACTGTCTTCCACAGGGTCACAATTATTGGCTTAGGTCCGTCTATAAATAACCAAATGAAGTATAATTATACGCCTGTTATATGTCTATGTTCTTTGTATTATAAATAGGTCATTTGCGCTTTTAGTTGAACCTGGTCACCGGCTCCTATTTATTGTGGATTGAATAGGCAAGATGTGTAATTCAATTAATCCTAGTAAATGAAGGCTGTGCAACTACTGTCTATTCATAATAACGCAGGCATAATGTCAGTAATTTTCTTTGATTAGTCAAAGTGACTTATAATTATGGTTATGCTCCTTTAAAATGTATTGAGTGTTTAGCTGAATAGATGCAATAATTTACTAAATACTGTATAATACATCTCCTGCTCATCCCCGAATTCATGGCAGTGAATTTTTCCTGTTGTCTAGCCTTGGTATTGTTGTATGAATGTATGGATTCTTCTACCTACAAAATGAACATTCAATAACACAAAGCAGTAGATAAACAGGAAATCATAGGACAATTAATAGATGAATTAGAGAATTAGAGTTCGGAGAGGGTACAAGTACCAGACTCTCAAAAATACAACATGTTCTTGTGATGAATAGTAGCGACTAAGAGAAAACATTTCACCTTCTGTTTATTGGCAATTGTAAAATGTAATTTGACCACCAATGCACCTGTAAGAGGGTTAAAAATCGGACTACCGCATATTACAAAAATTAAGATGGTATACTTTCTGTAACGAATGGAAGCAGAGGCACAGGTGGAGAAGTTCTCATTCATTTTTTATAAATATTTCTGTGGAACCATGGGACCACGGTTCCAAAGGGGGTGTGACTATGTGAGCCCCAGACACCCGTAGTAAGTCCCCTCGAACAGGGTCAGAATGGAATGCCTGGGAGACATGGGTGCTACCTCCAGTTAGACCCTGGATACGTGCCAGCTGTCCCAGTGGGACAGATGGACTAGAAGGGTTAACAGATGTCGTGGAGCTGACCGGCGGATTCCGGGTGCATGGGTAGGAGCAGGCACAGGTGGCACTGGCATTGTCCAGAGGTACGGATGGCTGTATGGTAAGACGTGAAGAAGTGGCGTAGACAGAACAGACGTCGTCCAGGATTGCCGGGTAGCAGGTAGCTGACAGTCTGCGGAGACAAACAGTATAAGCGGAGCACTGGCAAAACACTTCAGAAACTAAAGCACACCCTAGCGGACACCGGAAGCTAGCGACAGAGGATACTTGTTGCTCCGGCACCATCCCTATGAAGGAGGGGCTAGAAATAGTAATCACTAACACGCCATTGGTCAGAAGCACTTTTGAAAAATGTGCCCTGTCTTTTTTTATTTCCATGTAGTATTTTGCTATTCCACTTAGGTACCCACAGACAAGTACACATTTCTGTTTAATGCCGTCATTTATATGTGCGTGCTGCAATTGAATTACAACACATGTGTCATTGATAACATAGCTGGTTCGGAAGTTGGTGTGGGGGTCAGTGCCATGAACACATACCTGATTGTTTTACAAGATCCATTAAAGGGCAATGCCAGGCAGAAGAAGGAAAGCTTATGAAGCGCAGGAGAAAATGTCTACATGTTAGTTAGCTAACAAGTGGGGGTGAGTAGTAATTGCTATATATGGTGCGCTAGCTGAAGGGGTTAGAGAGAGCTATAGAGGAGCAACAAATAAGCTCCATCCTGCACTGTTATCAGTGTAATTCTGATGAAAGAGAGGATGAGGATTGCCACCACAGAAGGGAACAAATATGGATTGTTCTTTTTAGTGAAGAGTGCACCCACCAAAAAGGGACTGATATGCTGTAACTGTGTGAGAATGTCTCAGGAGTGCACAAGTTACAGCAGTGTATTGCTTTCAGTGAGATGTTATAAAGAGAAGGCTTGGGACCAGGGCCGAACTGGGACTAAAATTCAGCCCTGGCATTTGAAGTTACACAGGCCCACTTGTCACATGGTGACTGTATAATATCTTTGTACACTTGTAGGTTACAAGAAGTGAGGGGAGTGTAACACGACTATATAACATATAATCACAGCTGTATCCAGCATTACAGCTCTGTCCTATTTATTGCTTTTAGTTGCAGTACCAAGAAAAGCCACTACCTATATAACTGGATCTCGTAGATAATGAAGGGATGAGACAACCAAAGGCTATGGAACTTCATTCTGATGCTCCATAAACTTTGCCTACAGCCACTTTTGGTTCCGCTGCGCAGCACGAGACCCGGTGACTCTGAAGAGCAGTGACATCAGTAACGTCACCGCTCTTCAGATATTCCTGGTCTTGCGCTGAGCTCGGCGACCGTGAAGAGCGGTATTGTTACTACCGTCACCGCTCTTCAGAGTCGCTGGGTCTCGCCAGGTCTGGGCTAGTAGTGGGGTGTCTGATAGACACCTCTCCATTACTTACATCAGGGATTGATAGCAGCTGACATTACTCAGCTGACATCAACCCTAAAAATCATTACACATACCAGAATTAAATGCTCTGGCGGCTGGGAAAAGCAGTAGAGTTAGCGCTATTCCCAGGCGCTAGGTGCTAACTACAACTGTCATCCTCCTTGCCTGGTCTCCCTGCGAAGCATTTCTGCTGTATTTACATGCGCTGATCTCAGGCCGCTAAACGAGTGTGATCGACAATACTGAAGTCGTTCGCTTGTTTCCCGGCCTCTTTACACCAACTGAGAAAGAATGAAGGGAACAGAACAATCACAATTAGATCAATCTGTCCCCATACAGTATCATCAGCAGCACATCTACAGTTTACACAGGCGATGTGCTGCTGAGAACAAGAATTTCTGTTCCCACATAAACAATCCAATCACTCGATGAATAGGCAGCATTTTGCTTGTTTAGTAAAATACACCCATAGTCCTCCATATATTATAATGTGCACCTCAGTCCTCCATATAGTATAATACACTCCTCAGTCCTCCATATAGTATAATACACTCCTCAGTCCTCCATATAGTATAATACACTCCTCAGTCCTCCATATAGTATAATACACTCCTCAATCCTCCATATAGTATAATGCACTCCTCAGTCCTCCATATAGTATAATACACTTCTCAGTCCTCCATATAGTATTATACACTCCACATAGTCCTCCATATAGTATAATACACTCCTCATAGACCTCCATATATTAAAATACACTGCAATTCCTCCATATAGTATAATACACTCCTCAGTCCTCCAAATAGTATAATACATTCCTCAGTCCTCCAAATAGTATAATACATTCCTCATAGTGCTCCATATAGTATAATGCCCTGCCATTGTCATCCATGTAGTACAATTCACTTCCCATAGTATAATGCACCCCATAGTTCTTCATATAGTATAATAGATTAATGTATTCCCCATAGTCCTCAATAAAGTATAATGCAGCCCACATATAGTGTAATGATGCCACCCCAGAGTATAATGCAGCCACCCCACAGAATATATTGCAGCCCCCTGAGTAAAATGTAACCCCCCAGAGAATATAATGCACTCATATAGTATAATGCAGCCCCTGCATATGTAATATATGGTAGCCCCCTCATAGGGCATAATGCAGCCCCCATAGAATATAATATAGCCCCTCCATAGAATATAATACAGCACCCCATAGAATGTAATACAGCCCTCCCGCATAGAATGTAATGCAGCGAGCCCCCATAGAATGTAATGCAGCCAGCACCCATAGAATGTAATGCAGCCAGCCACCCATAGAATGTAATACAGCTAGCCCCCATAGAATGTAATGCAGCACAGCCCCCATAGAATGTAATACAGCCAGCCCCCATAGAATGTAATACAGCTAGCCCCCATAGAATGTAATGCAGCACAGCCCCCATAGAATGTAATACAGCCAGCCCCCATAGAATGTAATACAGCAAGCCCCCATAGAATGTAATACAGCACAGCCCCCATAGAATGTAATACAGCACAGCCCCCATAGAATGTAATACATCCAGCCCCCATAGAATGTAATACAGCACAGCCCCATGCCCATAGAATGTAATGCAACCAGCCCCCATAGAATGTAATACATCCAGACCCCATAGAATGTAATACAGCACAGCCCCCATAGAATATAATGCAGCACAGCCCCCATAGAATGTAATGCAGCACAGCGCCCATAGAATGTAATGCAACCAGGCCCCATAGAATGAAATGCAGCCAGCTCCCATAGAATGTAATGCAGCACAGCCCCCATAGAATGTAATACAGCACAGCCCCCATAGAATGCAATACAGCACAGCCCCCATAGAATGTAATGCAGCACAGCCCCCATAGAATGTAATGCAGCACAGCCCCCATAGAATGTAATACAGCACAGCCCCCATAGAATGCAATACAGCACAGCCCCCATAGAATGTAATGCAGCACAGCCCCCATAGAATGTAATACAGCACAGCCCCCATAGAATGTAATACAGCAGAGCCCCCATAGGATGTAATGCAGCCAGCAACCATAGAATGTAATGCAGCCAGCCCCCATAGAATGTAATACAGCACAGCCACTATAGAATGTAATACAGCATAGCCCCCATAGAATGTAATACAGCACAGCTCCCATAGAATGTAATGCAGCACAGACCCCATAGAATGTAATGCAGCAAGCCCCCATAGAATGTAATGCAGCACAGCCCCCATAGAATGTAATACAGCACAGCCTCCATAGAATGTAATGCAGCACAGCCCCCATAGAATGTAATGCAGCAAAGCCCCCATAGAATGTAATGCAGCACCGCCCCCATAGAATGTAATGCAGCCAGCCCCCATAGAATGTAATACAGTACAGCCCCCATAGAATGTAATACAGCACAGCTGCCATAGAATGTAATACAGCACAGCCCCCATAGAATGTAGTGCAGCACAGCCCCCCCGGGGTAAGTCGGGGGGGTGAGACGGCGCTGGCGAGCGGCCCACGACTGCCACTGGCCCTTCTGGCATTTGCCAGAACTGCCCGATGGCCAGTCCGGCCCTGCTTGGGACACACATGAAGAGAGAGTGTTGTGCTGTATTAAAAGTGCAAGCTGCAAAAAGTCTGTAAAGTTTGCAAGTGCAAGCCCACCTTTAAAAACTGTCTATCTTTGTTGATTCCAAACTATTGACTTTTGTGATATTTTTCAAACTGTCTATCTTGTTGCTTCTTGTAAAACTCTGTAACTAGTGATGATTGAACCTGTGGAAGTTTAGGTTCGGCAGGTTCAGCCAAATTTGCGTTAAAAGTTAGATTTGGATCCGAACTTGACCCCAACCCAATAGAAGTGTATGGGGACCCAAACGTTGGTGCTGTAAAATGGTCATAGTGAGGGCTAGAGGGCTGCAGAAGGAAGCAAAATGGGGGTAAGAGCAGGACAATTGCTCTACAAACAAATGTGGATAGAAAAATTGCTTAAATCCTTTAAATTAGTCAGTAAACATTGAGTTAATTAGTTTACGCAACAGGCTGGATAGAATCAATAGAATTGTATAAAGGTACCTTCACACTGAGCAATTTTAGAATGATAACGATAGCGATCCGTGACGTTGCAGCGTCCTGGATAGCGATATCGTTGTGTTTGACACGCAGCAGCGATCAGGATCCAGCTGTGAGATCGCTGGTCGGAGCTAGAAGGCCAGAACTTTATTTTGTCGCTGGATCACCCGCTGACATCGCTGAATCGGCGTGTGTGACGCCGATTCAGCGATGTCTTCACTTGTAACCAGGGTAAACATCGGGTTACTAAGCGCAGGGTCGCGCTTAGTAACCCGATGTTTACGCTGGTTACCAGTGTAAATGTAAAAAAAAACACTACATACTTACATTCCGGTGTCTGTTGCGTCCCCCGCCTTCAGCTTCCCTGCACTGTGTCAGCGCCGGCCGGCCGTAAAGCAGAGCACAGCGGTGATGTCACCGCTCTGCTTTACGGCCGGTGCTTACACAGTGCAGGGAAGCTGAAGGCGGGGGAAGCGACAGACACCGGAATGTAAGTATGTAGTGTTTTTTTTTTTTACATTTACAATGGTAACCAGGGTAAACATCGGGTTAATAAGCGCAGCCCTGCACTTAGTAACCCGATGTTTACCCTGGTTACCAGGGGACTTCGGCATTGTTGGTCGCTGGAGAGCTGTCTGTGTGACAGCTCTCCAGCGACCACACAACGACGAAATAGCGACGCTGCAGCGATCGGCATCGTTGTCTATATCGCTGCAGTGTCGCTTAATGTGACGGTACCTTAAGGTTAAACAACACAGTCCAAAATTGTAAGTCAGTGTAGACTATTCTTATCAATGTCATGTGTAAATATGCAGAGTTAAATTTAATTCGTAAGAAAAGCAGACTGCTGTGAGCTGGTGTTATTATTTTGGGATGGGGCCAATATACATGAAGGTTTCAATCCTATTAATAACAGCTCACAGCTCTCTGCATTGCCTTTACTGGTTATTAAAAAGGGGATCCCAAAAAAATGTTGTGTGGTCCCCCCTATTTTTAATAACCAGCTGAGGGAAAGCAGACAGCTGGGGTCTGATTTATTATTCTGGGAAGGGAATTATATCCATGAAGGTTCCTAGCCTATTAATATCAGCTCACAGCTGTCTGTTTAGCCTATACTGGTTATTAAAAAGTGGACACAAAAAATATGTGTGGTCCCGCCTACTTTTAATAACCAGCAAAGGCTAAACAGACAGCTGCAGGCTGATCTTAATAGGCTGGGATCTGCTCTCTTGCCCTGGTGCATTGGCAAGCAGGGTAATAGTTTATTGGGTTAATGCCAGCTTTGTAATGTCAGCTGACATCAATCCGATAGGTTAGTAATGGAAAGGCATCTATCAGATGCCCCCATTGCTAACCCAGTTAGTTAAAACAAAAAAATAAACAACACAGGAAAAAACATGTTATTTGAATAAAGACTCCTCCACACATTCCCTGGTTTACTCATGTATTAATAAAAAAATTATTCACAGACCCGACAACATCCAATTAGGTCCAACATTGTACATTGATTTTCTCAAGGAAGGTCACGTCAGTTACATCATCACTCGTGAACCATGCCCACCCGTGACCTATGACAGCAAGAACGAGACTGCAGAGGTTATTTGAGGTCATTGCTCACTTTCTCGCTGGCAATGACGTTATGTTATATGTTAAATGACAGCTGCAGGTTGGGCAGCTCCATAGACATTGGCCTTTTCCCAGTTAAAAATACCAGCCTCCAGCTGATTGTTTTTGCTTGGCCGTTTTTAAAAAGGAAGAGGACTGCACAACATTTTTTTTTTAATATTTACTTTAATTATTTATTTTGGAGCCAGAGGTGTCCATAGCCTTAAAGCTTGTTTATTGGCTACGCTGCAGCTTTTCAACAAGCTTTATTAGACTTCCGGAACCGAACACGAAATTGGACATACAATAAGAAGTCCATGTTCAGTGTCCGGGACTGGACAATAGAAGTCTGGCACGAACCCTGAACTTTCCAGCTCAGGTTCACTCATCCCAATCTGTAACTACTCGGCTAATTGTCTATTCAAGAGTAAATTTACTCTTCATATTCTCTAGTATGTACCTCTATTCCTTTTGCTACCCTTCAGTTAGGAACCACTTTATCAATAAGAAATATTGTATACTACATATTTAATGAGGCACAAAAACACTCAGCAAACTCCACCTCCTTGTGCACTTTTTTAAAGTCTTACACAAAAATGATTTTTTTTCAAAGCTTTGGAATAAAAATTGAAGATTGAGTTACGGATAAAATTGTCATTCATTAAATAACGTTGCCGTATTTGCATTTATTGGTCTCTGAAATTACATTAAATATATTCCCTTTTTATTAAATATTCCATTCATTAGAAAAAAAAATCATTTTAAAATGCTAATATTTAAAAAAAATAATGAGTTTACAAATTATGTAGGAAAAAAGTGGTACAACATAAATCCCGGACAATGAAAAAAAGAAAACTTATTTTGTTAATATAAAATTTAAGAAGTTCTAGCCACTTGACTAGAAGCATCCTGCATTAAAGAATTAAATAAAATGTCTTCTGTAGGAAAAAATACAAATGTGAAACCATTTACTTCAGATATGGTAGACCTGGTAATAATTTACAACACGAATGAACCACAGCATCAATCAAAGACCTCCCAAGAGGAAGAATAATATATTGTGTTACTATTGAATGCTTCTGATGAGCAGAAACAGCTACAGACAGTAAAAAGTATATCCTGTAATATGATAATCCAATTCACACATGGAGCAGGGGATCTGAGCCATCAGAGCCTAGTCATTGCTTTATTCAAACTTCATATTTCTTGAAAGTTGCAAATGTAGAACAATCTTCTTTGTGTGTATGTATTGAGTAATTATCAAATCAACTGATAAAGAATAGTGATGAGTGAACGTGTTCTGTGATATTCGAGTATTACTCCAGTATCTGGGTGCTTGGATGTGGATGTACTCGGCAATGGCCGAGCATTGGCTGGTGGTCGAATTTTATGCTCGAATGACTGCCCCGCATGTTTGGCACCTGCTATACAGCCAATAAACATGCGACGATTGCCTGCCAGTTACTGTAATGCCGTGCAAAGCCATCTTAGTAGTGGCATTACTGTGATTGGCTGGCCGTATTACCTCATTAGAGGTTAAAAAATGACTGGCGCCACCAAGCTCGTCACAATGATGCAATTGCACAGCTCAGGAACAGTTCTAATTGAAGGGAGAGAGTAGTTATCCAAGCTTGTGTGCACAGTTTTAGGAATCAGAGTCCTCTTCTGGTAATACTTTGCTGAACCATCATACTAAAAGTTCTTCCAATGGTTAATCTTGTGCTTTGCTGTGTCTATGGAATACATTCTGCATTTACTGTAGCTCTAGGGACAGCTGCTAGTGCAGGGAGAGTGACTGAATACAGTTTCTAGGCAGGGCTTATGGATTTGCAGTCTGTTGCTCAATATATACAGTTGTGCTCAAATGTTTATATACCACGGCAGAATTTTTGCTTTCTTGGCCTTTTTTCAGAGAATTTTAATGATAACACCAAAACTTTTTCTCCACTCATGATTAGTGGTTGAGTGAAGCCATTTATTGTCAAACTACTGTGTTTTCTCTTTTTAAATCATAATTACAACCCAAAAATTCAAGTGACCCTGATCAAAAGTTTACATACCATGGTGATTTTGGCCTGATAACATGCACAGAAGTTGACATAAATGGGTTTGAATGGCTACTAAAGGTAACATCCTCACATGTGACCAGTTTGCTTGCAATCAGTGTGTCTGCATAAAACTGAGTTAGTTTTTGGGATCCAGACAGACTCTTGCATCTTTCATCCAGCCACTGATATTTCTGGATTGTGAGTCATGGGGAAAGCAAAAGAATTGTCAATGGATCTACAGAATAATGTAGTTGAACAGGAAAGGGATACAAAAAGATATCAATTAGATACAAAAAGATATCAAAGGAAGTGATAATGCCAGTCAGCATCAGCGCTCAAAATGTTATTAACAAATGGAAAATCAGGTGCTCTGTAAAATCAAAACCATAGTCAGGTAGACCAACAAAAATGTTGTCTACAGCTGCCAGGAAAATTGTTTGTGATGCAAATAAAAACCCACAAATAACATCAGCTGAAATACTGGACTCTCTGAACACTAGCGGTGTGGCTGTTTCAAGATGCACAATAAGGAGGCACTTAAAGAAAAATGGGCTGCATGGTCGAGTCGCCAGAAGAAAGCCGTTTTTGCGCAAATGCCTCAATGTATCGCCTACAGTAAGCAAAACAGCACAGAGACAAGCCTCAAAACTTCTGGAATAAGGTAATTTGGAGTGATGAGACCAAAATTGAACTTTTTTGCCACAACTATAAATGGTAAATTAGGACAGAGGTTAACAAGGCCTATTGTTACGACCGCTGCACATACTTACCCGGCTTCTCTCATCCCTCGGCGCACTAGCGATCCTGTCCCGCGCCGCTCTGCTTCCTCCTTCGCCGGCTCACGGCGTCCGGTCTCACTGCGCATGCGCGGTCACGTCTCCTCCATCGCAGAGCCTTCTGGGAGGTCGCGACCCGGTGGCTCCGCCCCAACATGGCGGCGCCCATCGGGTATTTCTTCCCGGCGTCTTCCTAGGTAAGATGCCTTTGCTTTGTAGGTGCACTGTCTGCCGTCAGTGTCCCTATGTCCTAGGCTCCCCTATTCCGATATTTTTTCCCTGCTTAGTGTTCGCTTTGTTTCAGTGCTGTGTCCTGCCAAGTTCCGTGTACCTGCTGTGTCCTACCAAGTTTCGTGTTCCTGCTGTGTCCTGCCAAGTTCCGTGTACCTGCTGTGTCCTGCCAAGTTTCGTGTTCCTGCTGTCTCCCGCCAAGTTCTGTCTTCCTGCTGTGTGTCCTACCTAGTTCCGTGTTCCTGCCGTCTCCTGCCAAGTCCTGTGGTTCTGCCGTGTTCTACATCGTCTGTGTTCCTGTCATCTTCAGTTAAGTCCTGTTTTCCATTTATGCCCCGCCACTCTAATAGCTCTGTAGTCTCCATCTATCTTGGGTCGTCCCTTTGGCTCTAGCTGTTGTGTCTCCATTCCCCCGAGGTCCTGCTCCTAACGCTCCCTGTATAGGGGGTGATTCCATCTGGTCCGCTCGACCCCGGGGGCTCTAGAGTCACGACCCAGAGGGTCCACTCTCGGATTTCTGTCCGAATCCCTACACCTATGATGAAATATACACCATTCCTAATGTAAAGCATGGAGTTGGATCGCTGATGTATTGGGGATGTGTGAGCTACAAAGGCAGAGGAAACTTGGTCAAAGTTGAAGGAAAGATGAATGCAGCACTTTATCAGCAAATACTGAAGGCAAATTTGCAATCAACAACCGGGAAGCTGCGCATGGGACGTACTTGGATGTTCCAACATGACAACGGTCAAAAACACAAGGCCAAGTTGATCTGTCATTGGCTACAGCACAACAAAGTGAAGGTTTGGAGTGGCCATCTCAGTCTCCTGACTTCACTATCATTGAGCCACTCTGGAGAGATCTCAACAGCACAGGTCATGCTAGACAGCTCAGGAATTTACAAGAACTGGAGGCTTTTTGTCAATACAAGTGGGCAGTTTTACCATCTGAGAAAATAAAGACCCTCATCCACAACTACCACGAAAGACTTAAAGCTGTCATTTTTGTTAGAAGGGGCAATACATGGTATTAAGAAATGGGGTACGTAAACTTTTGACAAGGGTCATTTGGATGTTTCGGATTGTCATTATGATTTAAAAAGAGAAATCACAGTAGTTTTACACTAAATGGCTTCATGAGTGGAGAAAAATGTTGGTGTTATCATTCATATTCTCTGGAAAAAGGCCAAGAAAGCAAAAATTCTGGGGTATGTAAACTTTTGAGCACAACTATAGCTGCTGCACATGACTACATTTTTTTTTAGGGGGGTGAATAAATGACTGTATTGTCATCCATACAGTTTAATGTGCATTCTATTAAGTTATGGGGATATTAAACTCCAAAAGTGTTAAAAAAATATACTGGACTGAATTTGTCATCCATACAGTACCAAAAAAAGAGTACTGGTTGTTCACCCTGCCTGAGCCACACTACAAGGAGAACTCTCCTTCCAGAGGTGGAGAGGGCTACTAAAATTGTTCTATACGAGAGGACCATTGTGAAAAATATGTTGAAAAAATTTCCCATCAAACAACGCTAGCGGCAGGGGTAAGCTTTTTTGCCCAACCAAGATGGAGAGGCAAGGGGTAAACTGTCAAAGGCCTAGGCCAATTTCATGATACCCTTCCAGCATCCAGGCCCTGATAACCGGGTATTTTTTACAAAGAGGGAAAAGTTTTTAAAGATGGTCAGCCAATTCCTAGCCAACCAGACTAGTGTATTCCCTAATTCCTCAGCAACCTTCAACTGTTTGGTCTCAAAGCTGGACATCAGGCATGGAGATGTTATGCTGCTCTGCCACTAGAGTCTTGCCAGAGCGGGCTTTTAGTGCCGCTTGAGGAATCATAACAGACAGGCGCTTTTGCCTGTCTACTAGTGTTGAGCGATACCGTCCGATACTTGAAAGTATCGGTATCGGATAGTATCGGCCGATACCCGAAAAATATCGGATATCGCCGATACCGATATCCGATACCAATACAAGTCAATGGGACATCAAGTATCGGAAGGTATTCTCATGGTTCCCAGGGTCTGAAGGAGAGGAAACTCTCCTTCAGGCCCTGGGATCCATAGGGATGTGTAAAATAAAGAATTAAAATAAAAAATATTGATATATTTACCTCTCCGGCGGCCCCTGAACTCAGCGCGGGTAACCGGCAGGCTTCTTTGTTCAAAATCAGCGCTTTTAGGACCTGAGAATCACGTCCCGGCTTCTGATTGGTCGCGTGCCGCCCATGTGACCGCCACGCGACCAATCACAAGCCGCGACGTCACCGCAAGCTATTAGCGCGCTCATTTTTGAAAAATGAGCGCGTTAATGACTTTCAAAGACATAGCGGCTTGTGATTGGTCGCGGCCACGCGACCAATCACAAGCCGCGACGTCACCGCAAGCTATTAACGCGCTCATTTTTTAAAATGAGCGCGTTAATGGCTTTCAAAGACGTAGCGGCTTGTGATTGGTCGCGTGGCCGCGACCAATCACAAGCCGCGACGTCACCGCAAGCTATTAACGCGCTCATTTTTAAAAATGAGCGCGTTAATGACTTTCAAAGACGTAGCGGCTTGTGATTGGTCGCGGCCACGCGACCAATCACAAGCCGCTACATCTTTGAAAGTCATTAACGCGCTCATTTTTAAAAATGAGCGCACTAATAGCTTGAGGTGACGTCGCGGCTTGTGATTGGTCGCGTGGCGGTCACATGGGCGGCCCGCGACCAATCAGAAGCCGGGACGTGATTCTCAGGTCCTAAAAGCGCTGATTTTGAACAACGAAGCCTGTCGGTTACCCGCGCTGAGTCCAGGGGCCGCCGGAGAGGTAAATATATCAATATTTTTTATTTTAATTCTTTATTTTACACATCTCTATGTATCCGATACCGATACCCGATACCACAAAAGTATCGGATCTCGGTATCGGAATTCCGATACCGCAAGTATCGGCCGATACCCGATACTTGCGGTATCGGAATGCTCAACACTACTGTCTACAGAAAATACTGACATGCTCACTGTGACAAAAATGAACAAAGCCTGGATTAATCACAACTTTTTCACACCACCAAATAATAGCAGCACATAAAGTGTTTTTAATCTTCAATATTTGAATGAGGCCTTCCAGTTGTTGCCTTCAAGAATCTATGGATGATTCGCCTTATAAGTTTTTCTGGCTTTGCACTGTGTGCAGTACGTTTATGGCCGGCGTCACACTAGAAAGAAATAGGGATGAGGGAGAGGTGCAAAAACAACGCATTGCACACGGACCAATGTTTCTCTATGGGGCAGCTTCCATCAGCCATATATTTCTTGGCTACATTTTACAGGCTGAGAAAATCGCAGCGTGCTACGATTGTCAGCGTATTCCTCCAAAATTCCGCCAATGAAAGTCTATGGGGTGTGAAAAATCCGAATTACACACGGACCATGCGTGTGACTTGTGAGAAATACGCACCGGTGTTCTATAGAAAAGTCGGTAATTCAGTGCGGTGTATGAACTGTAGCGTGAGAAAATATTCAGAAAAATTCCCACGCTACAGTTCATATGAGTTTATGCCTCCAGGGGGCGCAGCTTCTATGACGGCACCGCAAGTCAATGAAGCTACCTTCCTTGCATTCCTTCCTCAATCTATTTATAGCCATGAGCAGCTGCATTAGCAGGCTCCTGGTTGTAAATGTATTTAACCCCTTCAGATGGATTTACATCGTGGGACATGACTGTACGGCAGACAGGTATTGAATATTGTTGCTTTATTATTTTCCTGTTTTTTCAGAAGAACGAGGGTCTTCAGGTGGATTGAGTGTACAATATAGATATAAAAACCCATGTGTTTATTTATTTCATTAAAATACTTTACTTATAATGTGTGTGTATTATTAACCCTTTACTACTATTGGATTAATAATGGATAGGTGTCTTATTGACATCTCTCCATTATTAACCAGGCTTAATTTCACCTTACATTAGCAAGGTGACATTAATCCTTTATTACCCCATATCCCACCACTACTCGGTAGTGGGAAGAGAGTGGCTAAGTGCAAGAATAGGTGCATCTTACAGATGTGCCTTTTCTGGGGTGGCTGGGGGCAGATGTTTTTAGTCAGATGGGGCCAATAACCATGGTCCCTCTCTAGGCTGTTAATATCTGTCACTGGCTTTCCCACTCTGGTGGAGAAAATTGTGCGGGAGCCCACGCCTGTTTTTTCTGTGACTTTAACCTTTATTTTTACACCTAGAGCTCCCAAATTTTGCACACACAAACTACTAACATTATTAGTGAGGAATATGTAAAAATATAACGGATATGAAATGGTTTACTATATGTAAACCATGTCTCATATCCTGTCGGGTTTGGTAAGCAATTGAATTACCGGCTTTTATGCTATCTAGCTCTGTATTAAATATAAATATATATTTATGTGTGTCTCACTGACATATATATATATATATTTATATATATATATATATATATATATATATATATAGACTGTATATATGTTTTCACGAATATTTGAGCCCATGGATCCATTATATGTCCATTTTGCAAGCCGGCGAGAAAGTCTCGCCGTACGTATGCCATGCGGATGACACACGGATATTATTTTTTTGGAGAAAAAATCGCATCCTCGCATTGAATACGGATCACTGTTCAGGAACTTTTCTGCGTATCTCGGCCGTAAAAAACAGACCATATTTTTATAGTTAGGTATGAGTATAGAAATAGCACAACTATACTTTCTTAACATTTGAATAAGGCACTACAGTGGGTGCCTTCAGGGGTGTTTGGATGACCTTGCGTGTAATTTTTGCCTTGACTTTGCACTGTATGCGTAGCCTTTATGAGTGTAGGAGTACCACAACTACACTTTGTTCTCAATGTTTGAATGAGGCCCTCCAGTTTTTACCTTCACAGGTGTATTGATGACCCTGCTTATAATTTTTGGCAGGCTTTGCACTTAGTGCCTAGCCTTTATGAGTCTAGGAGTACCACTACATGACAATTTGAACAGAATTTCTATGAGGCCCTCCTTTATATATAAATCAGGGTGTATCTGAGTTCCTCTTCCATCAATTTTTTTTCTGCAGTTCTTGCTTCCTTTTATAAATTACACAGAATTTTCCATTTTATTGATAAAAATTTCAATTTTGGTTTACTTAAATTATTCTTTTTAAATCCTTTTTAAATTTTGTCTTTTATACAAGTCATTATACGGGAATGTTTCTTAACATTTTTGTTCCTGTGAACTCCAATTTCTCATCTATTTTGAATGTTCTTAAAGTGGAGTAAAAGTGTGACACCACTGTTCTCAAAAGCGATCTGGGAGTAAGAGTTGCCTCCAGAGGTCATCCCCTTTCTGTTCTCCTTCCAGTCAGCACTGTTTCAATCCGTTTTAACATTTTCACTGCCCCTCAGACCTCTTTAGAATCTGCCGGAAAAATGCACGGATTTCCCATTGACCCTTATTTTACCGTTACTCAAAACGAGCGTCCAAACATTAGGAATTGCCCGGCTCGAGTAACAAACATCTGAGCATTGTAGTGCTTGTTCATCATTACTAAAGATAATATATTGGTTTATCATAGTTTTTATGATGATGAGTAGTCTGTGGTATTTATAAGATGGTATACCTCCTGTACATGAATGATAAAAAAAAGCAATTGAAGCCAGGAAGGTATTTTTACGTCTGTCTTTTTAATCCTACCAAGCAATGTAACCAGTTTAGTTATGCTAAAGCTCCTTATAGCTTACCCATTAATTAGTCACCTTTTTCTGTTTGTAAAATATAATAATAATAATAATCTTTATTTTTATATAGCGCTAACATATTCCGCAGCGCTTTACAGTTTTTGCACACATTATCATCACTGTCCCCGATTGGGCTCACAATCTAGAATTCCTATCAGTATGTCTTTGGAATGTGGGAGGAAACCGGAGTGCCCGGAGGAAACCCACGCAAACACGGAGAGAACATACAAACTCTTTGCAGATGTTGTCCTGGGTGGGATTAGAACCCAGGACCCCAGCGCTGCAAGGCTGTAGTGCTAACCACTGCGCCACCGCAAAAAATAAACAATAAAAAATATACATATTTAGCATGATCATATCCATAACCGTTTTGGCTTACCATGTGACGTGTATCCTTCAAGGCCAAGTTCCAGATGGGCAAACGTGCGTCGGTGCAGCAGGCATATATATAATAAAACCTGGCACTCAACTTTTTTAAAGATGATTTTTTATTCCAAGCGGAAGTGCAGTAACAGCAATAGTGCTGCTTGTCTCCACCGCTTGTCTGGGTTTTGCAGTAAGAGTGTTACCTGATATGCACATGGAGGAAGGCGTGCAAACGCCGTAGACCGGAAGTGGCCGGAAGCCGGTGAGCGCTGTTGTGTGCTGGGAGTGGATGTGACCTAACCAAGATGGAGGTGCGCTCTAGTGACACACTGAATGCGTTCCACCAATGTAGTAATAGTCAGATCACAGTCTGACTGTTATGTGAAGGAGTCACGTTGCTTATATATGTTACAGGGGGGGTTTTAATGGCGCGGGGATACAAGGAGGCCACTATATAATATAAGGTGAATATTATGGAGGAATTATATGGTGCGGTGATATGAGAGAGCCACAGTATAGAGTGGGGTGAACAGTCCTAAAATGTATGAGTATGAGCCATGTTTAAGGAGTAAAAAACGGGCTATTATTATGAGAAGGTGCAGAAGGAATACATAGATCCAATGTGACATTTCTGGAAGGCACAATCTTACACATGGTGCGACAGGCAGTGAGGATAAGGAGGTGCTCGTGAAATGATGTGTCCACAGATCAATAAAGACGACTCTAAAGAAATAGAGAAAATGCAGTTAATGCTCATGACATACAACTATCACAAAGACGTAATCTATATAAATGCTAACAGGTCGTACTCTCTATTTAACCCTTTAGGGGTGAGTGTCTCAAGAGTGTGTATCCAATACGATTCCTCAAAATATGCCATATAGGCATTAGCATTGGGGGGCGCTACGTTGGAGCCCATAGCGGTCCCCCTGGTCTGGAGAAAAAAGCTGTCCTGGAAAAGAAAGAAATTGTTAAATAGTAACAGTGTAAGAAGGTCTATACATAGATTAATTTGGTCTGTTTCCATATTAGTTGATGACAGGAGATGGTGTACAGAATTAATCCCTTCAATATGGGGGATGGAGGTATACAAGTCCTTGAGATCCATAGTAACTAGGATCGTGTTGGGCGGTACGGTGTCAAGATTCCAAATAATAAGGAATGCCCCTGTGTCTAGCAAAATCGAGGGTGTATTCTGAATCATTGGAGTGAGAATTTTCTCCAAAAAAATTGATATTGGAGATAGAATGGACTCTGTAGAGGTCACTATGGGCAAGCCGGGAGGGTGCTGTAGGTCCTTATGAATCTTGGGTAAGATATAGAACACCGGAGTAACCGAGGTCTTTTTCCTAAGGAAGTCCAAAGTTTTGGAATCCAGGATTTCAAGATGGGCATATTTCAATACAATGACCTCAATCTTATTGCGGATATCATGAGTAGGGTCTTTGGTAAGTGTATGATAGATGGATGTATCCGCCAGCTGCCTGGAAATTTCATACAGGTAGCTGTTAGGGGTTGAGTTCCTGCCTCTGCAAAGGGGGAATCTCGAGCCATCTCCGCTGCGGTCTCCCATTCTTCTCCTGCCGCAGTGGAGCATGCTCAGCGGAGGCGTCGGTCCCAGCGTCATGCTCAGTCTGACACTGTGAGAAGGGTTACTGCTGTTCTTCCAGCTTCTGCCATTGTAGCCAGTACTGGTCAGCAGCGAGCAGACGTCTTTGGGACTAAGTCCTACTTTTCCCCTTCTGAGCATGCCCAGGGTAAGATCTCTCATAGGAGATCAAGGGTCACATGCTCAGGTACTGCAGCAAATCCTATTGGTCCTCTAAGAAGGTCCTGAAGGTGTTCAACGTCTGTGGCAGCCTCTCATTGGTCCTTCTAGGAAGGTCCTGTACTTGCTGCAGCTATAAGAGGTGCGCATGACCGCACGAGCATGCGCTAGTATCAATTTATGTATGAGCTCAGCGCCAGTGTGGTCATGTTTACATGCAGTCAGGGACCCAGCTAAAATAAGCCCCTAGAATGCTGGCACCTCCAGTGAGGCGTTTCTTGTGTGTGTATTCAGGGACCCGGCTGAAATAAGCCCCTAGAATGCTGGCACCTCCAGCGAGGAGTTTCATGTTTGCATTTGACTGCATGACCACCATCTGCTCTACCAAGTAGCTGTGTTCCTCTTTGAGCCAAACAGGGCACAGCGTTATCTTCGCTAACAGACTCTGTGAAGTAACAGAGTCTGTTTATACTACTATATTGTACCGCCATAACTAGCAGCAGGTGCTTTCCTGCACGGTGGATCCCGGGTTGCGAACGCACCAACTTCTCCTAATAAATATATATTCGGTGCGTTCCGCCAACCCTAACAGGTAGCTGGATCTATCCATCACGACCAAGGCACCCCCCTTATCAGCTGGTTTAATTATAAGGTTGCTGTCCCTCTGGAGTGTCCTAAGGGCTTGGTGTTCATCAACAGGTAAATTGGAGGGGAAAAAGAGTCTCCCCTTTTCCATTCTTCATGAATGGAAATAGAAAGAATCTTATATAAAATTAATAAACGTCTCCACAGCATGAGACCCATGGGGTGGCCGGAAGTTGCTTTTGTTTTGCAGCCCTAGGCTAGTGATGGATAGGGTATTACGGGAAGCAATGGGATTGGGGACATGAGGAGAAGTGGAGGAGAAATGAACTTTTAATCTTAAGAGATGGAAGAACCATTGCAGGTCCATCTCCAATTCAAATGTTTTACATTTGTACGAGGGACAGAAGGAGAGACCCTTCTGTAAAACGTTCATTTCAGCAATACCCAGGGATCTTGATGAAATGTTTATTACCAAAGATTCCCTACCTGGGATCTCATTCTGTCCGGATTGTTGTCTCTGTGCATGCCCCCGTCTTGTCTTCTTCTTGGGAAGTGGCGTTTCTGTCCTAAAAAGGACTCTAGTTGGAAGGAAGTATACCCCTTTCTTGCTCCGATCCTGAAGTGGAGGCGTCTGTTGAGGATCTTTGGCTGCGGGATGGTGGTCATCTGTTGGTAGAGCTGTCTTGCCATCAGTATACCTGGTTTAACTCGTAGTCAGTGGTGTCTCTGGCAAACTTACTACGTTTGCGACTTTCGGTGTCCTTTCTGTGTTGTTACACACGAGTCTGGATCTGAGCTTTAAGAGAGGTGAGTTTGTGCATTGTGCCACACTTTCTGAGTATCTTCGGGTTAAAAGAATACCTAGAGGTTTAAGGGTCCCTCTGCGCACCACCCTCTTTCATGATGGATTGTTGTTCTAGATATGAGCATATATTAAACAAATGTTCTTCTGATTTAATGACACTCACGGTGGAACACCTCCACGAGAGCATCGAGAACAATCCAGCCCACATAAAAAACATCGAGACTCAACTGGCATCAGCGGGTACGACGGACGAACTCACCTCTCTATACTTTATTTATTTTGTTGCATTAATTTGCATACTATTTCTTTGATAATTTTGTAACTTTCAGTAACTGATGAAGGTCATTTGTTCATGACCGAAACGTTTTGCTGTTACTGCACTTCCGCTTCAAATATTGCTGTTACTGCACTTCAGCTTGGAATAAAAAAATCATCTTTAAAAAAGTTGAGTGCCAGGTTTTATTATATATATCACTAAGGTTTTGGAACCTACCTGGGCACCACTGTATAGAACTGTGCACACGCTTATTTTCTACAATGCAGCAAGTATGTGATGCGCACGGGAAACAGGTTGTTGAAGTCCTGGAAGCCATAGGCAGACAGGAGACTGGGATACAGGTAGCAAACGTACAGAAGGCTGTAGGCAGACAGGAGATCGGAAAGCAGATAGCAGAGGTACTGGAGGCTACTGGCAGACAGGAGGCTGCAAGTGCACGAGAGGTGGCCTGGAACCTAAGTAACAAGGTGTAAACTAAAACATTATAAAATCTGACTATTCTTAAGAATAGAAAGGATTTGTAAGAAATAAATTGTAAAGTTTCTTGTTTTTATACACACTTTGTAATTTTATCCATTTATGAAATGCCTTTAATATGGCATTTTTTCCAATAGATGAACTTAACAAAAAAATAATGAAAAGAATAATGGAAGAATTTATTTTTTTCTTCATTACACACACAATTGTTTGATTTTCATATTTTTAATATATTATGTGGCAAATTAAATGGTGCAATTAAAAAATAAAACTTGACTTACAAAAATACAAGCATTCATATGGATAAGTCGAAAGAAAAGTAATCAGGCTCTTAGAAGGTAAGAATGACAACAAAAAATGAAAAAGAAAATGAAAAATTGGCTGTGTGTCTAAGATGTAAAAACATTGGACTCTGGGTCTCTAGACTTCTTGTGGTCAGTCTTTGATCACAGTCTTAATGCTCAAATGATCAACCAACACTTGGTTTAAAGATGAACCAATCCTAAATTATATTGTTATAAAGTTATTTTATAAAAATATTTATATAAAAAGATTGAAGATTATGGAAGAAATAACCAATATAGCACCCAAAACAAAATTTAAAGGGAACCTGTCACCTGAATTTGGCGGGACTGGTTTTGGGTCATATGGGCGGAGTTTTCGGGTGTTTGATTCACCCTTTCCTTACCCGCTGGCTGCATGCTGGCCGCAATATTGGATTGAAGTTCATTCTCTGTCCTCCATAGTACACGCCTGCACAAGGCAAGATTGCTTTGCGCAGGCGTGTACTATGGAGGACAGAGAATGAACTTCAATCCAATATTGCAGCCAGCATGCAGCCAGCGGGTAAGGAAAGGGTGAATCAAACACCCGAAAACTCCGCCCATATGACCCAAAACCAGTCCCGCCAAATTCAGGTGACAGAGTCCCTTTAACTATCATATAATATTACCCTACACGTAGTGTGAAAATTTTAATATTATTATTTTGCGGATAAAATAAAAAATATAGTTAAAAAGCTTCTGCAAGATGGTCACTGCAGGAACTCACAATCAAGTGTTAAGCAATTTTCTCATCATGTTTTACCCTGTGTTCGGTGGCTAAATCAACGCTTAATGGGGTAGTCGGGTCTGAAGCTAAAAGTCTGCAGTCGCTATGTGAGGATTCTCCGGTACTGGCACTAGGAGCGGGTGGTTATCCAATTTGCATACTTTCAGCCACATTCCAACTAGATTGCTCAATACACTTGCATTGAGTAATGCCAGATACAGTCTAGTCGGCATGTATGCACATTGCCGAGTCCCGACATGTAGCTTAAGACTAGACAACCCTTTTAAGTTTGAACCCGTGCAAAACAGGATTTGGGTGTATGTGCTAACAACAGCATTATCTATGCAGACTGAGTAATAATATGTTCTGACATACATCATTCCATGTACGACTATTGGAGGCGGTTCCATGACAAAGTAGACTACGTCTTGCTGATACTAATGAAAATGCTGCACGACAGAACACATGTTGACCCCCATCTGCATCATTACTGTCAATGACCCTGTCAACACATAAGCCTGAATCCCATTTTGAGGGGTTTCAGACGTAAGCCCCGACGCAGCTACTGAACATTGGAGAAAACGCTATGTGAACATAGAGCATAACCTTAGACATCTGATCACTGCCTCCACAGAGAAATAGAAGCAATTAACAGTACTTATTGAAAGGAATTCAATTTTCTAACGTATGAATGTGTCGGAACCTTCATAATAAAATACAGCCTACGTAGCCCCCAGCTGTTGACTGAGGATTCGAATGATGCTCTAATATATGATATAAGATGGAAGTTTTATGGGGATATTGTGTAACCATCATCTGCGATGCAAATAGATAAAGCATTGATTTCAATTTACAGTGAGAAACACAAGACATCAAGGGAAATAAAGCGTCAGCTCTTGGAACATCCTGAGGGCAGTAACAGCATGAAACATTAATTTCAGCTTTCACAGCCATGTATTTTATCCCCTCAATATAAGTTTCCATAATCAGATTTGTAGCTATACTACCATGTCTTCGAATGCAGTAAAGAAATTCCAAAAACTAAATGTGCAGTACCGAGCATATTGTGCTGCGATTGTTAACATGAATTTGTATTTATTTTTTATCATTATAATTTGTTGTATAACTTTTGTGTTAATCTCTCAATAGTATGACATTACAGCACAGGTTCACAGATTATCCTTTTTGTGAGGTATAACTTTTCAATGCCTATTTTTAAACAATTTTTTATTTCAAAGAAAGAATCATTTGTGATCCCATACTGTAATGTCTGCATAGTTTCCCCACCCCCTGGCCAGGAGTTGTTGACTCTGTTGGTAATTCTTTGGATGGTATTTTGTGACCTCTTGGATGAGTTATCGCTGCACTCTTGGGACAATTTTGGTCGGCCAGTCACTCCTGGGTAGGTTCACCTCTCTTCCATGTTTTTGCCATTTGTGGATAATGGCTTTCACTGTGGTTCGCTTGAGTCTTAATGTTTGAGAAATGGCTTTATAACCTTTACATTACTGATAGATCTCAATTACTTTGTTTCTCACTTGTTCTAGAATTTCTTTGGATTGTGTCACAATGTCTAGCTTTGATGATCTTTTGGTCTACTTCACTTTGTCAGGCAGATCCTAGTTAAGTTATTTCTTGATTGAGAACAGGTGTGGCAGTAACAGGGGCGTGCTGGGCTAGGTGGCAGAGAGGTAAATGCCCCCACGGGCTGCACCCCCAGCAGCAATACAGGGCCGGCCGCCTGATGGAAATTGTGCACAGCCGTGTGCTCTGTACTGTGACACGGCTGGCAGCAAACACAACCACATCACAGTCTATGAGTGCACACGTCTGCGCCATGGTCGGGAGCTGTGCACAGCCAACACCTTGATGGCAGCAAAGCTCCTGCTCCCTCCATGTTCTCTGTACTTCCGAGTCAGGTGTCGGGTGTGCACGATGACACGCCCGACATGTCCCAGACGCTGGAAGCAGAGAGGCGCTGCAGGGGAGTGACTGGTGAGGCAAGTATGAAAAACTTTTATTTTCTTTATAAAATGAATTCAATGGGTGGGGCTAACTGCAAGTGATGAAGTGGGGGTGTAAGGAGGACTGCACATTATAGAGTTTGGGGGTTAAAGGAGACTGCACATGATGGAGTGGGGAAGTAAGTGTGGCTGCACATGATGGAGTTTGGGAGTTAAAGGAGACTGCACATGATGGAGTGGGGGAGTAAATGGGGCTGCACATGATGAAGGGGAAGTGGGGCTGCACATGATGGAATTTGGGGGTTAAAGGAGACTGCACTTAATAGAGTGGGGGGTAGGTGGGGCTACACATGATGAAAGGGGAGTGAGGCTGCACATTAATGAGTTTAGAGGTTAAAGGAGACTGCACATGATGGAGTGGGGGGTAAGTGGGGCTGCACATGATGGAGTGGGGGTAAGTGTGGCTGCACATGATGGTGTTTGGTGGTTAAAGGAGGCTGCACATGATGGCGTGGGGGTAAGTGGGGCTGCACATGATGGAGTTTGGGGGTTAAAGGAGACTGCACATGATGGCGTGGGGGGTAAGTGGGGCTGCACATGATGAAGGGGGAGTGAGGCTGCACATGATGGAATTTGGGGGTTAAAGGAGACTGCACTTAATAGAGTGGGGGGTAGGTGGGGCTACACATGATGAAGGAGGAGTGAGGCTGCACATTAATGAGTTTGGGATATAACAGTATTGAAGCAAGCATGTTATATATAAAAAATATAGAATTTGCCACAATGGAAATGTAGCATAACAAACATGCATAAAGAACTTATAGAGACCAACTGCCAACTATTGTAAACAACAAAGAAGAAAAATAAGCAGCCATATTGTCCCATAAAACATAGACTTTATTAAACAACATTAAAAACATCAAATCAAATATAATGATGCAAACAGGGGAATAGACGTGCACTACAATGGCCATAAATAGCGGGCTGGATCACCCAAAAAGAGCCCTGCCATAACATAGTGTTAAGCCACATTATAATAGATATCTATAGCTGCAAAATAAATATTAGACAATTGCCTCAGCTTTAGCAAGAATAGTGTCAGCCGTCAAGCATTAATACATACCTAATAAATGCAGGATAAATAGGTGACCAAGCCCGACTCCGACGCAGGTTTCGGAGCAAGCAGCTCCTTCATCAAGCACATACAGCCATGTTGGAAGAGGGCAAAAGTAAGGGCAATAACAAATGCACAAAAAAGGAAGGGGATTATGTACAAATACAACATAGTTATTAATACGTGTGACATAGTCTCAATATCAATGATACTAAAAATCCAATATAAATATATAAATGTCAATCACATGCAACAATTATTGATGGCATATGCTAAGTAAGCAAACACTATACCAATCACACAGAACAGTGATACTATATATTATTGCAAGGATGTACACAAAAGAAATTACAATATATACAAAGAACTAACTGATCACACAATCTTCTCACATGTAATAAATAAATATGGAAAATAGGTACGTATGTATAAATACACACAGGTGTATCCAAGATCACATGATATATATTAAACTTTATCATATACATGGGAGAAGATAATAACAATGGAATATATATAATATACAGTACAAAATACCCAAGACAAAGAAAGTGGGGGAGTAAGTGGGTCTGCACATGATGAAGGGGAGTGGGGCTGCACATGATGGAATTTGGGGGTTAAAGGAGACTGCACTTAATGGAGTAGGAGGTAAGTGGGGCAACACATAATGAAGGGGGAGTGATGCTGCACATTAATGAGTTTGGGGGTTAAAGGAGACTGCACATGATGGAGTGAGGGGTAAGTGGGGCTGCACATGATCGAGTGGAGGGTACGTGGGGCTGCACATGATGAAGGGGGAGTGAGGCTGCACATGATGGAGTTTGGGAGTTAAAGGAGATGGCACAAGATGGAGTGGGGTGGAAAGTGAGGCTGTACATGATCAAGTGGAGGAAGTGGGGCTGTACATGAAGGAGTGGGGCCACACATGATGACGTTGCGGTAAGGGGGATTGCACATGATGAAGGAGGCATTGGGCTGTACATGAAGTGGGAGATAAAGGGGATTGCACATGATGAAGGGGGAGTGGGGTTGCACATGATGAAGTGGGGGGAGAGAGGCTGCACATGATGAAGTGGGGGTAAGGGGGACTGCACATTATGAATTGGGGGTAAGGGGGACTGCACATGATGAATTGGGGGTTAATGGGGACTGCACATGATGAAGTGTGGTGTAAGGGGGACTGCAGATGAAGTGGAGGTACAGGGGACTTCACATTATGAAGTGGGGGAAGGGGACTGCACATGATGAAGTGTGTCTGAGGGGGACTGCACATAATGAAAGTGAAGGGGGATAGGGGGCTGCAAATGATGAAGGGGCACTGCAAATCAAGTAAGGGAGTGATAGGGGACTGCAATGGATGAAGTAAGAAGACTTCAAATTAAAGTGGGGTGACTGCAAATGATTAAGTGGGGAGAGGACGGGGGACTGGAAATGATGAAGTGGGGAGAGGACGGGAGACTGTAAATTATGAATTTTGTGTGAGGGACGGGGACAGCAATTTAATTGAAGTGGCGGGTGGGGAGAGAAAATTATGAATTGAAAGGGGTGGGGAGAGCAAATGATCTAGGAGGAGAACAAATAATGAATTTTGAGGGTGGGGGAGTAAATGATGTATTGAATGTGGTTGATAATGAATAGAAGGTGGGAGAGAAAGACATGACAATGAATTGGGGCGGGAGGGGCATGTAAATATAATGAATCAGGGTTAGGATTAGAGTGGATGGTACATAGTGGCTGGTGTTGAGGATAAAGTGACTGGTAATGAATTGAGGGAAAGAGTACAGGTGCTAATTAATTTCTATAATAAAAGGGGAAAGTGGCTATTTATAGTTAGTGGGCGCACAGTGGTGGATTATATATTATATTTGGAATGATAATAATTTAATTTCTATAGCACCAACATATTCCATAACACTTTACATTTTAGAGGGGACTTGTACAGACAATGGACATTAAGCATAACAATAAACACATAGATCAACAGATACCAAAAGGAATGGGGGCCCGGCTCACAAGCTTACAATCTATGAAGTTGCATAAAATAACCAATTATATATTGATTGTGGGTGCACCTATGTATTCAGATGTGTAGTGTAGATTAAAGGGAAAAAGTAGGGAATGTGCTCTGGAAGCTGTGCTCTAGGTAACTGTGTTAATTTATGCAGAAACGAGTCCTGGCTGGAAGAATTGATGGCGGTCTATGCTGGATGAAAGAGAAAAGCAAATATGAAGGACTTCATCTTGAAATGTCACTGGTGAGTCAGTGTGTTACCTGTACAGTGACACTATACACTGTATACTATATACAGAGCTCCTGTGTATAATGTCACTGGCACTGGTGATCACTGTATTACCTGTACACTGACATTATATACAGATCTCTGTTATAACCTGGTGGTTAGGAGCACCTGGAATGACCTGATAGTTAAACCTCATACAGGACGAGCTCTGGGATGTGGGAACTCTGCTGACCGCAAGCCCTAATCCTATCACACACACTAGAAATAGCCGTGGAGCGCTCCTGACCAGACCTAGGCGCCTCGTCACAGCCTAAGAACTATCTAGCCCTAGAGATAGAAAATAAAGCTTTCCTTGCCTCAGAGAAATTCCCCAAAGGTAAAGAAAGCCCCCCACATATATTGACTGGGAGTAAAGATGAAAGTCACAAACGCAGAAATGAAACAAGTTTCAGCAAAGGGAGGCCAGACTTACTAAATAGACAGAGGATAGGAAAGGTAACTTTGCGATCAGCACAAAAACCTACAAAAGACCACGCAGAGTGTGCAAAAAAGACCTCCGCACCGACTCACGTTGCAAAGTGACCACTCTGCATCCCAGAGCTTCCAGCTAGCAAGACAAATCATGATAACCAACTAGACAAGAAAACAGTGAACAAATAATGACTATCAGGAACTTAGCTTCTGTAGGAGAAGGCAGGTCACCAGAGAGATCCAGGAGCGAACTGAACAAATGCAAAAACATTGACAGCTGGCATGGAGTAACGATCTGAGAGGAGTTAAATAGAGCAGCCAACCAAAGGATAAACCACGTCACCTGTGTAAGGAACCTCAGAAGCCGCAGCCTCACTCATAGCCACCAGAGGGAGCCCATAGACAGAACTCGACGAAGTACCATTCACGACCACAGGAGGGAATTCACAACAGATCTCCTGTGTAAAATGTCACCAGTGATCCCTGTATTACCTGTACACTGACACTATACACTGTAAATGATATACAGAGCTCATGTGTATAATGTCACTGACACTGGTGATCACTGTATTACCTGTACACTGACACTTTATACAGAGCTCCTGTGTATAATGTCACTGGTGATCCCTGTATTACCTGTACACTGACACTATATACCGAGCTCCTTTGTATAATGTCACCAGTGATCACTGTATTACCTGTACACTGACAGTAAATACAGAGTTCCTGTATTCAATAACACTTAGTATTGTGTTTTTTTAAATTAATGATCAGTATCGTAGTATTCAGTCACTATGTGGTGGTAATATGTGGTTTGGCCATTTTGTGGCGGTATTTGTTCATTGTATGTGGCATTATTCGGTCACTATGTGGTGGCAATATGTGGTCTGGCTATGGTGTGACGATATTTGTCCCTTGTATGTGGTATTAATGGTTGTTTAAAAAAATGTACATGTATGTCACTCATTCCCTTAAAGAAAAATGCATAAAAATATATTTGTTTTTAATAGTTTAGAGTAGAGTAGGGCTCGGCTGAAAGAGTCTACCGTGTTGTGGTGTCAGCTTAAAAATTCTTTTGGCCTGAACAAATGCTGCTGGTTATGAATGTGATCTGGTGTTTGATGGGAACTGTTAATATATGATCAGTGAGGATGTGGTGGAGAAGTTGAGTTTTTCCGAGATTGGGTGGTGGGATGGTGGAGGCAAAGGTGGTGTGGAGCCTGGGCAGAGTCTCAAGGGAACCCAAATATTTTGCAAGTATGCGGCCTTGAAATTCCTAGTGGAAGCCCTGGTCTGTCTCTTAACCCCTTAGCGACCGCCGATACGCCTTTTAACGGCAGCCGCTAAGGGTACTTAAACCACAGCGCCGTTAATTAACGGCGCTGTGGAAAAAGTAAATAGCGCCCCCCAGAGTCGGATTTTCTCCGGGGTCTCGGCTGCCGGGGGTAGCCGAGACCCCAGAGAACATGATTCGGGGGTTTTTTTACCCACCCCGCATTTGCGATCGCCGGTAATTAACCGTTTACCGGCGATCGCAAAAAAAAAAAAAGCGATCTCTTTTTAATTTCTCTGTCCTCCGATGTGATCGCACATCGGAGGACAGAGAAAAGGGGTCCCAGGTAGCCCCCCAATACTTACCTGTCTCCCCCGATGCTCCTCGTGGCTCCCGGTGGGCGCCGCCATCTTCAAAATGGCGGGCGCATGCGCAGTGCGCCCGCCGGCCGTCCCCGCGAGAATCTTTGGGGTCTCGGCTGCCGGGGGTAGCCGAGACCCCAAAGAGCATGATCAGGGTCGGTTTTACCGACCCCTGTTTTGCGATTGCCGGTAATTAACTGTTTACCGGCGACCGCAAAAAAAAAAAAAAAGTAAAGTGTAATTCTCTGTCCTCTGATGTGATCGCACATCAGGGGACAGAGAAATAGGGGGATTCGGGGACCCTATCATACTCACCTGTGTCCCTGGATCCTCCTGCTGCTCCTCCTGGCCGCCGGCAAAAGAAAATGGCGGGCGCATGCGCATGCGCCCGCCATCTGTCTCCATCTGCTGGCCGGCAGGAGAACAGCAGTTGGGGCTAAAATTAGGGTTAGGGCTAGGGTTAGGGCTAGGGTTAGGGTTAGGGCTAGGGTTAGGGCTAGGGTTAGGGTTAGGGCTAGGGTTAGGGTTAGGGCTAGGGTTAAGGTTAGGGCTAGGGTTAGGGCTAGGGTTAGGGTTAGGGCTAGGGTTAGGGTTAGGGCTAGGGTTGGGGCTAAATTTAGGGTTAGGGTTGGGGCTAAATTTAGGGTTAGGCTTCTTTCACACTTACGTCGGTACGGGGCCATCGCAATGCGTTGGCCCGACATACCGACGCACGTTGTGAAAATTGTGCACAACGTGGGCAGTGGCTGTAGTTTTTCAATGCATCCGCTGCCCAATCTATGTCCTGGGGAGGAGGGGGCGGAGTTACGGTCACGCATGCGCGGTCAGAAATGGCGGATGCGACGTACAAAAAAACGTTTCATTGAACTTTTTTTGTGCCGACGGTCCGCCAAAACACAACTGATCCAGTGCACGATGGACGCGACGTGTGGCCATCCGTCACGATCCGTCGGCAATACAAGTCTATGGGCAAAAAACGCATCCTGCGGGCACATTTGCAGGATCCGTTTCTTGTCCAAAACGACGGATTGCGATGGAATGCCAAATGACGCAAGTGTGAAAGTAGCCTTAGGGCTAGGGTTAGGGTTGGGGCTAAAGTTAGGGCTAGGATTGGGGCTAAAGTTAGGGTTAGAGTTGGGATTAGGGTTAGGGTTGGCATTAGGGTTACGCTTGGGATTAGGGTTAGGGTTTGGATTAGGGTTGGTATTAGGGTTAGGGTTGGCATTAGGGTTACGCTTGGGATTAGGGTTAGGTTTGGGATTAGGGTTAAGGTTAGGGTTGTGATTAGGGGTGTATTGGGATTAGGGTTAGGTTTGAGGTTAGGGTTGAGATTAGGATTAGGGGTGTGTTGGATTTAGGGTTTTGATTAGGGTTATGGTTAGGGTTGACATTAGGGTTGTTTTGGGGTAAGGGTTGTGATTATGGTTAGGGTTAGTGATTAGGATTATGGATCAGGTTGGGATTAGGGTTAGGGGTGTGTTGGGGTTAGGGTTGGAGCTAGAATTGGGGGGTTTCCACTGTTTAGGTACATCCGGGGGACTCCAAACACGACAGCCAATTTTGCGCTCAAAAAGTCAAATGGTACTCCCTCCCTTCTGAGCTCTGCCGTGCGCCCAAACAGTGGGTTACCCCCACATATGGGGCATCAGCGTACTCGGGATAAATTGGACAACAACTTCTGGGGTCCAATTTCTCTTGTTACCCTTGTGAAAATAAAAACTTGGGGGCTACAAAATCTTTTTTGTGGAAAAATATATATATTTTTTTATGACTCTGCATTATAAACTTCTGTGAAGCACTTGGGCATTCAAAGTTCTCACCACACATCTATATAAGTTCCTTGAGGGGTCTAGTTTCCAAAACGGGGTCACTTGTGGGGGGTTACTACTGTTTAGGTACATCAGGGGCTCTGCAAACACAACATAACGCCCACAGACCATTCTATCTAAGTCTGCATTCCAAAACGGCGCTCCTTCCCTTCCGAGCTCTGCCGTGCGCCCAAACAGTGGTTTACCCCCACATATGGGGCATCAGCATACTCAGGATGAATTGGACAACAACTTTAGTCGTCCAATTTCTCCTGTTACCCTTGTGAAAATAAAAACTTGGGGGCTACAATATCTTTTTTGTGAAAAAATATTTTTTTTTATTTTCATGACTCTGCATTCTAAACTTCTGTGAAGCACTTGGGCATTCAAAGTTCTCACCACACATCTAGATAAGTTCCTTGGGGGGTCTAGTTTCCAAAATGGGGTCACTTGTGGGGGGTTACTACAGTTTAGGTACATCAGGGGCTCTGCAATCGCAACATAATGCCCACAAACCATTCTATCAAAGTCTGCATTCAAAAACGGCGCTCCTTCCTTCCGAGCTCTGCCGTGCGCCCAAACAGTGGTTTACCCGCACATATGGGGTACCAGCATACTCAGGACAAATTGGACAACATCTTTTGGGGTCCAATTTCTCTTGTTACCCTTGTGAAAATAAAAACTTGGGGGCTAAAAAATCTTTTTTGTGGAAAAAAAAATATTTTTTATTTTCACGACTCTGCATTATAATCTTCTGTGAAGCACTTGGGCATTCAAAGTTCTCACCACACATCTAGATAAGTTCCATGGGGGGTCTAGTTTCCAAAATGGGTCACTTGTGGGGGATTTCTACTGTTTAGGCACATCAGGGGCTCTCCAAACGCGACATGGCGTCCAATCTCAATTCCAGCCAATTCTACATTGAAAAAGTAAAACGGCACTCCTTCTCTTCCAAGCTCTGCGGTGCGCCCTAACAGTGGTTTACCCCCACATATTGGGTATCAGCGTACTCAGGAGAAATTGCACAACAACTTTTGTGGTATAATTTTTCCTGTTACCCTTGTGAAAATAAAAATTTGTGGGCAAAATGATCATTTTTGTAGAAAAAATGTGATTTTTTTTTCACGGCTCTACATTATAAACTTCTGTGAAGCACATGGGGGTTCAAAGTGCTCACCACTCATCTAGATAAGTTCCTTAAGGGGTCTAGTTTCCAAAATGGGGTCACTTGTGGGGGGTTTCCACTGTTTAGGCACATCAGGGGCTCTCCAAACGCGACATGGCGTCCAATCTCAATTCCAGCCAATTCTACATTGAAAAAGTAAAACGGCACTCCTTCCCTTCCAAGCTCTGCAGTGTGCCCAAACAGTGGTTTACCCTCACATATGGGGTATCGACGTATTCAGGAGAAATCGCACAACAACTTTTGTGGTCTAATTTCTCCTGTTACCCTTGTGAAAATAAGAATTTGTGGGCGAAAACATCATTTTTGTGTAAACAAAAGCGATTTTTTTATTTTCACGACTCTACGTTATAAACTTCTGTGAAGCACTTGGGGGTTCAAAGTGCTCACCACACATCTAGATAAGTTCCTTAAGGGGTCTAGTTTCCAAAATGGTGTCACTTGTGGGGAGTTTCCACTGTTTAGGCACATCAGGCGCTCTCTAAACGTGACATGGCGTCCGATCTCAATTCCAGCCAATTCTGCATTGAAAAAGTCAAACGGCACTCCTTCACTTCTAAGTTCTGCGGTGCGCCCAAAACGTGGTTTACCCCCACATATGGGGTATTGGCGTATACAGGAGAAAATGCATAACAAAATTTATGGTTACATTTCTGTTTTTACACTTGTGAAAATAAAAAAATGGTTCTGAATTAAGATGTTTGCAAAAAAAAGTTAAATGTTCATTTTTTCCTTCCACATTGTTTCAGTTCCTGTGAAGCACGTAAAGGGTTACTAAACTTCTTGAATGTGGTTTTGAGAACCTTGAGGGGTGTAGTTTTTAGAATGGTGTCACACTTCATTATTTTCTATCATATAGACCCCTCAAAATGACTTCAAATGTGATGTGGTCCCTAAAAAAAAATGGTGTTGTAAAAATGAGAAATTGCTTGTCAACTTTTAACCCTTATAACTCCCTAACAAAAAAAAAATTTGTTTCCAAAATTGTGCTGATGTAAAGTAGACATGTGGGATTTCTGATTTAAGGGCATAAAAATACAAAGTTTGAAAATTGCAAAATTTTAAAAAATTTCGCCATATTTCCGTTGTTTTCATAAATAATCGCAAGTAATATCGAAGAAATGTTACCACTAACATGAAGTACAGTATGTCACGAAAAAACAATCTCATAATCAGCGGGATCGTTGAAGCGTTCCAGAGTTATAACCTCATAAAGTGACAGTGGTCAGAATTGCATGGCTCGGTCATTAAGTACCAAATTGGCTCTGTCACTAAGGGGTTAAGCTGCATACCGCAGCTTCCTGAGATTTCAGTGTGCTCACACAGGTGGCGCGATGACATTATTGCCTCATGCCGCTCTGCGGAATGGAAGACAAAATGGATGCTGCAGTGACGGGAATCAGGATGAGGTGAGTATAAACTTCATTATTTTTAATATGGAGAACTGGGGCCATCATACTATGTGTATATATATATATATATATATATATATATATATATATATATATATTAGATGGTGGCCCGATTCTAATGCATCGGGTTTTCTAGAATATGCATGTCCACGTAGTATATTGCCCAGCTACGTAGTATATTGCCCAGCGACGTAGTATATTGCCCAGCAATGTAGTATATTGCCCAGCCACATAGTATATTGCCCAGCCACGTAGTATATTGCCCAGCCACGTAGTATATTGCCCAGCCACATAGTATATTGCCCAGTCACGTAGTATATTGCCCAGTCACGTAGTATATAGCACTGCCCACGTAGTACGGTATATTGCCCAGCCACATAGTATATAGCAGAGCCACGTAGTATATTGCCCAGCCACGTAGTATATTGCCCAGTCACGTAGTATATTGCCCAGCCACATAGTATATAGCAGAGCCACGTAGTACGATATATTGCCCAGTCACGTAGTATATTGCCCAGCCACATAGTATATAGCAGAGCCACGTAGTATATTGGCCAGTCACGTAGTATATTGCCCAGCACAGAGCCACGTAGTATAGAGACTTAAAAAAAAAACATATACTCACCTATAGCCCATTGAAGTCCTGCTATACTTACCATCCGCTGCCTTTCTCACTCCTCTCCACGCTCCCTGGATCACTCCATTGCAAGCGGCAGCTTGTGGTCCCGTCCCAGGGCTGGTGTGAGCACAAGACCTATGATGACGTCGCGGTCACATGACCGTGACGTCACGGCAGGTCCTTGTCCCACACCAGCCCTGGGACGGGAGCGGAAGCTGCCGCTTGCAATGGAGCGGTCCCGGGAGCGTGGAGAGGAGCGAGAAAGGCGGCGGATGGTGAGTATAGCAGGTTTTTTGTTTTCTTTTATTATTTTTAACATGAGATATTTTTACTATTGATGCCGCATAGGCAGCATCTATAGTAAATAGTTGGGGGCACACAGGGTTAATAGCAGCGGTAACGGAGTGCGTTACACCGCAGGCCGTTACCGCTGCCATTAACCGCTGTGAGCGGTGAGTGGAGGGGATTATGGAGCGGGAGTAGTGTATAATCTAGATGATTCGTCAAACTCAATCTGACAGGTGCCCCGCCCCTATCAAAGTGTATCAAAGTGTGTAACCCCTCCCCTCCTCCTGTCAGCCAGCTGTCCCTGAGGCTGGCTGATTTCCCCTTTTGATATCTTTTGATATACTTTAATTTGTTGCAGTTTGATATTATTCACGTATTTGTTTTATATTTTTATACGTAGCTCGAGTTTGATTCTGTTAGCTGTGTTTTATTCACAGTGTATCCATATAGTTCAGAACTTATAACACACCAAGCTGTTTATTTGTGTCTCTACACGTATTTGTTTTATATTTTTATACGTAGCTCGAGTTTGATTCTGTTAGCTGTGTTTTATTCACAGTGTATCCATATAGTTCAGAACTTATAACACACCAAGCTGTTTATTTGTGGCTCTACTGAACATTAACTAAATGGTGAACATTAACTAAATGTTTATTTTCACAAACAGAAGAGCCAGATTTTCTGTTTGGGTTAACTGCGGGTCAGAGGTTTATAACACCTAGGTCAATTGTTGTTGTATTTGCTTTCCCAAAAAATGTTTATTTTCACAAACAGAAGAGGCAGATTTTCTGTTTGTACATGTATTGTACTGTAGGGTTATGTAGGGTTATCTGCGGGTCATTTGCCCAGGCATTGTGTATTATTTATGTTTTTATAACGCACAATGTTTGATATTTGCTTTCTCTTTTTTGTGTCTGTAGATGTCATCTGAGAAGTTATTTGTGTTTCTACTGAGCATTAACTAAATGCTTATTTTCAGTGGTTTATAACACCTAGGTCATTTGTTTTTGTTCTGTAAGCTGTGTTTATTCACAGTGTACCAGATTTTCTCTTTTGTGCCCATATATATATATATATATATATATATATATATATATTATGAACCAATGTTACAACACAAGCAAGTAAGAAGCGGTATGTTTTATACGAATATAAATTTTATTTCTCACAATAAAACAGCATCTCAAAGACATTTCAATACTATAAAAATTCTTACAGAATATAAAAAGTAAAAACATTAATACATCTCAAAGACATTTCAATACTATAAAAATTCTTACAGAATATAAAAAGTAAAAACATTAAATAGTACAATGAACATACATCATTACACTTCTTACAAAATACTGTAATTAATATAGCGTTACAAGGCGTGTACAGCATTTATCCAGTACATTCTTTACATCGTGAGCCACATGGTTTGTAGCATCGGTAGAGACCTTTTTTTAGGTAGCAGAGTTCCGCGTGTGGCACCTAATGACGGGGAATGTAAAGATTGAATTGTACAGGGCGCCGTAGCTAACTTCAGCGGTGTAGATACAGAGCGCTTCTCACTGTTGGTAATTTTTAATTCATCTAAAAGCTTCCTAGTAGCGGGGTTGCCCACAACTGTAGACGGCATATTTAGCTCGGCCATAGCCTGCATAAATGAATCCCAACCCGGCGGTAAATTTCTACTGTTCAGAGCATGGCTCTGCGTTGTTCTACGTACCAAATCCAGTAAGTTAGACCCAGGTATTACGGATCCTTTGAAAATAAATTCAGCATTATTATTCCATGCTGTAACATTTTTATTCTGCAGCAGCCTGTTTAGTAAAAATTCAGCATTCTTTTTATATCTTTGGTTTATATGGCCGACAATTTCCGCGATCTCGTGATTTTTATCAGAGGCGGTATTTGGCAATTGTTGCTGACCAGGATCAGGGGTGCTAACGAGATTTAAAGCCGTTACTTCTTTTGAGCTGTGTCGCGTATGTACCAAGTAGCGTTGTAGCACAGAGCTATACATTTTAATTTTCACCTCATCGGGAATGTCACGACGCTGTAAAATGTCGCTAATTTCACCATCAAGGCGGCGAATAACACTGTCGCGTATGTTATCTGTAGTACCGGATCTTAGTTTGTCTAGCTCCTGTTTGGGGACTAGATACATTTTCGCTGCATGCTCCATTATCTTCCGGCGATCAGGCTTGTTATTATTGGAATTGCAAAAGCTAAAAGAGGGCCGATAAACCCGCCGGCCTGTTTTAGTAGGCGCTTCTTTTTCTTTATGGGCTGAGATCTGTCGCTCAGGGTTCTTATAGCTTTACGCCACTTCTTTAATATACCTTTTTGGCGCTCTTTCAGCGGAATCCTGCCTTTTAAGATATTTAAAGCAATCTCGCCTATGGCTGTAATTAAATCATTGCTTGCATCGCGCAAAATAGACTTTCTGACAGCGGGGGTTGCTTTCACTAGGGTTTTTAAGAGAGCCCAGTTACGCCGGAGCCTCTCAGACATCTTTACATCACAACGCACACAGCGTAGAATGTCTGATACCGGTTAAAATTCACTTTTTAGAAGTGTTTTTCTTTTGAACATAGACAGCGGGCAACGCGGGTGGAAACAACCCAGTCCTTAAACGCAGATCCTCAGGCGTATTAGCTCTCAAATCTACAAGCAAATACCCGTAAGGCTCCCGCGTGGCATCCTCAAAAGCTTCTAGGAAAAAACGTGTTTTTCCGGGATACATCTGACGAGCTAGAGTTAAAATTTGTAATTTATCTCGGGGGTTATTAAAAAGCACCATGAACTTTGTGTTTAAATTTATCGTACGGCTTTTCTTACCCTGACAAAATATGTTTTGCACCAGGTAGAAAATGCTGAGATTTCTGTGGTGCACATACTTGGTAAAGGCTTTTTCTATCTCACAATTCTCACTAGCACTCTCCATGAGATCATCAACAATCGCCAAATTCACCTTCTCCGGTGGGAATAATTCGTCATCTACGAATGTATTCGGCAGACCCTCCACAAATCTGGCGTGGGGAAAAGAGAGAGAGATTTCATCATATAGTTTTTGCCAACACGAATAAAACCATACAATATTATCAGGTTTCTGAGAAAAATTAGCTTCAATATTATATAGCAGCTGTTTTACGAAATAGCTCTTTCCAGAATTAGACGGGCCTGCTAGAATGCAAGAGAATGGGTGCTGCAGATGCGTATCCATCACAATACTCGACTAATATCCAAAAGGTAATGTTGTGAAATCGTCTAATAGTCGCCGCTTTGTATAAACGCACTTTTGTGTTTTGCGTAATGGCCTTGTTTCAATATCCCAGTACTTTTTATTTCTCACAATGGACGCCTGCTGTACGACAATACGTTTCTGAGTTTCTGCGGCAGAATTGTGCGGGTAGTCCAGAACTAGATCTTTCAGACTGTTGAAATTAATAGATTGAGAGTTACCAACATTTAGTGTTATCCCCTTAACTTTTAAGACAGTTTTACCGGTGTTGAGTTTGTAGCCGTAAGTTTTGGGGCCCGCGGATACAAATTTTGTGATGTGTGTACCATCGGGTATTTCACTGGTCAGCTCCCCCAGGTAATCGCCTAAAGGCGGTTGCCACTCACCATCTCTCTGTACAAAAATAACTGAATCTGTGTCGTGATAAAGACACCTCTCCTGCAGCCGGTCCAGCAGCGAATAGAGCTCTAACCGAGCATGCGCTGTTGTAAAACACGCTATAAAAATGTTTGTTTTTGTTGAGTGTGTGGTGGCCTTTTGCATATTTCCAGTTAACGGTTGCGGTGTCATCATCAAGGAAATGTAACATCGAAATGTCATAGTAAGGCAGGAACAAATACTTACAAAGTTCATCTGGATCCCTAACAATGCTGGTGCATGATAGATTAGATCTCTGAGCAAACTTTCCCCATAAAGAATTTAAGAAAAGCTTGGAGATCTGTCGCTTAGCAGGATTGACAGCTATATTTTCAGGCCGTAATTGGACACCTTCTTTTTCAAGAAAAGAGTCAATGTACTGCCGTTTCTTGGCGTCATCAGTGCACCAGCTAGGATAACCAGAGGCTTCCTGCTCATCCCTAAGATGTAATTTAATGTAAGGCGCAAACAGATCATCAGTGGTTTTAGGAAAATGCCATATTTCATAGATGTGGGCGATCCGATACCCTTTTTCTATAGCCATCTCGAGCTCTATAGTGCACCAGGTGCCTGTCAGCGCCCGTTCTTCATCACTGTGGGCACAAATATCTGCCCGGGAATTTGCAGCGCATGTGTAGCAAAGGGGAAACATTAATTTTTTGTTGAGTTTTACCGGTAGAACTGGAAAAAATAAATCTCTCGGCGGGTAGACCTTGACTCTAGCAATACCAAAGTATTTTTTAATGAATCCAAAATTGTCGTAGATGATGTCTGGATGGCCTACAGGGTATGTTTTAGTTTTGTTTACAAAGGGGTACAGACTGGTGAAATCGTAGTAATGTAAAGTCTCCCCTTCTTCCAGATGGTGATAGAGCTTAATGGCGTTAGTTCGTCCGCCATAAAGCGCATCACGGGGGTCTAAAGGAACGGGGAATTCCATCTGGCGGAGAAATGCTTGAAGATTAGAATCATTTTCAATCATTTCATTCCACTCATGCTCCCACAGCAGTCGTACTGTGTACCTGCAGCACTGTAAGTAACGCTTTTTAGCTAAAAAGGTGTAATATAACTGGCCGTAGGACGTACGTGTGACCTTATTCGTGTCATTTTCATTATAGCACACGGGGCATCCGTGGTAAAAACACCCCTGAAATTCAAAGGCTATGTGCTGGCCGCTAACATAGGCATAGCCATCTAGAAAATACTTCCCGACCTGTTTTTCACCGCCTCTCAAAGCGTGCTGTATGTCGATGTTCTCAGAGTGGGCTACATACATGAGCCACTGTATAGCGGGTGTCGAGTAGCGCTTTTTTGCCTTGTGATAATTATCACCAGGTAAAATGGCGATTGTCTTTTTTGGAAGAAATTTAAACCGGTACATTGTCATACACACCGAGGCCAGGGTGATGAGCTGAAAAGGATCAACACATCTGCTCACTACAATCGTTTGCTTTTGACGCTTACAGTATTTTTTAACATTTTTCTGCGTCATCTGCATAATACGTTCTCTATAGATCTCGCAGGCGTGTCTCAAAATTTCAACATCTTGTTTGCAATAAGATTTTAGCTCGGCCTTGAAGTCAAAAGTTGTATTTACCTGTGTCTCATACCACTCCAGGAACTCTACCTTCTCACCAGGTGACATGTACTCCACCCCATAATATTTTACATCAGGTATGGGACCTACATAGTTTTGGTTTTCTCTGGTATTGAAAAAGTGTGGAAAATGTCCTTTGCCTCCTGAAAAGCCCATGGCCTGCGGTAATTTACTGAGTTTCATGGGGATAAAATTTAGAGAGTCTATGAATCTTATAGACAAATCGGGTAGCGACACACACAAGAGACGGCCACCTTGTGTTATCAACTGTACTTGTAGTTTTTCAGAAATCAGTTCCTTAACAATAAAGTATGCGTCGTATCTTCCACCATTGTGAGCAATAAATGTATGATCTGAAAATTTACCGCTTGTAAAGAACTGTACAAAGTCATGCGTACAGGTATCACCCTCAAACTCCCAGGAGGGGTGGCCATACAGCGTTGTAGCATAAATGTAATTCGGGACGTGCATGCCTGTCTCCTGCATACATTCAAAATCATAAAAGATATAGCAATCTGACTCATCCTGTGCTACATACTTCCGCATGTAACAAAGATTGGCATCGAATTTATTTATATGGCTGCGACATACAGGACACCGCAGACCATTACATTTATGCTCTGTTTCGCTATTTCTGAGGACAAAAAGGTTGCATTTATCACAAAATGTTTTAAGTCTGCAGAATGCCGGGTCGCCTAATCCCAATTGTTTGTGATAATCTAAGCACACGCTCGAGCGGCAATAAACTCTGCAAACAGGACATCTGGGCTGCTGGTCGGCACCGCTTTCTACGCAATTCTCTCTCTGACAGGCTTTACAAAAATACTGGCAGGAGTGTTTGTTTTTGTGGTGAAACACTGAATTGCAGAGCTCGCAAAAGTAATTAGCACCGATAAAACCCTTCATATTTTTGATACCGTAGTAGTGATTATCATGGAACAATATGAATACTGTTTTGCCATTAGGTGTATTACCGCTCTGAAAGTAACGCCAATCACCCTGACTATAGTACAGTACTTTAATGGTGACACCCAAATATTTTTCAAATGCCGGGATGTCGCTAAAACTCACTAATTGATCATCAGGGATGCCCAGTGCTGCGTGTATGTTTTTAGAGCGGTTCAGTAAAACAGCATCAGTGACATCCGTGTCGTCCATCAGGGCGCACACACTAGCAGCCAAACACAGATTTGTCGTGTAATTGTTAAAATCATACAGCCATTGTCTCTTTTGTTTAATGATCTGACTGCTCGCTATAGATTTCAAGTGCCTTTTTACACCACCGCGTCGGTTTTTAATGATGGTGACGACTAGCTTTAGCGAATTGGATGCTATGCATTCACTGTTACTTTGAAGTGCGCGGGCAACAGCATTTAAAAAAGATTCGGAATTAAAATCTTCACGGGTTTATTTTGTAGTGAAAATAGGGTCTAAAGTATCACCGGCATCAAATCTTAACTGTACAAAGTCGCCAGGTTCAATGTCCCTGATGATTCTATCCAGTAATGCCTGAATGCCTTCATGAACAATATTCAAGCCCTCTTCAAATGATTGTACACGCTCCAAATTTACAAATCTAAAATGATCTGTATGTATATGGCCGTTGAAATTGCGGAGGGCCCTTTCATGATGATGGATGTGTTGCAAAAATACTGTATGATCGGGGCGCCGCACATTACCAGCAGCGTCAGCGTCTGAGGCTTGTGAATTTTGTGTAGATGCCTGTGCGGCATCTGCAGAGCTGCCTTGGCTATGTGAATGCTGTTCTGGCTCTTGTGACGACGGCAGGGGTGTCTGTAGAGGCACTGCAGGACACATGCCACCACGACGCCTCCTAGAGCATAGCGCTCGTCTAGCGCTGACCAACAATTTTAGAGCCCTCTTTATAACTCTAGCCCTATTATACCTGGGTAGTGTTAGTTTAGGTGGTTTATGCATGCCGTAGCCGACCATATTTAGTCATAATGGGGTCGCTGTAGTTGTTATCTCGCCATCCAGTAGCAGGCTCCGGAGTGCGTATAGTTCGGCCTTATTAGCCTGTGTTGGGCTTTGTGTTGATAATAATTTTTCAAAAGTATCACAAAAAAACATTATTTTGGGGGCCCATAGTTTGTAGCGTAAGTAGCGGACGAAGTGTTCCTGAAACACAAGCATTTCAGCGGGGCCCCAGCTGCGGGATTCATGCGGCAGATCTGTAGCTGGCGCATGAATCCTTGGCTTTTTACACACCTTAAGCTCTTTACACACCTTAACATCAGCCGGTAGCGCCCTCTTTGGCCGTTTCTTAACATTAACAGAGTTAGATACACAGACATGAGATGGGCCGCCCAAATTAGAGGCTCCTGAGGGACCGGGCCCAGAGGCATTAGTAGGTACAGTTAGACATGTCGCTTTCGGATGCATAGTGTGGGACATACGTATAATGAGCGGTTCTACGGATGGTTGCTTACCATCAGCGAGCTGATCAATCTCGCGATCATACTCTTCACGAGTCATCGTGGCTGTGGCACCCACGGCGCAGGATGTGGTTGGTGGCTCTGTAATATGCTTTGTTTTTCGCTTATGTTTTCGGGGTGCCTCGACCACTTCTGGATATAGTAGCGCGGGGTCATTCACACGGTTGGTCGATGGCTGTTCGGTACTTGAATGGATTATTTCACAATGGTACGCCTGTACAGTGTTTCCTGCGTCCTGCACCACGCAGATCGGTGATAGCGGAGATGTTCTAACAGCTCCATTAGCCGTCTGTATCGCCGTCCACACTGGTGCTGCGCCATTCTCGGTGATCTGTAGCTGCTGTAGAGGTGCTGGAGGTGTTTTTCTTATGACTTTGCGCTTAGCTGTAGGAAAGATTATACATGTGTCAGATATGTGTGAGACCGACGCAGGTCGCTGCGCTTTGCTGCAGGAAAGATTATACATGTGTCAGATATGTGCGAGACCGTCGCAGGCCGCTGCGCTTAGCTGCAGGAAAGATTATACATGTGTCAGATATGTGCGAGATCGCCGCAGGTCGCTGCGCGTAGCTGCATGAAAGATTATACATGTGTCAGATATGTGTGTGCCCTGGATCTCAATGGTGAAGCACGTGTATCATTGATTGTACAGAGACTGTGCATGTATACCAAAATATACAGTTACGGGCTAGCGGCGTGTGCTGAATGATTGCCGTGGCGTCTTCTGTAGCTTCTGCGAGGCTCTCCATTAGCTCCGGTATATTCTCTTTTGTGAAAATTCTTCTAGGCTTCAGTTTACAAGCTATAAATAAAGATATAGGCCTTAGTAGAGGCGTGGTGGATTTTCTCAGAGCGGTTGTGCAAAAACTTTTCACACGATTACCTTTTCCTTTCTTGACCTCCGGTCCGAGCTGTTTTTTAGGGGCTCTAGAAACAGGGCTGTTTCTCGGCGTGGGGGTCTGGTACATCAGTTCCTCAACAGGCAGCTGATTGTGTTCCGTGGTGGTTGGTTCTGGAAACATGTCGACATCTGTAAAGAATTAATATATATATTTACACGTCTAAATACTTAAAAGCTATATACACACACACACACATACATACACGCAGACACACAACGCACCTATGATGTCCTGAGTCAAATCCCACACAGCAGCGGCACCTGCATTAGTGTTACTATACTCAGCTCCAGGTGTATCCCACTCCAGAGTAGGCACGCTGAAGCTGTTTAAAAACTCATCGGGAATGTTCCTGATAAAGTCATCTACATCATCGGTAATGTTCCTGGTAAATTCATCTACATTATCGGGGATGTTCCTGATAAATTCATCTTAAACAAGAAAGAATAAACAATATAAAGATAATATATAAAAACAGCCCTTACTTAGAATGGGACACTAACAGATACATGTATATAAATCTTGAAACATACCTATTACCGAATCCTCAGCTTGGCTGGAAAAAGCCGAAAAATTTTGGGATTCCATCTAAAATAAATTATCTGTGTAAATTTTTTGTGCAATCTATATTAACCACACACCACCACTCGTCAAACTCATTTATATACCCCAACAAATAAAACTGCGCCCCGTGTATAAATATGCTTATACTAAGCAAATCATGGGTAATACGGCTAAGTCTTTCTATATTAATTATGCGCCACAAATATGGTTTATGCGGTAAAACTATATTATACAGCGCCACTAAATATACCGCTACTGTATAAATATGACTATAAATATGTCTATGTTAAACAAAACACAGGTAGTAAGTAAGCGCTGCATACGCTAGTTAGGGCGCATTAACAGTTATTAACTACTGTATTACATAAATTATGTTATAATAGCTGCCCGCGGCTAAGTCTTTCTATATTAATTATGGACCACAGAATATGGTTTATGCAGTAAAACTAAATATGCAGCTAGCCTCCAGTATAACACTAACTTATTAAACAAATAACATCCTTAATTATGGTTTTAGAGATGCATAGTTAAATATAATTAAGCATTTGCGAATAATAAGACAACTGTCTTATATACTTACATTTAGAATAGCACGGCTTTTAGTCTAGACTGGCTTCTGGTGGATGTCTGCTGTACTTAGTGGTACATCCAGCTGTATTTATCCTGAGTGCCAGAAAACAACTCACCTGTTAACACCCAGAAACACACCCAGTTACGCCCCACCACACGCCTTCTGTTAACACCCAGAACACAACCATACATACAATTAATGCATGCATTAACTCACGCATGATATAGCCGGATTAAAACAGGAATTTTTATACAGCTGAATTTCTGGAAGAAGCAGGCTGTTGATTAACGAGCCACAATCATTTTAATCAATCATGACGTCTAAATCGTATGATGCCATATTAGAAAAACAATATTTTACAAGCGAGGCACCCGGATCGTTCTCGGGTATTGACAAATTATTTAGAGCTGCAAGAGCGCGCGGAATAAAGAAATCTGATGTGATTGCTTGGTTGAATAAGCAAGACACCTACACGCTACACAAGCCTGCTAGAAAACGCTTTTTGACAAATAAAATTTACGTCTCGGCCATTGATGCGCGGTGGCAGGCGGATCTCGTAAGTTTAATTGACTATTCAAGGGAAAATGATAATGTCAAATACATCCTGATACATCTATCGAGATACGCATGGTGCGTGGCCTTGACAAACAAGACAGGCGCTAGTGTCGCCAGATCGTTCGAATTAATATTTCAAAATGATAAGCGCATACCGAAGAAACTGCAGACGGATCGCGGCAAAGAATTTATAAATTCATCACTCAAGCAACTATGTAATACGCACAATATTCATCACTTTTTTACAAACAATGATGTAAAAGCCGCTATGGTCGAGCGTTTTAATCGCACATTAAAAACCCGTATGTGGCGCTATCTTACGCATCATAATACCTTTAGGTATATTGATATTTTACCGGATTTGCTGCATAGCTACAACCATACGTACCACTCAACGATCCGCTGTAGTCCCGCGTCTGTGTCAGAGAGAAACGTGATGCAAATCTGGCGCAATATTTACAGTTCTACTATTACTAATAAACCGATTAAACCGTCTTTAACGGTTGGCTCTCATGTCAGAATATCGCGCTATAAGTCGCCCTTCTGTAAGGGCTATGAGAAGACGTACAGCGAAGAGATTTTTTTAATTACCGCCGTCTCCAATAAATTTCATAAACCCCTTTATAAAATCAGTGATTTAGCCGGGGAGGCTGTAGAGGGGTCATTTTATAAGGAAGAGCTGCAAAAAATACCTATGGATGAGGATCGTGTCTACAGAGTAGAAAAGATTTTGAGAAAAAAACGTGTCAGGGGTGTGAGTCACTGCTTTGTTAAATGGCTGGGCTACCCCGAAAAATTCAATAGTTGGATCCTGGCCTCGGAGTTGACAGATATATAACAATGGAAGCGGGTTCGTTTTTCATGACATTACCCAGTAATTCGTCAATTAAAATGTACCCCGAAAACACAATATCGGAGTACAATACCAAGTTAGCGCGGGCCGTTCATCTTTCAGCAGATTATGAGGTGGCGTTAACGGAAATACAGTACCCCCATACGTGGAACACGTTTGATGCTTTTGAAGGGAGCTTCTACGCGGCTAAACACGGCGAGCCGTTAGTACAGTATCACATAAAATCAGGATTTTACTCGTCCATTCCTAAGCTAGTTGGTGCGGTCAATGCCCGAATAGAAGCGCTGTATTTATCTACGCCTGCCTACAGAATACGGTATGATGAGCTACGCCGCGAGGTGATCCTGCCCGACCCATCCCCTATACAGTTTGCTCTGGGTACTAAGCTAAAATTTATTTTCGGACTGCAGACCGTCGAAGACTCCACCGTTGCTTTAATGCCGTGGAATCGCCGCTTTTACCCCGATTCAAAAGCTGGTTTTTATTCGCTTTTTGTATACACTGATATAATTCAACATCAACTTGTAGGTGACAGTTACGTTCAACTGCTACGAACCGTAGAAGTTAGCGGCGATGATAATGATATTGTCACGGTGCGCTACTCACGGCCCGATTACATACCGCTGTGCAAGCAACACTTTGACTCCATAAACATTACAGTCATGTCGGACCAGGGCACGCCGGTTAAATTCAGATACGGCAAGTGTATAGTGCGATTACATTTTAGACCTCGCCAGCATTGACACGATAAAATGCTGTCTCAAAGGGTGTATGGAGATCCTGCTGTTTATGCCCGCTACTATACTGCCCAGTCGGGGCACGGGCTAGAGGGATTCCGCGGGAGCGAGTACATGTATGGCTCTGGCTTGGCAGGGCTATTTAAAGGCTTATTTCGTCGCGCCGTGCCGCTTTTCAGAAAAGGCTTAGAATTAGTAAAACCACACGTTCGGACGGCTGCCCGGAACATCGCTGCAGATGCCGTGACATCAGCATCGACTGCCCTCATGAAAAGGATAAATACACCAACCCAGCAAGACGGCTCTGAGATAATCTATGTCGCTAAAAAAGCCCAAAAAAGAAAGCGACGCGTTTGCCTTCCTTTACCGCCGATGCTCATGAATAAAACTACATCCAAGAGACGCCCCCGTCAGAAACGAGTAAGACGCTCTGCGGACGACATCTTCTAATCAGTTATCATGGCTTTCCTGCATGACGCTTCTGTAGAGTGCGCAAAATCTGAACTGGATATTTTTGCCGTACCACCGACTCAAACAAGCATCGAGAAATCTCTATTTGTAGAAGTACAGCCGGTTGCTGCTCTGTCAGACAATGGCCCGTTGGAGTTTTACATATCTGGTAGCGGTGATTATTATTATGATCTGAACAACACGCTGCTGTACATAAGCTGTCGCATCGTGAAGCAGGATAATACGGCCATCGCCGATGGTGCGCGTGTGGCGCTCATAAACTACCCTCTAGCCACTCTTTTTAACCAGGTCGATATTACTCTGGGAGACCGACTTATCTCACAATCGGACAATCTCTACAGCTATAGAGCGTACATAGAGACCCTTTTAAATTACAGTTCACAGACGCTGGCATCGCAATTTACAGCCGGTTTGTTCTATAAAGACACTGCGGGGCATCATAATGACAGGCGCCTGGATGGCGCAAATGCGGGATTTATCAAAAGCCAGTGCCGCTTCTCGCTCAAAACCCATCGATCTTTTGGGTCCCATTTTTGGGGATATATTTAACCAGCCAAAGTTAATATTGAACGGCCTTGACCTTAAGGTTAAGCTGTCAAGAAATAAGGATACTTTCTGCCTCATGTCCGCAGAAGCCGAGCCGCTGAAGGTACAAATCTCGCAGGTGGCTCTCTATGTGAAAAGAGTGCAGGTATCACCGGCTGTCCGAATCGGCCACAGCCAGGCCCTCCTAGCCGCAACAGCCAAGTACGCTGTTGACCGAACATGCCTGAAAGTGTACAGCATCGCCGCAGGGACACGGATCACGAACCACGAGAACCTCTTCCTAGGACAGATACCAAAAACTGTTATATTGGGGTTTGTAGATAATGAGGGCTTCAGCGGTTCTTATACAAAAAACCCACTGGACTTTCACCACTACCACGTCAACCACGCGGCATTATATCTGGATGGTCAGCAGATACCCGCGAGGCCTATAATCCTAATTTTAATGCTGATTTAGCCATCATAGAATATATGGCGCTTGCCCATATATCGGGCAAGCAAAAGGCTGATTGTGCCATGGCGATAGATCGTGAAGAATTTATGGCTGGCTTCACGCTATTTGCTTTTGATTTATCGCCTGATCAAGAGCCTGGAGGCCATTTCTCGCTCATTAAAACAGGTAATCTGCGTGCTGAAGTCCGCTTTGCGATAGCGACACCCCACACAATAAATATGATTGTCTTTGCAGTCAACCACACCATTCTGGAAATTAATAACAGGCGAGAGATCTTGTACGATTTTAATTAAGCAACGATGGACAGTCTGCAGCTTACAGTTGTAGCGCGGTCCGATAATTATACAGACCGCATATTCGCCGGTGTGTTTCCGTGTGATTTGCTTCCGGAAGAAAGAGTGACTCAGAGACCCGCTGCATATATTGTGAATACAGACCCGGCGAATCAAGCTGGTCGCCACTGGATATTAATCGTACTCTGCGACGATAAGACGGGCATATTTTTTGACAGTTACGGCTTCCGTGCGGATAATATTATCTTTCCACGCGCTTTTGTGACATTCCTGAACAAGAATTGTTATTCTTATTGTTATCAGAGCGCCCAAATTCAAGATTTGTATAGCCGTGTATGCGGTCATTATTGCATATATGTATTATACCATTTAGCGCGAGGCTTTCCATTTAAGAAGGTTTTACAGCATTTCACGCCTGACTTGCAGAATAATGATCGAATCGTATCAGATTTTGTGACATCAAGATTTTCAGGCTCTGCCCTTTGTTCAGCGCGTTGTTATCAGATTCCGCAAAGATGCATTTGTCAGCATCATGCTGTTAGCTAATTTAAAATTTGAGATGCTGTTTTATTGTGAGAAATAAAATTTATATTCGTATAAAACATACCGCTTCTTACTTGCTTGTGTTGTAACATTGTGGCATATTATATATATATATATATATATATATATATATATATATATAGGCACAAAAGAGAAAATCTGGTACACTGTGATTAAACACAGCTTACAGAACAAAAACAAATGACCTAGGTGTTATAAACCACTGAAAATAAGCATTTAGTTAATGCTCAGTAGAAACACAAATAACTTCTCAGATGACATCTACAGACACAAAAAAGAGAAAGCAAATATCAAACATTGTGCGTTATAAAAACATAAATAATACACAATGCCTGGGCAAATGACCCGCAGATAACCCTACATAACCCTACAGTACAATACATGTACAAACAGAAAATCTGCCTCTTCTGTTTGTGAAAATAAACATTTATTGGGAAAGCGAATACAACAACAATTGACCTAGGTGTTATAAACCTCTGACCCGCAGTTAACCCAAACAGAAAATCTGGCTCTTCTGTTTGTGAAAATAAACATTTACTTAATGTTCACCATTTACTTAATGTTCAGTAGAGCCACAAATAAACAGCTTGGTGTGTTATAAGTTCTGAACTATATGGATACACTGTGAATAAAACACAGCTAACAGAATCAAACTCGAGCTACGTATAAAAATATAAAACAAATACGTGTAGAGACACAAATAAACAGCTTGGTGTGTTATAAGTTCTGAACTATATGGATACAGTGTGAATAAAACACAGCTAACAGAATCAAACTCGAGCTACGTATAAAAATATAAAACAAATACGTGAATAATATCAAACTGCAACAAATTAAAGTATATCAAACGATATCAAAAGGGGAAATCAGCCAGCCTCAGGGACAGCTGGCTGACAGGAGGAGGGGAGGGGTTACACACTTTGATACACTTTGATAGGGGCGGGGCACCTGTCAGATTGAGTTTGACGATTCATCTAGATTATACACTACTAGCGGGCGCCGGGCAGTGAGTGCAGGGGAGTAGGGGAGGGACTAATCGGACTGTGCCCATCGCTGATTGGTCACGGCAGCCATGACAGGCAGCTGCCGAGACCAATCAGCGAACGAATAACCGTGACAGAAGGACAGACAGACAGACGGAAGTACCCCTTAGACAATTATGTATATAGATATACTAGATGGTGGCCCGATTCTAATGCATCGGGTATTCTAGAATATGCATGTCCACGTAGTATATTGCACAGTCACGTAGTATATTGCCCAGCCACGTAGTGTATTGCCCAGTCACGTAGTATATAGAAGAGCCATATAGTATATTGGCCAGTCACGTAGTATATTGGCCAGTCACGTAGTATATTGCCCAGTCACGTACTATATTTCCCAGCGACGGAGTATATTATCCGGCCACATAGTATATTGCCCAGTCACATAGTATATTGCCCAGCCACGTAGTATATTGCCCAGCACAGAGCCACGTAGTATAGAAACGTAAAAAACAAATAAACATATACTCACCTTCCGAAGGCCCATTGGAGGTCCTGCTATACTCACCCTCCGCTGCCTTTCCCGCTCCTCTGGACGCTCCCGGGACCACGCCATTGCAAGCGGCAGCTTCCGTTCCCAGGGCTGGTGTGAGCAGGACCTATGATGACGTCGCGGTCACATGACCGTTATGTCACGGCAGGTCCTTGTCACACACCAGCCCTGGGAGCGGAAGCTGCCGCTTGCAATGGAGCGGTCCCGGGAGCGCCCAGAGGAGCGGGAAAGGCGGCGGAGGGTGAGTATAGCAGGTTTTTTGTTTTTTTATAAATTATTTTTAACATTACATATTTTTACTATTGATGCTGCATAGGCAGCATCAATAGTAAATAGTTGGGGACACACAGGGTTAATAGCAGCGGTAACAGAGTGCGTTACACCGCGGCCCGTTACCGCTGCCATTAACCCTGTGTGAGCGGTGAGTGGAGGGGATTACGGAGCGGGTGCCGGGCAGTGAGTGTAGGGGAGTAGGGGAGGGACTAATCGGACTGTGCCCTTCGCTGATTGGTCGCGGCAGCCATGACAGGCAGCTGCCGGGACCAATCAGCGAACGAATAACCGTGACAGAAGGACAGACAGACAGACGGAAGTGACCCTTAGACAATTATGTATATAGATATATAGATATATATACATGCACATATAGGGGGGAACTGGGGCCATCATACTAGATATGTGGGGAGAACTGGGGCCATCATACTATATATCTGGGAAACTGGTGCCATCGTACTATATTTATGGTGGGAACTGGGGGCATCACGCTATATATTCTATATATGTGGGGCTGTGGAGACCATCATACTATATATGTGGGATACCTTCATCTATATATATAATTGTCTAAGGGTTTTTCTGTCTGTCTGTATTCTGTCTGTCTGTCCTGGAAATCCCACGTCTGAGGCCAATCAGCGATGGGCACAGCATGGCGACGATGATGTCCTAAAGGTTGCCTTGACCAATCAGCGACGGGCACAGTATGCCACGAATTCGCCTCGACCAATCAGCGACGGGCACAGTATCGACGTAGATGTCATAATGGTTGCCATGGCGACGATGATGTCATAAAGGTTGCCTCGACCAATCAGAGACAGGCACAGTCTGCCGCGAATTCTGGAATCATCATTGTCCATATACTACGGGGACATGCATATTCTAGAATAACCGATGCGTTAGAATCGGGCCACAATCTAGTGCTATATATATATATATATATATATATATATATATATATATATATATATATATATAAAGAAACTGTGGGGACCAGGTACGGACTGGGGCTGAAATTCAGCCCTGGCATTTGAAGCCACACAGGCCCATGCTGTCCCCATCCTAAGCATCAGATGAGATATATTACTAATATTACCCTGCAAGGAGGAAAGGGAGATTTACTAAAAGACCAATATTTTAATGATACCCATGACATGCTGGGGTAAGTGATGGAGTCTTGAGAACCCCGATTCTGTTAGTAATGCATTAGATAAGGCAGCCCATGACCAGACAGGCCCTTCTGGCATTTGCCAGAATTGCCAGATGGCCAGTCTGGCCCTGGTGGGGACCATCATATGGGGGCTGTGGAGCCACCATATTTCACATAGGGGGCTGTAGGGACATGATACTATATATAGAGGGGATGCGGAATCATATATATATAGGAAGCTGTGAGGTACATAATATCCCAATTAGAGAGCTGTAGGGGACCATCATACTATATATAGAGGGTTTTGAAGACATATTATTTGTGGGGAGCTATAGTATACGGTATATAGAAAACTGTAAAGCCTCATACTATATATAGGAGGCAGTTGGGACATCATATTGTATATCCCATATCTATGTACCAGCCTGTTTTTAAAGCCTGTTATCTCTGCTGCTTTAATACAATGGCCAGAGATAAGCAGGGAAAAGGAGGGCCACCGCAACTCAAGGGCCACTGCCTTGTGATTGCCCCCCAGGCTGAAAAGTGCCTGCCAGCCCCTGGGCCGTAATCAGGCCTGCATGTTCCTAGGGAATTTGAACTCAGCATCCCAAAGATGTGATAAACCACAGTTAATTTATGTTTTAAGCAGGGGATCACTTTTTCACACAGGGCCCTGAAGGTTTAGATTTCTTTTCCCCTTAATAATAAAGACCTTCATTTAAAAAAACTGCATTTTGTGCTTGTGTTATCTTTGTCTAATATTTAAATTTGTTTGGTGATCTGAAACATTTAAGTCTGGCAAACATGCAAAAGAATAGGAAATCAGGAAGGGGCAAACACTTTTTCACACAACTGTAAGCATATAACTCTATCCATGTGCATGCAAAACTTGAAGAGTGATCCATTTGTTTGTCTCTTGGGATGAGCAGCAGGATAGTCACATGTATGGCCAATGCAACCTGCACTTGGTCAATAAAACTTGATTAGTTTCCATAGGTTACAGTACTTTTTAAATTAGCAGGATGCTATTTGTCTTGTTATCATATCTGGAACATTGGGCTCACAGAGTTCTGTCTATTGATCTGCTTCAGCCAGCCAGCTCTGCCACCACTAGTAGATGTTTTCTCAGCAATGACATAAATATATTGATTGCCCTGTACAAAGGTAATTTAAACACCAGCGTCAGCTGTCAGCATCTTATAAATGACTTGTAGCTGTCAGTATGTAATCTTCATGAAGTTGGAGAAAACATTTTTGGATTTTTTTCTGGAGAAATTCTTAATTATTACATATATACAACAGTATAAAATGTTAAAAGAATCATGTAAACGTAAAAAAAAAAAAACATTCCATTCAGCAGTGAGCATGGCTTAGAAAATTAATATTAACAGTATTTTTGTTGGAAGGATTTGGTAGAACTATTATTTCATTAATTGAGTCTCTGCTCATTTTTGGCCTAGGAGTCTTCACTGAATATAGATTTTATCTGTGAATTGAGAATTTTGAGAATAAAGGATCACTCCTGGATAAAAAAAAAAAAATAAGCTATTTTCTCAAATAACAGATATTACAAAGTTTCTTATTTTCATGTGTACTATAGATTTATTAAATAAAAATTAAAATGAAGCTTACTTTTTGATTAATTGGACCCATAATAACAAGACACTGGTTTCCTAATCCTGGAGACCTATTTAAAGGGAACCTGTCACCTGAATTTGGCGGGACAGGTTTGCGGTCATATGGGCAGGGTTTTCGGGTGTTTGATTCACCCTTTCCTTACCCGCTGGCTGCATGCTGGGGGCAATATTGGGTTGAAGTTCATGCTGTGTCCTCCGTAGTACACGCCTGCGCAAGGCAAGATTGCCTTGCACAGGCGTGTACTACGGAGGACAGAGAATGAACTTCAACCCAATATTGCAGCCAGCGGGTAAGGAAAGGGTGAATCAAACACCCGAAAACCCCGCCCATATGACCGCAAACCTGTCCCGCCAAATTCAGATGACAGGTTCCCTTTAAGTGACTCATATTCATGAAAGATCAGTTATCCTTCCGTGCCAGATACCAGGTAACAATTCCAATCTGGCCTCTTGTTTGCCTGAAGTATGAACTTCTACAGAGCACCTTAACCTGTTATTTTAGTTTTTTAGCCATGGGATTTCTTAATGTTGTCCAGATATTTACTAATCTAAATCTTAAGCCCTTGGTGATAGAGCCAATTTGGTACTTAATGACCGGGCCAATTTTTACAATTCTGACCACTGTGAATTTATGAGGTTATAACTCTGGAACGCTTCAACGGATCCCGCTGATTCTGAGAATGTTTTTTTCGTGACATATTGTACTTCATGTTGGTGGAAACATTTCTTCGATATTACTTGCGATTATTTATGAAAAAAATGGAAAAATGGTGAAAATTTTAAAAAATTTACAATTTTCAAACTTTGAAATATCTCTTTGATTTAGGGGCATAAAAATTCACACAAAATAGTTAATAAGTAACATTTCCCACATGTGTACTTTACATCAGCACAATTTTGGAAACAAATTTTTTTTCTGTTAGGAAGTCATAAGGGTTAAAAGTTGACCAGCGATTTCTCATTTCTCAAACTACCCAAAAGTGACACCATTCTAAAAACAACACCCTTCAAGGTGCTCAAAACCACATTCAAGAAGTTTATTAACCCTTTACGTGCTTCACAGGAACTGAAGCAATGTGGAAGGAAAAAAATTAACATTTAACTTTTTTTTACAAACATTTTACTTCAGAAACAATTTTTTTTTATTTCCACAAGCAAAAAAAGTGAAAATGAACCACAAAATTTGTTGTGAAATTTCTCCTGAATACGCCGATACCCCATTTGTGGGGGAACCACTGTTTGGGCGCATGGCAGAGCTTGGAAGTGAAGGAGTGCCGTTTGACTTTTTCATTGCAGGATTGGCTGGAATTGAGATTGAACACCATCAATAAAAAAATCACATCAGAGGACAAAGAAATTAAAGGGCAAATCACGCTTTTCTTTTGCTGTCGCCGGTAAAAGGTTAATTACCGGCGATTGCAACCCAGGGGTCGGTAAAAAACGACCCGAATCATGATCTCTGGGGTCTCCGCTACCCCCAGCAGCTGAGATCCAGAGAAAATCGGACTCTGGGGGGTGCTATACACTTTTTCCACAGCACCATTAATTAACGGCGCTGTGGTTTAAGTACCCTTAAGTACCGCCATTAGAAAGCATATCGGTGGTCGTTAAGGGGTTAATATTGTTATGCAGTCTAACTAACGAATTGAAGTTTGATCGATCCATCATGAACATGGATACAAGCATCACACTACGAGCCATTATTCTTTAATGCTGACTGTTCTGTCAAGGTCAAGACTAGCGATGAAAGCTGAATAATATTTTGTCCAAATGGACAGAAACATTCACAGGCCTCCAGAATTAAACCGTGAAAGAGGTGTGAACAGCCTAATACTCAATCAACATTATGGAAATCTTTAGCAGGCCATAATAAGCTTTATGGGCAGATTCCCGGTGGGCTGGTGGCACTGTACTACAAAGTGGGCCGTCGGCCCTTTAAAACAACTTACTAAAGGATCTGTGTACGCTTGCACTCTCACTTGCACACGCAGTTGAGGCCCTTGCCAGTCTGTGCAAGCAGGACAGTGTGTGCACACAAGGCCTTTGGTCAGAAGTTTGAAATGGCCGCCGTGGTGCACACAGGGCTCACCTGTCTGATACTGTCCTGCACCAGCATCAGAGCATCTTTTTTTGGTTTAGGCTCTACTGTCTAAGAATTTAAATATTCATGTTCAGAATTCCAAACATTAGAACAGGGTAGCGACTGTGTAAAACAGACGGAGCACATGAGTGAAGGAGCAGGCACGTCAACTATAACTAGTAGCTATGTTGCTGGTATGAACAAAGCCTAATATAGTAGGACATCTTATTAATCTTAGAGCCAAACAGTAGTGTTTTGCATCCTGGATTAGTCAAAATGCTGTTGGTTCTACATCACTACAGTTATAACACCCAGAAAAAAAGCTTTTCAATTAGCCATATGTTAGTTTAAAATAATATTTTTTTATTAGAGGATATGCATAAAAAATATTAAAAAGTAATGACAACTACCACAAGTACAAAGATATATAGGTAGGTACAGCCATGACCGCGTATAGCCAATTTGTGATCTTTTCCTAACACCACCCCACCAAACCCGCCACTTGTGACCAAACAAAATTCCACCACCCCCACTTAACTCTAAGGCTGCTTTCACACATCAGGTTTTTTGTTTCAGGCGAATTTCAAAAAACGGAATTGAAAACCGGATCCGGCTTTTCCCCCGTTGAATATTATTGGCGCTGGATGGCGCCGGATGGCTCAGCGTTCCTTCAGGTGTGATGCCAGATCCGGCGACGAGTCGATTCCGGCGTCTGGAAAAAACGTCTACTGTAACGTTTTTTGTCTCCGGTGAAAAAGCTGGAAAGGCCGGATCCGGCCTTTCCGGCTTTTTGCAACAATGCATGTCTATGTACACCGGAAAGCACCGTATCTGGAAAAAGTCAGATCCGGCGGCCGTATCCGGCTTTTTACACTGAGCATGCTCAAAAACCTATGGTCAGCCACCTGGACTATATATAAAGCAGGGCCATGAGGCCTTCATCCATTTCCAGCCAAAAAGCAGAAGAGCCAACACCCTGCCACACCCTGCCAAGACGGAAGGAGCCAGAAACCTGCTAGAGAGCCTGCCAGAGAGCCGAGAGCCTGCCAGAGAGCCTGAGGCCTGCAGCCATGTCTTCGGAGAGCCCTCCTCCTCCTCCTCCTCGTCAATGCACAGAGGTAAATATGAACATAAGTTCTCTTGCTCCATCGTTGTCGAGTGTGTGTGAGTGTGTGTGAGTGTGTGTGTGTGAGTGTGTGTGTGAGTGTGAGTGTGTGTGTGAGTGTGAGTGTGTGTGAGTGTGAGTGTGTGTGAGTGTGTGTGGGATTGTGTGTGTGTGTGTGTGTGTGTGTGTGTGTGTGTGTGTGTGTGTGTGTGTGTGAGAGAGTGTGTGTGTGTGTGTGTGTGTGTGAGAGAGTGTGTGTGTGTGTGTGAGTGTTTGTGTGTGGGAGTGTGTGGGAGTGTATCTATAATGTATTTTTTTATCTTTCATCGTAGGAAGCTGATGAGGCTGACTCCCCAGTAGAAGAGGTGCTCCCCGAAGAAGAGGGAAGGGGTGGAGAAACACACGGAGAGGGCTCACAATTGGTATGTATCTGTCATGTATTGCGGAAACACACCCTACACTACACACAAAACATAACACGAGATACTTACAACAAAACACATAGAAACTGATACTTTCAAACCTCACACAACACAGACAAAACATATGTATCACATGGCACACAACACATAGAATGGCTACCAACAAGCACATAATTTTTTTTATTTTTCTTCTAGAGTTCGGAATCTTGTGCCCAAGCAAGAGGTCCTTCCAGTGGCTCCCAGGGTCGTCGGCATGATTCACGTGGCGGCCGTCGTCGTGTAGGTTTTTTTTTGGGGGGAGGGGGAGGTTAGCAATGTTTCAAATTTGGTGTTAATTTTTTTTCCCCCTTTTCAAACAGGTTTCACAGCGTGCTCCAGATTCGGACGGTGAGGAGTTCGGCCTTGATATTGACCTCCTCATCGATCTTTTCAGAGACAGGGAGCCGTTGTGGAATATGGGTGACCGCCACCATGCTGATCTCTCAGTGACCCGTCAACTCTGGGAGCAAATCTGCTGTGAACTGATATCGAGGTGGGAGGACCTTGATGTTCAGGCCCAGATTCAAGAACGTAAGTATCCTCAGTTCAGTTTTGGTGATGCATTCTAAAATGCTGTTTCTAAAGAAATTGTCTTTCTCCTTTTTTAACAGGTGAGCGGATTGTGAAAAGGTGGCGGTCGATCAGGGATCGCTTTAAGAAGGAGTTCAACAAAGAGATGCGGGCCCCGAGTGGATCAGGAGCACATACAAATATGCAAGGGCCCTGTCATTCCTCAGGTCAACGATGGTCACCTGAAGGTAAATATTACCCACCACATGCACTAATGTTTTACATGTCTAAACCTCTTTTGCTCTTTCAGCCATGCAATGACAGTATAGTAATTGTTTGTTTTTCTCTTTTTCCACAGTACCGTCGGGAGCACTCGGGAGCCTACAGCACAGTTGAACCCTTCTGGGGCAATCCCTCAGGAGGCGGCCACCGAGGGACACTTTGACAGTGAGGAACCCTCTGCACCTTCCCACTCTGCACCTTCCCACTCTACTGATTCCTCTTTCCCATCCACGAGCGCTGGAGCATCCTGGCCGGTTCCATTGCATGTAGCTGCTGGTGAGGACTCCACCCCTCTGCTGCAGCCACTAGGGTTGAGCGAAACGGGTCGAACATTTTCAAAAGTCGCCGACTTTTGGCGAAGTCGAGTTTCATGAAACCCGATCCGACCCCTGTGCGTGGTCGGCCATGCGGTACGCGACTTTCGCGCCAAAGTCGCGTTTCAATGACGCGAAAAGCGCCATTTCTCAGCCAATGAAGGTAAACGCAGAGTGTGGGCAGCGTGATGACATAGGTCCTGGTCCCCACCATCTTAGAGAAGGGCATTGCAGTGATTGGCTTGCTGTCTGCGGCGTCACAGGGGCTATAAAGGGAAGTTCCCGCCGACCGCCATGTTACTGCTGCTGATCTGAGCTTAGGGAGAGGTTGCTGCCGCTTCGTCAGAAGCAGGGATAGCGTTAGGCAGGGTCCATTAACCACAAAACCGCTTGTGCTGTAGCGATTTCCACTGCCCAACACCACCTTCGGTGTGCAGGGACAGTGGAAGCTCCTTTTTTTTTTTTTTTCCTCAGCGCTGTAGCTCATTGGGCTGCCCTAGAAGGCTCCCTGATAGCTGCATTGCTGTGTGTACGCCGCTGTGCAAACCAACTGCTTTTTTCAAAGCACAAATCCTCTTGTTCCTTCCTTTCTGCACAGCTATCTTGTTTGTTTGTCCACACTTTTTATTTAATTTGTGCATCAGTCCACTCCTTATTGCTGCCTGCCATACCTGGCTGAGATTACTGCAGGGAGATAGTAATTGAAGGACAGTTCCTTTTTTTTTTTTTTGTGGGAGATTAAGGGTATGTGCACACGTCCGGATTTTTCGCGTTTTTTTTTGCGGATTTTCCCGATAAAAACGCTATAAATCCGCATAAAAAACGCTCAAATTATGCATCCTATCATTTAGAATGCATTCCGCATTTTTTGTGCAGATGTATGCGTTTTTTTCCGCAAAAAAAACGCAATCCGCAAAAAGAATGGCCATGCTCATTATTTTTGCGGATTTTCTGCGGATTTCATGCATTCAGGGAAAAAAAAAAAAACGCAAAAAATCCGCAAAAAATCCGCGCAAAAAACGCGCAAAAAACGCGAGAAAAACGCGAGAAAAACGCGTGGAAAAAAACGCGATTTTCTGGCAGATTTCTCCGGATTTTGTCAGGAAAAAAACCTGACGTGTGCACATAGCCTTTGATTGACATTTCTGCTAGAGTGCCATCTCTGTCTGTGTCATCTCTCACTCAGTGGGCCATAGAAAGCCTATTTATTTTTTTGCTTGATTTGGGTTCCAAAATCTACCAGAAAAAATCACAACATCAATCAGTGGGAGAAAAATATTGGCCTCAGGGCTTGTGTGCCACTCCTTACTCCTGTGTGTGCCATCTCTCACTCAGTGGGCCATAGAAAGCCTATTAATTTTTTTGCTTGATTTGGGTTCTAAATTCTACCTGAAAAAATCAATAAATCAATCAGTGGGAGATTAATATTGGCCTTTGGGCTTGTGTGCCAGTCCTAAGCGTGCCATCTCTCTCTCTCTCAGATAGTGGGCCATAGAAAGCCTATTTTTTTATTATTTTATTGGGTTTATAAATTTTCCCTGGAAAAAAAAAAAAAGTGGGAGATTAATATTGGCCTCTGGGCTTGTGTGCCAGTCCTGAGCGTGCCATCTCTCTCACAAATAGTGGGCCATAGAAAGCCTATTTATTTTTTTGGTTGATTTGGGTTCATAATTCTACCTGAAAAAATCAATCAATCAATCAGTGGGAGATTAATATTGGCCTTTGGGCTTGTGTGCCAGTCCTAAGCGTGCCATCTCTCTCTCTCAGATAGTGGGCCATAGAAAGCCTATTTATTATTATTTTTTTTATTGGGTTTATAAATTTTCCCTGGAAAAAAAAAAATGGGAGATTAATATTGGCCTCTGGGCTTGTGTGCCAGTCCTGAGCGTGCCATCTCTCTCACAAATAGTGGGCCATAGAAAGCCTATTTATTTTTTTGGTTGATTTGGGTTCATAATTCTACCTGAAAAAATCAATCAATCAATCAGTGGGAGAAAAATATTGGCCTCAGGGCTTGTGTGCCACTCCTTACTCCTGTGTGTGCCATCTCTCACTCAGTGGGCCATAGAAAGCCTATTAATTTTTTTGCTTGATTTGGGTTCTAAATTCTACCTGAAAAAATCATTAAATCAATCAGTGGGAGATTAATATTGGCCTTTGGGCTTGTGTGCCAGTCCTAAGCGTGCCATCTCTCTCTCTCTCAGATAGTGGGCCATAGAAAGCCTATTAATTTTTTTGCTTGATTTGGGTTCCAAAATCTACCAAAAAAAATCACTAAATCAATCAGTGGGAGATTAATATTGGCCTCTGGGCTTGTGTGCCACTCCTGACTCCTGTGTGCGTCATCTGTCACTCAGTGGGCCCTAGAAAGCCTATTTTTTGTTTTATTTGTTTTCTAAATTCTCCCTGAAACAATCATTTTATTTTCTTTGGTTTCTAAATTATTCCTGAAAAAAATCATTTTTTTTGTATTTTTTTTTCTCTCAAGTCTCCCTGAAAAAAAAAAAAAATCTGTGGGAGATTCATATTGCCCCTTCTGCTTGTGTGCCAGTCTTGACTCCTGGGTGTGCCATCTCTCTCTCTCTCCCCAATTGTGGGCCATAGAAAGCCTATTAATTTTTTTGCTTGATTTGGGTTCCAAAATCTACCAAAAAAAATCACTAAATCAATCAGTGGGAGATTAATATTGGCCTCTGGGCTTGTGTGCCACTCCTGACTCCTGTGTGCGTCATCTGTCACTCAGTGGGCCCTAGAAAGCCTATTTTTTGTTTTATTTGTTTTCTAAATTCTCCCTGAAACAATCATTTTATTTTCTTTGGTTTCTAAATTATTCCTGAAAAAAATCATTTTTTTTGTATTTTTTTTTCTCTCAAGTCTCCCTGAAAAAAAAAAAAAAAAAAAAAATCTGTGGGAGATTCATATTGCCCCTTCTGCTTGTGTGCCAGTCTTGACTCCTGGGTGTGCCATCTCTCTCTCCCCAATTGTGGGCCATAGAAAGCCTATTAATTTTTTTGCTTGATTTAGGTTCCAAAATCTACCAAAAAAAAAAAAAAAACTAAATCAATCGGTGGGAGATTAATATTGGCCTCTGGGCTTGTGTGCCACTCCTGACTCCTGTGTGCGTCCTCTCTCACTCAGTGGGCCCTACAAAGCCTTTTTTTTTTTTTTTTCCTAAATTCTCCCTGAAACAATCATTTCATTTTATTTGTTTTATAAATTCTTCTGTAAAAAATAATTTTTTTTTAATTTTTTTTTTTCTGAAGTCTCCCTTTTAAAAAAAACAAACACAAATCAGTGGGAGATAAATATTTACATTTGCGCTTCAGTGACAGTCCTGCGTGTGTGCCATCTCATTTGTTGCCAACAACAACAGAGTGTGTAACATTGTGGCTGATTTTCGTTGTGGTCTCACCCACCTGTAAAGGGGTAGCTAAATCATACTGAAGTTATAGCTCACCGTGTAAGTTGTGTGACAGCAACAAATACCGTTCGTTTGGTAACGTTTTTAAAACAATGAGGAAGTCTGGTGGAAGAGGTCGTGGCCGGGGGCGTTCATTGTCAGCTGGTAATGAGGGTAGTGGTAGTGGTGGAGCATCAGCTGGTCGTGGGAAAAAAAATATTGCACCTAAGTCTGGAGCTGTGGAGCCAGGTTCGTCGTCTGGCTACACAAGGCCTCGAACGCTCCCTTTTCTGGGAGTAGGAAAACCGCTTTTAAAGCCGGAGCAGCAAGAGCAAGTTTTGGCTTATCTTGCTGACTCAGCCTCTAGCTCTTTTGCCTCCTCTCGTGAAACTGGTAAATGTCAAAGCAGCGCGTCGTTAGTGGATGTTCACGGTCAGGGACAAGTCGCTTCCTTGTCCTCTTCAGCAAAAACAACAACAGAGAAGAATGCAGCAGGCGACACAACGGGTTACTCCATGGAGCTCTTTACACATACCGTCCCTGGCTTAGAAAGTGAAGCAGTTAACAGTCCATGCCCATTACAAGTTGAATCTGACATGGAGTGCACTGATGCACAGCCACAGCCAGACTACTATGCTGGTCCTTTGACTCAGACCACAACATTGCCCTCGCAGGGTGCTGATCAAGAATCAGACCCTGATGAGACTATGTTGCCCCATCACGAACGCTATACCACACGAGCTACAAGAAGAGGTAATAGATGACCCAGTTCTTGACCCCGATTGGCAGCCATTGGGGGAACAGGGTGCAGGCGGCAGCAGTTCTGAAGCGGAGGAGGAGGGGCCGCAGCAGGCATCAACATCGCAACAGGTTCCATCTGCCGGGCCCGTATCTTGCCCAAAACGCGTGGCAAAGCTAAAACCTGTTGGAGGACAGCGTGGCCATCCGGTTAAAGCTCAGTCTGCAATGCCTGAAAAGGTATCCGATGCTAGAAAGATTGCAGTCTGGCATTTTTTTAAACAACATCCAATTGATCAGCACAAAGTCATCTGTCAAAAATGTTCAACTACCTTAAGCAGAGGACAGAATCTGAAAAGTCTCAATACAAGTTGCATGCATAGACATTTAACCACCATGCATTTGCAAGCCTGGACTAACTACCAAACGTCCCTTAAGGTTGTAGCACCCTCGGCCAATGAAGCTAGTCAGCAACGCAACATCCCTTCCGGCAGTGTAGGGCCACCATTTTCCGCACCACCTGCAGTATCTGTGCAGGTTTCTTTGCCAGGCCAAAGCCGTCAGGGTCAGGGAATCACCAGTTTCGTAGTAGGAAACACTGCATCTAGGGCACCGGTGGCAACAATACCATCTCCCACCGTCTCTCAGTCTGCCATGTCCACCGGCACCCCCGCTAGTTCCACGATCTCCAGCTCTCCAGTCCAGCTCACCCTACATGAGACTATGGTTAGAAAAAGGAAGTACTTAGCCTCGCATCCGCGTACACAGGGTTTGAACGCACACATAGCTAAACTAATCTCGTTAGAGATGATGCCCTACCGGTTAGTTGAAAGCGAAGCTTTCAAAGCCCTGATGGACTACGCTGTACCACGCTACGAGCTACCCAGTCGACACTTTTTTTCCAGAAAAGCCATCCCAGCCCTCCACCAGCATGTTAAGGAGCGCATCGTCCATGCACTCAGGCAATCTGTGAGCACAAAGGTGCACCTGACAACAGATGCATGGACCAGTAGGCATGGCCAGGGACGTTACGTGTCCATCACGGCACACTGGGTAAATGTGGTGGATGCAGGGTCCACAGGGGACAGCAAGTTTGGGACAGTTCTGCCTAGCCCACGGTCTAGGAAACAATTGGCTGTAGCCGTTCGCACCCCCTCCTCCTCCTCTTCGTCCTCCTGCAGAAGCGAGAGCTCGTCCACAGACCGCAGTCGCACAACCACTCCATCCGCAGCTGCCACTGTTGCACACCAGGTCTCCCATTATGGGGCAGCTACTGGCAAACGTCAGCAGGCTGTATTGGCTATGAAGTGTTTGGGCGACAACAGACACACCGCGGAAGTTCTGTCCGAGTTCTTGCAGAAAGAAACGCAGTCGTGGCTGGGCACTGTAGATCTTGAGGCAGGCAAGGTAGTGAGTGATAACGGAAGGAATTTCATGGCTGCCATCTCCCTTTCCCAACTGAAACACATTCCTTGCCTGGCTCACACCTTAAACCTGGTGGTGCAGTGCTTCCTGAAAAGTTATCCGGGGTTATCCGACCTGCTCCTCAAAGTGCGTGGACTTTGCTCACATATCCGCCGTTCGCCCGTACACTCCAGCCGTATGCAGACCTATCAGCGTTCTTTGAACCTTCCCCAGCATCGCCTAATCATAGACGTTGCAACAAGGTGGAACTCAACACTGCACATGCTTCAGAGACTGTGTGAACAGAGGCGGGCTGTTATGTTTTTGTGGGAGGATACACATACACGGGCAGGCAGTAGGATGGCAGACATGGAGTTGTCAGGTGTGCAGTGGTCGAAGATTCAAGACATGTGTCAAGTCCTTCAGTGTTTTGAGGAATGCACACGGCTGGTTAGTGCAGACAACGCCATAATAAGCATGAGCATCCCCCTAATGCGTCTGCTGATGCAAAGTTTGACGCACATAAAGGATCAGGCGTCTGCAGCTGAGGAAGAGGAAAGCCTTGATGACAGTCAGCCATTGTCTGGCCAGGGCAGTGTACAGGACGAGGTAGCGGGCGAAGAGGAGGAGGAGGACGAGGAGGATGATGGGGATGATTATATTTTTAATGAGGAAGCTTTTCCGGGGCCACTGGAAATTGGTGGCGCGGCAAGGCCGGGTTCTGGTTTTTTGAGGGACACAAGTGACGTTGATTTGCCTGAAACTGCCCCTCAACCAAGCACAACCGCAGATTTGAGAACTGGAACTTTGGCCCACATGGCGGATTATGCCTTACGTATCCTCAAAAGGGACACACGCATAACTAAAATGATGAATGATGACGATTACTGGTTGGCCTGCCTCCTTGATCCTCGCTATAAAGGCAAATTGCAAAATATAATGCCACATGAGAACTTGGAACTAATATTAGCAACCAAACAATCAACTCTTGTTGACCGTTTGCTTCTGGCATTCCCTGCACACAGCGCCCGTGATCATTCTCACACGAGCTGCAGGGGCCAGCAGACCAGAGGAGTTAGAGGGGCAGAAATCAGAAGTGGCGTTGGCCAGAGGGGTTTTCTGACCAGGTTGTGGAGTGATTTTGCTATGACCGCAGACAGGACAGGTACTGCAGCATCAATTCAAAGTGACAGGAGACAACATTTGTCCAGTATGGTTACAAACTATTTTTCATCCCTTATCGATGTTCTCCCTCAACCGTCATTCCCATTTGATTACTGGGCATCAAAATTAGACACCTGGCCAGAATTGGCAGAATATGCATTGCAGGAGCTTGCTTGCCCGGCAGCTAGTGTCCTATCAGAAAGAGTATTCAGTGCTGCAGGTTCAATACTAACAGAAAAAAGGACTCGTCTGGCTACCCAAAATGTAGATGATCTAACCTTCATTAAAATGAACCACAACTGGATTTCGAAATCTTTTGCCCCACCTTGCCCGGCTGACACCTAGCTTTCCTATGAAAAGGTCTTGCCTGTGGACTATTCTGAATGCCTTTTCCAATCTCGTAATTTTCAGCACCTGATTGTCCAGCATACGACATGTTTACACCTCACTAAATGGCCAAACTCCCCACACGGGGCCGTGGTATCGACACTTGGCGACAGCACCCGTGAGAGTGCAGTTTGTCTGAAGAGGTGGGTGAGCCCGCTTTTGGTCGACGGCACTGCCACTGGGTCCCTCCTAGTACAATAAAGTGTCTCTGGCGGTGGTGGTGCGCACCCAACGTCAGACACACCGTTGTAATATGAGGGGCCCTGGGCCTGTACCGCCGGCCACAAGACAGTTTCCCCCCACCCCAGCTCAAACAGTGCTCTACCACTTGCAAAATTATCTCACAGCTCCACCAATGTTTAGTCTATGCGCTGACATCCTTCAATGCCTGCCACTGACAATACCATTGTATTGACATTTTTGTTATGTTAGGCCTTCGATGCCTGTCTGTGGTCACTCCTTCCACTAGGCCTCCACTGACCACACCACTGCTGCCCGTGTACCCCTGGAACCAATTTAAAATTGCCTACAGCCATGTGTTATTATTTTAGGCCTTTGATGCCTGTCTGCGGTCACTCCTTCCACTAGGCCTCCACTGACCACACCACTGCTGCCCGTGTACCCCTGGAACCAATTTAAAATTGCCTACAGCCAGCCCAATTTTTTTATTTTAGGCCTTCGATGCCTGTCTGCGGTCCATTCTTTCAACTACTACTACACTGACCAGGGCACTGCTGCCCGTGTACCCCTGGAACCAATTTAAAATTGCCTACAGCCATGTGTTATTATTTTAGGCCTTCGATGCCTGTCTGTGGTCCATTCTTTCAACTACTACTACACTGACCAGGGCACTGCTGCCCGTGTACCCCTGGAACCAATTTAAAATTGCCTACAGCCATGTGTTATTATTTTAGGCCTTCGATGCCTGTCTGTGGTCACTCCTTCCACTAGGCCTCCACTGACCACACCACTGCTGCCCGTGTACCCCTGGAACCAATTTAAAATTGCCTACAGCCATGTGTTATTATTTTAGGCCTTCGATGCCTGTCTGCGGTCACTCCTTCCACTAGGCCTCCACTGACCACACCACTACTGCCCGTGTACCCCTGGAACCAATTTAAAATTGCCTACAGCCAGCCCAATTTTTTTATTTTAGGCCTTCGATGCCTGTCTGCGGTCCATTCTTTCAACTACTACTACACTGACCAGGGCACTGCTGCCTGTGTACCCCTGGAACCAATTTAAAATTGCCTACAGCCATGTGTTATTATTTTAGGCCTTCGATGCCTGTCTGCGGTCACTCCTTCCACTAGGCCTCCACTGACCACACCACTGCTGCCCGTGTACCCCTGGAACCAATTTAAAATTGCCTACAGCCATGTGTTATTATTTTAGGCCTTCGATGCCTGTCTGCGGTCACTCCTTCCACTAGGCCTCCACTGACCACACCACTGCTGCCCGTGTACCCCTGGAACCAATTTAAAATTGCCTACAGCCAGCCCAATTTTTTTATTTTAGGCCTTCGATGCCTGTCTGCGGTCCATTCTTTCAACTACTACTACACTGACCAGGGCACTGCTGCCCGTGTACCCCTGGAACCAATTTAAAATTGCCTACAGCCATGTGTTATTATTTTAGGCCTTCGATGCCTGTCTGCGGTCACTCCTTCCACTAGGCCTCCACTGACCTGTCTACTGCTGCCCGTGTTCCCCTGGAACCAATTTTAAATTGCCTACAGGCAGCCCAATTTATTATGTTAGGGCTTCGAAGCCTGTCTGCGGTCCCTCCTTCCACTAGGCCTCCACTGACCTGTCTACTGCTGCCCGTGTACCCCTTGAACCAACATCATAAAATAAAAAAAAAAGTATTTTGCTTATAAAAAAGAAAATACTGGTGAGATATCAAATGCAGACATTTTAACATTAAAAACAAACACACAACTAAAATCTGGTACAGTACTAAAAATGGCCACCAGCTACAATTACTTTCTCCTGCAAGTAGTTAACTGAAAGGTTTTTTAAATTGAAAACACAGATATGGCATCCACCGAGTGTTGTCCTGTCGCGTCTTCTTTATATTATTGCCGAGAAGATGCAAAACAATGAAAATAATAAAATCATTAATTACCAAAATAATAGAGAAAGTCAACACCACATTGCAAATAAACATTCATTCCAAATAAAGAAGCAGGGCGCGTCCGAGGGTGAGTATATACCTAATAAGAATATAATCACCCTCGGACGCGCAATGCTTATTTCCAACAGCCTTCCTTCCTAAGAATCAGCCCTTCCGTGGTGTAGAGAGACGTTGTGTTACACTCCAAGGTGTTCCCCAGGTTGCCTTTCCTGAGCTTCGATCTTCCGGCTCTCGTTTAGTAGTTGTTGGAAACTACGCTGCATTAGGCCTTCAAATTGGGTATGGGGTGTAGAGAGATGGTGTGTTCCACTCCAAGGTGTTCCCCAGGTTGCCTTTCCTGAGCTTCGATCTTCCGGCTCTCGTTTAGTAGTTCTTGGAAACTACACTGCATTAGGCCTTCAAATTGGGTATGGGGTGTAGAGAGAGGGTGTGTTACACTCCAAGGTGTTCCCCAGGTTGCCTTTCCTGAGCTTCGATCTTCATGCTCTCGTTTAGTAGTTGTCGGAAACTACGCTGCATTAGGCCTACAAATTGGGTATGGGGTGTAGAGAGAGGGTTTGTTACACTCCAAGGTGTTCCCCAGGTTGCCTTTCCTGAGCTTCGATCTTCCGGCTCTCGTTTAGTAGTTGTTGGAAACTACGCTGCATTAGGCCTTCAAATTGGGTATGGGGTGTAGAGAGAGGGTGTGTTACACTCCAAGGTGTTCCCCAGGTTGCCTTTCCTGAGCTTCGATCTTCCGGCTCTCGTTTAGTAGTTCTTGGAAACTACACTGCATTAGGCCTTCAAATTGGGTATGGGGTGTAGAGAGAGGGTGTGTTACACTCCAAGGTGTTCCCCAGGTTGCCTTTCCTGAGCTTCGATCTTCCGGCTCTCGTTTAGTAGTTCTTGGAAACTACACTGCATTAGGCCTACAAATTGGGTATGGGGTGGAGAGAGATGGTGTGTTACACTCCAAGGTGTTCCCCAGGTTTCCTTGCCATTGCTTCGGTCTTCCGACTCTCGTTTAGTAGTTGTAGAAAAGTACACTGCATTAGGCCTACAAAATGGGTATGGGGTGGAGAGAGATGGTGTGTTACACTCCAAGGTGTTCCCCAGGTTGCCTTTCCTGAGCTTCTATCTTCAGGCTCTCATTAAATTGTGGTTAAATGGAACAACTGCATTTGGCGTACTAGTTGGTTTGGGGCCTACTATCGGTGTCTGCCACTCCTTGCTGTTCTCCTGGTTTCCTGTCCTGAAATTCCATTTTCAGGCTCTCGTTAAGTAGTTGTTAATGTTAGACTGCATTTGGCCTACTAGTTGGGTTGGGGCCTACTATCGGTGTCTGCCACTCCTTGCTGTTCTCCTCCACTGAACAAAGCTGTGCCGCCTGTTTACTACGGTTGCCAATTTTGAACTGCATTTCGACTACTTACTGATTTGGCCCTACTCTCTGTGTCAGCCTCTCATTCCAGTTGTCCTCCACTGCAATGCCCCCTGGTTATTCCTGTGTTACCAATTTTGAACTGCATTTAGCCCACTTTATTCTTTGGGCCTATATCTGTGTTTCCACTTCATCGTGCCCATTGCCCAGCCAGTGATAGATGAGTCTGCTGGTACATTGACCCATAACGCAACATTCCCCGTGCATGCTACACAACAACATTGTGACCCTGCTGAAAGTCAGGTTGCTCTTCCCGCATACCATACCACCTTACACGGGGACAAAGAGGAAGGTGCAGATGAAAGTGCAGGTTCCTTCATCAGGTGGGGGGAGGAATACTAGTTGGCGACGTCACTGGCACAGGGCCTCTCATAGTACGCAAAAGTGTTGCTGCCGGTGGGAGGCGCCCCCGCCGTGCAAACACACCGCTGTACTTTGAGGGGCCCTGTGCCAGTGCCAATGCCAACAAGTGGGCCCCCCCTGCTTGCTCAGGATCACAGCACTTGCAAAGTTGAAATACTTACCTCTCCCTGCTCCACTGCCGTGACGTGGTCCAGATTTCCTGGGCCCACTAATTACTTGAACCAGCCCTACCCCACGCAACTTTAGCCAAATGACCCCCAATTTCAAATGCCTTCCAATTATTATAAGGTAAATTACGCTTGACAAGCTTCATTAAGAAGAATGGATGGTTTTGACATTAAAATGGGCACTCTAGGTGTTTTCCTGGCCCCCACTCACTGCCGACTATGCTGCCCCATTGACTTGCATTGGGTTTCGTGTTTCGGTCGATCCCGACTTTACGTCATAATCGGCCGATTTCACTCGACCCGACTTTTGAGATAGTCGGGTTTCGCGAAACCCGGCTCGACTCTAAAAAGGTCAAGGTCGCTCAACTCTAGCAGCCACCTCTAGTACACCTGTAGCATCGGGGCGGTTTCGGCAGAGGGGTCAGGTACATAGTTATGCTAAGTTCTTGCACCTGAACGCATTGTTCCAGAACTGTCTGAAAGTTTTGTCTGAGCAAACGGCTGCAGGTTTCAATTTCATAAATAAAAGTATGCTCGAGATGCATACACTTCTGGTAACGATGCGTTCAGAGGCAAGACAGTCACCGAACAACACTTTTTTTCAGTCGGTGCTTGAGCAAATGGAGACGCTATCTACTTCTCAGCAGATGCAAGTAATGGAATCCTGCCAGTCTACTCTAGCGCTCATTGCCTCTATAGCAGATAGTCTTTCAAACCATACTCCAACTGCCCCCCCTTTCTCCACTGTCCATCACTACAACCAGTACCATCCTCCTGACCCGTACCGCCAAACTGACCGTGCCCCATCCCGCCCACCTCACCATCATCCACATCGTGCCCCGTCCCAACAGCCACAACACTTTCAGCATTCCCGTGCCCCTTCCCACCATCCACACTACCAGCCTCCCGCACGTGACCCTTCCCACCAGCCACACTACCAGCCTCCCGCCCGTACCCCTTCCCACCCATATGATGATCCCGACCCATACAACTTCCCATCTACTTCATCCTCGCCTCCTCTCCCTGCCCACTTCCAACAGACTCTATCACCCTCTTCCCAAACATCTTCTACACACATCACTCCTTCTGCCTCCCAATCCTCACAAAACATTACCTACACCCCTCCATCCTACCAAATTCCTAACCACAATCCCACTTTCTTGTCCACTCCTTCACCCCTAACTATCGAACATTCCCCACCACCAACACATTCCTCTCTCCACACTCCCACTGTCGAAGTGTCCCTATCCGACAGTCCCTCCGACAGTATCTCCACCCCGACGTATGAAAACCTTTAGTTACCTGTATGTTTTTTTGTTGTTTAATAATGTTAATAAAACTTTTTGGTTGAAAACTCTCTTGTATCTATTCATTAGGGACAAATAACACTTTTGTTAAACAAGGTTTATTGGTAACAGCTAAAGTACTTTGGGTACAACCCAAACAGATGCACATTAAAAAATAAAATTAAACAGGTACCCAACATTGCTAAAAGGTAAACCCAAACAGGTACACAACATGGGTAAAAGGTAAAAACAAAACAGGTACACACTACACAACATGGGTAAAAGGTAAAAACCAAACTGGTCCACAACATGTGTAAAAGGTAAAAACAACAGGTACACAACATGGGTAAAGGTTACAGTTATTACTAGGTACATACAAAGTGTTTAAACTCTCTCATCCTGCCAGTGTATTCTTCCTTGGGGTGAAATAAAATATTCTGCAAAGTGATCCCGTATTCTGGAAACTGTGGCAGAACTTCTGTTTGTCTGGTTGCTATAATCCGTCAAGGTGGTCCTCAATGGAAAGCTGTTCCTTGGATATAACATAATTGTGTAGGACAACACATGCTTTCACCACCTCATCCACAGTGTCTGTCTTCAAGTTAATGGATGTCAGGAGAACTCTCCATTTGGCGGTTAGGATCCCAAACGCACACTCCACCTTTCTCCTTGCACGTGTGAGTCTGTAGTTAAAATTCTTTTAGTATTGGTTAAACCACGGCTGGAGTAGGGTTTCAAAAGATGCTTGGAAAGCTGAAAAGCTTCATCCCCAACACATACAAATGGCATTGGTGGCTCAGAGGTTTGAGGCAGTGGTCTTGGGGGGGTGGAAATTGAAAGGTTTGCCCATATAAATGCCGCCCCATAGAAGACAGTTTGAAAACTTGCGAATCATACGCCCCAATGTCCACCGCTACAAATTTGTAATCCGCATCGGCGATGGCCATCAGCACGATGGAAAAGTACTTCTTGTAGTTGAAATACTGAGATCCAGAACCAGCCGGTTTCATGATACGGATGTGTTTCCCGTCCACCGCACCCAAGCAATTGGGAAACTGGCACACTTCCAGAAATCTGTCAGCTACTTCCAACCATGTCTGCATTGTGGGATGTGGAATGTATTCTTCATGCAAAGAGTCCCACAGTGCACGGCAAGTGTGCCTCACTATTCCTGATATGGTTGAAATGCACCAGTTGCTAGGAATCTGTGGACAAAAAGCAAGGCTGAAATTACTGTAAATTCAAAATATCAAATAAAGTGCCCTACAAGAGTTGATTCAAAAACAATGCTTACCCAAGAGTGACCATCAGATGCTCAGCCGGGGTAATGGAGAATCTGCAATAGGTATCACTCCTTCTTATCAGATGTTCAACCCGATCCACCAATATATCAAAGTTCTCCGCTTTCATCCGAACATAGCTGAAAAACTTGTCAGGGTCACCTCGAAGCTCCATATACAAAGTGGAAAAGACTCCCCGGGTCATTCTCTGTGCCGTGATGGGGTGGATCCACAAACGGTGTCATCGCAGACGCATGACACACTGTCTCTCTTGCTCTTTCTCAATAACAATTGCTTTCAATCGATTCGCCTCTACGATGAAATCCACGTTGTTCTGCAGAATCGTTGCAATAATGCCGTCCATCTTGCTCTGTATCTTGCTCCTCTCCAACCCGTCACAGATGTTATGAACACTGTATATTTAGTTTTCAGCCGGCCAATCACCTTTTTAGCCTTTCAAGGGGCGTTTTTAAAAGCCGGATCCGTAAAAAAAACGGAAAGAAAACCGGACGAAACGGATGGCAACCGGATGAGACGGATCCGGTTTTTCGCCGGATCCGGACACCTGATCCGGCTGAAAAACGGATCCATCTCATCCGGTTGCCATCCGGTTTCTTAAAAAAAATGGATCCGGTGATGTGGCGCGTCGCCGAAACCGGCATCCAGCGAAAAACCTGATGTGTGAAAGCAGCCTAATTATGCAATAAAAACATAACACGTTAAATTCTTTGGATAATTTTGGCCACAGCGGCCAGTTTATTAACAAACAAAAACATAATAATTATAATTATAACAAAAAATCATCTGAAAAACTTGAGGGGGAGGGTTCTTGGAGCTAAAAGATCTGGCATTATATATATAGGTAAAATATGCCCCAAAAATTTCAAGCCAACACTTTTTTACCCTCAACCGTGACCACCAGCTCGAGGGCACCATGAAACCCTTTTCAGGGCAGACCAAAAACCCCAAAGCTCCCGAGGACAATCCCCATCCAGAGCCCGTAACCACAAGCCAGATCAAACCCAATCCAATTGACCTTCCTCCAATAAAACATCACCAACTCCAAAAACCCCGACCCCCGACCCACCTGCCACTGGGAAAATGGAAATATCATGAAATTACAAACAGACCAAAATCACCCATTCCCCTAGGAATGGTTAAATGACCACCAAAACTAACAAACATCCCAGAAAAAAGAGGGTGGGTGGGCTTTCCACGATGGGTTCCACTCTGCAAATGGCTTTTCCCGCACTTTTCCACCCCTTTGTCGTCGTCCCCAACCCCAAAACTCCTCCCACGCCCCCTACAGCCAATCCTACGCAGCCTTTTTAAAAAACAATATAGGAAAACCCTCCCATGGCAACGCAGTCATGGGGGCCTCCATCAAGCTGTGCCCATTTCAGCCCCCATCTGGAATAGTAATTCATACAGCTATTTAAAAACATAGACAAATCAGTCCCTGATCCTGTTATGCACATGTATTACTCTAAACCACACATGTGGTTACAGATATAGTAGACTAATATTAGCAATACTGGCTACTGCGCTCATTGTATTATCATCAGGCCAATAATAAGGTCATGGTAAACCTGGTGGTCCCACCAGTATGCAAGGTGCAACATGTATTCATCTCCTGTTCAATACTACAAACTGGAAATAGACCTTCAATTGCTGTGAGTCACTTGTATGAGAATGTGATAGGTGTTACCTGAATGGATGATAAAGGATAGCTGAACTCATAGCAGCTTCCAAGTAAGTGCACAAGTGTTTAGTTGGAGGACTCCAATGAATTTTCTGCTCACGTCATGAATTCATTCTGCTACTCTGCTTTCTTCATTAGACTTCAAATATTAAAAGCAACCTATGTGAATACTTTTCTGTCCAATGATGACAGAAGTATTCTAGGAGTGATACCTTTATTGGCTAACTAGAAAATAATATGTTTGCAAGCTTTCAGAGCACAGTGGCTCCTTCTTCAGGCTAGATTACAAATAGATTAATAAGAAACAAGCACCACATTTAAAGAATATTACAGCAGGACATTTGTTAGGGGGTGGGAAGTGTGATGAGTCCATAGATAAGCCAAGGTAATCAAATTAGGCATTCTCTAAAGGTACCGTCACACTAGACGATATCGCTAGCGATCCGTGACATTGCAGCGTCCTCGCTAGCGATATCGTCCAGTGTGACAGGCAGCAGCGATCAGGCCCCTGCTGTGATGTCGCTGGTCGGGGAAGAAAGTCCAGAACTTTATTTGGTCGCTGGACTCCCCGCAGACATCGCTGAATCGGCGTGTGTGACACCGATTCAGCGATGTCTTCACTGGTAACCAGGGTAAACATCGGGTAACTAAGCGCAGGGCCGCGCTTAGTAACCCGATGTTTACCCTGGTTACCATCCTAAAAGTAAAAAAAAACAAACACTACATACTTACCTACCGCTGTCTGTCCTCCAGCGCTGTGCTCTGCACTCCTCCTGTACTGGCTGTGAGCGTCGGTCAGCCGGAAAGCAGAGCGGTGACGTCACCGCTCTGCTTTCCGGCCGCTGTGCTCACAGCCAGTACAGGAGGAGTGCAGAGCACAGCGCTGGAGGACAGACAGCGGTAGGTAAGTATGTAGTGTTTGTTTTTTTTTACTTTTAGGATGGTAACCAGGGTAAACATCGGGTTACTAAGCGCGGCCCTGCGCTTAGTTACCCGATGTTTACCCTGGTTACCAGCATCGTTGGTCGCTGGAGAGCTGTCTGCGTGACAGCTCTCCAGCGACCAAACAGCGACGCTGCAGCGATCCAGATCGTTGTCGGTATCGCTGCAGCGTTGCTAAGTGTGACGGTACCTTTACAAATGGAGAGGCAGAGGGAATAATGTTCTTGGTTATCTGGAGTCCATCTGGTGGAGGTGTGAATTGTATCTATGTAGTGACTCATAAATCCAGGTGTTAAATTGAGTCCTAGTGTCAACGAATAAAACATATTCATTAGTTTGTATTCCCAAATTTGTATTTCCCTGTGGTCCTTAAAATGACCTTTTAGTATTAAGACTTTTAAATCTTGTCATACTGTGTCCAGGTCCAGAGAAATGTTTTCCCACCGGTGTGTCCACTTCATTCCTGATTGTGTGTCTGTGTAGATTCATCCTAGTTTGTAGTCTTTGCATAGTTTCCCCAATATAAATACTTCCAGGGCACCTCGTACATTGTATCATGTACACCACGTTGGAGGATGTACAAAAAAAGGAACCCATGACCTTATAGTCCTGATTTGTGTTTGGTACACAGACTATATATATTGGTAATATGTGGGTACACGTTTTGCATTTTTTATTGTTACAGGGGAATGTGCCCGTCACTGACGGTGATGAGAGGACACTTCTGACAAGGAGATTCCTTAAGTTAGGGGGCTGTTTGTAGGAGAGAAGTGGTAGTTCTGGGAATTTGTCTTTCAATTTGTGATCTCTATGGAATATGGGTTGGAGATCAGCACCAATTTTCCTTAGGATGCTCATGTGGGGGTTGTATGTGACCACAAGAGGTACCCTGTTGTTATCCTCGCTCAGTTTGTAATCCAGGAGGCTGTTTCTTGGGATCCTTGTAGCCCTATGGATCTGCTCATCTATTACCAGTGGATGGTATCCTTGTTGTAGGAATGTGTTCCTCAGTGATTGCAGCTGTAGTTCCCTGTCTTTGCTGTCTGAACAGATCCGAATATACCTCAGGGCTTGACAGTAGATGATGGATTTTTGTGTGTCTTGGATGAAAGCTGTTCCATCTAAGATAAGCTGGACGTCTGGTGGGTTTGTGGTAAATGGATGTCTGTATGGCATTGTCCTTGATGTATATGGTCATGTCCAGAAAATGTATTTGGGTCTTTGAAACATTGAGGGAGAGCTTGATGGTTGGGCGGTACTTGTTGAAGTTATTGTGGAAGGTGAGTAGATCATCTTTTGAGCCTGTCCATATTATTAGCAGATCATCAATGTAGCGGAAGTATGCAAAAGGTTTAACAGAACAAGATGACAAAAATTCTTCCTCTACTTTCGCCATAAATAAGTTAGCATATTGTGGGGACATTTTGCTTCCCATGGCGCTGCCTATACACTGTTGGTATAAATTGTTCCCAAAAGAAAAATAGTTGTGATGGAGCACAAACCTGATAAATTGCAGTGTTGGTTCTGTGGCTAGTTTGTTCTTTTGAAGGAAATATTTACATGCTGCAATTCCATCCTCATGAGGAATGTTGGAATAGAGAGACTCTACATCCATGGTGGCTAGTAGAGTGTCCTTTGGAAGTGGGCCCAGCGCTGACAATTTGCAAAGAATATCCGTGGTGTCCTGGATATAGCTGGGTGTGCACCTCACCAAGGGTTTCAGAATGTTCTACACCCAACCTGAGATATTCTCAGTTAAAGTCCCAATACCAGAGATGATAGGCAACCTAAAAATTTGCTGACATGACATTTCCAAATACATGGCTGGAGATTTATTTGCTTAAAGGAGTACTACGAGAGTGTCACGTGTCATGAACTGTGCGCTGCAAGGATTTTCCGGTTTCTGAGTCCGGAATGGGGTGATGTCAGCGATATGTATACTCTCCGGCAAAAGCTGTCGAGTGGGCGCAGCCTGGCTCAAGAGTCCTCACTCCATAAGACTGTATGAACTGAGTGCGCGACCATCTAATGGATGCGGCCGTCTAGTGAGTGTGGCCATCCAGTGTGTGTGACCACCTAGAGCGCTTGACCTCGCACAATACACCTGTATGGAGTGAAGCTGTGCCCACTAGACAGCTTATGCTCGGGAGTATGCATATTGCATACATCACCCCCTTTCCCGGCTCAGAAACAGGAGAATTCCCGCGCTCAATGCCTGCACTGGGAGGATTCAAAAGTCTGCTGTTACACAGAGTGACTGCAGACTTTTCATTTTAGATGAGAAAACCCCTTAAAGTTAATGAATGAGTCATACAAGGTTTTCTGAGAAAAAAAAAAGAGGTCAACAGCTTGAATCTGCTCATTAACCTCTTTTACAACTCATCCTTCCACACTCAGGAATTTTACTCCCTCATTTGATTTGTACTCGTAGGGATCACAGGGAGGTTTCACCATGAGTTGGATTTCATTTTCACATATCAGGCAATTAAAACCCACATTATCATCTTAAGCTTTTAGCTAAATTTACACTTTAGTGTTAACAGCATTTACAGTGCCTACAAGTAGTATTCAACCCCCTGCAGATTTAGCAGGTTTACACATTTGGAATTAACTTGGCATTGTGACATTTGGACTGTAGATCAGCCTGGAAGTGTGAAATGCACTACAGCAAAAAAGAATGTTATTTCTTTATTTTTTTTTTAAATTGTGAAAAGTCTTTTCAGAGGATCATTTATTATTCAACCCCTCAACCCACCAGAATTCTGTTTGGTTCCCCTAAAGTATTAAGAAGTAGTTCAGGCACAAAGAACAATGTGCTTCACATGTTTGGATTAATTATCTCTTTTCCCAGCCTTTTCTGACTATTTAAGACCCTCCCCAAACTTGTGAACAGCACTCATACATGGTCAACATGGGAAAGACAAAGGAGCATTCCAAGGCCATCAGAGACAAGATTGTGGAGGGTTACAAGGCTGGCAAGGGGTACAAAACCCTTTCCAAGGAGTTGGGCCTACCTGTCTCCACTGTTGGGAGCATCATCCGGAAGTGGAAGGCTTATGGAACTACTGTTAGCCTTCCACGGCCTGGACAGCCTTTGAAAGTTTCCTCCCGTGCCAAGGCCAGGCTTGTCCGAAGAGTCAAGGCTAACCCAAGGACAACAAGGAAGGAGCTCCGGGAAGATCTCATGGCAGTGGGGACATTGGTTTCAGTCAATACCATAAGTAACGTACTCCACCGCAATGGTCTCCGTTCCAGATGAGCCCGTAAGGTACCTTTACTTTCAAAGCGTCATGTCAAGGCTCGTCTACAGTTTGCTCATGAACACTTGGAGGACTCTGAGACTGACTGGTTCAAGGTTCTCTGGTCTGATGAGACCAAGATCGAGATCTTTGGTGCCAACCACACACGTGACGTTTGGAGACTGGATGGCACTGCATACGACCCCAAGAATACCATCCCTACAGTCAAGCATGGTGGTGGCAGCATCATGCTGTGGGGCTGTTTCTCAGCAAGGGGCCTGGCCATCTGGTCCGCATCCATGGGAAGATGGATACCACTGCCTACCTGGAGATTTTGGCCAAGAACCTCCGCTCCTCCATCAAGGATCTTAAGATGGGTCGTCATTTCATCTTCCAACAAGACAACGACCCAAAGCACACAGCCAAGAAAACCAAGGCCTGGTTCAAGAGGCAAAAAATCAAGGTGTTGCAGTGGCCTAGTCAGTCTCCTGACCTTAACTCAATTGAAAACTTGTGGAAGGAGCTCAAGATTAAAGTCCACATGAGACACCCAAAGAACCTAGATAACTTGCAGAAGATCTGCATGGATGAGTGGGCCAAGATAACTCCAGAGACCTGTGCCGGCCTGATCAAGTCTTATAAAAGACGATTATTAGCTGTAATTGCAAACAAACGTTATTCCACAAAATATTAAACCTAGGGGTTGAATAATAATTGACCCACACTTTTATGTTTAAAATTTATAAAAATTTAACTGAGCAACAAAACTTTTTGGTTTGTAAGATTTATGCATCTGTTAATAAATCCTGCTCTTGTTTGAAGTTTGAAGGCTCTAACTTATTTGCATCTTATTAAACCTGCTAAATCTGCAGGGGGTTGAATACTACTTGTAGGCATTGTATTATCAACAAAAGGCTGAAACAACTTCTGATAAAATATACATATGAATTTACAATAATATATTAAGGTGAAACCATAGAAATGAGCTTGAACATTTGTTAAGAATAAGTGCAATGTAGGTGATCATTCACACTGTGGCTTTTTAACAAACAAAACCAAAGATAAAAACTAAATGAGCAAATGCTGCAAAGTAAGTACCGTATATAAGTAAATAGTAACAGTAAATGAAAATAACATAAGGAACTCCATTTGATCAAAAAAGCATAAAAGCCATACCAACGTGACAAGGTGTAACCAATCGGGATGGTACCTAACTATTGCCTGTAGTCCACATCACTATGAGTCAACAGATTGCTACATAATCAGGGGCATAGCAGGACCCAGACCCGACTGGTCAGACACCTGCCCATGGAAAGTTATATAAATAAAATTACTAAAATGCCCAGCCCAAAAAGGGCGAGCCAGAACCTTGTTTGTACAAAGAACAAAGAATAAAACAAAACCTAAGAAATGAGCCTGAATATATGTTGGTATGAGTGGCCATGTAATAGGCAAAAATTAAGAAAGGAACAAAATGAGCAAATAACCAGCAGTAAGTAAATAGTAATAGTACAGACAAATAACATAGGATTCTTAGTTATAACTGGTTTGATCAAAAAAAGCATAAAAGCAATCCCACTGCGACAAGTTGTACACAAATCAGAAACTGAGGCCCTACAGCAACCCCTCAGTTTGGACTAACAAAATAAATGGATTGTTAACCATTAGGACAACTCTGTCTCACTTTAAATGTTTGTCTCATGAAAATTAAAAAACACTTATACTCCATTTCTGTGCCAGCAACCTTCCAGCGGTGTCAACACTCGCTTTCCTGGGGCTCATGTGTGGTTGTTATAACACGTGAGCCTTGCACCCAATCAGCGTGGTCCCTGACTTCAGAGGAAGTGAGAGCTGCGGAGGTTAATGTAGGTGTTTTTATTTTCATGGAAGCAAACATGCAGATCGAGAAGGGGTTGTCCTAGTGGTGAACAAAACCTATAATTCATGTTCTTCGGCCATGGATCTGTTATTTTCGGGTTTCCTCTTATAATGGCTGTAGTACGTCTCGAACTACCTGATGCATACTGTGTATGGGTAGTTTGAGACAATACTTGAGCTTTTGGATTGGCCAGTCTTGCTCATTTGGTCAATTCAAGAATGGTACCTGTGCAAGCTGCTCAGTACAAGCTACAGCTGTCAAACTGGTTGGGTGGAGATTTAATACACTTGACTTGACTCATGAGTTGTCTCAAGTTATAGCTGAACTCATAAACAGTCACCTTTGGCAAGAAAATACCTTACATGAACACTTATCCCGGGGGCTTGTGCAACTTTTCCTACCACACTTTTTCCTTCCACTCAACTTTCCATTAATATGCTTGGATACAGCACTCTGTAAACAGCCAGCTTCTTTAGCAATGACCTTTAGTGGCTTACCCTCCTTGTGGAGTGTGCAAATGACTGCCTTCTGGACATCTGTCAAGTCAGCAGTCTTCCCCATGATTGTGGAGCCTGCTGAAACAGACTAAGGGACTTTTTAAACACTTATGAAGCCTTTGCAGGTGTGTTTTTTGTTAAATATTCTAATTTACTGAGATAATGACTTTTGGGTTTTCATTGGCTGTAAGCCACAATCATCAACATTAACAGAAATAAACACTTGAAATAGATCACTATGTTTGTAATGACTCTATATAATATGAGTTTCACTTTTTGTGTTGAAGAACTGAAATAAATTAACTTTTTGATATTCTAATTTTGTGAGAAGCACCCGTATGTACATACATTGTAGTAAGCAGCCATACAAAATTAGACCCCTTGCAAAAGCACTATAACAGAAGTCATAAGTAAACCATGCTAAACATATGTCATTGTATGTTAGACCACACTGCCTCATATCCTCATGTGTGTTTCGTGTGCAGCTTCGTCAGTAGCACTGATTACACTTGGCTTGTCCACTTCTTTCTGCCTTTGGCAAAATCTCCTGCGAGAAGGGAACTCTTCATCAGAAAATAACCTGTTATTTAAATCAAGATTTTTATGTTCACTACCATTTTATGACTTCTCCCTCTGTGTTACGTCTTCAAGTATGAAGATTCATCAGGGTACTGTATGAGTGTGGAGACCCAGTGATAGGCTGTAACGGTGGGGGAGTCACATATTAGACCAAAGCTATGTTGAAATAAGACACCGTGCTACTGGGACCCTTAGGCCGGGATCACACTACAGCGAGATACGGCCGAGTCTCGCAGGTTAAAAACGAGCTCTGGCACCGGCACTCCGGAGCGGAGCGTGCAGCTCCATGTATTGCTGTGCGGCTGCACACTCCGCTCCGGAGTGCCGGTGCCAGAGCTTGTTTTTAACCTGCGAGACTCGGCCGTATCTCGCTGTGTGTGATCCCGGCCTTACTTGTACCCTTGTACAAATATAAAAATATAACATTATTTAACCCATAAATAAGTATATGCCATAAAGAAAAATTTAAAAAAATAAAAATTTCCAATTTTTGTTCGAAACACAAAAAATGAAATGAAAAGTGATCAAAATTACATATGTATCCCAGAATGTTGCCATTAAAAATGTCATCTTGTCATATTAAAAAAACAAGCCTTCAGTCAGTTGTATCATTGCAAAGATGAAAAAGTTATGCGTCTCGGAAAATGGCATCACAAGACAAAATTTTTTTCAAACTTCTTGTTTTTTCCTCCACTTACATAATAAAATAAATGCATAAATTGATATCGCTGTAATCATATTGACCTGAAGAACCATGAAGGCAGATAACTTTTATTACACAATGAAGGCCATATTAGTAAAACTCAAAACAAAGGCGGAACTGTAATTTTTTTTCACATACCACTGCACTTGGAATTATTTTCCGGGTTTTCAGTAGATTATATGGTAAATGTAATGGTGGTATTAAAAACTAAAACCCCACCAGCTGATTACAAGCTCTCATACAGCTGTCTGCATAAAAATAAGAAAGTTACAGCTCTTGAAAAAAATAGGTTGGAAAAATGAAATTGCAAACATGAAAAATCGCGGCATTATTAAGGGGTTAAATAGTTCTTTAGCGTCTGGGTCAGTTTATTGCTGCAAATGTCCATGTACCCAACAGGAAGTGGTCTAATATTAGGCATAGGGGCCAATGTTTAAAAATTTTTTGAAGAAACCAAAACCTTCGGCACTCAAAAGAACAATTTATTATTCAATGTTCATAAGAATAAAAGAGGCGAGTCATCCACCCTACGAAAAAAAAGGTTAAAAAAAAAAGAACACAGGTGTAAACAGGTATAATTCTGCTGCAATGTTTCGGCAATGTAATGCCTTTTTCAAGCTAAATCAGGATTACCTGTGTAGTAAAAGGTCGCTAGTTATGGGATCTACTCCTCTGTGCGATTGTGAGCTGCCAGTGTCTGTGCACCGCGGAGTAGATCCCATAACAATGTCCCTTTTCTTGCACACCTTTTGCTGCAATCTCTACACTGTCAAGGTCCCATCGGGGCTGCTGGAGTTCGGCTACTGTTGTTCCTGAGCACAAAGAGACAGAGTCCATTTCAAACTTCAAATGCAAAACTTTACTCTTTTGTTTTCGCAGCACATGCATATTTGTTACAGCATCAACAAATTCCGCGCTCCGCATTTCTTCCTCTTTCCCTGTACTCCGTTCCTTGTCATACAGCAAGTGCTAGGATCGGACCATATCATACAATTCCTCAGCGTCCTCTCTGTTCAGACTCTCTGTGCTTGAGGGTTCCCTCAGCCTTTTTCGGATCTGAGAGCATCGGCCCATGCGATGATCTGCCTCATGGTGAGGGACCTGCCCTTCTGTACTGCTGTGACTTCTACTGCAACTAAAGTTCCTATGACTACTAGATAAAGCAGTTATTCCATGGCAGTTAGTCAGGGCAGGAGTCAGGTAACCCACACTCTGCTCTCCCTACTATCCATGTGCTTTATTCCTATCCTCCTATGTTTCCTTGCCATCCACATCCACCGTCCCATCCTTCCTCCATCATGACTCATATTCATCAGCTCCTCTCTCCTTCCCTCTCCCATGTACAGCACCCATGCACTTCTCATCTTCTTGAAAAACCTCAGCCCATCTTGCCCAAACACACTGCACAACAAAACTTCGTACAATTCTAAAAACTACTTGCTATTTATCCTCCTACTCCTTCTAATCTCTGGTGATATCTCCCCCAACCCTGGTCCACCTCGTATCATTGCCACACTAATATTATTAATATTAGTTGCACTCCTTCATTTCCTTCTTTTAATTGTGCCCTTTGCAATCCATGGTCTGTATGTAACAAGTTTCCTTATCTGCACAATTACTTTCTGAACAACTCTCTGAATCTGTTGGCCCTCACTGAAACCTGGATTCAGGATTCTGACACTGTCTCCCCTGCTGCCATTTCCCATGGTGGCCTACAAGTCTCCCATTCCCTGAGATCCACAAACAGACATGGTGGAGGAGTCGGCATACTCCTGTCCCCACAATGCACCTTCCTATGTCGTCTGTTGTGAGTTCTGTTTTTGGGCTCCCTCTGGTGGTTACCGATGGTACTGGGTGACTTGTGTTCTCTGCGGTCTCTGGTGTCCACCTGTTCCATCAGGTTATGGGTGTTTCCTATTTAACCTGGCTTTTTTGTCTTTTCCTCGCCGGCTATCAATGTAATCAGCGTGTCTTTTTACCTCTGCTCCCTGCGTCTGTTATCTTCAGGACAAGCTAAGTTTTGATTTTCCTGTTCTACGTTTTGCTTACTTTTTGTCTTAGTCCAGCTTGCAGATATGTGATTCCTTGCTGCTGGTTGCTCTAGTGGGCTGAAATTACTCCTCATGTTCCATGAGTTGGCACATGAGTTCAAGTAATTTCAGGATGGTTTTTTGAAGGGTTTTTCGCTGACCGCGCAGTTCACTTTTGTATCCTCTGCTATCTAGCTTTAGCGGGCCTCATTTTTGCTGATTCTATTTTCATAACTACGTATGTGCTTTCCTCTCATTTCACCGTTATTACATGTGGGGGGCTGCTATTTCTGTGGGGTGTTTCTCTGGAGGCAAGTGAGGTCTGTGTTTCTTCTTATAGGGGAAGTTAATCCTTCGGCTGGCGCGAGACGTCTAGGAATCATCGTAGGCACGTTCCCCGGCTACTGCTAGTTGTGTGTTTAGGTTCAGGATCGCGGTCAGCTCAGGTTCCATCACCCTAGAGCTTGTTTTGTTTTTGTGCTTGTCCTTTTGTGATCCCCTGCCATTGGGATCATGACAGTCATCCCCCCAGTTCCATCACTCTCATTCCCTTCTTTTGAGGTCCACACCATCAGGCTCTTTCGTCCCCCCTCCCTCAGAGTAGCAGTCATATATCAGCCTCCAGGCTCGCCCACCCAGTTCCTTGACCACTTCTCAGCCTGGCTGCCGCATTTCATATCCTCAGAACTCCCAACCCTTATCATGGGAGACTTCAACATCCCCATAAACAATCCCACTTCCACATCTGCATCCCAGCTTCTATCACTAACCACTTCTCTCGGCCTCTCATAGCTCTCAACCTCTGAAACACACAAACTCTGTAACACCCTTGATCTGGTCTTCGCCCGACTCTGCTTAATCTCCTACCTAAATAACTCACCGCTTTCCCCTCTCTGACCACAACATTCTCTCCTTCGCGCTCACAATCCCTCGCCCACCCCAGTACACTCCTACCTACCACACATTCAGAAATCTACACGCCATTAACTCTTATACACTTTCAGACTCCTTACACTCATCACTGTTCCCAATCTCCTCTTTTTCCTGTCCTGATCTGGCTGTACACCACTACAATGACACTCTTAGAAGCACCCTGGACCAAGTAGCGCCCCTCACCCTCAGAACCTCCAAACACAGAGTAAAACACTCACATCGCAAACCCGATTTCTCTAGGCATGCTGAACGCTTATGAAGGAAAACTCGCACACCAGAAGACTTCATCCACTTCAAATTTATGTTAAGAACCTATAATTCTGCTCTTCACCTCGCCAAACAGACTTACTTCACCACCCTGATCTCCTCACTATCTAACAACCCCAAGAAACTTTTTGACACCTTTCACTCCATCCTCAGGGCAAAAGCACAAGCCCATATCACAGACATTTGTGCTAATGACCTGGCCTCCCACTTTATAGAGAAAATAGTTAATATCCATCCGGAAATCCGCTCCCAGCCACTAAGTGCTGTGACTCCCATCCCTCCCTGCATTTCCCCTGGCTCATTTTCCACATTCGATCCCATCACAGAAGAAGTCTCTAGGCTCCTCTTTTCTTCTCGCCTGACTACATGCACTACTGACCTCATTCCCTCTCATCTCCTCCAGTCTCTCCTCCAGTTGTCACAACTCACCTAACTACAATCTTTAATCTCTCCCTCTCCTCAGGCATTTTCCCATTCTCCTTCAAACACTTCATTACTTACTTCATTACTCCATAATTAAAGAAACCCTCTCTCTATCCATCCTGAACAAATAACTACAGACCAGTCTCCAGCCTCCCCTTCATCACTAAACTCTTGGAGCGCCTGGTCTACTCCCACCTTACCCATTACCTCTCCACTCACTCCCTCCTTGACTCTACACAGTCAGGCTTCCACCCCCTACACTCAACAGAAACTGCACTCATAAAAGTGACCAATGACCTTCTGACAGCAAAGTGTAACGTTGACCACTCTCTGCTCATTCTTCTCGACCTCTCTGCAGATTTTGACACTGTTGACCACCCTCTCCTACTCTCTAGGCTCCAGTCACTAGGCATTAAGGACACTGCTCTCTCCTGGTTCTCTTCCTATCTTTCTGACCGCTCCTTCAGTGTTCTGCTCACTGGCTCCACTTCATCTCCTCTTCCTCTCGCTGTCGGGGTACCTCAGGGCTCAATCCTTGGCCCCCTTCTCTTCTCCCTCTACACGGCCCCAATTGGACAGACCATCAGCAGATTTGGCTTTCAGTACCATCTTTATGCTGATGACACACAACTATATACGTCATCCCCTGACCTAACTCCCGCTGTACTGTACAGAACACCACTGACTGTCTTTCCGCAGTCTCCGACATCATGTCCGCCCTCTATCTGAAACTCAACCTCTCCAAAACTGAACTTCTTCTGCTCCCTGTCTGGGTGTTATGTTTGACATCAATCTCTCCTTCACTTTCCATATACAATCTCTTGCCCTTTTTGTCACCATGGAAACAACAAAAACCCTCACTGTCACCCTGATCCACTCCCGCCTGGACTACTGTAACGCTCTATTAATTGGCCTCCTCGTTACTCGACTGTCCCCTCTTCAGTCTATCCTTAATGCAGCAGCCAGGGTCATCTACCTGGCTAATCAGTATTCAGATTATAGGATCCAATTCAAAGTACTTGTTCTCACCCACAAAGCTCTCCACAGTGTGGCACCTCTTACATCTCCTCCCACTCTGCAAATGACTTTTGACTAACCTATACACTAATCCATACCTCCCACTCCCGTCTCCAAGACTTCTCCCGTGCTGCGCCAATCCTCTGGAATGCTCTACCCCAAGAAATTAGGACCATTCACAATTTGCATAGTTTTAGGCGTGTCCTCAAAACATATTTGTTTAGAGCGGCCTTTCACGTTCCCTAATAAAAGTAATTTTATGTTTGTGTGTGTGTAGCCCATTCACTATCTCCATCTATCCCCCATCCCCTGAAGATGGCTGGACCATCATTGTAAATTCATCATTGTAAATACACACCTGTACTTTGTTTTCCCCCCACCTCATTGTAGATTGTAAGCTCTCACGAGCAGGGTCGTCTTATTTTGCTTTAATTATTGTATTGTTAACATTGTTACTTATGACTGTTGCGTTTGAAACTGTTAAACTGTAAAGCGCTGCGGAATGTGTTGGTGCTATATAAATAAAGATTATTATTATTACTGCTATCACTGCTGCCTCTGCTGCTTTTCTGGCTTACTGGCCTTGGATGGCTGGGCTTCATCCTTGGTAATGTTACGGAGTCACTGTGCTGCCTGGAAAAATATTTAGAATTGAGAGTCCTCAGTGGTTGATACCTTTTAATGGCTAACTAAAAAGATGGTAACAAATTGCAAGCTTTCGAGACTACTCAGGTCTCTTCATCAGGCATAGGCTAAAAGAAATTCTGGAGAATCACATATTTATGCACAAACCAACACAGAAAAAAAACCATGGATAAGACAGGTGACATGAAGCAGAATTACCATGAGTGATAAACAGTTATGTCCATAAATATTGGACCAGTTCTTAGATAAGGAATGTTTATCACCCATGGTAATTCTGCTTCATGTCACATGTCTTATCCATGTTTTTTTTTTCTGTGCTATGTTGTGCATAAATATGTGATTCTTCAGAATTTCTTTTAGTCTATGCCTGATGAAGAGACCTGTGTAGTCTGGAAAGCTTGCAATTTGTTACCATCTTTTCAGTTAGCCATTAAAAGGTATCAACCACTGAGGACTCTCAATTCTACATATTTTTCTATCTACTGGCTAACACGGAAACAAGATATATATCTTTCCTGTGTTGCCTGGGGCACCCTGCCCCTCTGAGCTGTACCAGCTCCCTGTGTTCACTTACTCTAATCAGGAAATACTCCTTGCTTACCCACAGCAGACTCCTCCTATTAGTTAACTTTATACATTACTGTGCCCCATCTAGTGTTCCACTTGAGGTACTGCACTTTCCCTATAATAAAGTAATATACATTGTACAGCAGCACATAAAATGGCATATCAAATATGGCAACATAGCAACAATTACAACCATATAAACCATTCACATTTTACAATGAGATCCGGGTCAGTTCTTAAAGGGTTAGGGGCGAGTACCAGTCCTTAGAGCCCCTTATACATATAAGACTTCACAGTGCATGTCAGACCATATGAGAATCATGAGGTCAAAGGAACTGGGCAAGGAGCTCAGAGACAGAATTATGGCAAGGCACAGATCTGGCCAAAGTTCAAACAGAATTTCTGCAGTACTCAAGGTTCCTAAGAGCACAGTGGCCTCCATAATACTTAAATGGAAGAAGTTTGGGACCACCGGAAGTGTTCCTAGAGCTGGCCATTCAGCCAAACTGAGCAATCATGGGAGAAGAGCCTTGGTGAGCGAGGTAAAGAAGAACCCCAAGATCACTGTGGCTGAGGTCCAGAGATGCAGTAGGGAGATGGGAGAAAGTTCCACAAAGTCAAATATTACTGCAGCCCTCCACCAGTCAGGACTTTATGGCAGAGTGGCCCAACGAAGCCTCTCCTCAGTGCAAGACATATGAAAGCCCGCATAGAGTTTGCTAACAAAAAACACATGAAGGACTCCCAGACTATGAGAAATAAGATACTCTGGTTTGATGAGATGAAGATAGACCTTAGGTGATAATTCTAAGCGTGGAGAAAAACAGGCACTGCTCATCACCTGCCCAATACAATCCCAACAGTGAAACATGATGGTGGCAGCATCATGCTATGAGGGTGTTTTTCAGCTTCAGGGACAGGATGACTGGTTGCCATGGAAGGAAACTTGAATGAGACCTAGTACAGAGTTATCCTGGATGAAAACCTCTTCCAGAGTGCTCTGGACCTCATACTTGGCCGAAGGTTCACCTTCCAACAAGACAATGACCCTAAGCACACAGCTAAAATAACAAAGGAGTAGCTTCAGTACAACTCTGTGACCATTCTTGACTGGCTCAGCCAGAGCCCTGACCTAATGCCAATTGAGCATCTCTGGAGAGACCTGAAAATGGCTGTCCACCAACGTTCACCATCCAACCTGACGGAACTGGAGAGGATCTGCAAGGAAGAATGGCAGAGGATCCCCAAATCCAGGTGTGAAAACCTTGTTGCATCTTTCCCAAGAAAACTCATGGCTGCACTAGCTCAAAAGGGTGCTTCTACTGTGCAAAGGGTCTGAATACTTATGACCATGTGATTTTTCAGTTTTTGTTTTTTAATAAATTTAAAAAAAAATCTACATTTCTGTTTTTTTCAGTCAAGATGGGGTGCAGAGTGTACATTAATGAGAAAAAAATGAACTTTTTTGAATTTACCAAATGGCTGCAATGAAACAAAGAGTGAAAAATGTGAAGGGGTCTGAATATTTTCCGTACCCAGTGTATTTGCTTTTATATTCATAAGCTGTGAACTTGAAAATATTTGGGTTGAGAACATAGTTTCCGTGACTGAGCTATAAGGTATTATTGTTACGTTTTATTATTATTTATTTTTAGAGCAGCATTGATTCCATGGAGCTGTACATCAGAAGGGGCTACATACAAAATACAAGTATACAGTTGTGCTCAAAAGTTTACATTCCCCGGCTACATTTTTGCTTTCTTGGTCTTTTTCCAGAGAATATGAATGGTAACACCAAAACTTTATCTCCACTCATGGTTAGTGGTTGGGTGAGGCCACTTATCATCAAACTACTGTGTTTTCTCTTTCTAAATCATAAAAACAACCCAAAACATCCAAATGACGCCGATCACAAGTTCACATACTCTGGTGATTTTGGCCTGTTAACATGCACATAAGTTAACACAAATGGGTTTGACTGGCTACTAAATGTACCATCCTCACCTGTGACCTGTTTGCTTGTAATCAGTGTAGGTTTATAAAAGCTGAGTGAGTTTCTGGGATCCAGACAGACTCTTGCATCTTTTATCCAGCCACTGACATTTCTGAATTTTGAGTCATGGGGACAGCAAAAGAATTGTCAACGGATCTATGGGAAAAGGTAATTGAATCGTATAAAACAGGAAAGGAATATAAAAAGATAGCCAAGGAATTGGTAATGCTAGTCAGCAGCATTCAAACTATGATTAACAAATGGAAAATCAGGAGTTCTGTAAGAACAAAACCACAGTCAGGTAGACCAACAAAACTTTTGGCCACAACTGCCAGGACAATTGCTCGGGATGCAAAGAAAAACCCATAAATAACAGCTGAAATACTGAAGTCTCTGAAAACTAGCGGTGTGACTGTTTCAAGATGAACACTAAGGAGGCACTTGAATAAAAATGAGCTGCATAGTCGAGTCTCCAGAAGAAAACCATTACTACGCAAATGCCACAATGTATCTAACCAACAATGCGCAAAACAGCACAAAGACAAGCCTCAAAACTTCTGCAACAAGGTAATTTGGAGTGATGAGACCAAAATTGAACTTGTTGGCCACAACCATAAGCATTACATTTGGAGAAAGGTCAACAAGGCTTATGATGAAAGGAACACCATTCCTACTGTAAAGCACGGAGGTGGATCGCTGATATTTTGGGGATATGTGAGCTAGAAAGGCACAGGAAACTTGGTCAAAGTTGAAGGAAAGATGAATTCAGCACTTTATCAGCAAATACTGGAGGTAAATTTGCACTCATCAGCCCGGAAGCTGCGCATGGGACGTACTAGGATGTTCCGACATGAGAACGATCCAAAATACAAGGCCAAGTCAATCTGTCATTGGTTACAGTAGAATAAAGTGAAGGTTTTGGAGTGGCCATCTCAGTCTCCTGACCTCAATATCATTGAGCCACTCTGGGGAGATCTCAAGCACGCAGTTCATGCTAGACAGCCCAGGAATTTACAGGAACTGGAGGCATTTTGGAAGAAGAGTGGGCAGTTTTACCATCTGAGAAAATAAAGAACCTCATCCACAAGTACCACAAAAGACTACAAGCTGTCATTGATGTCCCCTCGTCAAAGAACAAGGTGAAACACGTGTTGGGCACATTCAGTGAGCGTTTGGGTCAGAATGATTTAAAGTCCTCTCCTCCTTTTTATTATTCTCATTCAATGGTAAATCTCTCTTTATATATGTCATTGGCTATTGTGCAATAGGTACACATGTGTCACTTTACATACACACATGGTCAAAATTGTTGGCACCCCTCGTTTAATGACAGAAAAACCCACAATGGTCACAGAAATAACTTGAATCTGACAAAAGTAATAATAAATAAAAGATCTATGAAAAGGAACAAATGAAAGTCAGACATTGCTTTTCAACCATGCTTCCATGGAATTTAAAAAAAAATAAAGCTCATGAAATAGGCCTGGACAGAAATGATGGTACCCTTAACTTAATATTTTGTTTCACAACCTTTTGAGGCAATCTCTGCAATCAAACGATTCCTGTAACTGTCAATGAGACTTCTGCACCTCTCGACAAGTATTTTGGCCCACTCCTCCAGATCAAACTGCTCCAGTTGTCTCGTGTTTGAAGGTTGCCTTTTCCAGACAGCATGTTTCAGCTCTTCCGAAAGATGCTCAATAGGATTTAGGTAATGGCTAATAGAAGGCCACCTCAGAATAGTCTATCGTTTTCCTCTTAGCCATTCTTGGGTGATTTTAGCTGTTTGTTGTGAGTTATTATCCTGTTGCAAGACCCATGACCTGTGACTGAGAACAAGCTTTCTGACACTGGGCAGCACATTTCTCTCTAGAATCCCTTGATAGTCTTGAGATTTCATTGTACCCTGCACAGATTTTAGACACCTTGTCCCAGATGCAGCAAAGCAGTCCAAGAACATAACCGAGTCTCCTCCATGTTCCACAGTAGGGACAGTGTTCTTTTCTTGATATGCTTCATTTTTCTGTCTGTGAATATAGAGCTGATGTGACTTGCCGAAAAGTTCAATTTTTGTCTCATCTGTCCATAGGACATTCTCCCACAGCCTTTGTGGCTTGTCAACATGTAGTTTATCAAATTTCCAGTCTGGATTTTTTATTTTTTTTTTTCAACAATGGTGTCCTTCTTGGTCGTCTCCCATGAAGTCCACTGTGGCTCATACAACGACGGATGGTGCGATCTGACACTGATGTTCCTTGAGCTTGAAGTTCACCTTTTATCTCTTTAGAAGTTTTTCTGGGCTCTTTTGTTACCATTCATATTATCCGTCTCTTTGTTTTGTCATCAATTTTCCTCCTGCAGCCACAGCCAGGGAGGTTGGCTACAGTCTCATGGATCTTATATTTCTGAATAATATGTGCAACTTTAGTCACAGGAACATCAAGCTGCTTGGAGATGGTCTTATACCTTTTACCTTTAACATGTTGTCTATCATTTTCTTTCTAACCTCCTGAGACAATTCTTTCCTTTTTTTCCTCTGGTCCATGTTGAGTGTGATACGCACCATGACACCAAACAGCACAGTGAGTATCCGTAGCCCTATATACAGGCCACTCACTGATTCCAAGATTGTAGACGCCTGTGATGTTAATTAGTGGACACACCTTGATTTAACATGTCCCTTTTGTCATATTATTTTCAAGGGTACCATAAATTCTGTCCAGGCCTATTTCATGAGTTTTATTTTATTTTTTTAATTTTCTGGAGGCATGGTTTAAAAGCAATGTCTGACTTTCTTTTGTTCATTTTCATAGATCTTTTATTTATTACTTTTGTCAGATTCAAGCTATTTCTGTGACCATTGTGAGTTTTTCTGTCATTAAACGAGGGGTACCAACAATTTTGACCACGTGTGTATAATCTTTTTTTTTTTTTTTTTTTAGCAAGTTTATCTACCCTTGCTATAATTATTGACATCCACATATTGGATATCTGCAAGCACTTAGCACCTTATAAATATTATTACTGATTGTTTGTTGTTGTTTTTTTGTTAAATTTACATTTTGAGAGATTTTCTTTTGATCACGATATTGTGATTATCTAGGATGAGCTGACTCACTGAGGCCAGTCTCACACGTCCAGATAATTCCGGTAGCGGAAAAAATCGGTACCGAAATTATCCGTGTCCGTGTGCCCCTACGTTTCTGTGGCACATCAGTGTGGCACACGTGCGGCACACGTGTGCCGCCCGTGTGCCCACTGGGTACCACACGCACCGTGCTGGGTACCACACGTACCAGCATCTGGTGCTGAAGCCCCATTCATATCTTCCCTGCAGCAGCGTTTGCTATAGAGAAGATATGAATAATTGTGTTTAAAATAAAGATCTATGTGCTCCCCGCCCTCCCACCCACTGTGCGCCCCCCCACCCCCTGTTCTGGCTGCATCTTCTCCTGTATGCAGTCACGTGGAGCAGCTGATTTACAGTAATGAATATGCGGCTCCACCCCTATGGGAGGTGGAGCCGCATATTCATGACTGTAATCGGCGGCACCACGTGACCGCTGATACAGTAGAAGATGCGGCCAGAACAGGAAGCAGCGCCAGTGAGGGAGCCGGGTGAGTATTTTCAGAACAGCGGGGGGGCGCACAGGGGGTGGGGGGGGCGCACAGAAGGTGGGAGGGCGGGGGCACATAGATCTTTATTTTAAACACAATTATTCATATCTTCTTTACAGCAAACGCTGCTGCAGGGAAGATATGAATCACGGCTTCAGCACCAGTGGGGGGGGGCAGCGCTTAATGTAGCGCTGTCTCCTGCACGGCACATGGACTGCACACGGACAACGTCCGTGTGCGGCACGTGTTTTACACGGACCCATTGACTTTAATAAGTCCGTGTAATACGTGCGCTCCCACGAACACTGACATGTCTCCGTGTTTGGCACACGGAGACACGGTCCGCAAAAAATCAATGACATCTGCACAGATGCATTGATTTTAATGCGTCTACGTGTGTCAGTGGCTCCGGTACGTGAGGAAACTGTCACCTCACGTACCGGAGCCACTGACGTGTGAAACCGGCCTCAGGAGTGTTATTGTTTATCAGCTCATGTTGTTTTTGACTGTACCATCACAGGTCTCAAAGTCTGATATATACTTGTTTATTCATTTTTACTTACCCGTTTTTGAACGATACCATATGTTCCCAGATCCACAGGCTCCATACATGCCCATGCCATAACACGACCGCCATCACATTTGATCACTGATGTGGTATTGTTTGAGTCATGATCTTTTCATTCCGGAACAAGGTAATTCGTATTTTCATCAATCTTGTCCCAGAACTGGGCAGCTTTATTAGATGTTTTTTAGCAAAATCTAATCTGACCTTTCTGTTTCTTTCTTCATTGTAAACAATCATTTGTATTTTGAGCTAAACCTAAAGGACTTAAATTTATTAAGGGGAATCTAACTTCAGGTTTTTGCCTTCTAATAATCTAAGACCAGAATAATGTGAACAAAGACCTTGATTCCATCGATATATCACTCACTTAGCTGCTTGCTGTAGTTTTTATAAAATCACTTTTTATAAGCAGGAGATTATCACTAGAGGACTAATAAACCTGTAGCCATGTAGTCCTCCATATTCATGAGCTCTGTATAACCCCGCCCCCACCACTGATTGGTAGCTTCCTGCATATGCACAGAGTACGCAAAGCTGCCAGTGGTGTGGGCGGGGTTACATAGAGCTCAAAAATCAAAGAAGTGAAAAGCTACAGCAAGCAGCCCAGTAAGTGATGCATCCCTAGGATCAGGGTCTTTGCCCCAACGTCATGCTGCTCTCAGATAGGGTAGCACAAATCTAGTGACAGATACCCTTTAAGATGTCTCTCGATTGTAGACTATGGAAATGATGTCAATACCATGTCTGAACTGTTCCAATCTTGGTTAGATGTTGCGATTCTTTTGGAGAGAAAAAGTACATTTGCTTCTGCGATTGGCCACCTTGGCCTGGCATCCTGGGCACCTATAGCCTCATGCGACATGTACCAAAAAAATGAAAACAATAAGTTCAAATCACCCCACTTTTCTCCCATTAAAAATAAAGATATTAAAACAAAATAAAAAATACAGATATGTGGGTCCAGAAAAGTCTAATCTATCAAACGTTAATTAACCCAATTGTTAAATTGGTAAGTGGGCTACACTGTGAAACGCGTAGAAAAATAAAAAACCCTTTTTTTTCATTATCTCCGGCATTTGATATTTCTTCATCACCTGGCAGCACAGATACAGACCACAAACCTTCCATTTGTTACACAATTGGTAAAGAACATAAACAGAAAAAAGTTTAAAAGGCCAAAATTTTGTTTTTTTTGGTCTCCGCAACACGGCCTAAAAACATTCTGTAAGAAGTGATCTAAATGTCATAAGTATCCAAAAACGGTGTCAATAAAACTGTTGTCTCTCCCTGCAAAACCATGCTTTCCCGGAGCTCCATTAACCAAAAAATGTAAATATTACAAGTCTCGGAAAAAGGAGACATAATCCCCCCAATTTAATTTTTTTTTTATAAATTTTTGATTTTATATCACCAATAAAATAAAAAAATGGATAAGTTTGGTATTACCATAATCATACTAACAAGGAGAATCATGTTGCCAGATCATTTTTTTACCAAGCAAAGTACACTGTAACAACAAGTCTCCGAAAACAATGTCAGAATTGAGGTTTTTTTTTAGAAAAATATTTAGACTTGAGAGTCCTTAGTGGTTGATATCTTTTAATGGCTAACTGAAAAGATGGTAACAAATTGCAAGCTTTCCAGACTACACAGGTCTCTTCATCAGGCATAGACTAATAGAAATTCTGAAGAATCACATAAATTCCATAGATAAGACAGGTAACATGAAGCAGAACTACCATTATGTGAGTGATAAACAGTTATGTCCATAAATATTGGAACAGTTCATAGATAAGGAGAGTGAATGTTTTATTGTCCTCTGATTGGGGTCTGGTTCTATGTTATGATGCCCCCACACGGTCTGAGGAGCAAATTCCTTAATTGATGTAAAAAGACAAATCCATGCGACACATTCATTCCTGCACTGAGTGTCTAATGTCATCATCAGCTTATATTCCCAGACTCTTCTGTCTCTCTGAGATTTGAAGTTTTTGCAATTTCACTGCACTTGGAATTTTTTCAATTTTTTAGTTCACTATGTGGTCGTTCAGAAGCACAGCTCATCTCACAAAAAACAAGCCTTCATATGTCTATGTGGATAGAAAAATAAAAAAGCTATGTCTCTGGGAAGAAGGTGAGCAAAAAAAATGGAAATTGGCCATATCAGGAAGAAGATAATTTAATATTTGTCATAACACACTTGAACTGAAGCTGGGAGCTTTTTTATAGTATTGCTATAATCCCATTATACTTGTGTAAAAAGAAGTAAAGATGACAATTATGTTAGTGGTTAAGATATTTCTGGACCCCAATGTAATGTTTATTCATCATTTTGCTTTTAAATTTCATTACAAGTTGGATCTGAATGCTGTCTATAAATATTACCGTATTTGTCCAGCTGTCAATATATGATTGCCTCCTGCCGCTATCCAGAAAGCCACAGCTCACTATGCCATCCATCATTCATTAGTGGATATTGTTATGTAGCCTTCGTGGCCTCAACCATGCTAATTAATAAAGTTGTTATTACAGAGATATTAACCCCTTTACCCCCAAGGGTGGTTTGCACGTCAATGACCAGGCCAATTTTTACAATTCTGACCACTGTCCCTTTATGAGGTTATAACTCTGGAACGCTTCAACGGATCCTGGTGATTCTGACATTATTTTCTCGTAACATATTGTACTTCATGATAGTGGTAAAATTTCTTTGATAGTACCTGCGTTTATTTGTGAAAAAAACGGAAATTTGGCGAAAATTTTGAAAATTTCGCAATTTTCAAACTTTGAATTTTTATGCAATTAAATCACAGAGATATGTCACACAAAATACTTAATAAGTAACATTTCCCACATGTCTACTTTACATCAGCACAATTTTGGAACCAAATTTTTTTTTTGTTAGGGAGTTATAAGGGTTAAAAGTTGACCAGCATTTTCTCATTTTTACAACACGATTTTTTTTTTGGGACCACATCTCATTTGAAGTCATTTTGAGGGGTCTATATGATAGAAAATACCCAAGTGTGACACCATTCTAAAAACTGCACCCCTCAAGGTGCTCAAAACCACATTCAAGAAGTTTATTAACCCTTCAGGTGTTTAATAGGAATTTTTGGAATGTTTAAATAAAAATGAACATTTAACTTTTTTACACAAAAAATTTACTTCAGCTCCAATTTGTTTTATTTTACCAAGGGTAACAGGAGAAAATGGACCACAAAAGTTGTTGTCCAATTTGTCCTGAGTACGCTGATACCCCATATGTGGCAGTAAACCACTGTTTGGGCGCATGGGAGAGCTCGGAAGGGAAGGAGCGCCGTTTGACTTTTCAATGCAAAATTGACAGGAATTGAGATGGGACGCCATGTTGCGTTTGGAGAGCGACTGATGTGCCTAAACATTGAAACCCCCCACAAGTGACACCATTTTGGAAAGTAGACCCCCTAAGGAACTTATCTAGAGGTGTGGTGAGCACTTTGACCCACCAAGTGCTTCACAGAAGTTTATAATGCAGAACCGTAAAAATAAAAAATCATATTTTTTCACAAAAATTATATTTTTGTCCCCAATTTTTTATTTTTCCAAGGGTAAGAGAAGAAATTGGACCTCAAAAGTTGTTGTCCAATTTGTCCTGAGTACGCTGATACCCCATATGTGGCAGTAAACCACTGTTTGGGCGCATGGGAGAGCTCGGAAGGGAAGGAGCGCCGTTTGACTTTTCAATGCAAAATTGACAGAAATTGAAATGGGACGCCATGTTGCGTTTGGAGAGCCACTGATGTGCTTAAACATTGAAACCCCCCACAAGTGACACCATTTTGGAAAGTAGACCCCCTAAGGAACTTATCTAGATGTGTTTTGAGCGCTTTGACCCACCAAGGGCTTCACAGAAGTTTATAATGCAGAGCCATAAAAATAAAACAAATTTTTTTTCCCACAAAAATTATTTTTTAGCCCCCAGTTTTGTATTTTCCCTAGGGTAACAGGAGAAATTGGACCCCAAAAGTTGTTGTCCAATTTGTCCTGAGTACGCTGATACCCCATATGTGGGGGGGGAACCACCGTTTGGGCGCATGGGAGGGCTCGGAAGGGAAGGAGCGCCATTTGGAATGCAGACTTAGATGGAATGGTCTGCAGGCGTCACATTGCGTTTGCAGAGCCCCTAATGTACCTAAACAGTAGAAACCCCCCACAAGTGACACCATTTTGGAAAGTAGACCCCCTAAGGAACTCATCTTGATGTGTTGTGAGAGCTTTGAACCCCCAAGTATTTCACTACAGTTTATAACGCAGAGCCGTGCAAATAAAAAATATTTTTTTTCCACAAAAGTTATATTTTAGCCCCCAGTTTTGTATTTTTCCAAGGTTAGCAGGAGAAATTGGACCCTAAATGTTGTTGTCCAATTTGTCCTGAGTACGCTGATACCCGATATGTGGAGGGGAACCACCGTCTGGGCGCATGGGAGGGCTCGGAAGGGAAGGAGCATAATTTGGAATGCAGACTTAGATGGATTGGTCTGCAGGCGTCACATTGCGTTTGCAGAGCCCCTAATGTACCTAAACAGTAGAAACCCCCCACAAGTGACCCCATATTGGAAACTAGACCCCTCAATGAACTTATCTAGATGTGTTGTGAGAACTTTGAACCCCCAAGTGTTTCGCTACAGTTTATAACGCAGAGCCGTGAAAATAAAAAATCTTTTTGTTTTCCCACAAAAATTATTTTTTAGCCCCCAGTTTTGTATTTTCCCAAGGGTAACAGGAGAAATTGGACCACAAAAGTTGTTGTCCTATTTGTCCTGAGTACGCTGATACCCCATATGTTGGGGTAAACCCCTGTTTGGGCACACGGGAGAGCTCGGAAGGGAAGGAGCACTGTTTTACTTTTTCAACGCAGAATTGGCTGGAATTGAGATCGGACGCCATTTCGTGTTTGGAGAGCCCCTGATGTGCCGAAACAGTGGAAACCCCCCAATTATAACTGAAACCCTAATCTAAACACACCCCTAACCCTAATTCCAACGGTAACCCTAACCACACCTCTAACCCTGACACACCCCTAACCCTAATCCCAACCCTATTTCCAACCGTAAATGTAATCTAAACCCTAACCCTAACTTTAGCCCCAACCCGAACCCTAACTGTTTCCCCAACCCTAACCCTAGCCCTAACCCTAGCCCTAACCCTAGCCCTAATCCTAGCCCTAACCCTAGCCCTAACCCTAGCCCTAACCCTAACCCTAGCCCTAACCCTAGCCCTAACCCTAACCCTAACCCTAGCCCTAACCCTAGCCCTAACCCTAGCCCTAACCCTAACCCTAGCCCTAACCCTAACCCTAGCCCTAACCCTAGCCCTAACTCTAGCCCTAACCCTAACCCTAGCCCTAGCCCTAATGGGAAAATGGAAATAAATACATTTTTTTTTATTTTTCCCTAACTAAGGGGGTGATGAAGGGGGGTTTGATTTACTTTTATAGCAAGTCTGTATTACTGATTATGTTAGCGGGCTTTTATATGGTGCCTGGAAGCTCGGCACTAACCAGACATTCTAATACAATTGATCCAGGATTTTGCCATTAGTCACTTTATAATGATGTACAATAACAAATTATATTGTGGTACCATGTTAGCCAGAAAAATCGATGTGAATACTTTTCTGCCCAATGTTGTCAAAAGTATTCTCAGAGTGATACCTTTATTGGCTAATCAGAAAATAAGGTTTACAAGCTTTCAGAGCATAGTGGCTTCTTCTTTAGGCAAGATTACAAAAAACATTACATTTTTTTTGTAATCCAGCCTGAAGAAGGAGCCACTGTGCTCTGAAAGCTTGCAAACATTATTTTCTAGCCAATAAAGGTATCACTCTGAGAATACTTTTGTCATCATTTTGCAGAAAAATACTTACATCACTTTATAATGAAAAGTTTTGCAACTTTATAATCAGAGATGAAGACAGTGACTGTGGAGTTATGGGGGTCAGTGGGTGCATGGACCAGGGCTAATACCACTGAATGCCCGCTCTTCTTTTCCGTGGGCATAACACTTCTCAGATAACACAGGGTGAGGGTAAAACAATGTGGCAATACTTTATTGAACCACCAAACAGACATTAACACATAGAACAGTCCCAGCAAAATACCCAAGAAAAAGATTACAGAGGCTCATCCTTCCACTGGTTCGCCGGGATTAGAGCAGCTGCGACTTCAGGGCTTCCAGAGCTGAATACCCCAGCCAATGTCACCCCACTTTTAGCAGGCACCCACAGAGAGGAGGTAACAATAAGATTAGTGAGCTGACAATCCTTTGAGGCACATGGCCAGGAGATCAGATAGTCCAAATCTGGCTTCTCCAAACATATCCATGGAGCAAGGTGAGTGGAGGGTTTCAACCTTGTTTCTCTAAACGTATCCATGGTGCCAGCTGACCACATGGTCCCAACCTGGCTTCTTTGAATGTCTCCTTGGAGCCAGGTAACTGGATGCTCCCAACCTGGCTTTTCCGAATGTCTCCATGGAGCCAGGTGACCGAATGATCCCAACCTGGCATCTCGGAACGTTTCTATGGGTTAAATGATGGTCAATTGAGCAGATCTGTATTCTTCCAGCTAGGGCTGTGGTCTTTAAGCTGACATCCTGTAGAATAACAAATCTGTCTCTTAATGGAGTCATAGTATCCTGACCGCTATCCTGTAGAGTGTTTCAGGCTGTGGTTTTGTAAGGTGTTTCTCTTGCAGAAGGATAAAAAATCCCTTTTTATACCCTCATCTGTGTGTAATGAGCTGCTGCAGTGTAGTATAGTGCAACCTCCCCCAGGGGGTGCTGGTTAAGGAAAAGAGGTTGTACACACAGCGCAGCAATACTCAACAAAAACACAGGTGTCGCAGGTAATGAAATAGAAGTCAGACAAGCCAAGGTCATACACAGAGAGATAGAGGGGATTAACTCCCACATGACCAGTACAAAGACAAGACAGCTGAACACAAACTCAGAACTGGATAATGACACTGTGGTTTAGGTCATCATCCATAGGTCAGGGGAAGATGGGATGAGTTTAACTCTCATTGTTTGAGTATTTAATCATAGTAACATAGTAACATAGTAACATAGTTAGTAAGGCCGAAAAAAGACATTTGTCCATCCAGTTCAGCCTATATTCCATCATAATAAATCCCCAGATCTACGTCCTTCTACAGAACCTAATAATTGTATGATACAATATTGTTCTGCTCCAGGAAGACATCCAGGCCTCTCTTGAACCCCTCGACTGAGTTCGCCATCACCACCTCCTCAGGCAAGCAATTCCAGATTCTCACTGCCCTAACAGTAAAGAATCCTCTTCTATGTTGGTGGAAAAACCTTCTCTCCTCCAGACGCAAAGAATGCCCCCTTGTGCCCGTCACCTTCCTTGGTATAAACAGATCCTCAGCGAGATATTTGTATTGTCCCCTTATATACTTATACATGGTTATTAGATCGCCCCTCAGTCGTCTTTTTTCTAGACTAAATAATCCTAATTTCGCTAATCTATCTGGGTATTGTAGTTCTCCCATCCCCTTTATTAATTTTGTTGCCCTCCTTTGTACTCTCTCTAGTTCCATTATATCCTTCCTGAGCACCGGTGCCCAAAACTGGACACAGTACTCCATGTGCGGTCTAACTAGGGATTTGTACAGAGGCAGTATAATGCTCTCATCATGTGTATCCAGACCTCTTTTAATGCACCCCATGATCCTGTTTGCCTTGGCAGCTGCTGCCTGGCACTGGCTGCTCCAGGTAAGTTTATCATTAACTAGAATCCCCAAGTCCTTCTCCCTGTCAGATTTACCCAGTGGTTTCCCGTTCAGTGTGTAATGGTGATATTGATTCCCTCTTCCCATGTGTATAACCTTACATTTATCATTGTTAAACCTCATCTGCCACCTTTCAGCCCAAGTTTCCAACTTATCCAGATCCATCTGTAGCAGAATACTATCTTCTCTCTTAATCAATCTGCTTAGTTCATCCTTCTCTGTTTGAAAGTCAACAATCTACAATGGATAATCAAAATATTATCAAACATCCATTGTTCAATTACCCTATGTCCCTGTCCCTCACAGATAGCAGACAATGAGCTGCAACAAACAGCAACTCCAGAGTTGACATCCAGGTTCATGCGAACAATAGCAGAGGTCTGCCACTAAATATCTGTTTGATTATTTTAATATTATTTCCATGTATTTTGGTGTTTTGCTAAGGAAAACAGGACTTGCCACAAACCGATAGGTTCTTCTGCAAACTCCGGTGTGATTCATAGGTAGGCAGCTTATTTTCTTTCCCCATTGACATTAATAGGAACTGCATGATTGGATGTTGGCAGTCAGCTGGTTAGTGACATAATGAAAGATTCTTATTCTTTCAAGAAACTTGCATTGGAATTTCATTCATCAACTGTGTTTCCCCAAATTAGCTTTATAGCTTTGCGGAAGTGTATTAATTTGTCTGACCATTTCTGTTTTACTTCTGGTGAATATACAGTATTGAATCAACAACTCAATATTACAGACTTTGTGAAAAAAAGTATACTTTGGATAAGCGGGGGACTAAAAATTGCAGATCAAGATAAAGTTTAGGCGCCTCATAAAGTGTGCAAACGGTGTGTTGAGGTCCCCCTGCTCACGCCAGCCAATGTCCAGGCCTGTTTAAAGTTCACCAATGACCATCTGGATGATCCAGAGGAGGCATGGGAGAAGGTCATGTGGTCAGATGAAAACAAAATAGAACTTTTTGGCATCAACTCCACTAGCTGTGTTTGGAGGAAGAAGAAGGATTAGTACAACCCCAAGGACACCATCCTAAGTTTGAAGCATGATGGGGAAGCAGCATACTTTTGGAGGTATTTTTCTCCAAAGGTGACAGGATGACTGCACTGTATTGAAGGTAAGATGGATGGGGTTACATATCACAAAATTTTGGCCAACAACCTCCATCCCTCAGTAAGTGAATTGAAAATTGGTCGTGGCTGGGTCTTCCAGCATGACAATGACTGGAATCACACAGCCAGGGCAACTAAGGAGTGGCCTAAGCCAGCCTCCAGACCTGTACCCAATAGAAAATCTTTGGAGGGAGCTGAAACTCAATGTTGCCCAGCAACAGCCACGAAACCTGAAAGATCTGGAGAAGATCTGTATGGAGGAGTGGGCCAAAATCCCTGCTGCAGTGTGTGCAAACTTGGTCAAGAAATACAGGAAACGTCTGACCTCAGTAATTGCAAACAAATGTTTCTGTACCAAATATTAAGTTCTGTTTTTCTATTGTATCAAATGCTTATTTCAAGCAATAAAATGCAAATTAATTATGTAAAAATTATACAATGTAATTTTTGGGATTTTTATTTTAGGGTCTGTCTCTCACAGGTGAAGTGTACCTACAATACAAATTACAGACCTCTCCATTCTTTGTAGATGAGAAAACTTGCAAAATTGGCAGTGTATCAAATACTTATTTTCCCCACTGTAGGTTGTTATACTCTTCTCAGGAAGTGGGCCAAAATGCCTGTGGATAGGTGCAGAAGTCTCATTGAGAGTGACAGAAATTGTCTGCTTGCAGTCATTGTGCTTTTGGAAACTGGTCAAGGCATTTGGCTAAAAGGTCAGCAAGAGTCTCCAGAGAAGTTTGAGCCAGCCTTAGACGACAACTACAAAAAGGAAATCCATTGCAAGGCAGTTATCATACATCCCCTGGGCTTTCTTCACAACACATATGACATTCACTAATTAATGAAGCACACACATTTGCCAGGATTAGAATTGCTGGATACAGTAATACCGCTGTGGATCACTTGATCACTTGATGTGCCAGGCCCAGGAACATGTCAGAGAACATTAATATTGATGCTTTTTGGCTGAAATAAAAGGTTTCTTTGGACAATATCGATGTGCTAGTACAAAATGGTGCTGTAATATGGCCATATAGAAGAGCCATTTAGATGGAACTTCACTTTCAGAAAAAAAATTGACATATAAAAGGCATAAGTCAAAAGTTCTGATGATTGTCGATCCAAGTGACGAGACCACCAATGATCGATATAAAAACTAACAGAAGCACTTTGGTAATTGCTGCTCTTCTCTGATACTGGAAACAGATTTGTTTCGGAACACAGATGTTCTTGGTGATCACCATAGGTCTCTGCAAGTTGAATCATCCATTAATTGATCACATGTAAAAAGTTTTCTGAAAGTAGTTACATTTCAAAGTTTTACTCTACATAAAAAATGGAAATCTAGTTTTTAGTAAAACTTATAGCTGCCCTGAAAGAGTTATGCTGCCAGTGAATATCTATATAGGAGATGCTACAGTTGTCAATACGATAACTCACCATTCAGGGCCGGACTGGGACTAAAATTCAGCCCTGGTATTTGAAGTTACACAGGCCCACTTGTCACATGGTGACTGTATAATATCTTTGCACCAGTAGCCCGGGCCTGGTGCTCAGAGGGGGGCCCACCTGGAGCTACGCTACTGTAACTGTATCGGTTACTGTATGCAGTTACTTTCTGTGGCAGAGCAGGGAGAATTGGTCTCCCTGCTCTGCCGCTATGGGGCCCCTGAGCAGGGGGGGCCCGGTGCCAGCAGTGGGCCCCCCGCCGTCATCGGAAAATCAGCTGTACCGGCATTTAGCCGATACAGCTGATCGCATTGATAGGAGGAGCACTGCGCTCCTCCCATCATCCCCCTGTCAGTACCAGTGTCTGACGTTGCCGACACTGACTGCGGGCGCGATGACGTCACTGCCCAGCGCCCGCTGTGAGGAGATCAGTGGGAGCAGAGCAGGAACCAGGAAGAAGAGAGGTGAGTATTTATTTTATTTTTTATGGGTGGTTGCTGCTTCCTTATTGCAGGGTCTGACTATGGGGGCTGCCTTATTACAGGGTCTGACTATGGGGGTGCTGCCTTATTACACGGTCTGACTATGGGGGCTGCCTTATTACAGGGTCTGACTATGGGCGTGCTGCCTTATTACAGGGTCTGCCTATAGGGGTGCTGCCTTATTACACGGTCTGACTATGGGGGCTGCCTTATTACAGGGTCTGACTATGGGGGTGCTGCCTTATTACAGGTCTGCCTATAGGGGTGCTGCCTTATTACACGGTCTGAATATTGGGCTGCCTTATTACAAGGTCTGACTATGGGGGCTGCCTTATTACAGGGTCTGCCTATGGGGGCTGCCTTATTACAGGGTCTGACTATATGGGTGCTGCCTTATTACAGAGTCTGCCTATAGGGGTGCTGCCTTATTACAGGGTCTGCCTATGGCGGTGCTGCCTTATTACAGGGTCTGACTAAGGGGGTGCTGCCTCATTACAGGGTCTGACTATGGGGGCTGCCTTATTACAGGGTCTGACTATGGGGGTGCTGCCTTATTACAGAGTCTGACTATGGGGGCTGCCTTATTACAGGGTCTGACTATGGGGCTGCCTTATTACAGGGTCTGACTATGATGGTGCTGCCTTATTACAAGGTCTGACTATGGGGGCTGCCTTATTACAGGGTCTGACTATGGGGGTGCTGCCTTATTACAGGGTCTGCCTATAGGGGTGCTGCCTTATTACAGGGTCTGACTATGGGGATGCTGCCTTATTACAGGGTCTGACTATGGGGGTGCTGCCTTATTACAGGGTCTGACTATGGGGGTGCTGCCTTATTACAAGGTCTGCCTATAGGAGTGCTGCCTTATTACACGGTCTGACTATGGGGGCTGCCTTATTAAAGAGTCTGACTATGGGGATGCTGCTTTATTACAGGGTCTGCCACCTTATTACAGGGTCTGCCTAATTACAGGGTCTGCCTATATGGGGGTGCTGCCTTATTACAGGGTCTGCCTATGGGGGTGCTGCCTTATTACATGGTCTGCCTATGGTGGTGCTGCCTTATTACAGTGTCTGCCTGTGGGGGCTGCTGTATGCTATAGAGTCTGCCTGTGGGGAGTGCATTATACTATATTGTGGACTATTTGGTGTATTATGCTACTGTATATGGAGGCTATCTAGGGGGCCATTATACAGAATGGAGATTACAGTGTGGGGGTCATTATACATTGTTGGAACCATCAGTTTGGGGGCTACTAAGGGGTCAGTATACTGTGTGGGTGGTACTATACAGTGAGGGGTCAGTATACTGTGTATAAGAGAGCATCATGCTGTATATAGGGGAGCTGTACAGGGGGGAGACTCGGGACTTTATTAAATGTAAAGTGGGCGCCTATTGTTATAGGGGAACTCAGGTTACTGTGGCTATCAAAGGGGCTCACAGGACATTATTACATTCTAGGGGCAAAATATGGCCAGTGCTTTCTAGGGCACTTGCACCCAATATTACTATATTATAGAGAGTTCCTTTAGAATTTAGAGGGCAGAGAGAACCACACAGCAGGTACAGTAATAGGGACACATATGGCAGCAGCGGCTCAGTATTGGGGTATCAGGTGTAGTAATAAGGACACATACGGCATCAGCGGCTCAGTATTGGGGAATCAGGGGCAATAATAGGGACACATACGGCAGCAGCAGCTCAGTATTGGGGAATCAGGTGCAGTAATAGGGACACATATGGCAGCAGCGGCTCAGTATTTGGGAATCAGGTGCAGTAATAGGGACACATACGGCAGCAGCAGCTCAGTATTGGGGTATCAGGTGCAGAAATAGGGACACATACGGCAGCAGCGGTTCAGTATTAGGGTATCAGGGGCAGTAATACGGACACATACGGCAGCAGCAGCAGCAGCTCAGTATTGGGGTATCAGGGGCAGTAATACGGACACATACGGCAGCAGCGGCTCAGTATTGGGGTATCAGGGGCAGTAATAGGGACACATACGGCAGCAGTGGTTCAGTATTAGGGTATCAGGGGCAGTAATACGGACACATACGGCAGCAGCAGCAGCTCAGTATTGGGGTATCAGGGGCAGTAATACGGACACATACGGCAGCAGCGGCTCAGTATTGGGGTATCAGGGGCAGTAATACGGACACCTATGACAGCAGTGGCTCAGTATTGGGGTATCAGCAGGATGAGGAGTTTGTGCAGGTTGGGAATAGATGGTGATGGCTGGAATGTGAGAAGTGAAATATGTCTTTGTTGCATTCTCTGCAGGTGAGTCGTTGCTGGAAGAAGTTGTTATGTCTGTCTGGGCCAGATGGAAAAGATGGGAAAAATGAACAATACCATCAGAGAACATCAGCGATAAGACATTATCTGCAACTGTGCAGTGATCTGCTATATGTTCTGTAGGGCTGGTATCTACCACTGACTATATGGCGGTAACATCTATGTTGGTCATTATATCTTCAGTAACAACGCGGTCTTCTGCTGACGTTCTCCTACATCCAATATTAGGGCGCGTCACCAAGTTGTAATCAAGGTTACCTGGTTAGGGGCCCACTCGGAAGTTCCCCCCCCCCCCCCCCCCGAACCAAAACCCCAGCTATGCCTCGGCTTTGTACACTTATAGGCTACAAAAAGTGAGGGGAGTGTAACACGACTATATAACATATAATTACAGCTGTATCCAGCATAAGAGCTCGGTCCTATTTATTGCTTTTAGTTGCAGTACCAAGAAAAGCCGCTACTTTACCTACATAACTGGATCTCGTAGATAATGAAGGGATGAGACAACCAAAGGCTATGGAACCTCATTCTGATGCTCCATAAACTTTGCCTACAGCCACTTTTGGTTCCGCTGCGCAACACGAGACACGGTGACTCTGAAGAGCAGTGACATCAGTAACGTCACCACTCTTCAGATATTCCTGGTTTTGCGCTGAGCTCGGCGACCGTGAAGAGCAGTATTGTTACTACCGTCACCGCTCTTCAGAGTCGCTGGGTCTCGCTAGTAGGGTTGAGCGAAACGGGTCGAACATTTTCAAAAGTCGCCGACTTTTGGCTAAGTCGGGGTTTCATGAAACCCGATCCGACCCCTGTGCGGGGTCGGCCATGCGGTACGCGACTTTCGCGCCAAAGTCGCGTTTCAATGACGCGAAAAGCGCCATTTCTCAGCCAATGAAGGTAAACGCAGAGTGTGGGCAGCGTGATGACATAGGTCCTGGTCCCCACCATCTTAGAGAAGGGCATTGCAGTGATTGGCTTGCTGTCTGCGACGTCACAGGGGCTATAAAGAGGCGTTCCCGCCGACCGCCATCTTACTGCTGCTGATCTGAGCTTAGGGAGAGGTTGCTGCCGCTTTGTCAGAAGCAGGGATAGCGTTAGGCAGGGTCCATTAACCACAAAACCGCTTGTGCTGCAGCGATTTGCACTGTCCAACACCACCCTCGGTGTGCAGGGACAGTGGAAGTTTTTTTTTTTTTTTTTTTCCCCTCAGCGCTGTAGCTCATTGGGCTGCCCTAGAAGGCTCCCTGATAGCTGCATTGCTGTGTGTACGCCGCTGTGCAAACCAACTGCTTTTTTCAAAGCACAAATCCTCTTGTTCCTTCCTTTCTGCACAGCTATCTTTTTTGTTTGTCCACACTTTTTATTTCATTTGTGCATCAGTCCACTCCTTATTGCTGCCTGCCATACCTGGCTGAGATTACTGCAGGCAGGGAGATAGTAGCTGCCTGCCATACCTGGCTGAGATTACTGCAGGCAGGGAGATAGTAATTGTAGGACATTCCCTGTTTTTTTTTTTTTTTTTTTTTGGGTGGGAGATTAAGATTGGCAATTTGGCATTTCTGCTAGAGTGCCATCCCTGTGTGTGCCATCTCTCTCACATAGTGGGCCATAGAAAGCCTTTTCATTTTTCTGTATTTTTTTTTGTGGGGTGTATAAATTCTCCCTGATAAAAATACAGTGGGAGATTAATATTGGCCTTTGGGCTTGTGTGCCAGTCCTGAGTGTGCCATCTCTCTCACAAATAGTGGGCCATAGAAAGCCTATTTTATTTTTTTTGGGGTTTTATAAATTCTCCCTGAAAAAAAGGGAGATTAATATTGGCCTCTGGGCTTGTGTGCCAGTCCTGAGCGTGCCATCTCTCTCACAAATAGTGGGCCATAGAAAGCCTATTTAATTTTTTTTTTTGTTTTATAAATTTTCCCTGAAAAAAGGGAGATTAATATTGGCCTCTGGGCTTGTGTGCCAGTTGTGAGCGTGCCATCTGTGCCAGTCCTGAGCGTGCCATCTCTCTCACAAATAGTGGGCCATAGAAAGCCTATTTAATTTTTTTTTTGGTTTTATAAATTTTCCCTGAAAAAAGGGAGATTAATATTGGCCTCTGGGCTTGTGTGCCAGTTGTGAGCGTGCCATCTGTGCCAGTCCTGAGCGTGCCATCTCTCTCACAAATAGTGGGCCATAGAAAGCCTATTTAAATATTTTTTTGGTTTTATAAATTCTCCCAGAAAAAAAGGGAGATTAATATTGGCCTCTGGGCTTCTGTGCCAGTCCTGAGCGTGCCATCTGTGCCAGTCCTGAGCGTCCCATCTCTCTCACAAATAGTGGGCCATAGAAAGCCTATTTTTTTTTTTTTTTGGGTTTTAGAAATTCTCCCTGGAAAAAAAAAGGGAGATTAATATTGCCCTTTGGGCTTGTGTGCCAGTACTAAGCGTTCCATCTCTCTCTCTCTCTCAGTCAGTGGGCCATAGAACGCCTATTTTTGGTTTTATTTGTTTTCTAAATTCTCCCTGAAAAAATCATTTTATTTTATTTGGTTTCTAAATTCTTCCTGATAAAATCATATTTTTTTTATTATTTTTTTTTCTAAAGTCTCCCTGAAAAAAAAAAAAAAAAAAAAAAAAACAGTGGGAGATTAATATTGGCCTTTCTGCTTGTGTGCCAGTCTTGACTCCTGGGTGCGTCATCTCTCAGTCAGTGGGCCATAGAACGCCTATTTTTGGTTTTATTTGTTTTATAAATTCTCCCTGAAAAAATCATTTTATTTTATTTGGTTTCTAAATTCTTCCTGATAAAATCATATTTTTTTTATTATTTTTTTTTCTAAAGTCTCCCTGAAAAAAAAAAAAAAAAAACAACCAAAAAAAACAGTGGGAGATTAATATTGGCCTTTCTGCTTGTGTGCCAGTCTTGACTCCTGGGTGTGCCATCTCTCTCTCTCTCTCTCTCTCTCTCTCTCTCCAATTGTGGTCCATAGAAAGCCTATATTTTTTTTCCTTGATTTGGGTTCCAAAATCTACCAGAGAAAATAACTCCATCAATCATTGGTAGAAAAATATTGGCCTCTGGGCTTGTGTGCCACTCCTGATTCCTGTGTGCGTCATCTCTCAGTCAGTGGGCCATAGAACGCCTATTTTTGTTTTTATTTGTTTTATAAATTCTCCCTGAAAAAATCATTTTATTTTATTTGGTTTCTAAATTCTTCCTGATAAAATCATATTTTTTTTATTATTTTTTTTTCTAAAGTCTCCCTGAAAAAAAAAAAAAAAAAACAACCAAAAAAAACAGTGGGAGATTAATATTGGCCTTTCTGCTTGTGTGCCAGTCTTGACTCCTGGGTGTGCCATCTCTCTCTCTCTCTCTCTCTCTCTCTCCAATTGTGGTCCATAGAAAGCCTATATTTTTTTTCCTTGATTTGGGTTCCAAAATCTACCAGAGAAAATAACTCCATCAATCATTGGTAGAAAAATATTGGCCTCTGGGCTTGTGTGCCACTCCTGATTCCTGTGTGCGTCATCTCTCACTCAGTGGCCCATAGAAAGCATATAGTTTGTTACATTTGTTTTCTAAATTCTCCCTGCAAAAATCTATTTTTTTTTTTTTGGGGGGTTTCTAAAGTGTTCCTGAAAAAAATAAAAATAAAAAAAAAATAATAGTGTGACATTAATATTAACATTTGTGCTTCAGTGACAGTCCTGCGTGTGGGGCATCTCTCTAATTTGCAGCCACCAAAAAAAGAGTGTGTAACATTGGGCCTGATTTTCGCTGTGGTCTCACCAACCTGTAAAGGGGTAGCTAAATCATACTGAAGTTATAGCTCACCGTGTAAGTTGTGTGACTGCAACAAATAACGTTAGTTTGGTTACGTTTTTAAAACAATGAGGAAGTCTAGTGGAAGAGGTCGTGGCCGGGGGCGTTCATTGTCAGCTGGTAATGAGGGTAGTGGTAGTGGTGGAGCATCAGGTGGTCGTGGGGAAAAAAATATTGCACCTAAGTCTGGAGCTGTGGAGCCAGGTTCGTCGTCCGGCTACACAAGGCCTCGAACGCTCCCTTTTCTGGGATTAGGAAAACCGCTTTTAAAGCCGGAGCAGCAAGAGCAAGTTTTGGCTTATCTTGCTGACTCAGCCTCTAGCTCTTTTGCCTCCTCTCGTGAAACTGGTAAAAGTAAAAGCAGCGCGTCGTTAGTGGATGTTCACGGTCAGGGACAAGTCACTTCCTTGTCCTCTTCAGCAAAAACAACAACAGAGAAGAATGCAGCAGGCGACACAACGGGTTACTCCATGGAGCTCTTTACACATACCGTCCCTGGCTTAGAAAGTGAAGCAGTTAACAGTCCATGCCCATTACAAATTGAATCTGACATGGAGTGCACTGACGCACAGCCACAGCCAGACTACTATGCTGGTCCTTTGACTCAGACCACAACATTGCCTCGCAGGGTGCTGATCAAGAATCAGACCCTGATGAGACTATGTTGCCCCATCACGAACGCTATACCACCGAACGACACGGTGACACAGACGAAGTTGCGCAGGAGGTACAAGAAGAGTTATTAGATGACCCAGTTCTTGACCACCGATTGGCAGCCATTGGGGGAACAGGGTGCAGGCGGCAGCAGTTCTGAAGCAGAGGAGGAGGAGGGGCCGCAGCAGGCATCAACATCGCCACAGGTTCCATCTGCCGGGCCCGTATCTTGCCCAAAACGCGTGGCAAAGCCAAAACCTGGTGGAGGACAGCGTGGCCATCCGGTTAAAGCTCAGTCTGCAATGCCTGAAAAGGTATCCGATGCTAGAAAGAGTGCAGTCTGGCATTTTTTTAAACAACATCCAATTGATCAGCGCAAAGTCATCTGTCAAAAATGTTCTACTTCCTTAAGCAGAGGTCAGAATCTGAAAAGTCTCAATACTAGTTGCATGCATAGACATTTAACCACCATGCATTTGAAAGCTTGGACTAACTACCAAACGTCCCTTAAGGTTGTTGCACCCTCGGCCAATGAAGCTAGTCATCAACGCAACATCCCTTCCGGCAGTGTAGGACCACCATTTAGCGCACCACCTGCTGTATCTGTGCAGGTATCTTTGCCAGGCCAAAGCAGTCAGGGTCAGGGAATCACCAGTTTCGTAGTAGGAAACACTGCATCTAGGGCACCGGCGGCAACAATACCATCTCCCACCGTCTCTCAGTCTGCCATGTCCACCGGCACCCCCGCTAGTTCCACGATCTCCATCTCTCCAGTCCAGCTCACCCTACATGAGACTATGGTTAGAAAAAGGAAATACTTAGCCTCGCATCCGCGTACACAGGGTTTGAACGCCCACATAGCTAGACTAATCTCGTTAGAGATGATGCCCTACCGGTTAGTTGAAAGCGAAGCTTTCAAAGACCTGATGGACTACGCTGTACCACGCTACGAGCTACCCAGTCGACACTTTTTTTCCAGAAAAGCCATCCCAGCCCTCCACCAGCATGTTAAAGAGCGCATCGTCCATGCACTCAGGCAATCTGTGAGCACAAAGGTGCACCTGACAACAGATGCATGGACCAGTAGGCATGGCCAGGGACGTTACGTGTCCATCACGGCACACTGGGTAAATGTGGTGGATTCAGGGTCCACAGGGGACAGCAAGTTTGGGACAGTTCTGCCTAGCCCACGGTCTAGTAAACAGTTGTCTGTAGCCGTTCGCACCCCCTCCTCCTCCTCCTCCTCCTCGTCCTCCTGCAGAAGCAAGAGCTCGTCCACAGACCGCAGTCGCACAAACACTCCATCCGCACCTGCCACTGTTGCACACCAGGTCTCCCATTATGGGGCAGCTACTGGCATACGTCAGCAGGCTGTATTGGCTATGAAGTGTTTGGGCGACAATAGACACACCGCGGAAGTTCTGTCCGAGTTCTTGCAGCAAGAAACGCAGTCGTGGCTGGGCACTGTAGATCTTGAGGCAGGCAAGGTAGTGAGTGATAACGGAAGGAATTTCATGGCTGCCATCTCCCTTTCCCAACTGAAACACATTCCTTGCCTGGCTCACACCTTAAACCTGGTGGTGCAGTGCTTCCTGAAAAGTTATCCGGGGTTATCCGACCTGCTCCTCAAAGTGCGTGGACTTTGCGCACATATCCGCCGTTCGCCTGTACACTCCAGCCGTATGCAGACCTATCAGCGTTCTTTGAACCTTCCCCAGCATCGCCTAATCATAGACGTTGCAACAAGGTGGAACTCAACACTGCACATGCTTCAGAGACTGTGCGAACAGAGGCGGGCTGTTATGTTTTTGTGGGAGGATACACATACACGGGCAGGCAGTAGGATGGCAGACATGGAGTTGTCAGGTGTGCAGTGGTCGAAGATTCAAGACATGTGTCAAGTCCTTCAGTGTTTTGAGGAATGCACACGGCTGGTTAGTGCAGACAACGCCATAATAAGCATGAGCATCCCCCTAATGCGTCTGCTGATGCAAAGTTTGACGCACATAAAGGATCAGGCGTCTGCACCAGAGGAAGAGGAAAGCCTTGATGACAGTCAGCGATTGTCTGGTCAGGGCAGTGTACATGACGAGGTACCGGGTGAAGAGGAGGTGGAGGATGAGGAGGATGATGGGGATGAGTATATTTTTAATGAGGAAGCTTTCCCGGGGGCACGGGAAATTGGTGGCGTGGCAAGGCCGGGTTCTGGTTTTTTGAGGGACACAAGTGACGTAGATTTGCCTGCAACTGCCCCTCAACCAAGCACAACCGCAGATTTGACAACGGGAACTTTGGCCCACATGGCGGATTATGCCTTGCGTATCCTCAAAAGGGACACACGCATTACAAAAATGATGAACGATGACGATTACTGGTTGGCCTGCCTCCTTGATCCTCGCTATAAAGGCAAATTGCAAAATATTATGCCACATGAGAACTTGGAACTAATATTAGCAACAAAACAATCAACTCTTGTTGACCGTTTGCTTCTGGCATTCCCTGCACACAGCGCCCGTGATCGTTCTCACACGAGCTCCAGGGGCCAGCAGACCAGAGGTGTTAGAGGGGCAGAAATCAGAAGTGGCGTTGGCCAGAGGGGTTTTCTGACCAGGTTGTGGAGTGATTTTTCTATGACCGCAGACAGGACAGGTACTGCAGCATCAATTCAAAGTGACAGGAGACAACATTTGTCCAGTATGGTTACAAACTATTTTTCATCCCTTATCGACGTTCTCCCTCAACCGTCATTCCCATTTGATTACTGGGCATCCAAATTAGACACCTGGCCAGAATTGGCAGAATATGCATTGCAGGAGCTTGCTTGCCCGGCAGCTAGTGTCCTATCAGAAAGAGTATTCAGTGCTGCAGGTTCAATACTAACAGAAAAAAGGACTCGTCTGGCTACCCAAAATGTAGATGATCTAACCTTCATTAAAATGAACCACAACTGGATTTCAAAATCTTTTGCCCCACCCTGCCCGGCTGACACCTAGCTTTCCTATGAAAAGCTCTTGCCTGTGGACTATTCTGAATGACTTTTCCAATCTCGTAATTTTCTTCACCTGATTGTCCAGCATACGACATGTTTCCACCTCACGAAATGGCCAAACTCCCCACACGGGGCCGTGCTATCGCCACTTTGCGCTTGGACCCTTGAGAGTGCTGTTTGTCTGAAGAGGTGGGTGTGGCCGCTTTTGGTCGACGGCACTGCCACTGGGTCCCTCATAGTACAATAAAGTGTCTCTGGCGGTGGTGGTGCGCACCCAACGTCAGACACACCGTTGTAATATGAGGGGCCCTGTGCCTGTACCGCCGGCCACAAGACAGTTCCCCCCCCCAGCTCAAACAGTGCTCTACCACTAGCAAAATTATCTCTCACAGCTTCACCAATGTGTAGTCTAGGCGCTGACATCCTTCAATGCCTGGCACTGACAATACCATTGTTTTGACATTTTTGTTATGTTAGGCCTTCGAAGCCTGTCTGCGGTCCTTTCTTTCTACAACTACTACACTGACCAGGCCACTGCTGGCCGTGTTACCCTGGAACCAATTTAAAAGTGCCTACAGTCAGCCCAATTTTGTTATGTTAGGCCTTCGAAGACTGTCTGCCGTCACTCCTTCCACTAGACTTCCACTGACCATACACTGCTGCCCATGTACCCCTGGAACCAATTTAAAGTGCCTACAGCCAGCCCAATTTTGTTATGTTAGGCCTTGGAAGCCTGTCTGCGGTCACTCCTTCCACTAGACTTCCACTGACCAGACCACTGCTGCCCGTGTACCCCTGGAACCAATTTAAAAGTGCCTACAGCCAGCCCAAGTTTGTTATGTTAGGCCTTCGAAGCCTGTCTGCGGTCACTCCTTCCACTAGACTTCCACTGACCATACACTGCTGCCCATGTACCCCTGGAACAAATTTAAAAGTGCCTACAGCCAGCCCAAGTTTGTTATGTTAGGCCTTCGAAGCCTGTCTGCGTCCCATTCTTTCAACTACAACTACACTGACCAGGCCACTGATGGCCGTGTTCCCTTGGAACCAATTTTAACTTGCCTACAGCCAGCCCTATGTTATTATGTTAGGCCTTCGAAGCCTGTCTGCGTCCCGTTCTTTCAACTACAACTACACTGACCAGGCCACTGATGGCCGTGTTCCCCTGGAACCAATTTTAACTTGCCTACAGCCAGCCCAATGTTAGGCCTTTGATGCCTGTCTGCCGTCAATCCTTCCACTAGGCCTCCACTGACCTGTCTATTGCTGCCCGTGTACCCCTTGAACCAACATCATTAAATATAAAAAAAATTAATTTGATTAAAAAAAATAAGATCGTGTTGAGATCTCAAATGCAGACATTTTAACAATCAAAACAAACACACAACAAATATCTGGAACTGTACTACAAAGGTCCAACAGCTACAATTTCTTTCTCCTGCAAGAAGTTAACTGAAAGTTTTTTGGAGTTGTTAACACAGATATGGCATCCACCGAGTGTTGTCCTGTCGCGTCTCCTTTAAATTATTTCCAATAAGATGTTAAACTATTAATTTAATAAAATCAATAATTAAAAAAATAATTGAGTAAGTCAAAAGCACATTGCAAATAAACATTAATTACAAATCAAGAAGCATGGCGCGTCCGAGGGTGAGTAGATACCGAATAAGAATATAATCACCCTCGGACGCGCAATGCTTATTTACAACAGCCTTCCTTCCTAAGAATCAGCCCTTCCGTGGTGTAGAGAGAGGTTGTGTTACACTCCAAGGTGTTCCCCAGGTTGCCTTTCCTGAGCTTCGATCTTCCGGCTCTCGTTTAGTAGCTGTTGGAAACTACGCTGCATTAGGCCTACTAATTGTGTATGGGGTGTAGAGACAGGTTGTGTTACACTACAAGGTTTTCACCAGGTTGCCTTTCCTGAGCTTCGATCTTCATGCTCTCGTTTAGTAGGTGTCGGAAAGTAGGCTGCATTAGGCCTACAAATTGGGTATGGGGTGGAGAGAGATGGTGTGTTACACTCCAAGGTGTTCCCCAGGTTTCCTTGCCATTGCTTCGGTCTTCCGACTCTCGTTTAGTAGTTGTAGAAAAGTACACAGCATTAGGCCTACAAAATGGGTATGGGGTGGAGAGAGATGGTGTGTTACACTCCAAGGTGTTCCCCAGGTTGCCTTTCCTGAGCTTCGATCTTCATGCTCTCGTTTAGTAGGTGTCGGAAAGTAGGCTGCATTAGGCCTACAAATTGGGTATGGGGTGGAGAGAGATGGTGTGTTACACTCCAAGGTGTTCCCCAGGTTTCCTTGCCATTGCTTCGGTCTTCCGACTCTCGTTTAGTAGTTGTAGAAAAGTACACAGCATTAGGCCTACAAAATGGGTATGGGGTGGAGAGAGATGGTGTGTTACACTCCAAGGTGTTCCCCAGGTTGCCTTTCCTGAGCTTCGATCTTCATGCTCTCGTTTAGTAGGTGTCGGAAAGTAGGCTGCATTAGGCCTAAAAAATGGGGAATGGGGTGGAGAGAGATGGTGTGTTACACTCCAAGGTGTTCCCCAGGTTTCCTTGCCATTGCTTCGGTCTTCCGACTCTCGTTTAGTAGTTGTAGAAAAGTACACAGCATTAGGCCTACAAAATGGGTATGGGGTGGAGAGAGATGGTGTGTTACACTCCAAGGTGTTCCCCAGGTTGCCTTTCCTGAGCTTCGATCTTCATGCTCTCGTTTAGTAGGTGTCGGAAAGTAGGCTGCATTAGGCCTAAAAAATGGGGAATGGGGTGGAGAGAGATGGTGTGTTACACTCCAAGGTGTTCCCCAGGTTTCCTTGCCATTGCTTCGGTCTTCCGACTCTCGTTTAGTAGTTGTAGAAAAGTACACTGCATTAGGCCTAAAAAATGGGTATGGGGTGGAGAGAGATGGTGTGTTACACTCCAAGGTGTTCCCCAGGTTGCCTTTCCTGAGCTTCGATCTTCATGCTCTCGTTTAGTAGGTGTCGGAAAGTAGGCTGCATTAGGCCTACAAATTGGGTATGGGGTGGAGAGAGATGGTGTGTTACACTCCAAGGTGTTCCCCAGGTTTCCTTGCCATTGCTTCGGTCTTCCGACTCTCGTTTAGTAGTTGTAGAAAAGTACACAGCATTAGGCCTACAAAATGGGTATGGGGTGGAGAGAGATGGTGTGTTACACTCCAAGGTGTTCCCCAGGTTGCCTTTCCTGAGCTTCTATCTTCAGGCTCTCATTAAATTGTGGTTAAATGGAACAACTGCATTTGGCGTACTAGTTGGTTTGGGGCCTACTATCGGTGTCTGCCACTCCTTGCTGTTCTCCTGGTTTCCTGTCCTGAAATACCATTTTCAGCCTCTCGTTAAGTAGTTGTTAATGTTAGACTGCATTTGGCCTACTAGTTGGGTTGGGGCCTACTATCGGTGTCTGCCACTCCTTGCTGTTCTCCTCCACTGAACAAAGCTGTGCCGCCTGTTTACTACGGTTGCCAATTTTGAACTGCATTTCGACTACTTACTGATTTGGCCCTACTCTCTGTGTCAGCCTCTCATTCCAGTTGTCCTCCACTGCAATGCCCCCTGGTTATTCCTGTGTTACCAATTTTGAACTGCATTTAGCCCACTTTCTTCTTTGGGCCTATATCTGTGTTTCCACTTCATCGTGCCCATTGCCCAGCCAGTGATAGATGAGTCTGCTGGTACATTGACCCATAACGCAACATTCCCCGTGCACGCTACACAACAACATTGTGACCCTGCTGAAAGTCAGGTTGCTCTTCCCGCATACCATACCACCTTACACGGGGACAAAGAGGAAGGTGCAGATGAAAGTGCAGGTTCCTTCATCAGGTGGGGGGAGGAATACTAGTTGGCGACGTCACTGGCACAGGGCCTCTCATAGTACGCAAAAGTGTTGCTGCCGGTGGGAGGCGCCCCCGCCGTGCAAACACACCGCTGTACTTTGAGGGGCCCTGTGCCAGTGCCAATGCCAACGAGTGGGCCCCCCCTGCTTGCTCAGGTTCACAGCACTTGCAAAGTTGAAATACTTACCTCTCCCTGCTCCACTGCCGTGACGTGGTCCAGATTTCCTGGGCCCACTAATTACTTGAACCAGCCCTACCCCCCACAACTTTAGCCAAATGACCCCCAATTTCAAATGCCTTCCAATTATTATAAGGTAAATTACGCTTGACAAGCTTCATTAAGAAGAATGGATGGTTTTGACATTAAAATGGGCACTCTAGGTGTTTTCCTGGCCCCCACTCACTGCCGACTATGCTGCCCCATTGACTTGCATTGGGTTTCGTGTTTCGGTCGATCCCGACTTTACGTCATAATCGGCCGATTTCACTCGACCCGACTTTGGACATAGTCGGGTTTCGCAAAACCCGGCTCGACTCTAAAAAGGTCAAGGTCGCTCAACTCTACTCGCTAGGTTTGGGCTACTAGGGGGTGTCTGATAGACACCTCTCCATTACTTGCACCAGGGATTGATAGCAGCTGACATTACGCAGCTGACAACAACCCTAAAAATCATTACACATACCAGAATTAAATGCTGTGGCGGGTGGGAAAAGCAGTAGAGTTACCGCTATTCCCAGGCGTTGGGTGCCAACTACAACTGTCATCATCCTTGCCTGGTCTCCCTGCAAAGCATTTCTGCTGTATTTATATGCGCTGATCTCAGGCCGCCAAACGAGTGTGATTGACAATACTGGAGTCGCTCGCTTGTTTCCCGGCCTCTTTACACCAACTGAAAAAGAATTATGGGGACAGAACAATCACAATTAGATCAATCTGTCCCCATAAATTATCATGTTATCAGCAGCACATCTACAGTTTACACCTGCGATGTGCTGCTGAGAACAAGGATTTCTGTTCCCACATAAACAATCCAATCATTCGATGAATAGGCAGTATTTTGCTTGTTTAGTATAATACACCCCATAGTCCTCCATATATTATAATGTGCACCTCAGTCCTCCATATAGTATAATACACTCCTCAGTCCTCCATATAGTATAATACACTCCTCAGTCCTCTATATAGTATAACACACTCCTCAGTCCTCCATATAGTATAATACACTCTTCAGTCCTCCATATGGTATAATACACTCCTCAGTCCTCCATATAGTATAATACACTCCTCATAGTCCTCCATATATTAAAATACACTGCTCAGTCCTCCATATAGTATAATACACTCTTCGGTCCTCCATATAGTATAACTAGCTATTGAACCCGTTCTACGCCCGGGTGGCTAGCATCTATATTGGTATATGGTCTCCATCCTGGTATGTGCTGCTCCATCCTGCGTCCCCATCCTGTCATGAGCTGCTCCATCCTGTGTCCCCATCCTGACATGTGCTGCACCCATCCTGCACCCCCATTCTGACATGTGCTGCTCCCATCCTGCGCCCCCATTCTGACATGTGCTGCTCCATCCTGCGTCCCCATCCTGTCATGTGCTGCACCCATCCTGCGCCCCCATCCTGCCATGTGTTGCACCCATCTTGCGCCCCCATTCTGTCATGTGTTGCACCCATCCTGCGCCCCCATTCTGTCATGTGCTGCTTCCATCCTGTGCCCCCATTGTGACATGTGCTGCTCCCATCCTGCGCCTCCATTCTGACATGTTCTGCACCCATCTTGCGCCCCCATTCTGTCATGTGTTGCACCCATTCTGCGCCCCCATTCTGTCATGTGCTGCTCCCATCTTGCGCCCCCATTGTGACATGTGCTGCACCCATCCTGCGCCTCCATTCTGACATGTTCTGCACCCATCCTGCGCCTCCATTCTGTCATTTGCTGCTCCCATCCTGTCATGTGCTGCTCCCATCCTGTACCCCCGTTCTGTCATGTGCTGCTCCCATCCTGCGCCCCTGTTCTGTCATGTGCTGCTCCCATCTTGCGCCCCCATTCTGTCATGTGCTGCTGCCATCCTGCGCCTGTTCTGTCATGTGCTGCTGCCATAATGCACCCCCGTTCTGTCATGTGCTGCTACCATCCTGCGCCCGTTCTGTCATGTGCTGCTGCCATCCTGCGCCCGTTCTGTCATGTACTGCTCTTATCCTGCGCCCCAGTTCTGTCATGTGCTGCTACCATCCTGCGCCCATTCTGTCATGTGCTGCTGCCATCCTGCGCCCGTTCTGTCATGTGCTGCTGCCATCCTGCGCCCGTTCTGTCATGTGCTGCTGCCATCCTGCGCCCGTTCTGTCATGTGCTGCTGCCATCCTGCGCCCGTTCTGTCATGTGCTGCTGCCATCCTGCGCCCATTCTGTCATGTGCTGCTGCCATCCTGCGCCCCCGTTCTGTCATGTGCTGCTCCCATCCTACGCCACCATTGTATTATATGCCCCCCATAAGATGCTCCATTATATATGCCCAGTATGCTGCTGCCATATATAAAAAAAAAAAATACCATACTCACCTATCGTCGCTGGGCGCCGAGTGCTGGGGGCCTGAGCAGGCGGGGACACTGGCGTGCTGTGGGGGTCAGGTGCTGGAGTCACCGCTAGCTCAGGCCCCCAGAACTTGCTATACTCACCTGTCTGTCCTGTTGCAGCGCTGCGCGCCGCCATCTTCTGGCTCCTCTGGCTGTGACTGTTCAGTCAGAGGGCGGCGCCCTCTGAACTGGGAACGTCACAGCAGAGGACCCGGGAGACGGAGCCGCACGCAGCGCTGGAACGGGGGACAGGTGAACATACTTACCCTCCTGGCGGTCCCTGACTCTCCGGGGGAGATCGCGGTGTGCGTTCAGTGTTTACGCATACCGCGATCTCCTGGGAGCGTCACTCTGTAAGGCCCAGACTGCACCAGCGCTTGCGCTTGCGCAGTCTATAAAGGCTTCGGACAGAGTGACGCACCCAGCGTTATAATATAGATTTACTGCCACAGTCCTCCAAATAGTGGAATACACTCCTCATAGTGCTCCATATAGTATAATGCACCGCCATTGTCATCCATGTAGTACAATTCACTTCCCATAGTATAATGCACCCCATAGTTCCTCATATAGTATAATGTATTCCCCATAGTCCTCGATACAGTATAATGCAACCCACATATAGTATAATGATGCCACTCCAGAGTATAATGCAGCCACCCCACGGAATATATTGTAGCCCCCTGAGTATAATGTAACCCCCAGAGAATATAATGCAGCCCCCTCATATAGTATAATGCAGCCCCTGGATATATATTGTAGCCCCCTCATAGAGCATAATGCAGCCGCCCATAGAATATAATGCAGCCCCTCCATAGAATACAATGCAGCCCTCCTCATATTGTATAATGCAGCTCCCATAGAATGTAATACAAAACAGCCCCCATAGAATGTAATACAGCACAGCCCCCATAGATTGTAATAGAGCACAGTCTCCATAGAATGTAATGCAGCCAGCCCCCATAGAATGTAATAAAGCCCCCCAATAGAATGTAATACAGCACAGCCCCAATAGAATGTAATGCAGCCAGCCCCCATAGAATGTAATGCAGCCAGCCCCCATAAAATGTAATACAGCACAGCCCCCATAGAATGTAATACAGCACAGCCCCCATAGAATGTAATACAGCCAGCCCCAAAAGAATGTAATAAAGCCCCCCATAGAATGTAATACAGCAATGTAATGCAGCCAGCTCCATAGAATGTAAAATAGCCGCCCCATAGAATTTAATACAGCACAGCCCCCATAGAATGTAATACAGCCCTTCCCCATAGAAGGTAATACAGCACAGCCCCCATAGAATGTAATACAGCCCCCCCATAGAATTTAATGCAGCACAGCCCCCATAGAATGTAATGCAGCCAGTCACCATAGAATTTAATGCAGCCAGCCCCATAGAATGTAATGCAACCAGCCCCCATAGAATGTAATGCAGCCAGCCCCCATAGAATGTAATGCAGCCAGACCCCATAGAATGTAATGCAGCCAGCCCCCATAGAATGTAATACAGCAATGTAATGCAGCCAGCCCCCATAGAATGTAATAAACCCCCCATAGAATGTAATACAGCAATGTAATGCAGCCAGCCCCCATAGAATGTAATGCAGCCAGCCCCCATAGAATGTAATACAGCCAGCCCCCATAGAATGTAATGCAGCCAGTGCCATAGAATGTAATTCAATCAGCCCCCATAGAATGTAATGCAGCCAGCCCCCATAGAATGTACTACAGCCAGTCCCCCATAGAATGTAATGCAGCCAGCCCCCATAGAATGTAATGCAGCCAGCCCTCCATAGAATGTAATGCAGCCAGCCCCCATAGAATGTAATTCAGCCAGCCCCATAGAATGTAATGCAGCCAGCCCCCATAGAATGTAATGCAGCCAGCCCCCATAGAATGTAATACAGCCAGCCACCATAGAATGTAATGCAGCCAGCCCCCATAGAATGTAATACAGCACAGCCCCCATAGAATGTAATAGAGCCAGCCCCATAGAATGTAATACAGCACAGCTCCCATAGAATGTAATACAGCCCCCCTAATTGCCCCACAATCCAGTTATCACTCACTGTTATATTAAAAAAAAAAACACTCTCCTCACCTCTCCTCGTACCCCGCACTGCTCCTGGCTCCAGTCTTAGCAGCTGCAGTCTGCCCGGCCACACATCACGCACCCGCAGTGTTAGCGCAAAGCAGAGCGGGGAATGATGGTAGAGGGAGCGACAGCAGACGCTCTCTCCTCCATCATTGCATTCAACTGTGCCCCCATAGAATGTAGTTGTTCAACTGTAGTTGAATGCGGGGCGGGCAATCGGAGGGAGGGGGGTGAGTCGGCGCTGGTGGGAGGAGTCGGCCCTGGTGCCGCTGATAGCGGCAGCGGCCCACTCCTGGCACCGGCCTCTCTGGCATTTGCCAGAAGTGCCCAATGGCCTGTCCAGCCCTGTCACCATTTCTGTCAGAAGTTATTAACAGCTAATCCTATGCATGAAGAAAGAGCATTCTGAAGGGTGTAGGACAAGAATTTTTATGGTTATTGAATTATTAACTTTACTAGATGGTGGCCCGATTCTAACGCATCGGGTATTCTAGAATATGCATGTCTACGTATTATATTGCCCAGCCACATAGTATATTGCCCAGCTACGTAGTATATTGCCCAGTCATGTAGTATATTGCCCAGTCACATAGTATATTGCCCAGCTACGTAGTATATTGCCCAGCCACGTGGTATATTGCCCAGCCACGTAGTATATTGCCCAGCCACGTAGTATATTGCCCAGTCACATAGTATATTGCCCAACCACGTGGTATATTGCCCAGCCACGTAGTATATTGCCCAGCCACGTAGTATATTGCCCAGTCACGTAGTATATTGCCCAGCTACGTAGTATATTGCCCAGTCACGTAGTATATTGCCCAGCCACGTAGTATATTGCCCAGTCACGTAGTATACAGCACAGAGCCAAGTAGTATATTGCCCAGTCACGTAGTATACAGCACAGAGCCACGTAGTATATTGCCCAGCCACGTAGTATATTGCCCAGTCACGTAGTATATAACACTGCTCACGCAGTATATACAGTGGCCACGTAATATATAGCACAGCCCATAGAGTATATCACACAGCCCACGGAGAATATAACACTGCCTATGTAGTATATAGCAGCCACACGGTATCTAACACAACCCTTTTAAAAAATAATTAAAATAAAAAATATAAAAGTATACTCACCTCCTGGGATCCACCGAAGCTCCGTAGATATGCGCGCGGCTGCCGCCATCCTCCGTTCCCAGGATGCATTGCGAAATTACCCAGATGACTTAGCGGTCTCGCGAGACCACTAAGTCTTCTGGGTAATTTCGCAATGCATCGCTGGGAACGGAAGATGGCGACAGGCGCGAGCGGCTCGTCAGACTATGGAGGGTGAGTATAGCAGGTTTTTTTTTGTATTATTATTTTTAACATTACATTTTTTTACTATTGATGCTGCATAGGCAGCATCAATAGTAAAAAGTTGGGGACACACAGGGTTAGTAGCAGCGGTAACGGAGTGCGTTACCCGTGGCATAACGCGGTCCGTTACCGCCGGCATTAACCCTGTGTGAGCGGTGACCGGGAGGGGAGTACAGAGCGGGCACTGACTGCGGGGAGTAAGGAGCGGCCATTTTCTTCCGGACTGTGCCCGTCGCTGATTGGTTGTGGCAATGGTCCGTGGGCGTTTTGCCACAACCAATCAGCGACTTGGATTCCATGACAGACAGAGGCCGCGACCAATGAATATCCGTGACAGAAAGACGGAAGTGACCCTTAGACAATTATATAGTAGATTTTAGAGCTCATTTAGATGAGAGACTATTACACGGATGTATTCCATCTGAGTAAGAAGAGTTGACCAATGTAATTCAGTAGGACTGTTTAGATGACAGTTTTTCACATACGGTAAGTGTCCATGTGAAAAAAACCTGCAGTGGATGACACTTAATCAAGTCTATAGGTGAGCAATAAAATCAGATCCCACACAGATCATCCATGTAGCATCCCATTTTCATGGATATATTGCCATTATTAACAGAGGAAGCTTTTTTCGATCTACACGGACGTCACACAGACATAAAATACGGACACACGGTTGGCACATGGATGACAATACGAATGAAAATCATCCACATTTTCATGACGAAAGTCAGAAGGTTTTTCATGCACTCATCTAACCCCGGCCTAAGGGTTCGTTCACACAGTCAGTATGGTAGTTCACATGAACAAACGTTTCTACCCACGGATTGGCGGGCTGCATGTAAAAAATTTCAGCAAGAAGGTTTAAATTCCCCTGCAAAACGCAGCCAGATCCTAACACTGTTAAAAAAACAATCTAAACAAATAGCCTTCTTGCAAGAAACTCACTTTAAAATGGGAAGAACCCCTAATATGTCTTTCTCCCCTTTCCCAACTTGGTACAACAGCTGTTCCTCCTCTGCCTCTAGAGGAGTAAGTATAGCGCTTAAAAAAGGTCTCCCATTCACACTAGAGGATAGTCTGACTGATTCGGAAGGCAGATTTGTCTTTATAAAAGGGCTATTAGCAAACACAAAAATAACCTTAGCAAATTTATACGCCCCAAATATAAACCAGACACAATAGATTCTCAAATCATTGGACACTTTACAGCTTTTTAAGGAAGGTTTATTGATTGTGGGTGGGGACCTAAACCTGACTCTACAACCTAACCTAGACACCTCTAGTGGTTCCTCTTCCATTCCTCAAAAATAGAGACAAAAACTCCTAAATAAGCTAAACTCTTTACAACTAATAGACCCCTGGCGAAGCTTCTACCCCACAACGAAAGATTACACATTCTTCTCGTCACCACACAACTCTTATCATCGCATTGATTACTTTCTAGTACAATCTCGAGCCTTACATCTAATAAAATCTTCTAAAATTGGCACAATCACTTTATCAGATCACGCCCCTGTCTTCATTGAGATTCTCATCACCACGTTACCTAGGCCCGCTATGACCTGGAGACTTAATGAATCGTTGATTGATAGCCCGAGACACACAGACAAACTTAGAGCCATCATCTCTCATTTCTTCAGTGAAAACATAAATACGGGTCATCTCACTCCCATTATATGGGAAACACATAAAGCCGTTCTCAGGGGTGAACTCATCTCACTTAGCTCGTACATTAAAAAACAAAGAGAAAAAGAAATCCAATCTCTCCTCCACCAAATAACCACTGCAGAGCGTACACATAAAAGTACTAAATCACCCGAGTCTCACCAGGATCTTGTTTTTCTTCGCAACAAGCTCAAAGACTTATTAAATGTAAAGTCAGCGAAATTGTTTATGTATTGCAGACACCGCTTTTATTTGCATGGCAATAAAAGTGGGAAACTCACCACACAACTGCTAAAGAAGCAAAAAGAGAAAAAATTCATTAAAAAAATTGTTGCGTCGACGGGCAGGAGAGTGGTGGACTCAAAAGAGATTGCTGAGACCTTCCGGCAATACTATGAATCCCTCTATAACCTGCCCCTTTCTGATGATATGAAAAATTGTCCGACAGCCATGACTAAAATCCAAACTTTTCTGGCCTCTCTTCCCCTTCCAAAAATCTCCCCTGAAGAAGGTAACGCACTCACGGCCAAAATTACACTTAAAGAATTAGAAGACATCTTAAAAACCATCCCGAATGGGAAGGCACCTGGCCCCGACGGTTTCCCGGTGGGCTACTGCAAAAAGTTCTCTGATATTCTTCTTCCCCACCTAGTTGATCTGTTTAATTCCTTTCTAGAAGGGAAGCTCCCACCTCGCCAGGCATTAGAGGCCTACATTGCTATTATACCTAAGGAGGGGAAAGACGACAGCCTGTGTAGCAATTACCGCCCTATCTCATTGCTCAACACTGACCTGAAACTGTGGGCTAAGGTGTTGGCTTCGAGGTTGAATGGTGTCTTGGGCAGAATTATTCGGCCTGACCAGGTGGGTTTCGTAAAGGGTCGCGAGGGCAAACATAATTCTACTAAAATCCTCCACGCTATTTCATATGCAAAGAAGACTAAGACTCCATTGACTATTCTGTCGACTGATGCTGAAAAAGCATTTGACAGAATTAGCTGGAGATACATGGTCTGTACGCTTCAAAAGTTTGCCTTCCCACAAGCCTTTATAGATGCTGTAATGTCCCTCTACGTAGATCCATCTGCTAGGGTCGGTGTGAACGGTATTTTTTCCGAACCATTTAATATATCTAACGGTACCAGACAGGGCTGTCCTCTCTCTCCCTCCCTCTTTATCATGGTCATGGAAACCCTGATGGAAAAGATTAGACAGGATAGTGAGATCATAGGCCTTAAGATGGGTAAACTTGAAGTCAAAGTAGCTGCTTTTGCAGATGACCTCTTAATCTTAACCTCCAATCCAAAAACATCTTTCCCGAAGTTAATGTCCCTGTTTGCCGATTTTGGTGAGATATCTAACTTTAAAATAAACGCAAATAAATCTGAAGCATTAAATATCTCAGCAAAAAACTCAGATATCCTGGATTTAAAAGAAAACACCCCTTTTAACTGGCCATCAGAGAAACTAAAATATCTTGGAGTTTATCTAACGGCTGATCCTTCCTCCCTATACAAATGTAATTATACTCCCCTCCTGACAAGGCTTCAAACGGATTTAAAAAAATTACAACATACCTTATTTATCTTGGATGGGCAGAATAAATGTCATTAAAGGGAACCTGTCACCCCGTTTTTTGAGATTGAGCTATAAATACTGTTAAATAGGGCCTGCGCTGTGTGTTCCTATAGTGTATGTAGTGTACCCCGATTCCCCATGTATGCTGAGAAATAACTTACCAAAGTCGCCGTTTTCGCCTGTCAATCAGGCTGGTCAGGTCGGGAGGGCGTGGTGACATCGCTGGTTCTTCCTCAGCTTTACGTTGGTGGCGTAGTGGCGTAGTGGTGAAGACACAGCGCGCGATCTGCGCTGTCATCCCTTTCGTCGGTGGGGGCGGCCATCTTCCTGGGGCCGCGCGTGCGCAGATCGAGTGCTCTGCTGCACGGGGCTTCAGGAAAATGGCCGCGGGATGCCGCGCGTGCGCATTAGAGATCGCGGCGGCCATTTTCCCAAAGCCGAGTTTGTGGGGTCCTTAGCGCATATTTTCTGGCTCTGTCCGGAATTAAAACAATTTTGGGCAGATGTAAATACATCTTTACAAGATATGGGCCTGATGGATCGGGATCTAACTCCCCAGGAGGTGTTGCTCTCTCTTCCTTCTTCCTCTTTTAACCCAAAGAAACACGACTTACTACCCATTTTATTAGCGGCCGCAAAACACTTAATCTCAATACACTGGAGAAAAACATCTCCCCCAACGCTGGAAGAATGGATCCTCAAAGTCCAAGACTTATATCATTTGGAAGAATTATCTAGTTGGGAGGCACGCTCTCACGAGAAATTCAAGGATTCTTGGCTTCCGTGGGAGGTGTTTTTGTCCCCTACTCTTGGACTTGGGGCGGAGGACCCCCCTTGAGGAATTCATCTACTAGTTCCCTACCAAGAGTTCTGTTTAGCCCTTCCAGCTTATCTTTTCTTTAGCAAGACGCGATGACCGTCCCGACTCTATTTTTTGCATGTTCCAGCCTTTTTCTTTGCCATCCACTCCTCCTCCACCTCATCTGAATTCAATTTTATCCGCGGTAAATTAGTTCTTCCGTCTCGCCCTCTAGCCTTACAAATTTTTATCATAACTTGTACTGTATCTAGGGCTAGTTCTTTGCAGTCCTGAAATTTTGTTCTAAGTTCTGTAAGCTCAATTGTCTTCACTGTCTAAGGAATGCATACGTATAATCCATCTGCCATGAATATCCTTAGACATATTATAGAATGACAAATACCTGTATTTCTTGACATGAGAGTGAATGTTAACTGTTTTATTACTGTTAAATGAAAACTTAAATAAAGAATTTAAAAAAAAAAAAAAAAATTCAGCAAGCACTACACTGATCTGGATTCTATGTGAGAGTCAACCATTATAACTCAGTGGGTTCATAAAAAAAGTATTATATACATACTGTATTTGTTCTTTATTATTTATTAAATTGTTCATGTAAAGAATGGATGCCATAGGGATGGCCAAAAAACGGACATACAAATTGTGTATGGACTTAAAAAATGGACACACGGATGACAATACAGATGAAGAATTTTCATTTTTTTCGGAATGTAAAATGGACGATATTGCAATTTCTCATCTGACCCCAGCCTTAAGGATTGTGCACATAATCATATTATAAGTCCGAGCACAATCTGACAAAACATCAGATCGCACTCAGACCAATATTATTCTATGGGGCCGAGCACATATCCAGTTTTTTCCAGTCTAAGGAACAAAATCGCTGCATGCCAGAGTTTTATCTGATATTGCAGAGGGCCACGCAAGTCAATGAGTGCGTGAGAAACATCGGATTGTACTTGGATGACATGCAAGTTAGTCTGATTTCCACGGACTGATAGAATGGAGAAGTAGGAAGAACTTTCTTCTCCATCTTCTTCCCATTAGAGAGGATCAGATCATAATATGTTCACACTCTGATCAGAGTTTGATCCGAGTGTGATTTGCATAATCATCCCTATTCTTTCGGATGACAGAATACTCTATCGTGTGCACCTGTCTCAGTGCGAGTTCTAGATCAGAATAAAACTAAATGAATTAAAAAGAAGGGGAGAATCCCATGTTTAAACCTTCTCTAACAAGCCATAAAAATTAACTTTTAATGCTAAATCTAAAATGCATATAGGGTATTGATAAAAATGATGTCTCTTATCTGATTACAATCGATTGACTAGAAAGGATAACGTCCTTTGTTTATTCTATTGATGGTACCCCGGGGTGTCATTACTAACTGGCAGATCAGGACATGCATGTTTCACCGCAGGACGTTATCCTTTTAAGTCAATAAATTGTAGGCAGATAAGGGACATCATTTTATCAATACCCCGTATGCATTTTAGATTTAGCATTAAAAGTTAACATAGTTAGCAAGGCCGAAAAAAAGACATTTGTCCATCCAGTTAAGCCTATATTCCGTCAGAATAAATCCCCAGATCTACGTCCTTCTAAAGATACTAATCACTGTATGATACAATATTGTTCTGCTCCAGGAAGACATCCAGGCCTCTCTTGAACCCCTTGACTGAGTTCGCCATCACCACCTCCTCAGGCAAAGAATTCCAGATTCTCACTGCCCTAACAGTAAAGAATCCTCTTCTATGTTGGTGGAAAAACCTTCTCTCCTCCAGATGCAGAGAATGCCCCCTTGTGACCATCACCTTCCTTGGTATAAACAGATCCTCAGCGAGATATTTGTATTGTCCCTGTTAAGTCCTTCTCAGTCCCTGGCTTACTAGAGGTAGGGATCCAGAGTAAATGACACGCAAACAAGGTATTGTGTGATCATGTACAGGGGAAGCCCAGGAGCACATCTCTCTCTCTGGGCTTTGCCCTCCCTTTATATAGAAAAAAATTATTCTTTTACAGACATGCGCACAAGCGCTCATATTTCACTATCTCTTACATAAACAATCTATACCAGTCTTTATCAGTAGAAAGTTACATCATCTGGAAGGTGAATAAAGGCTGCTATTGAAAGAAGGAATGCACACATGATTACTTCCATAAAAGGAAATGTCAAGTCAGCAGAAATGTATCTTGTTGTAAGCGAGATTTCTCAGGAAGAAGACAAGATGGATTGTTTTAGTTCAGTCTGATCTCCACAATTCCCCCCTTTGACATTTTCTTTTATTTATTTTATTACCACAGGGCCAAAGACAAAGCCTTTATTTGGTATTACACATGTACATGCTTGTATTCAATAAGAGAATCAAATCTAGTATTAATTCTTCCGTTTAACTCTCGCAACCTTTTCTTTGTTTTGCAATAAGTAATGGGTACAGATCCAACAATCTGTCAGGGTTTGTGTATTGTTTAACAAGTCATGCACTAATTTTCTATGATGTTGTACGAATCTATTGTTCAAAGGGGCTAGAGAATTCAGTCTATCCCACGCCTCCGTTGAGGTTATCATTATTAACATCAATATCATGAGTTTATACTGCTTTTCTTGCAATGGCTTGCATGTATCCATGATGCCTTTCCTTCAAGCTTGACTGATGTAGGTGTTGTCAACAGGACTTGGAAGGGTCCGTCAAACCTTGGTTCTAGAGCCTTTCTGGTGTGTCTTTTTACATAGACTTGATCACCTGGTTCCAACTTGTGACTTCCTTCTGTGTTGTCAGGATCTGGAAGGGAAGCAAAAACTTGTGCATGCACCTTAGTTAATTGTTTCTGAAGATTTTGCACATAAGAAGTCAATGACTCAATATTTAACACAAGTTGCTGTGGAAAATAACATCCTAAATTGGCAGTCCTGCCAAACAAAATTTCATATGGAGACAGTTTAGTCTTACCCCTTGGGGTATTGCGTATTGAGTAAAGGGCCAGTGGAAGGCATTCTGTCCAAGGCTTTCCTGTTTCAGCCATGGCTTTCTGTATTTTTAATTTTAAAGTTCCATTCATGCGTTCTACCTTACCAGAACTTTGAGGATGATACGGAGTGTGTAACTGACTTTCAACACCCAACATTTTCAGTACATTTTGAAATATTTCTCCAGTAAAATGAGTACCCCTATCTGACTCGATCACTTCAGGGAGACCGTAACGGGGTATCAGTTCGGCAACTAGCTTTACAGCAGTGTTTTTAGCTGAAGCCTTCCGAACTGGATAGGCCTCTGGCCACCCCGAGAACATGTCCACACATACCAACACATACTCATACCCATTACTTTTTGGCAGCTGGATAAAGTCTATTTGTAATCGCTGAAACGGGTAGAGAGGTCGGACGTGGTGCTTCATAGGGGTCTTTGCTGTCTGTCCGGGATTATGTGTCAGGCATATAGCGCATGCAGCACAATAGTCTCTTGCATAGTTGCCAAAACCTGGAGCCAACCAGACTTGCTTTGCCAGTAGTGTCATTGCATTTGCAGACACATGAGTAGGGTGGTGCAGTCCACCAACTACAATCGGATACCAGGCTCTAGGTAGACATATTAGTCCATCTTTCTTCCAAATTCCCGCTTGTTCTTCTGCCCCTTCCTTTTTCCACCTGTCCCTCTCCTCTTCTCCTGCATCTTCCTGTGCTTGTCTCAGTCTATCTTCAGTATTTTCTGTGAGGTTTACAGTATGGACCTGTTGTAAGGGTTTGACTGCTGCTGCTTTGGCTGCTTTATCAGCCCTATCATTTCCCCTAGATTCCCTAGTGTCGAGTCTCACATGTGCAGCTACCTTGATTACTGCTACTTCTTTTGTTTCTTGTGCAGCCTCTAAGATCTGTTTGATCAGAGAAGTATGTTTTACAGGTTGTCCTGACGCTGTCATGTAACCTCTAGCTCTCCAGATTACTCCAAAATCAAACACAATACCATGTGCATACCTAGAATCAGTGTATATATTAGCTGTCTGGTTCTCAGCTATTTTAAGAGCTTCAATCAATGCTGTTAGTTCTGCTTCTTGTGCAGACTGTTTCGGTGGAAGCGGTTCTGCTTTGAGAGTTTCAGATTCTGACACAACTGCATACCCTGTATGGAAGTTACCTGTGTCATCTGCAAACCTACTACCATCTATAAACAGCTCTAAATCTGGATTTTGAAGTGGTGTTTCGGATACATTGGGTAAGCCTACCGTTTCTTGTAAAATGAGCTCTGTACAATCATGTGTGTCTGTAGGGAAAAAATTTGCGTGTGGATCAGTGTCCTTATTCCCCCCTTCAGACTCGAGAGGTAGCAGTGTAGCTATATTGAGAGTCTGAAGCCTAGCAAATGTGATAGTAGAGGGGAGCAGCAAAGAACACTGAAGCCGCAAATGTCTGGCCATGGAAATGTGTTTTGGTTGGACCTGGTTTAATATCCCATAAACATCATGTGTAGTTTGAACTGTGAGTGGATACTCTAGGACAATTTCTGATGCTTTGTCCAACAATAGTGAGACAGCAACAACTACACGTACACAGGTTGGCGCTGCTCTAGCTACGGGATCTAACCTTGCTGAAAGATATGCAATTGGTCTTTGTTTCCCTGCATGCTTCTGGGTAAGAACTCCTGTAGCATGGGAATCAACTTCTGCAGCCATAAGCTGAAACGGTTTGGTGTAGTCTGGTAGCCCTAACGCTGGAGCTGAAACAAGGGCATCTTTTAATTGTTGGAACGAAATCTGACCTTCTTTTGTCAACAAATAAGGTTCACTTTTTACACAGTCATACAGTGGTTGCATTAGTTGACTTGCATGTATAATCCATTGTCTACAATGAGACACTATTCCTAAAAATGCTCGTAGCTGTTTATGATTTCTAGGCTCATTCATCTGTCTTATTGCTTCAGTTCTTTGTGGTGTAAGATGCTTTTTACCTTGAGAAATGCAATGACCTAGAAAGACCACTTTGGTCTGACAAACTTGTAGCTTTTGTCTATTCACTTTACACCCTTCTTTTTCTAAAAAACATAGTAAACTCACAGTGGACCTTTCTGCAGTTTCTAGATCTGGGCAGCAAAGTAGTAGGTCATCCACATACTGCAAAATTACTACCTGTGGTTCGGGTTCAAACCTCTGAAGGACTGTTTGTAGGGCATTTGAATAAAGAGTAGGGGAGTGTATCATTCCCTGTGGAAGGCGTGTCCACGCCAACTGTTTGCCCTTAAATGTAAATGCAAACAAATGCCAACTATCTTGGTGTAAAGGAACCGAGAAAAATGCATTTGAAAGATCTATTACAGTAAATACTTGAGAACTGGCTGGTATCTGTGATAGTAACGTATGAGGATTGGGTACAACTGGGGTGATTGGATCTAGAACTTTGTTTATTTCTCTTAAATCATGTACCATACGATATTTGGGCATAGAACTCTTATCAAGAGTTCTCTTTTTGACTGGATACAGAGGAGTGTTAGCAGGTGATTGTATCTCTACCAAAACCCCTTTCTCTCTATATCCCTCTATCTGTTTTGTAATCGCTAGTTCCTGCTGGGCACTCACAGGGTATTGTCTGAGCTGTGGGAGAACAGTTCCTGGTTGCACAGATAGTTTTACAGGAGAGATATGCAATAGTCCCACATCGGTGTCACCCTGTGCCCACAGTGTTTCTGGGACCATTGAGAGGTCTAGATCTGTGGTGTACTCTTTTTCTTCAGCATAATCCTCAAAAGCCTGAATTCTAACATATTGTTCTAATGTTTCTGCATCATCAGGGATAGTCAGTATAACTGTGCCATCTTCCCTAAAATTGATGTTAGCTTCTAATTTCTTTAGGACATCAGTTCCTAACAAACATGTTGGGGCACCTCTGGCATACAAAAATCTGGATGCAAAACATTTAGGTCCTAATGAGACCTCTAGGGGCACAGTATATGGCAGTGTTCGAATTACCCCATCATAACCCTCAGCAAAAGTTGTTTGTTCTGAAATATCTTCCAGATTCGGAAGAAAATCTTGATTCAAAATTGAGGAAGTTGCACCTGTATCTATCAAAAATGGAATCTCTCTCCCCCCCACATTCACCTGTATCATAGGTCTTCTAGCTGGTAGGGAAGTTTGTAACACATCGAGTCAATCTGAATCTGGTATGGGACCATCTATGATGGTAGATTTCTGCTGGTTGTCCGTTTGGGGAGGGTTATTTCTGGGAACAAATTTGCCTGACTTTATATCTGCCAACTTCTTCCTGCACTCTCTTTGGAAATGACCTGGCTTTTTACAGTAGTGGCAAGGAAAGTTGTGTCTCACTCTTCCTCCTGTATTAGCTTGTGCTATTCTAACAGGCTTACGATTCTCTCTCATATCCATGACTATTCCTAAACATCGTTGTTTCACAATATTTGGTTGTTCAATTGTTCTCCAATCTGGAGTAGAGGATTTAAATTTTTCTCTGATTTTCGGATCTAGCCCCTCTATTAATTGTTTTGTAAAAAGTCTCCTTACTGAAGCATCAGTCAAATCCAATCCTTCATCCCTAAAGCTATTTTCTAATTCTTGACTATATTCTTCAATACTTTGCCCAAATTTCTGCATAATCACACCCGTAGATCCCCTTTCCCTCTGTTTTTCTCTCATGAAAATTATTAATGCCTCTGTGAACTGGGTACCTGATGCTTCTGTCTGTAAGGCACCCCCTTCTGCCACTGGTCTATTGGGCTGTAGGTGTGTCAATAATTCCTGAAAAAGTCCGGGGGACATTTTCATTCTACATAATTCTTCCCCGTCCGCCCAGACCCCAGCATGAGTCTGCATGATTTGTTGTATGTATTGTGCAAATCGGATGGGATATTGAGTGGGATCAGGCGCATTATGCAGGAGGGACATACCTTCAGCAGGGGACCAAGGAAAATACTGTCGGGTCTGGTGATATCTAGTTCCCATTACCCCGTCAGCACCAGGTTCCCTAAAGGGTCTTGGTACTACCCTAACAGGGGCAAGTACAGCGCCATGTCTAGGTGTACCACAGACTAGGCAATCATTTCTCCAATCTGGATTTTGTTGTCCACAGTGTGAACATACCCATCCTCCTACCCCACCAAGATTGGGATACAAGGCTGGAAATTGTTTTCCTCCTTCTGCTCCTCCAGATGGTACAAATGATTGGGCTTTTGGATCTAGGTAAGGTGGTGGGATTATGTCACAACTTTTTCCCTTCCCCATAATCCATTTGGAAGTGTCTGGATCATACTTCCAATTCTCCTCTTTAGCTGTTTTTGAGACCTCTATCATACAGTGTATGATTTCTTCCCACCCATTGTCTTTGATAATTCCACCTCGTTCTTTACTCAGTCTTTCCCATTCAGTGCTAAACATAAGTGCTTCTGAAATTCCCAATTTTTCTCTTACCCTTCTAATCTGACTTCTGACTGTCTTCCCACATCTTTCCTGTATGATATCTGCTGCTTCCACTTGTCCTAAGACGGTTTTTGTCTGTTTATTTCCCATTTTTCTTTTTTTTTTTTTTTTTTCAATATTAGCTATTTCTACCCCAGGTGACGTTTGGACAATCACTTATCCTAGGTGATGTCTCGTTGCCTTCTCTCCTAGGGAGCTAAAATATTGAAGGGCTGATCTGCTCCATTCTTTCTAATGTGCAGAATGTACTTAAGTGCTATTATGCACGCAAACAGACCCAGCAACACCATACAGATCACAAAACTTTCTGTGTCAGTTAGCATACTTGTCCCAGGCTCATGGACCCGCGTCCTGGGCTCATTCTATCAAACCTTATCCAGAAATGAAGGAGGTTAAGCACTTAAATGAGAGTCAAGCATGGGCGGAGGTCTCCCCGAAAGGACGCAACCACATGACCCAGTTAGGCTGACTTCCGTGTATAAGGCTTATACCCCAACTATTTCGGCTTATTTTTCTACGCACTTTTGCTCTTCTTTCACAACATACCACAACCTTCACTCTGTTCACACACTGCCAGGGACAGGACTCATAAATCTATACAATATAGTAACCCGAGTTTTATAGGTATCTACTCACTACTAGACTAACCCAGCGTGACACGGCTCATAGAGATCTTTCGGATAATACAAGGCAGATAAAAGAGAACTAATAATGTCTCTTACCTGGCCAGGTTTTTCAGTTCATTTGCCGTCCATTATCCCAGATCTCCATTGTCCGTATCCGCAGGTGAATCTCGAGCAAATACTCTCATCTCGGGTCCCCGTTCGGTGCGCCAAAGAAATGTTAAGTCCTTCTCAGTCCCTGGCTTACTAGAGGTAGGGATCCAGAGTAAATGACACGCAAACAAGGTATTGTGTGATCATGTACAGGGGAAGCCCAGGAGCACATCTCTCTCTCTGGGCTTTGCCCTCCCTTTATATAGAAAAAAATTATTCTTTTACAGACATGCGCACAAGCGCTCATATTTCACTATCTCTTACATAAACAATCTATACCAGTCTTTATCAGTAGAAAGTTACATCATCTGGAAGGTGAATAAAGGCTGCTATTGAAAGAAGGAATGCACACATGATTACTTCCATAAAAGGAAATGTCAAGTCAGCAGAAATGTATCTTGTTGTAAGCCAGATTTCTCAGGAAGAAGACAAGATGGATTGTTTTAGTTCAGTCTGATCTCCACATCCCCTTATATACTTATACATGGTTATTAGATCGCCCCTCAGTCGTCTTTTTTCTAGACTAAATAATCCTAATTTTTTCTAATCTCTCTGGGTATTGTAGTTCCCCCATCCCCCTTATTAATTTTGTTGCCCTCCTTTGTACTCGCTCTAGTTCCATTATATCCTTCCTGAGCATCAGTGCCCAAAACTGTACACAGTACTCCATATGCGGTCTAACCAGGTGGAGCGCCCCCGTAGGGCAATTGGGTACTCAGAGCCGGGCCCTTAGGTTCTCACGGGGGATGTCATGGTGGCTGACCCGGTCCATGGCCCTAGGGGCGTCCGTTGATTAAAGGGGGAAAGGTCTTTAAAGGGATAATGTTCGTGACGCCACCTGTGGTATTTGGTCAGGGTGACCGACGCTGCTTAGGGGTCTGCTGGGGTGATGTTATGGCAGCCAGTTGGTATACCTTCCCACAGGTGAAGTATGTCCCCGGGCTTCCCAGTGTGTGGATGGTGGATGGTGTGAGGCGCAGTGAAGAACGAGGACACAAGGTTGCAGTCTCTTTACCTTTACTGAAGGCTTCAGCGTCCACAGTCCAGAGCACCAGATCACAGGGCAGGCAGAGTCCGGCCGGTCTGAAGGTAAATCCAGAGTCCTCTTATCCAGGCGGAAATCAGTAGCCTTCCTCTAGCGCCTAGGTGTTGTAGTACCTCCCTACTGTGCGTCTCGGTAAGGTCCTCACAACTGTTGTGGATGTTATGTCTTTCTCTCTCTGTCCCCCTGATGGTAAGGATAGGACAAACCCGTATGACTGATGGCCTGAGGCTTTTTACAGGGACTCTAGCACGCCTCGGCCCCCACAGTTGCCACCGTGCCTTCTGGGTATAAGGTCGGGCAACTAATATGGAACTAGCTGTCCTGTCGGTCTGTGGAGCCAGGCTTGGAGACGATGACTCCCTCGGTGTTCCGGCTACCGGCTTCTGCACCTCAGAAAGGAGGCAGCCTTTTACAGGGCTGAACTCCTTCTGGTTTCCTCTCCTTTTGCTATGACTTCGTTTCTCACTTTCAGCAACGCAATTCCTTTCAATGTCTTTCCTTAGATGCTGCCTCATTGGTAAGCAGGTGCAGCTCCGTATCCTTCTGTCTAGGCCTCTGACGGGATCCCACCCCTGTCAGGGACCCACTACCTGAGTGAAGCTCAGATAGCAGCTTACTGAGTGTAGCCCAGCCAGCGTCCGCCAGACTGGTGCTGCCTGGGTGAAACCCATCTCGCTTCTGTCTACTTCCTGTCCAACCCACCAGTTTTACCTGATTGTGAGGAGTGCCCTAATAGATAGGATCATAGCTCCCCCTGGCAGACTGGAGTGTGAAGTATGTTGTGTGGTTTGTGATACCTGGTAAAGTGATCTCCTTTATTGCCTTCAGACGTAACATCACTCCCCCTGGTGGAAGAATGACATTACTGCAACGACCAGGACCCTGGGGCGCTGCACAGGGATTTGTACAGAGGCAGTATAATGCTCTCATCATGTCTATCAAGACCTCTCTTAATGCACCCCGCCATTAAGTTTTATGGCTTGTTAGAGAGGAATTAAACATGGGATTCTCCCCTTTTTGGCAATGCAAAAATATATCCCTCCCAAGTCATTCTATTCTTCAACCCTGTTGTGTTTTATTATATAAAATTAAATGAGGATCACATGAATATATAGTTTGCAAGGGAACCCCCATCCTTGTCTTTGTCCTTGTCATTGTATGATGGTGATGTTTATTCTGCCTAATATTACAAAGGTCTGTTCAATAAGACCCCAGACATAATATCTGTATCTGATCATACTGAACGAGAGGGCAGTACTTTCATGTCACATGTTTAAGTGATCAGAGAGTGTCAGGGACTGGTGTGGATCCACTTGAGAGTTACATATTACCAGTTTACTTGTGTCATGTCATAGAGCTTTTAGCAACCTGGTAACTGAAATTATGAAATCTGATTGTTTCCTAGAACCCATTTTATGCTACTGGAAAATATAATTATTCATTTTGTACTTTCAACACAAAGCATTATGGTCAGCTTGGGATAAATGTAATCATATTCATCCACAGCATCAACGTTCAATGGACGAGAAGAATTAACAACAGCAATTTGTTAGTCGCTTTTCTCACAGGGAACTCATGCTCAGTATAATGATGGTGATTGCGGCCCGCATCCTTGTTGTGTAGTGTCCTTTCAAAGTGACAAGCCGATGCAGTCAGAAACAAATTTTTCTTGGAGTAAATTCTGTGGGTTTCAAAAGTGTAATTATACTCACTCTGGACTAACATTAAAGCAAGGTGTTATTAATTTATAACAACTCCATTTTGACCTGCTGTGCTGGCATTATTGAATTAAGAAGCTTATATACAAGGGAGCTTCTGTCCTGCAAGGAACGGCTGAGTGAGGAATATGGTAGAAAATTTTTGCTGCTAAAAAGAACCCAACATATTTATGTAATTTTTTTTCCTCAGGAATTGAAATAAAAGTTTTAACCTCAGATTAGGCCTATGCACATGGCCAAATTACGGTTCCATACAATCTCAGCATTCTTCACAGCCATGCAAACAACTATGACAAGAGCATAAACCCGTAATCTCCCCTGACTAGGCTTGGCAAAGCACTTCTGTGATCTATATGAAAAAGTCACTGCCAGGCTCCTAGGACAGTGGCTTATCACCAGGAGAATAAAATGATCTGCTGGTGAAATTCCAACATCCAGATCAATATCACTCCAACATCATCTGTAAGATGACAGTCCATAGCCCGCCACATACTTTAGGCCGGTGTCACACTTGCGTGTGCAATGCGAGAAACTTGCGCGAGTCTCTCGCATCAACCCCTGCCACTTTCAGCTGCATAGAAATACATACACACTCCGGTCCCGCGTGCCGGTGGCAGTGTCGGGTATTGATGCGAGAGACTCACGTGAGTTTCTCGCATTGCACACGCAAGTGTGACACCGGTTTTAGGCCAAGGCTAATGACATCGATATTGGAGGGCTCCATTGACTTTAGTCTAATGTGTAACTATGAAATGATCTACATCTAGACTTTGTAGTGAGTAGTGTTGAGCGATACCGTCCGATACTTGAAAGTATCGGTATCGGATAGTATCGGCCGATACCCGAAAAATATCGGATATCGCCGATACCGATATCCGATACCAATACAAGTCAATGGGACATCAAGTATCGGAAGGTATCCTCATGGATCCCAGGGTCTGAAGGAGAGGAAACTCTCCTTCAGGCCCTGGGATCCATATTAAAGTGTAAAATAAAGAATTAAAATAAAAAATATTGTTATATTCACCTCTCCGGCGGCCCCTGGACATCAGCGGGAGGATCCGGCGTCCGGCACGGCTTCTTTCTTCAAAATGCGCGCCTTCAGGACCTGTGGAATGACGTCCCGGCTTCTGATTGGTCGCGTGCCGCCCATGTGACCGCCACGCGACCAATCAGAAGCCGCGACGTCATTCCTCAGGTCCTAGAAGGCGCTCATTCTAGGACTTTAGCTGAGGAATGACGTCGCGGCTTCTGATTGGTCGCGTGGCGGTCACATGGGCGGCACGCGACCAATCAGAAGCCGGGACGTCATTCCACAGGTCCTGAAGGCGCGCATTTTGAAGAAAGAAGCCGTGCCGGACGCCGGATCCTCCCGCTGATGTCCAGGGGCCGCCGGAGAGGTGAATATAACAATATTTTTTATTTTAATTCTTTATTTTACACTTCCGATACCGATACCCGATATCACAAAAATATCGGATCTCGGTATCGGAATTCCGATACCGCAAGTATCGGCCGATACCCGATACTTGCGGTATCGGAATGCTCAACACTAGTAGTGAGTAGTGTTGAGCATTCCGATACCGCAAGTATCGGGTATCGGCCGATACTTGCGGTATCGGAATTCCGATACCGAGATCCGATATTTTTGTGATATCGGGTATCGGTATCGGAAGTGTAAAATAAAGAATTAAAATAAAAAATATTGTTATATTCACCTCTCCGGCGGCCCCTGGACATCAGCGGGAGGATCCGGCGTCCGGCACGGCTTCTTTCTTCAAAATGCGCGCCTTCAGGACCTGTGGAATGACGTCCCGGCTTCTGATTGGTCGCGTGCCGCCCATGTGACCGCCACGCGACCAATCAGAAGCCGCGACGTCATTCCTCAGCTAAAGTCCTAGAATGAGCGCCTTCTAGGACCTGAGGAATGACGTCGCGGCTTCTGATTGGTCGCGTGGCGGTCACATGGGCGGCACGCGACCAATCAGAAGCCGGGACGTCATTCCACAGGTCCTGAAGGCGCGCATTTTGAAGAAAGAAGCCGTGCCGGACGCCGGATCCTCCCGCTGATGTCCAGGGGCCGCCGGAGAGGTGAATATAACAATATTTTTTATTTTAATTCTTTATTTTACACTTTAATATGGATCCCAGGGCCTGAAGGAGAGTTTCCTCTCCTTCAGACCCTGGGATCCATGAGGATACCTTCCGATACTTGATGTCCCATTGACTTGTATTGGTATCGGATATCGGTATCGGCGATATCCGATATTTTTCGGGTATCGGCCGATACTATCCGATACCGATACTTTCAAGTATCGGACGGTATCGCTCAACACTAGTAGTGAGTAATCCACGGCCCTCTATCTTGATTGATGGCAGACACGGGATATAATAGGTCAACCATAAAAAATAAGTTATTTGTGAATAAGAAATAGACTCTAGTGACATTTTCAAACAGGGATGTGTTCAGACGGAGGTTTGGAAGTGATTGTTATATTCAAACTGGACAACTAGAGGAGTAAGTGGTTGAGGAAGTCTGATCCTGGTGTGCCATTATTTAGTTGTTATAACTATATGCATTGCCAGGAGTCTCCTTTTCTCCCATAGTGAAACCACTTAGAAAAGTATCTACATAGTTTAGCAAGTCAGAGGCTTTCATTTGCGATATTTTTTGAGAAATACTCCTGACTTTAACTTGTGAGATAGCCAAAAAAACTAAAGGTGTCAACATCAACAAAGTTATAATCTGATTTAGATTGTGGTTTCTTTTTTATTGCTTTAAGATCTGAATGTTTGCAATTCTTAGTAACGCTACAACTTGTACTCTAAGGCCTCTAAAGGCCCCGTCACACATAGCGACGCTGCAGCGATACCGACAACGATCCGGATCGCTGCAGCGTCGCTGTTTGATCGCTGGAGAGCTGTCACACAGACCGCTCTCCAGCGACCAACGATCCCGAGGTCCCCGGTAACCAGGGTAAACATCGGGTAACTAAGCGCAGGGCTTTGTTACAAGCGGTTCACAAGAATCCATCGACTCCCGCAAAGAAAATCACGGGTCCCGATGGTTACAATGGTACCCTGAGGTCACGTGATGACCCCAAGGTACGGTGACCTGTGAGATCCAGCAATAAGGTGGCTCTCACAGGTTGTGTCAGTGATACACTGACAGCCTCATACACTGCTGTACATGAGTTGGTGGGCTGCCTGCAGGCTCTGCCTATTTTATCCTGGACCTGACAGGGTGAGCATTAAACCCACGCCAGGGGTACCTGTCGGACCAGATTATACAAGCCCCATTGGTGTCCCATCATTTTAGGCATCTTTTAGCAAACAAGTGTGGGCCAACAAAATGGATACCACCGGAGAAGACCGGAGTGTATCCATTTGCCTCATTATGGTGGGTCTGAATCACATTTTTGTGGAATTTACTCGGAAACCCAGACATAAGTGCTCAGCGTAGAACACAAGAATGTGATCCCAACCTTATTCTGAAAGCGATAGAAAAATATTATGTACCCCAAAATGTTACCTATGAAAACCCTAATTTATCCCACACGAAACCAGCCCCCACTCAGGTTTGTTATCTGTCACTGGAACTATAGGGGGTTCCCACATTACTGCTAGAACAAAGACTATGGAAAAGCTACATGGCTACCTCCACATAAATAAAATCCAGTGAACTCTGAGATCCCAAATCCAAATGCCCCCTCCTTCTGAGCCCCACTGTGCCTAAACCACAGTAAGCGGCCACATATTTGGCATCATGGTTATGGAGAGAAGGTACTTAAATTACGGGTGCATATCGCCAGAAACACTAGCTGGGCAGAGTGCATGGGGGCCCTACAGTATATGGGGGCTCTCCACTGTATGGGGACACAATGCATGGTTACTAGACTGGCAGATTTGCTAATCTCCAGAAAAAAAAACCAGCGTGGATGTTACAAGACAGTCACTGCAGTCGTAAATGAATTAATTGAGTGATGCAGTTTATACAATGGGGTCACTTTGGGGGTTTTCTGCTATTCTGGCACCTTTGAACTTTGCAAATGTTGCCCGCAAACTATTCTAGCAAAATCTTTGCAGTCAAACATCCCGCCTTGAGTCTCAGCCCTGACGTGTGGCCTAATAGTAATTTTTGACAACATAAGGGGCAACACCACGTTCGGGAGAAATCGTGCAAGAAATTGTGGGGTCTAGTTTCCTCTATTAACCCTTGTGTACCTGACAAATTTGCAGCAAATTAAAAAATTTAATTTTTACCACTAAAATGTCCTATTTCCACATCTCAATGTTATAAAATTCGGTGATTCACCTATGGGTTCAAAATACTCATTACCCCCCTAAATGAATCCTTGAGGGGTATGTTTTCCAAAATGGGGTCAATTGTAGGGTTTTTCTGCTGTTTTCACATATAAGGGGCTTTTCAAATGCGACATAGCATTAACAATCTATCCCAGGCAAATAGCATTCTTTACTTCCCTGGCCCTGCCAGGTGCCCAAGCAGAAGTTTTTGACCACACATGCAGTATTGTTGTATTTGGGACAAATTGTGAAACAAATTATGGGACCTGTTTTCTCCTATTATCCATTATGAAAATTCCAAAATATGAAGACCTAATGTTATCAAATTCTGTGCAGTACCTGTGTGTTCAAAATGCTCACTTATACCCCTGGATAAAATTCTAGAAGTGTGTAGTTTACAAAATGGGGTCACTTTTGGGAGGTTTACACTGTTTAGGCACATCAGGGGCTCTCCTAATGCGACATGACACCGCAGATCATTCCATAAAAGTTGGTATTCCAAAACTTCACTTCTTCTTTTTCGAGCCCTGCCATACGCCCAAACAGTGGTTTTCCTCCACATATGTGGTATCAGCGTACTCAGGTGAAATTGCACAACAAATAGTTTGGTCCACTTTCTCCTGTTTCCCTTGTGGAAATAAAAAATTGTGGCTAAAATTACATTTTTGTGGGTAAAATGTGATTTTGTATTTTCACAGCTCTATGGTATAAACTTCTATGAAGCACATGAGGGTTCCACATGCTCATGAAAACATCTAGATAAATTCCTTAAGGGTTTAGTTTCCAAAATGGGGTCACTTGTGGGGATTTCCACTGTTTAGGCACATTAAGGGCTCTGCAAATGAGACATAGCGTCCGCTTTCAAATTCAGACGGTTTTGCGTTCAAAAAGTCAAACGTGCTCCTTCCCTTCTGAGCCTTGCCGTGCATCCAAATCCTAATATTCCCCCACATATGGGGTATCTGCATACTCAGTAGAAAATGCACAACAAGTCCTGGGGTCCATTTTCTCCTGTTTCCCTTGTGAAAACAAAAACTTAGAACTGAAAGCATATTTTTGTGGGTAAAATGTGATATTTTATTTTCACGACTCTATGTTATGAACTTCTGTGAAGCACCTGGGTGTTCAATGTGCTCACCACACATCTAGATACATTCCTTAAGGGGTCTAGTTTCCAAAATAGGGTAACTTCTCTTGGGTTTCCTCTGTTTAGGCACATTAGGGGCTCTCCAAACGCGACATGATGTCGGCTCTCGATTCCAGCCATTTTTGATTTCTAAAAGTAAAACGTTGCTCCTTCCCTTCTGGGCCCTGCGGTGCACCCAGTGTTTTCCCCCACATATGAGGTATTGGCATACAGAGGAGAAATTGCGCTACACATTTTAGGGCATATTTTCCCCTGTTACCCTTGTGAAAATAAAAAAAATGGAGCTAAAGTAAAATTATTGTGAAAAAAATTACAGTAAATGTTTCTTTTTTTTTCCTTCCGCATTGCTTCAGTTCTTGTGAAGCACCTGAAGGGTTAATAAAGTTCTTGAATGTGGTTTTAAGTACCGTGAGGGGTGCAATTTTCAGAATGGTGTCACTTTTGGGTACTTTCTGTCATATAGACCCCTTAAAGTCACTTCAAATGTGATGTGGTCCCTAAAAAATGGTTTTGTAAATTTTGTTGGAAAAATGAGAAATCGCTGGTCAACCCTTCTAACTTCCTAAACAAAAAAAAATATGCTTAAAAAATTTGTGTTGATGTAAAGTATACATGTCAGAAATGTTGTTTATCAACTGATTTGTGTGATATATCTCTAATTTAAGGCCATAAGAATTAAGTTTGAAAATTGCTAAATTTTCAAAATTGTGACCAAATTTCCATTTTTTCACAAAAAACGCCAAGTCACATCAAAGAAATTTTACTACTATTATGAAGTACTAGATGGCAGCCCGATTCTAAAGAATCGGGAGTCTAGAATCCATATATACTTTATTCATTCAAATGTAAGAATAATACAATTAATAAATAATAGTAAGAAAGAACAAAAAATGGCTGCACTCACCAGCTCTTGACAATTCTTGTTATTTAAGGTACAGTTACACAGGATCCATGAACATGCTTATGAGGGGAGGGATGAAAGACATCAGACGACAACTTTGCGTGTTGTGGCAAATGCCACAACAACGGTTCTTTGCTTAAGAACAATGTCAGGTAGTAGGAAAATACCCAGTTAATAATAGGCAATAGTTCTTTGCAGGAATGCAGATATTAATAAATAGGCAGTTTATATTGCAGAGAAATTGCTGGGCAATAATGGACAATGTCCTTATGTGGCAAATAATAGAGCAATATACCCAATGTGGCAAAGAAGAGGTTAATAAACGGCAGTCTCTCAGTATAACAGTCAGTGAATAATAGGCAGTATATGGAGAAAACACCAAACAAAAGTTCAAAATTGGTGTGAAAATGTCACTGAACCACTTCACAACTAAATATATATACAGTTAGGGCCAGAAATATTTGGACAGTGACACAATTTTCGCGAGTTGGGCTCTGCATGCCACCACATTGGATTTGAAATGAAACCTCTACAACAGAATTCAAGTGCAGATTGTAACGTTTAATTTGAAGGGTTGAACAAAAATATCTGATAGAAAATGTAGGAATTGTACACATTTCTTTACAAACACTCCACATTTTAGGAGGTCAAAAGTAATTGGACAAATAAACATAACCCAAACAAAATATTTTTATTTTCAATATTTTGTTGCAAATCCTTTGGAGGCAATCACTGCCTTAAGTCTGGAACCCATGGACATCACCAAACGCTGGGTTTCCTCCTTCTTAATGCTTTGCCAGGCCTTTACAGCCGCAGCCTTCAGGTCTTGCTTGTTTGTGGGTCTTTCCGTCTTAAGTCTGGATTTCAGCAAGTGAAATGCATGCTCAATTGGGTTTAGATCTGGAGATTGACTTGGCCATTGCAGAATGTGCCACTTTTTGGCACTCATGAACTCCTGGGTAGCTTTGGCTGTATGCTTGGGGTCATTGTCCATCTGTACTATGAAGCGCCGTCCAATCAACTTTGCAGCATTTGGCTGAATCTGGGCTGAAAGTATATCCCGGTACACTTCAGAATTCATCCGGCTACTCTTGTCTGCTCTTATGTCATCAACAGACACAAGTGACCCAGTGCCATTGAAAGCCATGCATGCCCATGCCATCACGTTGCCTCCACCATGTTTTACAGAGGATGTGGTGTGCCTTGGATCATGTGCCGTTCCCTTTCTTCTCCAAACTTTTTTCTTCCCATCATTCTGGTACAGGTTGATCTTTGTCTCATCTGTCCATAGAATACTTTTCCAGAACTGAGCTGGCTTCTTGAGGTGTTTTTCTGCAAATTTAACTCTGGCCTGTCTATTTTTGGTATTGATGAATGGTTTGCATCTAGATGTGAACCCTTTGTATTTACTGTCATGGAGTCTTCTCTTTACTGTTGACTTAGAGACAGATACACCTACTTCACTGAGAGTGTTCTGGACTTCAGTTGATGTTGTGAACGGGTTCTTCTTCACCAAATTAAGTATGCGGCGATCATCCACCACTGTTGTCATCCGTGGACGCCCAGGCCTTTTTGAGTTCCCAAGCTCACCAGTCAATTCCTTTTTTCTCAGAATGTACCCAACTGTTGATTTTGCTACTCCAAGCATGTCTGCTATCTCTCTGATGGATTTTTTCTTTTTTTTCAGCCTCTAGATGTTCTGCTTCACCTCAATTGAGAGTTCCTTTGACCGCATGTTGTCTGCTCACAGCAACAGCTTCCAAATGCAAAATCACACACCTGGAATCCATCCCTGACCTTTTAACTACTTCATTGATTACAGGTTAACGAGGGAGACGCCTTCAGAGTTAATTGCAGCCCTTAGAGTCCATTGTCCAATTACTTTTGGTCCCTTGAAAAAGAGGACGCTATGCATTACAGAGCTATGATTCCTAAACCCTTTCTCCGATTTGGATGTGGAAACTATCATATTGCAGCTGGGAGTGTGCACTTTCAGCCCATATTATATATATAATTTTATTTCTGAACATGTTTTTGTAAACAGCTAAAATAACAAAACTTGTGTCACTGTCCAAATATTTCTGGCCCTAACTGTAGTTTTGGTAAATGGTATTATCATTTTTTTGACGAAATTCGGCAGGAGCTTGAAGAGCAACGTCACTGGGCCCGCCTCCACGCAGTAGAAACTTGCTGTGAGGTAAAAATTCAAAAATCACACCAAAATGGCGGGCGGAGTGTGTCACAGTACGGCACGTTTCTGATTGGTCGCTCGCAGCAGGCGGCAACCAATCAGACACTGGACACTGTTGACGTCACTTATCTCCGGACATTAGCTCCGGACATTAGCTCCGGACATTAGCTCCGGACAGGAAGTTGGCACAAATTGCAGGAAGTAGTATTCTAGGCAATTATATATTAGACAATATGTCACAAAAGACAATCTCAGAATCAGTGGGATACTGACCAAAGTCAATGTCTGCACAGAATTTATATGTTGTCTGTCGTGTATAGGGTTCCTCTAAGCTTGCTTTAAACAGTGCTAAAAGTTACCTGTCACCAGTATTTTACCTTAAACTGTGCCCTAAATGCAGTTTCTACAATCACTTTATACCCTCAGAGGTGCCCCTGCATACCTCCGAAAAAGTGCTGTATTCATGTCCCGCGCTGTATGCAAATTGTGTGGTTCTGTCCGATGGGTGAATGCAGATCAAGCTTGGGCCATTGATTTATTATGTAGATGGTCATTGCAGACTAAATGCATTGCTGACTGCGTTTGGTGATCTCAGTTGATCACAACAGTGGATCCCATGGTAAGCAGATTGCCTATGATTAATGGGATTATGTACTTACAGTATAAAATATATCACAATATCTCAGCCCTTAGAAGGTTTGTGATGTTCTCACCTGTAACACAAAATACTCCGCATTTTAAGACTCATTAGAATAACATATTAATTAGACATAAAATTACTTTTATGCCAAATGGCACAAAGCTACAGCGTAACTATCCAGATTTCTAGATTACTGTAAGAAGTACGGTAATTAATGTTGAGAGATGTTTCAAATCCCAACTAATTGCAATTTCACAACATTTATGGGAAGCTCTAATTATTTGTTCTTTTTCTGTCTCTCGCAAGGTACTATGCAACTGTACATCCTTTGAAGAAAAGAATAACTGTCACCACATGTGTCTATGTGTTGGGAGGGATCTGGCTGCTGTCCTTCGCTTTGGTTGGACCTGCTATTGCTCATACTTATCATATAGAGTTTCAACAACAAGGCTTTACGATCTGTGAGGAATTTTGGCTTGATAAAGAGACAGAAAGGTTGGCCTATGCCTACAGCACCCTGATCATCACCTACATCCTCCCTTTGTCTGCAGTGTCATTGTCCTATTTTTGTATCACGGTTAAGCTGAAAAACAGAGTGGTCCCGGGCCACCCCACGCAAAGCCAAGCAGAGTTTGATAGACTCCGCAAGAGGAAGATATTCAGGCTCATTGTTTTGGTGGTAACAGCCTTTGGAATATGTTGGCTTCCTATACATGTTTTCAATATTATCCGGGACATTGACATCAATCTCATCAACAAGCATTATTTCCTTCTCATTCAACTTCTCTGTCATTGGTTTGCCATGAGTTCTTCTTGCTGCAATCCATTCTTGTATGCCTGGCTCCATGACCGTTTTCGCAGTGAACTAAAGAAAATGTTCACCTTCAAGCGTAAAATTATCCCAACCAACAACTGTGTGAAGCTCTAGAAGTTACCTAACCAATGGTTCCTAGCGGAAACAACCTAAGGGTTTAAAGATCAACTTAAAGTAAACCATTAAGCTATGCTCTTTTGTGTATGCTATGTTCTTGAAGTCACTAAATGCTTTTCTGATATGCATGTCATGATCCATAAATAGAAAACAAGCATTCTGTAGTTCCTTCGCAACATCTCCAGGTAGACCGCCACCGAGGAAACTTCGGATACTTCTCCAATTTTGACAGAGGAGGTTAGAAGTTCCTTAAAAATCATGGATTAATACTGGGGAGCATTTGAGATTTTATACATGTGACAAAAATTAATTTCAGTAATGGTGTGATTTTGGTATATTGGAACGTGGTGGCTGGTCAATTCCCCTTCAACTACAGTGACCCATTCACCAAGGAACAGTGTTGTTATTACTATAGGAAACACTTCAGAATACAGGAGAATAACATTGATAAAAATGTGCCTTCTAACAGGATATTACTTAAATCCTAAGGGCTGATCCTTATTGTAGACATATTGCTGCCTGGTAAACTTGTACAAAGATGCTGCACTGGAAACTTTCCTGAGTTTGATTGTGTTAAGAGTCCATTCTCTAGAAAAACTTTCATCCGAAACATTCGATCCATTGCTTTTATTGCTCTAATTGTAAACCAATTATATGTTCATTCCTGATAAATGAATATGAGTCAAAAATGGAAAATAAATGGTCTTTAATAATCAGAAAACAAAACATAATTAAAAGCAAAAAGTCAATAATTAGTTTTTGTTAGTAATTTATCACAATGGTTGATCATTTAAATGATGTAATTGATTGGAAAACAGTCTAACACATGTTATAGAAAATGAGAAGAATCCAAAGATTTGTTGTGTGGTGTGGGTGTGAGTCATACTGAAATCTTAGTTTCCACCCTTAAGAAATGCGGTTTTCTAGTTACGGTAAGTGTATCTCTAGTCTGCAAAATCCTCCAACAGGTAGTGATTTAGTATTTATGTAATATTGCACAGGACTTTTTTCTCTACAATAGATACTCAAATTGTAAACAGTTGAGGGCACTCTGATGATTGGGATTGAGAAACACTAATTTTGTTCACAGGTCATACTACTTCATACTTTGCCACTTTGTGAAATGTCCATCTCCCTAGAAGAAGCCTAGATGAAAATTGTTGAAGACTTTGTTTTATCAATCCAGTGTTTTCCTGGATTTACAGAGCTATGTTCCTGGAATTATAAAGCACCAGTATATACCAATGTGCCTGCATGCCACCCTCATGGTGTTTCTTACTGAAACAGGTTGTCCTCTACTATACAAACTATCATAACAGCTGCAGACAAGCAGGGAGCTGGACTTGGGCAAGTCATCACCAAGCTCTTAACACTTTTTCCTAAAGAGGAGGATTGGTGATAATAATGCATCCTAACCCAGAGCTCTAAAGAAAGGTAGATCAGAAGAAAAGCCACCAGAGGAAAACAGTGTAGAAACAAATTGAAATGATATATCAGTTTAGAAGCAGTGTCTCTTGAATCTATTATGGATAGATCTACTTTGCTTAATACAAGTGAATATACTACCACGCCACCTGAAAAAATAACTAATGTGAGCACTATAACATGGTGCCTTCAAGAGGTTGGTTGTCCACTACTTTAATGATGGTGTCATGACACAGCTGTCGAGTGACCAGGGACCAGGGGCTCCTTCCCTGTTCCTAAAACTAGGGGGCTTTCTAGCTCACCCTATTTCCCGTGATACTTCTGAAGATGAAGATGCTGGGGCCACCACCCTTGCCTTATCTCCTGAATTAGCTCTCCATCTGTTATCTTCCCCCACCCAGGGAGAAGGGGCGCTATTGTGCACCGCAGTACGCCACCCCGACAAACAAGGCAACACAAAGAAGGGTAACTGAAAACACCAGGCATACAAATATTCACTCACATATAACAGAGGAATAGACCTCGGAGTGGAGGATGGGGAAAAAAGAAAAGTAGATGAGGGAAGGGAATTACCACAATTACAAACCACGCAACAGTCACATGTAACTCCTCCTTTTTCTCATATGAACACCACTCCTCCTAATCCATGTAGCAAATTCTAGCTTTGACATGGATTTGAATCAGAACCTAGATAATAAAGGGGATGGGAGTGGCTAACTGAGCTCTGCTGAGAGCTCATAATCCCAGAGTTTCTAACATGGCCAATTAACCTCTGTTCTGCCAAAAGAAATAAACATCATAAAAATGAAGGAGAAGTGCTTCTTCTCAGCACAGGAGTAGGAGCAATCAGACGCTGCGGTCTTCTGAGTCCTCTCTTTTGCAGTAACCCCATCCTTAAGATAGGTCATCAATGTCTGATTGGTGTGGGTGCGACACCCGGTGACCTTGGCTGTGTTGGCAGCAGCCGGAACTGCCCAATAACAGAGCTGCACAGTACAGCACTGTTAATTCTATAGTGTCCGCGGCCAGGTACTTTACATCTGCCCCCTATTCAAATCAAAAGAGGGCTAATATGAAATACCCGGCCACGGCCACTATTCCATCGATGGAGCTGCACAATGTAACCGAGCAGTTCCCGACACTGCCGACATCAGCGGGGATGCCGAATGTCGCACCTCCACCAATTAAACAACGATGGCCTACAAAGAAGTGGACACCCTCTTTCAAATGACATCTTTCTTTCACATTTTACATCAGACATCAGAGATAATACAATCTTTAAAAATGTTCTTTTCCATTAATTCTCTGAAACATAATTTACCCTTATTCACTGAGAATCTTAATCCACGAGAGTTTTATCTGTGCAATTCTGAATGTAGTGATGACTTTAAGGACCAATACAAGCTAGGTTAAGAAGCTAAGAATGAGAGATACAGAAGTGCACTGACTGTTTAAATCCATCGGATATTTAAAATGATTTTGCCATTATTTATGTGCTCTTATCTATTGAATAAACGGACATTTAGAGACTAGACAAAATCAAAGAAAATGTATGAGCATTGATTAGAAATGTAAAATATACTTCTTGTCATTCGTCATCAGGGCCTCCTACTAACCTGCACTTTAATCTTTCCATTATAGTTTTTCTCTTCTTCTTTGGCTTAAAAATACTGATTCAAACGACTGAACAAAATTGAAATGTTTAACAAGGGCCTGAAGAAGAATGATTCACTGCAGTCTCAGAATACTCCATCAATGCATCAGTTTCAAGTATTTTTATAGTGGCTATTCCTTTCTAGGTTACAATGGCAATTTAGATCACTTTTGGCCCTAACATTATATCCAACATCAAGCTATTCTAAGAGATCACGAGAAAATGTTCATGTCAGTGGAATCTCTCAGATGGAAAATGCATCATTGAGTCATCATATCATTATTTTTTGGTGGTTCGAATTATGTAATTGGCTTTGCTATTCCTACTTTGCGAACTATAAAAAGTCAAAAATGCAATGCAATATTCCTGTTAAAGCCAACATTATACAGTACTGTGCAAAAGTTTTTAGGCAAATATGTAAAAAAATACTGTAGCAAAGTAAGAATGTTTTAAAAAATTTAAGTGATAACAGTTTTTTTCAATTACCAAACTGAAAAGTGAATGAACAAAAGAGAAACCTAAATCAAATCAAATTTTGGTCTGACCGCTCTTTCCTTTCCAAACAGCTTCAAAGCAAAAATTCTTCTAGCTACACTTGCACACAATTTTGAAGGAACTCGGCAGGAAGCAAGTTGCAAACATCTTGGAGAACTGACCACAGATCTTCTGTAGATGTCATTTATGCAAATCCTTTAGTCTCTTCACGAAATGCCAGACAGACTCGATGATATTGAAATTAGGCTGTGGGGGCCATATCATCACTTCAACCTCCATTATTCATCTTTAAACTGAAGATAGTTCTTAATGTCATTGGCTTTATTTTTTGGGCTGCTGTCATGTTGCAGAAGAAATTAGGACCCAATATGACTCCTCTCTGATATTATTACATGGTGGATAACTATCAGGCTTAACAAAGGTTCCTAATTACTGTTAGTGGGAACATGTGCACTGATTGAGCGATCAGCGGGAATTCGCTAGTTTGTCTCAGTAATAGGTCTGTCCTGTATACTGACATCTTCAAAATCATTAGTAGAGGAAAGAGAAGGAAATGAGGAAAGAGAGGCCATCTCAAAATGACAAAAAAATAAACAATTATTTCTTGTAAGTACGTATCTTCCAAGCCTTAAAACTTCTTCTATCATCAGCTTCCGCTTGTTTTCATAAATTGATCTTCACATGGAAAAAGACCATTACTCTTCTAATAGCTTTTGGTTGATCCTCACCTCAATAAAGAGCTCTTGAATTTAAGGGAATCTGTCACCCCAAAAAATCGTATATGAGCTAAGGCAACCGGCATCAGGGGCTTATCTACAGCATCCTGTAATGCTGTAGATAAGCCCCCGATGTAACCTGAGAGATGAGAAATAAATGTTATATTATACTCACCCAGGGTCGGTCCCGGTGCGGTCCGGGTCCAATGGGCGTTACAGTCCGGTCCAGGGCCTCCCATCTTCATACGATGACGTCCTCTTCTTGCCGCGGCTCCAGCGCAGGTGTACTTTGTCTGCCCTGTTGAGGGCAGAGCAAAGTACTACAGTGCGCAGGCGCTGGGCCTCTCTGACATTTCCCGATGCCTGCGCACTGCAGTACTTTGCTCTGCCCTCAACAGGGCAGACAAAATACGCCTGCGCCGGAGCAGCGGCAAGAAGACAAGAAGAGGACGTGATGGTATGAAAATAGGAGGCGCTGGACCGGACCGCGACACCCATTGGACCCAGACCGCAGCAGGACCGCCCCTGGGTGAGTATAATATAACCTTTATTTCTCATCTTTCAGGTTACATCGGGAGCTTATCTACAGCATTACAGAATGCTGTAGATAAGCCCCTGATGCCGGTGGCCTTAGCTCATATATGATTTTTGGGGTGACAGTTTCCCTTTAATTATGTTCTTCAGTCTTCTGTTCTTTATTATTTTATCTATAACTTTATTTCAAATTCTCAATTTGGTTTAGATCCTTTTTGATGATAGCAATCCATAAAATTAACATTGTATGTACTTGTGGGAATGACAAGATTAATTTGAACAGAAATAATTATGAAATCCTTCATAATTTATGAAAAGAGTACAATAATGTGAAACTCCTTTATTTCGAAATAAACCTACCCAATGTATGCAATGTTGGACTCTGAGACTTAAAGCAAAACCTTCTGTGTGAAGGAAACGTTATCAGAGACAAATTACAACCTCTTACATTCCCAACTGGTTTATGATGAGGAACAAAAATCCCCAAGACAAAAATACTGCCCATACCAGTACTGGAGATTCCAAAAAATGATGTCCTTTCTTCTTCCAACTCTGTCATAGGAGAAAAGAAAAGCAAAACGGCAAAACTTTGGCCTAATTCTCCACTATCTAATGTATTCGCTTACCTTGTAGTTCCTGTGAAGAACTAAAGCCCCTTATGGATCCCATTGCAGCTGTACTGTATGGTTTGCTTACACTTTATTGCCTCTTTTGAGTCCTCTACATGGTTTATAAAAGGGAATGACAAAGCATATAGGAAATAAAATACACACACCAGGGCCATGTGAGCTGCCAAATAACATTGACTATTCAAATTGAAGATAAACGGTTGCACAAGCAATGAAAGCTCTAACGCATTTTCACTATCTGTAAAAAAGCTCACAAAATCCATTAACAAGTAAAGCTTCATATGAAATCTGTCAGGTTCCAATTTCTGTTCATAATCACATCTAACATTATCTCTACTTCCATATAAAGATCATAATTGACATCGCCAACTTAAATCCATCCCATCGTCATATTAAATGGCATCAAATTGTATATGAATAGATTTTATAGATTTTACAGTCATATTAGAAGTAGTTTATCCTACAACCTAAAAGGAAGATGATTCCCTGTGTCAAAAAATGCCATATTTAAGTAACACCGAGTCAAAATAGCAGATGTTATTTTGGTGGATTACTGCTAAGCGTGTAATTACTGATGAGAATAGATGCGTAGGAATGCAAGAAAGGGAATAAAATACTGGGGTACATATTTAGTAAGGCCTCTTCACACATCCTGGTTATTGCTTTACTGGAAAAACCAGTACTGATGAGATTCATGGTTAGTGTCCATGTGATATCTGACCGTGTGTACATATGTGACATCCATGTGATATCCATGTGTCCGTTTGCTATCAGTGTGACACATATGGAAAAAAATGCAGAACTCAAATTAAAGAGTATTATATGATAGGTAGGATACATTTGAAAAAGGTTCATTGTAACCAAAACATTGCCACATCACTGTGGTGCCCCTGAAGGTTCAGACTCCACAGTGGTACTGCACCTCATCCAGAGGTGTGGTATTTCACTTTCAGGTAAGGAGTGGGCACTACCCAGGACTCTAATACCAGCATCCAACACCTCACCACTCCAGTTAGGGCATCTGGGTGTACCCTGTGGGAGGATGGCCTCATTCCCATCTGGAGTGGGTTACTAGGTAGAAGAGGTAGAAGGTGTGGGTGGAGCCAGTAGTTAGGGGAGGAGCTAATTAGGAAGGAAAGTTAGGGAGATTGTGAGAGGAAGGAGAGGGAGTGAGATGTGCTGAGAAGGAGCTCCCTGTGGGAGGGAGCTATAGAGAGAGAAAGAAGCTTCAGAAGGAAGAGGGGGTCCTAGGGGCACGGGTAGTGAATAATCCACCCATGGGGCCCACATCCACACTGACCATCGCCAGGTGGAGGGACCAGGTTGCAGTGGCGAACCGGCCCCCAAGACTAGTGAAGAACTACAAGGCTCAGCTAGCCAGCCAGAGGCTGTGGTATCTGTACGTGCCACTGCCACATCCACACATATTCGCTTAAAAGGCAGGCACATTGGAAGCAGGGGACTAGAGAGACATCACCCAACAAGATCCGGGGCTGCCAGCTTGGGACACTGTGTGTGAAGGCACAGGGCAGGAGAGGTGAGAACCAGCACAGTGAGATAGCCAGGAAAGGAACATAAGAGAGAAGTCCTGGAGAAGTGTACCCCAAATCATCTGGGGGTTGGCTGGTCCACAGACCCAGAGGACACAGCACACTGCTGGAGACAGTAATCTGCAGAACTGTGAGTAAAGCATTGAAAACTGCACCCAGCTGTGTCCTCTAAATTATTCCTGCATCACTTGCCCTGCACTACAACTAGCACAACCACCATCATCACAATCAACACCTATATCTGCGCTGAGGACTAGCTCTGCATGTGGAGAGCTGAAACATCTTAGCTGCGTCACCAACTGCCCCAGTGGATCTGAACTGCAGCGTCGGCCATATTCCCTTATAAACTTTATTTCCCCCTTCAAGTCATTGACCCTTTTACTTAAGGCCCAGAGCCCGGCCCGGGTCACTGCTGCCGTGACACATCCCCTTTAAGAACCAACCCGATACCGAGCATCCCCACGGCTCTGGCGGGCGCACCACCACCATGGCAAATAATGTTCTCCAGATTTTTTAGAAGTATTGGAGTGCTGCCTGCTTTTTCTACTTTTATGTTGTTTTGCAAAGAAGGGATATTTTGCAAGGGAGGCCCGTTGTGCTTATATTTAATGTGCTGTTTCATTTTTTTTGCTGTTTATAGATAGCTAGATAGAAATATGTCAGTAAGATTTTTAATCAATGCTTTGCTTTCTCATTTTTCTGTACTTGTATGTAAATAAGTAAAGTAAATAAATAAAAAAAACTTGTAAATAAATTTAAAAAATGGCATGGTGTCCGCCTTTAATTTTCATAACCAGCTGAGGGAAAGCTTGCGGTGGCAAGTTAAGGGTAATAGTTGTGGGGTTGATGTCACCTGTTTTATGGCCGCTGACATTAAACCCATGGGTTAGTAATGGAAAGTCATCTATAAGACACCCCCCTCACTACCCCCATAGTCAAATATAGTAAAGGCAAAGGGTAAAGTCTTTTTATTGAAATCAACACAAAGAGTCCTTTATTTGATACAAAAACTCCGGACACTCTTTTACCCTTTTATTCCACAAAAATAAAAAAGCAAAATTATACTCACCTATCCACCGATAATCCATTAAAGGTCATGTCCCACAACAATCTGGATGGTTTAGTGAGCGGACACAACAGTTATGCGACCCCTCTCCAAGCCAGCTGGAATACACTGAGCTGAGAAAACAGCTGCGTGTGACCAGCAGTGATGTCATTAAGGTTATTGGTGGTCACAGGCAGCACTTCTCAGATTCAGCTCAACTACTACCTAACTTGCCACCACACCAGGGCAAGTGGGAAGAGCAGAGACTATGCACAAAATTCGGTGCATTTAATGGATGCACCATTTCTGGGGTGGCTGAAGGCTGATGTTCTTGGTCTGGGAGCCAATATCAATGGCCCCTTTCTAAGCTATTAATATCAGTCCACAGCTGTCTGTTTAGCCTGTACTTGTTACTGTATGTAGATGGGACTCCACAAATTTTTTTGGAGGGGGGGTCTTCCCTATAATAACTAGTAAAGACTTAGGAAACAGCTGTGAGCCGATATTAATAGCCTGGGAAGCTTTATGGCTATTGGCCCCTTCCCAGAAAATTAACATCATCCCCCAGCCATCGGCTTTCCCCCAGCTGGTTAGGAAAATTTTGGGGGGCCCCACATCATTTTTTTTACTTAATTGTTTATTTAATACGTGCTAGGAAAAGACAGCAGCTGATGACTACAACTGTCATCAGGCTCTCCTGATATCACTGATCGCAGGGAGACCAGGTGACAATGATGACAGTTGCAGTTAGTGCTAAACACAGACAGTGGCTGCTGACTAACTGTAATCAGACTCGCCTGGTCTCGCTGATCGCATGGAGACCAAGTGATAATGATGAGTGCTGCATTCAGCACCCGGCGCCTGGAAAAAGCGCTAACTGTACTGCTTTTCCTAGGCGCCAGTACTTGTCACACTGATGACGTACAAATGTTATCAGTGTACATGTGTGCAGCATGCATTTCGTCCATGGTACATTAAAAAGGACATTTCAACTGTTTTTTCACCTGACATGTGCACACCACCACGTATTTGCAGCCCTTAAAAAGCGGACCACATATGGATATAAAACCGGGCGTGTGAAAAGGGGCTAAGAAAGCATGAATATGCAGTTGAGCGTATAAAAGTGCACCAGATATGATAGACAGACAGACAGACAGACAGACAGATAGATAGATAGATAGATAGATAGATAGATAGATAGATAGATAGATAGATAGATAGAGAGATAGATAGGTGCATGTGCATTCTCTGAGATTAATAAAGTGGTGATTAGGGTTGAGCGAAACGGGTCGAACATTTTCAAAAGTCGCCGACTTTTGGCTAAGTCGGGGTTTCATGAAACCCGATCCGACCCCTGTGCGGGGTCGGCCATGCGGTACGCGACTTTCGCGCCAAAGTCGCGTTTCAATGACGAGAAAAGCGCCATTTCTCAGCCAATGAAGGTAAACGCAGAGTGTGGGCAGCGTGATGACATAGGTCCTGGTCCCCACCATCTTAGAGAAGGGCATTGCAGTGATTGGCTTGCTGTCTGCGACGTCACAGGGGCTATAAAGAGGCGTTCCCGCCGACCGCCATCTTACTGCTGCTGATCTGAGCTTAGGGAGAGGTTGCTGCCGCTTTGTCAGAAGCAGGGATAGCGTTAGGCAGGGTCCATTAACCACAAAACCGCTTGTGCTGCAGCGATTTGCACTGTCCAACACCACCCTCGGTGTGCAGGGACAGTGGAATTTTTTTTTTTTTTTTTTTTCCCCTCAGCGCTGTAGCTCATTGGGCTGCCCTAGAAGGCTCCCTGATAGCTGCATTGCTGTGTGTACGCCGCTGTGCAAACCAACTGCTTTTTTCAAAGCACAAATCCTCTTGTTCCTTCCTTTCTGCACAGCTATCTTTTTTGTTTGTCCACACTTTTTATTTCATTTGTGCATCAGTCCACTCCTTATTGCTGCCTGCCATACCTGGCTGAGATTACTGCAGGCAGGGAGATAGTAGCTGCCTGCCATACCTGGCTGAGATTACTGCAGGCAGGGAGATAGTAATTGTAGGACATTCCCTGTTTTTTTTTTTTTTTTTTTTTTGGTGGGAGATTAAGATTGGCAATTTGGCATTTCTGCTAGAGTGCCATCCCTGTGTGTGCCATCTCTCTCACATAGTGGGCCATAGAAAGCCTTTTCATTTTTCTGTATTTTTTTTTGTGGGGTGTATAAATTCTCCCTGATAAAAATACAGTGGGAGATTAATATTGGCCTTTGGGCTTGTGTGCCAGTCCTGAGTGTGCCATCTCTCTCACAAATAGTGGGCCATAGAAAGCCTATTTTATTTTTTTTTGGGTTTTATAAATTCTCCCTGAAAAAAAGGGAGATTAATATTGGCCTCTGGGCTTCTGTGCCAGTCCTGAGCGTGCCATCTGTGCCAGTCCTGAGCGTCCCATCTCTCTCACAAATAGTGGGCCATAGAAAGCCTATTTAATTTTTTTTTTGGTTTTATAAATTTTCCCTGAAAAAAGGGAGATTAATATTGGCCTCTGGGCTTGTGTGCCAGTTGTGAGCGTGCCATCTGTGCCAGTCCTGAGCGTGCCATCTCTCTCACAAATAGTGGGCCATAGAAAGCCTATTTAATTTTTTTTTTGGTTTTATAAATTTTCCCTGAAAAAAGGGAGATTAATATTGGCCTCTGGGCTTGTGTGCCAGTTGTGAGCGTGCCATCTGTGCCAGTCCTGAGCGTGCCATCTCTCTCACAAATAGTGGGCCATAGAAAGCCTATTTAAATATTTTTTTGGTTTTATAAATTCTCCCAGAAAAAAAGGGAGATTAATATTGGCCTCTGGGCTTCTGTGCCAGTTGTGAGCGTGCCATCTGTGCCAGTCCTGAGCGTGCCATCTCTCTCACAAATAGTGGGCCATAGAAAGCCTATTTAAATATTTTTTTGGTTTTATAAATTCTCCCAGAAAAAAAGGGAGATTAATATTGGCCTCTGGGCTTCTGTGCCAGTCCTGAGCGTGCCATCTGTGCCAGTCCTGAGCGTCCCATCTCTCTCACAAATAGTGGGCCATAGAAAGCCTATTTTATTTTTTTTTTGGGTTTCAGAAATTCTCCCTGGAAAAAAAAAGGGAGATTAATATTGCCCTTTGGGCTTGTGTGCCAGTACTAAGCGTTCCATCTCTCTCTCTCTCTCTCAGTCAGTGGGCCATAGAACGCATATTTTTGGTTTTATTTGTTTTCTAAATTCTCCCTGAAAAAATCATTTTATTTTATTTGGTTTCTAAATTCTTCCTGATAAAATCATATTTTTTTTATTATTTTTATTTCTAAAGTCTCCCTGAAAAAAAAAAAAAAAAAAAACAACCAAAAAAACAGTGGGAGATTAATATTGGCCTTTCTGCTTGTGTGCCAGTCTTGACTCCTGGGTGTGCCATCTCTCTCTCTCTCTCTCTCTCTCTCTCTCTCTCTCTCTCTCTCTCCAATTGTGGTCCATAGAAAGCCTATATTTTTTTTCCTTGATTTGGGTTCTAAAATCTACCAGAGAAAATAACTACATCAATCATTGGTAGAAAAATATTGGCCTCTGGGTTTGTGTGCCACTCCTGACTCCTGTGTGCGTCATCTCTCAGTCAGTGGGCCATAGAACGCCTATTTTTGGTTTTATTTGTTTTCTAAATTCTCCCTGAAAAAATTATTTTATTTTATTTGGTTTCTAAATTCTTCCTGATAAAATCATATTTTTTTTATTATTTTTTTTTCTAAAGTCTCCCTGAAAAAAAAAAAAAAAAACAGTGGGAGATTAATATTGGCCTTTCTGCTTGTGTGCCAGTCTTGACTCCTGGGTGCGTCATCTCTCAGTCAGTGGGCCATAGAACGCCTATTTTTGGTTTTATTTGTTTTATAAATTCTCCCTGAAAAAATCATTTTATTTTATTTGGTTTCTAAATTCTTCCTGATAAAATCATATTTTTTTTATTATTTTTTTTTCTAAAGTCTCCCTGAAAAAAAAAAAAAAAAAACAACCAAAAAAAACAGTGGGAGATTAATATTGGCCTTTCTGCTTGTGTGCCAGTCTTGACTCCTGGGTGCGTCATCTCTCAGTCAGTGGGCCATAGAACGCCTATTTTTGGTTTTATTTGTTTTCTAAATTCTCCCTGAAAAAATCATTTTATTTTATTTGGTTTCTAAATTCTTCCTGATAAAATCATATTTTTTTTATTATTTTTTTTTCTAAAGTCTCCCTGAAAAAAAAAAAAAAAAAAACAACCAAAAAAAACAGTGGGAGATTAATATTGGCCTTTCTGCTTGTGTGCCAGTCTTGACTCCTGGGTGCGTCATCTCTCAGTCAGTGGGCCATAGAACGCCTATTTTTGGTTTTATTTGTTTTCTAAATTCTCCCTGAAAAAATCATTTTATTTTATTTGGTTTCTAAATTCTTCCTGATAAAATCATATTTTTTTTATTATTTTTTTTTCTAAAGTCTCCCTGAAAAAAAAAAAAAAAAAAACAACCAAAAAAAACAGTGGGAGATTAATATTGGCCTTTCTGCTTGTGTGCCAGTCTTGACTCCTGGGTGTGCCATCTCTCTCTCTCTCTCTCTCCAATTGTGGTCCATAGAAAGCCTACATTTTTTTTCCTTGATTTGGGTTCCAAAATCTACCAGAGAAAATAACTCCATCAATCATTGGTAGAAAAATATTGGCCTCTGGGCTTGTGTGCCACTCCTGATTCCTGTGTGCGTCATCTCTCACTCAGTGGCCCATAGAAAGCATATAGTTTGTTACATTTGTTTTCTAAATTCTCCCTGCAAAAATCTATTTTTTTTTTTTTGGGGGGTTTCTAAAGTGTTCCTGAAAAAAATAAAAATAAAAAAAAAATAATAGTGTGACATTAATATTAACATTTGTGCTTCAGTGACAGTCCTGCGTGTGGGGCATCTCTCTAATTTGCAGCCACCAAAAAAAGAGTGTGTAACATTGGGCCTGATTTTCGCTGTGGTCTCACCAACCTGTAAAGGGGTAGCTAAATCATACAGAAGTTATAGCTCACCGTGTAAGTTGTGTGACTGCAACAAATAACGTTAGTTTGGTTACGTTTTTAAAACAATGAGGAAGTCTAGTGGAAGAGGTCGTGGCCGGGGGCGTTCATTGTCAGCTGGTAATGAGGGTAGTGGTAGTGGTGGAGCATCAGGTGGTCGTGGGGGAAAAAATATTGCACCTAAGTCTGGAGCTGTGGAGCCAGGTTCGTCGTCCGGCTACACAAGGCCTCGAACGCTCCCTTTTCTGGGATTAGGAAAACCGCTTTTAAAGCCGGAGCAGCAAGAGCAAGTTTTGGCTTATCTTGCTGACTCAGCCTCTAGCTCTTTTGCCTCATCTCGTGAAACTGGTAAAAGTAAAAGCAGCGCGTCGTTAGTGGATGTTCACGGTCAGGGACAAGTCACTTCCTTGTCCTCTTCAGCAAAAACAACAACAGAGAAGAATGCAGCAGGCGACACAACGGGTTACTCCATGGAGCTCTTTACACATACCGTCCCTGGCTTAGAAAGTGAAGCAGTTAACAGTCCATGCCCATTACAAATTGAATCTGACATGGAGTGCACTGACGCACAGCCACAGCCAGACTACTATGCTGGTCCTTTGACTCAGACCACAACATTGCCCTCGCAGGGTGCTGATCAAGAATCAGACCCTGATGAGACTATGTTGCCCCATCACGAACGCTATACCACCGAACGACACGGTGACACAGACGAAGTTGCGCAGGAGGTACAAGAAGAGTTATTAGATGACCCAGTTCTTGACCCCGATTGGCAGCCATTGGGGGAACAGGGTGCAGGCGGCAGCAGTTCTGAAGCAGAGGAGGAGGAGGGGCCGCAGCAGGCATCAACATCGCCACAGGTTCCATCTGCCGGGCCCGTATCTTGCCCAAAACGCGTGGCAAAGCCAAAACCTGGTGGAGGACAGCGTGGCCATCCGGTTAAAGCTCAGTCTGCAATGCCTGAAAAGGTATCCGATGCTAGAAAGAGTGCAGTCTGGCATTTTTTTAAACAACATCCAATTGATCAGCGCAAAGTCATCTGTCAAAAATGTTCTACTTCCTTAAGCAGAGGTCAGAATCTGAAAAGTCTCAATACTAGTTGCATGCATAGACATTTAACCACCATGCATTTGAAAGCTTGGACTAACTACCAAACGTCCCTTAAGGTTGTTGCACCCTCGGCCAATGAAGCTAGTCATCAACGCAACATCCCTTCCGGCAGTGTAGGACCACCATTTAGCGCACCACCTGCTGTATCTGTGCAGGTATCTTTGCCAGGCCAAAGCAGTCAGGGTCAGGGAATCACCAGTTTCGTAGTAGGAAACACTGCATCTAGGGCACCGGCGGCAACAATACCATCTCCCACCGTCTCTCAGTCTGCCATGTCCACCGGCACCCCCGCTAGTTCCACGATCTCCAGCTCTCCAGTCCAGCTCACCCTACATGAGACTATGGTTAGAAAAAGGAAATACTTAGCCTCGCATCCGCGTACACAGGGTTTGAACGCCCACATAGCTAGACTAATCTCGTTAGAGATGATGCCCTACCGGTTAGTTGAAAGCGAAGCTTTCAAAGACCTGATGGACTACGCTGTACCACGCTACGAGCTACCCAGTCGACACTTTTTTTCCAGAAAAGCCATCCCAGCCCTCCACCAGCATGTTAAAGAGCGCATCGTCCATGCACTCAGGCAATCTGTGAGCACAAAGGTGCACCTGACAACAGATGCATGGACCAGTAGGCATGGCCAGGGACGTTACGTGTCCATCACGGCACACTGGGTAAATGTGGTGGATTCAGGGTCCACAGGGGACAGCAAGTTTGGGACAGTTCTGCCTAGCCCACGGTCTAGTAAACAGTTGTCTGTAGCCGTTCGCACCCCCTCCTCCTCCTCCTCCTCGTCCTCCTGCAGAAGCAAGAGCTCGTCCACAGACCGCAGTCGCACAAACACTCCATCCGCACCTGCCACTGTTGCACACCAGGTCTCCCATTATGGGGCAGCTACTGGCATACGTCAGCAGGCTGTATTGGCTATGAAGTGTTTGGGCGACAATAGACACACCGCGGAAGTTCTGTCCGAGTTCTTGCAGCAAGAAACGCAGTCGTGGCTGGGCACTGTAGATCTTGAGGCAGGCAAGGTAGTGAGTGATAACGGAAGGAATTTCATGGCTGCCATCTCCCTTTCCCAACTGAAACACATTCCTTGCCTGGCTCACACCTTAAACCTGGTGGTGCAGTGCTTCCTGAAAAGTTATCCGGGGTTATCCGACCTGCTCCTCAAAGTGCGTGGACTTTGCGCACATATCCGCCGTTCGCCTGTACACTCCAGCCGTATGCAGACCTATCAGCGTTCTTTGAACCTTCCCCAGCATCGCCTAATCATAGACGTTGCAACAAGGTGGAACTCAACACTGCACATGCTTCAGAGACTGTGCGAACAGAGGCGGGCTGTTATGTTTTTGTGGGAGGATACACATACACGGGCAGGCAGTAGGATGGCAGACATGGAGTTGTCAGGTGTGCAGTGGTCGAAGATTCAAGACATGTGTCAAGTCCTTCAGTGTTTTGAGGAATGCACACGGCTGGTTAGTGCAGACAACGCCATAATAAGCATGAGCATCCCCCTAATGCGTCTGCTGATGCAAAGTTTGACGCACATAAAGGATCAGGCGTCTGCACCAGAGGAAGAGGAAAGCCTTGATGACAGTCAGCGATTGTCTGGTCAGGGCAGTGTACATGACGAGGTACCGGGCGAAGAGGAGGTGGAGGATGAGGAGGATGATGGGGATGAGTATATTTTTAATGAGGAAGCTTTCCCGGGGGCACGGGAAATTGGTGGCGTGGCAAGGCCGGGTTCTGGTTTTTTGAGGGACACAAGTGACGTAGATTTGCCTGCAACTGCCCCTCAACCAAGCACAACCGCAGATTTGACAACGGGAACTTTGGCCCACATGGCGGATTATGCCTTGCGTATCCTCAAAAGGGACACACGCATTACAAAAATGATGAACGATGACGATTACTGGTTGGCCTGCCTCCTTGATCCTCGCTATAAAGGCAAATTGCAAAATATTATGCCACATGAGAACTTGGAACTAATATTAGCAACAAAACAATCAACTCTTGTTGACCGTTTGCTTCTGGCATTCCCTGCACACAGCGCCCGTGATCGTTCTCACACGAGCTCCAGGGGCCAGCAGACCAGAGGTGTTAGAGGGGCAGAAATCAGAAGTGGCGTTGGACAGAGGGGTTTTCTGACCAGGTTGTGGAGTGATTTTTCTATGACCGCAGACAGGACAGGTACTGCAGCATCAATTCAAAGTGACAGGAGACAACATTTGTCCAGTATGGTTACAAACTATTTTTCATCCCTTATCGACGTTCTCCCTCAACCGTCATTCCCATTTGATTACTGGGCATCCAAATTAGACACCTGGCCAGAATTGGCAGAATATGCATTGCAGGAGCTTGCTTGCCCGGCAGCTAGTGTCCTATCAGAAAGAGTATTCAGTGCTGCAGGTTCAATACTAACAGAAAAAAGGACTCGTCTGGCTACCCAAAATGTAGATGATCTAACCTTCATTAAAATGAACCACAACTGGATTTCAAAATCTTTTGCCCCACCCTGCCCGGCTGACACCTAGCTTTCCTATGAAAAGGTCTTGCCTGTGGACTATTCTGAATGACTTTTCCAATCTCGTAATTTTCTTCACCTGATTGTCCAGCATACGACATGTTTCCACCTCACGAAATGGCCAAACTCCCCACACGGGGCCGTGCTATCGCCACTTTGCGCTTGGACCCTTGAGAGTGCTGTTTGTCTGAAGAGGTGGGTGTGGCCGCTTTTGGTCGACGGCACTGCCACTGGGTCCCTCATAGTACAATAAAGTGTCTCTGGCGGTGGTGGTGCGCACCCAACGTCAGACACACCGTTGTAATATGAGGGGCCCTGTGCCTGTACCGCCGGCCACAAGACAGTTCCCCCCCCCAGCTCAAACAGTGCTCTACCACTAGCAAAATTATCTCTCACAGCTTCACCAATGTGTAGTCTAGCCGCTGACATCCTTCAATGCCTGGCACTGACAATACCATTGTTTTGACATTTTTGTTATGTTAGGCCTTCGAAGCCTGTCTGCGGTCCCTTCTTTCTACAACTACTACACTGACCAGGCCACTGCTGGCCGTGTTACCCTGGAACCAATTTAAAAGTGCCTACAGTCAGCCCAATTTTGTTATGTTAGGCCTTCGAAGACTGTCTGCCGTCACTCCTTCCACTAGACTTCCACTGACCATACACTGCTGCCCATGTACCCCTGGAACCAATTTAAAGTGCCTACAGCCAGCCCAATTTTGTTATGTTAGGCCTTCGAAGCCTGTCTGCGGTCACTCCTTCCACTAGACTTCCACTGACCAGACCACTGCTGCCCGTGTACCCCTGGAACCAATTTAAAAGTGCCTACAGCCATGTGTTATTATTTTAGGCCTTCGATGCCTGTCTGCGGTCACTCCTTCCACTAGGCCTCCACTGACCACACCACTGCTGCCCGTGTACCCCTGGAACCAATTTAAAATTGCCTACAGCCAGCCCAATTTTTTTATTTTAGGCCTTCGATGCCTGTCTGCGGTCCATTCTTTCAACTACTACTACACTGACCAGGTCACTGCTGCCCGTGTACCCCTGGAACCAATTTAAAATTGCCTACAGCCAGCCCAATTTTTTTATTTTAGGCCTTCGATGCCTGTCTGCGGTCCATTCTTTCAACTACTACTACACTGACCAGGTCACTGCTGCCCGTGTACCCCTGGAACCAATTTAAAATTGCCTACAGCCAGCCCAATTTTTTTATTTTAGGCCTTCGATGCCTGTCTGCGGTCCATTCTTTCAACTACTACTACTACACTGACCAGGTCACTGCTGCCCGTGTACCCCTGGAACCAATTTAAAATTGCCTACAGCCAGCCCAATTTTTTTATTTTAGGCCTTCGATGCCTGTCTGCGGTCCATTCTTTCAACTACTACTACACTGACCAGGTCACTGCTGCCCGTGTACCCCTGGAACCAATTTAAAATTGCCTACAGCCATGTGTTATTATTTTAGGCCTTCGATGCCTGTCTGCGGTCACTCCTTCCACTAGGCCTCCACTGACCACACCACTGCTGTCCGTGTACCCCTGGAACCAATTTAAAATTGCCTACAGCCATGTGTTATTATTTTAGGCCTTCGATGCCTGTCTGCGGTCACTCCTTCCACTAGGCCTCCACTGACCACACCACTGCTGTCCGTGTACCCCTGGAACCAATTTAAAATTGCCTACAGCCATGTGTTATTATTTTAGGCCTTCGATGCCTGTCTGCGGTCACTCCTTCCACTAGGCCTCCACTGACCACACCACTGCTGTCCGTGTACCCCTGGAACCAATTTAAAATTGCCTACAGCCATGTGTTATTATTTTAGGCCTTCGATGCCTGTCTGCGGTCACTCCTTCCACTAGACTTCCACTGACCAGACCACTGCTGCCCGTGTACCCCTGGAACCAATTTAAAAGTGCCTACAGCCAGCCCAAGTTTGTTATGTTAGGCCTTCGATGCCTGTCTGCGGTCACTCCTTCCACTAGGCCTCCACTGACCACACCACTGCTGCCCGTGTACCCCTGGAACCAATTTAAAATTGCCTACAGCCAGCCCAATTTTTTTATTTTAGGCCTTCGATGCCTGTCTGCGGTCCATTCTTTCAACTACTACTACACTGACCAGGTCACTGCTGCCCGTGTACCCCTGGAACCAATTTAAAATTGCCTACAGCCAGCCCAATTTTTTTATTTTAGGCCTTCGATGCCTGTCTGCGGTCCATTCTTTCAACTACTACTACACTGACCAGGTCACTGCTGCCCGTGTACCCCTGGAACCAATTTAAAATTGCCTACAGCCATGTGTTATTATTTTAGGCCTTCGATGCCTGTCTGCGGTCACTCCTTCCACTAGGCCTCCACTGACCACACCACTGCTGTCCGTGTACCCCTGGAACCAATTTAAAATTGCCTACAGCCATGTGTTATTATTTTAGGCCTTCGATGCCTGTCTGCGGTCACTCCTTCCACTAGGCCTCCACTGACCACACCACTGCTGTCCGTGTACCCCTGGAACCAATTTAAAATTGCCTACAGCCATGTGTTATTATTTTAGGCCTTCGATGCCTGTCTGCGGTCCATTCTTTCAACTACTACTACACTGACCAGGGCACTGCTGGCCGTGTACCCCTGGAACCAACATCAGAAAATATAAAAATAAGTATTTTGCTTATAAAAAAGAAAATACTGGTGAGATATCAAATGCAGACATTTTAACATTAAAAACAAACACACAACTCTAATCTGGTACAGTACTAAAAATGGCCACCAGCTACAATTACTTTCTCCTGCAAGTAGTTAACTGAAAGTTTTTTTAAATTGAAAACACACATATGGCATCCACCGAGTGTTGTCCTGTCGCGTCTTCTTTATATTATTGCCGAGAAGATGCAAAATAATGAAAATAATAAAATCATTAATTACCAAAATAATAGAGAAAGTCAACACCACATTGCAAATAAACATTCATTCCAAATAAAGAAGCAGGGCGCGTCCGAGGGTGAGTATATACCTAATAAGAATATAATCACCCTCGGACGCGCAATGCTTATTTCCAACAGCCTTCCTTCCTAAGAATCAGCCCTTCCGTCGTGTAGAGAGACGTTGTGTTACACTCCAAGGTGTTCCCCAGGTTGCCTTTCCTGAGCTTCGATCTTCCGGCTCTCGTTTAGTAGTTCTTGGAAACTACTCTGCATTAGGCCTTCAAATTGGGTATGGGGTGTAGAGAGATGGTGTGTTCCACTCCAAGGTGTTCCCCAGGTTGCCTTTCCTGAGCTTCGATCTTCCGGCTCTCGTTTAGTAGTTGTTGGAAACTACGCTGCATTAGGCCTTCAAATTGGGTATGGGGTGTAGCGAGAGGGTGTGTTACACTCCAAGGTGTTCCCCAGGTTGCCTTTCCTGAGCTTCGATCTTCCGGCTCTCGTTTAGTAGTTCTTGGAAACTACACTGCATTAGGCCTTCAAATTGGGTATGGGGTGTAGAGAGAGGGTGTGTTACACTCCAAGGTGTTCCCCAGGTTGCCTTTCCTGAGCTTCGATCTTCCGGCTCTCGTTTAGTAGTTGTTGGAAACTACGCTGCATTAGGCCTTCAAATTGGGTATGGGGTGTAGCGAGAGGGTGTGTTACACTCCAAGGTGTTCCCCAGGTTGCCTTTCCTGAGCTTCGATCTTCCGGCTCTCGTTTAGTAGTTCTTGGAAACTACACTGCATTAGGCCTTCAAATTGGGTATGGGGTGTAGAGAGAGGGTGTGTTACACTCTAAGGTGTTCCCCAGGTTTCCTTGCCATTGCTTCGGTCTTCCGACTCTCGTTTAGTAGTTGTAGAAAAGTACACTGCATTAGGCCATACAAAATGGGTATGGGGTGGAGAGAGATGGTGTGTTACACTCCAAGGTGTTCCCCAGGTTGCCTTTCCTGAGCTTCTATCTTCAGGCTCTCATTAAATTGTGGTTAAATGGAACAACTGCATTTGGCGTACTAGTTGGTTTGGGGCCTACTATCGGTGTCTGCCACTCCTTGCTGTTCTCCTCCACTGAACAAAGCTGTGCCGCCTGTTTACTACGGTTGCCAATTTTGAACTGCATTTCGACTACTTACTGATTTGGCCCTACTCTCTGTGTCAGCCTCTCATTCCAGTTGTCCTCCACTGCAATGCCCCCTGGTTATTCCTGTGTTACCAATTTTGAACTGCATTTAGCCCACTTTCTTCTTTGGGCCTATATCTGTGTTTCCACTTCATCGTGCCCATTGCCCAGCCAGTGATAGATGAGTCTGCTGGTACATTGACCCATAACGCAACATTCCCCGTGCACGCTACACAACAACATTGTGACCCTGCTGAAAGTCAGGTTGCTCTTCCCGCATACCATACCACCTTACACGGGGACAAAGAGGAAGGTGCAGATGAAAGTGCAGGTTCCTTCATCAGGTGGGGGGAGGAATACTAGTTGGCGACGTCACTGGCACAGGGCCTCTCATAGTACGCAAAAGTGTTGCTGCCGGTGGGAGGCGCCCCCGCCGTGCAAACACACCGCTGTACTTTGAGGGGCCCTGTGCCAGTGCCAATGCCAACGAGTGGGCCCCCCCTGCTTGCTCAGGTTCACAGCACTTGCAAAGTTGAAATACTTACCTCTCCCTGCTCCACTGCCGTGACGTGGTCCAGATTTCCTGGGCCCACTAATTACTTGAACCAGCCCTACCCCCCACAACTTTAGCCAAATGACCCCCAATTTCAAATGCCTTCCAATTATTATAAGGTAAATTACGCTTGACAAGCTTCATTAAGAAGAATGGATGGTTTTGACATTAAAATGGCCACTCTAGGTGTTTTCCTGGCCCCCACTCACTGCCGACTATGCTGCCCCATTGACTTGCATTGGGTTTCGTGTTTCGGTCGATCCCGACTTTACGTCATAATCGGCCGATTTCACTCGACCCGACTTTGGACATAGTCGGGTTTCGCAAAACCCGGCTCGACTCTAAAAAGGTCAAGGTCGCTCAACTCTAGTGGTGATTTACTGTGCAATTCAATAGATGTTATTTATAGCAGTAATATTAGCAGGAGTTAGGCTATGTGCCCATGTTGCGGATTCGTGTGCGGATTTTTCCGCACCATTTTAGAAAAATTTGCAGGTAAAACGCACTTTACCGTGGATTTCCTGAGTTTTTTGTGTGGATTTCACCTGCAGTTTTACATCTACGGATTCCTATTGAGGAGCAGATGTAAAATGCTGCGGAATCCACACAAAGAATTGACATGCTGCGGAAAATAAACCGCAGCGTTTCCGCATGGTATTTTCCGCCGCATGGGCACTCTGAATTTGGTTTTCCATAAGTTTACTTGGTACTGTAAACCACATGACAACTGCTGTGAATCCGTAGCGGCCAATCCGCTGCGGATCCGGAGCCAAATCCGCAACATGTGCACAGACCCTAATACAACCCCTGACAAAAATTATGAAATCACCGGCCTTGGAGGATGTTCATTCAGTTGTTTAATTATGTAGAAAAAAAGCAGATCACAGACATGGCACAAAACTAAAGTCATTTCAAATGGCAACTTTCTGGCTTTAAGAAACACTAAAAGAAATCAAAAACAAAAAATATGGTAGTCAGTAATGGTTACTTATTTTTAACCAAGCACATGGGAAAAATTATGGAATCACTCAATTCTGAGGAAAAAATTATGGAATCATGAAAAACAAACAAACAACACTCCAAAACATCACTAGTATTTTGTTGCACCACCTCTGGCTTTTATAACAGCTTGCAGTCTCTGAGGCCTGGACTTAATGAGTGTCAAACAGAACTCTTCTTCAATCTGGCTCCAACTTTCTCTGATTGCTGTTGCCAGATCAGCTTTCCAGGTTGGAGCCTTGTCATGGACAATTTTCTTCAACTTCCACCAAAAATTTTCAATTGCATTGAGATCCGGACTATTTGCAGGCCATGACATTGCATTTATGTGTCTTTTTTTCAAGGAATGTTTGTACAGTTTTTGCTCTATGGCAGGATGATTATCATCTTGAAAAATGATTTCATCATCCCAAAACATTCTTTCAATTGATGGGATAAGAAAAGTGTCCAAAATATCAACATAAACTGGTGCATTTATTGAAGATGTAATGACAGCCATCTCCCCAGTGCCTTTACCTGACATGCAGCCCCATATCATCAGTGACTGTGGAAATTTGCATGCTCTCTTCAGGAAGTCATCTTTATAAATCTCATTGGAAAGGCACCAAACAAAATTTCCAGCATCATCACCTTGCCCAATGCAGATTCGCGATTCATCACTGAAAATGACTTTCATCCAGTCATCCACAGTCCAAGATTGCTTTTCCTTAGCCCATTGTATCCTTGTTTTTTTTCTGTTTAGGTGTTAATTAGTGTTGAGCCAACCTCCCTAGTGTTCGGGTTCGATTCAGTTCGTCGAACAGGGACGTGTTCGACGAATGTTCGTCGAGCATTCGACGAACAGCGTCGAACCCCATTGAAACCAATGGCAGGCAAACACACACATACAAACACATAGAAAACACATAGAAAACACCTTAAAAGGTGTCCAAAAGCTGACAAACTGCTCAGAAAACACAACAAACACATGGAAAAGTCACAACTACATATAGTCATGCGAAAAGGAAAGAGGTGGAGGAGTAAAAGGAGGAGGAGACACAGATATAGGCATGTCATGCCCTTCTAAAATCAAGAAAGGCTGGAGTAAAAATCTAAAATCACGCTTAAAGAGGTCGTGAGAAAGGCAACGCAACTAAAAAATTATAATAATAGTATATAAAGTATAGAGATTGAGAGTAGAAATTTGACCATTGCACAATGTACAAAGATTTCCAAAAATTGCCCAAAGAGTCTGTATCAGCCATGCTGAAATAGGCCGTGATGTGGACCTATGTTATGACCTGGTGGTTAGGACAATAATGGACCTGGTGGTTAAGAGCACACGGAATGACCTGATAGTTACTAATAATACAGGACAAGCTCTGGGACGTGGGAACTCTGCTGACCGCAATCCCTAATCCTATCACACACACTAGAAATAGCTGTGGATTGCTCCTAACGCTCCCTACGCAACTCGTCACAGCCTAAGGAACTAGCTAGCCCTAAAGATAGAAAAATAAAGCCTACCTTGCCTCAGAGAAATTCCCCAAAGGAAAAGGCAGCCCCCCACATATAATGACTGTGAGTTAAGATGAAAATTACAAACACAGAGATGAAATAGATTTAGCAAAGAGAGGCCCGACTTACTGAACAGACAGAGGATAGGAAAGGTAACTTTGCGGTCAGCACAAAAACTACAAAAAGACCACGCAGAGGGCGCAAAAGACCCTCCACACCGACTCACGGTGCGGAGGCGCTCCCTCTGCGTCCCAGAGCTTCCAGCAAGCAAGACAAAAATCAAAATAGCAAGCTGGACAGAAAAATAGCAAACAAGAGAAAAACAAGCAGGAACTTAGCTTCTGCTGGGAAGACAGGTCACAAGAACGATCCAGGAGCGAACTAGACCAATACTGGAACATTGACAGGTGGCATGGAGCAATGATCTAAGTGGAGTTAAATAGAGCAGCCAGCTAACGAATTAACCTCGTCACCTATGGAAGGAAACTCAGAAGCCGCAGCCCCACTCAAAACCACCAGAGGAAGCCCATGGACAGAACCAGCCGAAGTACCATTCATGACCACAGGAGGGAGCTTGATAACAGAATTCACAACAGTACCCCCCCCCCTTGAGGAGGGGTCACCGAACCCTCACCAGAGCCCCCAGGCCGACCAGGATGAGCCAAATGAAAGGCATGAACCAGATCGGCAGCATGAACATCAGAGGCAAAGACCCAGGAATTATCTTCCTGACCATAACCCTTCCACTTGACCAGGTACTGGAGTTTCCGTCTCGAAATACTAGAATCCAAAATCTTCTCCACCACATACTCCAACTCCCCCTCAACCAACACCGGGGCAGGAGGATCAACGGATGGAACCACAGGCGCCACGTATCTCCGCAACAACGACCTATGGAATACATTATGGATGGCAAAAGAAGCTGGAAGTGTCAAACGAAATGACACAGGATTGAGAACCTCAGAAATCTTATACGGACCAATGAAACAAGGCTTAAACTTAGGAGAGGAAACCTTCATAGGAACATAACGAGACGACAACCAAACCAAATCCCCAACACGAAGTCGGGGACCCACACAGCGCCGGCGGTTAGCGAAACGTTGAGCCTTCTCCTGGGACAATGTCAAATTGTCCACCACATGAGTCCAAATCTGCTGCAACCTATCCACCACAGTATCTACACCAGGACAGTCCGAAGACTCAACCTGCCCTGAAGAGAAACGAGGATGGAAACCAGAATTGCAGAAAAACGGCGAAACCAAAGTAGCCGAGCTGGCCCGATTATTAAGGGCGAACTCAGCCAAAGGCAAAAAGGACACCCAATCATCCTGATCAGCAGAAACAAAGCATCTCAGATATGTTTCCAAAGTCTGATTAGTTCGTTCGGTTTGGCCATTTGTCTGAGGATGGAAAGCCGAGTTAAAAGACAAATCAATGCCCATCCTAGCACAAAAGGATCGCCAAAACCTCGAAACAAACTGGGAACCTCTGTCCAAAACGATGTTCTCCGGAATGCCATGTAAACGAACTACATGCTGGAAAAACAATGGCACCAAATCAGAGGAGGAAGGCAATTTAGACAAGGGTACCAAATGGACCATCTTAGAGAAGCGATCACAAACCACCCAAATGACCGACATCTTTTGAGAGACAGGGAGATCCGAAATAAAATCCATAGAAATAGGCGTCCAGGGCCTCTTCGGGACCGGCAAGGGCAAAAGCAACCCACTGGCACGAGAACAGCAGGGCTTAGCCTGAGCACAAGTCCCACAGGACTGCACAAAAGAACGCACATCCCGCGACAAAGACGGCCACCAAAAGGATCTAGCCACCAAATCTCTGGTATCAAAGATTCCAGGATGACCAGCCAACACCGAACAATGAACCTCAGAGAAAACTCTACTAGTCCATTTATCAGGGACAAACAGTTTCTCTGCTGGACAACGGTCAGGTCTATCAGCCTGAAATTTTTGCAGCACCTGCCGCAAATCAGGGGAGATTGCAGACAAAATTACTCCCTCTCTGAGAATACCCACCGGCTCAGGAACACCCGGAGAGTCGGGCACAAAACTCCTTGACAGGGCATCAGCCTTCACATTCTTAGAGCCTGGAAGGTACGAAACCACAAAATCAAAACGGGAGAAAAATAGCGACCAACGAGCCTGTCTAGGATTCAACCGTTTGGCAGACTCGAGATAAGTCAAATTCTTGTGATCCGTCAAGACCACCACGCGATGCTTGGCTCCTTCAAGCCAATGACGCCACTCCTTGAATGCCCACTTCATGGCCAACAACTCTTGATTGCCAACATCATAATTGCGCTCAGCAGGCGAAAACTTTCTAGAAAAGAAGGCACACGGTTTCATCACCGAGCCATCAGAACTTCTTTGCGACAAAACAGCCCCTGCTCCAATCTCAGAAGCATCAACCTCGACCTGAAGCGGGAGCGAAACATCTGGCTGGCACAACACAGGGGCAGAAGAAAAACGACGCTTCAACTCCTGAAAAGCTTCCACAGCCGCAGAAGACCAATTGACCACATCAGCACCCTTCTTGGTCAAATCAGTCAACGGTTTAGCAACACTAGAAAAATTACTGATGAAGCAACGATAAAAATTAGCAAAGCCCAGGAACTTTTGCAGACTCTTCACAGATGTCGGCTGAGTCCAATCATAAATGGCCTGAACTTTAACAGGGTCCATCTCGATAGTAGAAGGGGAAAAAATGAAACCCAAAAATGAAACCTTCTGAACTCCAAAGAGACACTTTGACCCCTTCACAAACAAAAAATTCGCACGAAGGACCTGGAACACCATTCTGACCTGCTTCACGTGAGACTCCCAATCATCCAAGAAGACCAAAATATCATCCAAATATACAATCAGGAATTTATCCAGGTACTCTCGGAAGATGTCATGCATAAAGGACTGAAATACTGATGGAGCATTGGAAAGCCCGAATGGCATAACCAGGTACTCAAAATGGCCCTCGGGCGTATTAAATGCTGTTTTCCATTCATCGCCCTTTTTAATATGCACAATATTATACGCACCACGAAGATCTATCTTGGTGAACCAACTAGCCCCCTTAATCCGAGCAAATAAATCAGACAGCAGCGGCAAAGGGTACTGAAATTTGACTGTGATCTTATTAAGAAGGCGGTAATCAATACAAGGTCTCAAAGAACCATCCTTCTTGGCCACAAAAAAGAACCCTGCTCCCAATGGTGACGACGACGGGCGAATATGACCCTTCTCCAAGGATTCCTTTATATAACTCCGCATAGCGGTGTGTTCTGGCACAGATAAATTGAACAGTCGGCCCTTAGGGAACTTACTACCAGGAATCAAATCAATAGCACAATCGCAATCCCTATGAGGAGGTAGGGCACTGGATTTGGGCTCATCAAATACATCCCGGTAATCCGACAAAAACTCCGGGACTTCAGAAGGGGTGGATGACGAAATAGACAAAAATGGAACATCACCATGTACCCCTTGACAACCCCAGCTGGACACAGACATAGATTTCCAATCCAATACTGGATTATGGACCTGTAGCCATGGCAACCCCAAAACGACCACATCATGCAGATTATGCAACACCAAAAAGCGAATATCCTCCTGATGTGCAGGAGCCATGCACATGGTCAATTGGGTCCAGTACTGAGGCTTATTCTTGGCCAAAGGCGTAGCATCAATTCCTCTCAATGGAATAGGATACTGCAAGGGCTCCAAGAAAAAACCACAGCGCCTAGCAAACTCCAAGTCCATCAAATTCAGGGCAGCGCCTGAATCCACAAATGCCATAACAGAATAGGATGACAAAGAGCAAATCAGAGTAACGGACAAAAGAAATTTCGACTGTACCGTACCAATGGTGGCAGACCTAGCGAAACGCTTAGTGCGATTAGGACAATCGGAGATAGCATGAGTGGAATCACCACAGTAAAAACACAGCCCATTCCGACGTCTGTGTTCTTGCCGTTCAGCTCTGGTCAAAGTCCTATCACATTGCATAGGCTCAGGTCTATGCTCAGATAATACCGCCAAATGGTGCACAGCTTTACGCTCACGCAAGCGTCGATCGATCTGACTGGCCAAAGACATAGACTCATTCAGACCAGCAGGCATGGGAAATCCCACCATGACATCCTTAAGGGCTTCAGAGAGACCCTTTCTGAAAATTGCTGCCAGAGCACATTCATTCCATTGAGTGAGTACAGACCACTTCCTAAACTTCTGATAATATATCTCTACCTCATCCTGACCCTGACACAGAGCCAGCAAGATTTTCTCTGCCTGATCCACTGAATTTGGTTCATCATAAAGCAATCCAAGCGCCAGAAAAAACGCATCAACATCACGCAATGCCGGATCTCCTGGCGCAAGGGAAAATGCCCAGTCTTGAGGGTCGCCACGTAACAAAGAAATAATGATTTTCACTTGTTGAACAGGGTCACCTGAGGAGCGAGGTTTCAAAGCAAGAAACAATTTACAATTATTTTTGAAATTCAGAAACTTAGATCTATCCCCAAAAAACAAATCAGGAATTGGAATCCTAGGCTCTGACATCGGATTCTGAACCACAAAATCTTGAATGTTTTGTACCCTTGCAGTGAGATTATCCATACAAGAGGACAGACCTTGAATGTCCATATCTACACCTGTATCCTGAACCACCCAGAGGTAAAGGGGAAAAGAGACAAAACACACTGCAAAGAAAAAAAAATGGTCTCAGAACTTCTCTTATCCCTCTATTGAGATGCATTAATACTTTGGGCCACCTGTACTGTTATGACCTGGTGGTTAGGACAATAATGGACCTGGTGGTTAAGAGCACACGGATTGACCTGATAGTTACTAATAATACAGGACAAGCTCTGGGACGTGGGAACTCTGCTGACCGCAATCCCTAATCCTATCACACACACGAGAAATAGCCGTGGACTGCTCCTAACGCTCCCTATGCAACTCGTCACAGCCTAAGGAACTAGCTAGCCCTAAAGATAGAAAAATAAAGCCTACCTTGCCTCAGAGAAATTCCCCAAAGGAAAAGGCAGCCCCCCACATATAATGACTGAGTTAAGATGAAAATTACAAACACAGATGAAATAGATTTAGCAAAGAGAGGCCCGACTTACTGAACAGACAGAGGATAGGAAAGGTAACTTTGCGGTCAGCACAAAAACTACAAAAAGACCACGCAGAGGGCGCAAAAGACCCTCCGCACCGACTCACGGTGCGGAGGCGCTCCCTCTGCGTCCCAGAGCTTCCAGCAAGCAAGACAAAAATCAAAATAGCAAGCTGGACAGAAAAATAGCAAACAAGAGAAAAACAAGCAGGAATTTAGCTTCTGCTGGGAAGACAGGTCACAAGAACGATCCAGGAGCGAACTAGACCAATACTGGAACATTGACAGGTGGCATGGAGCAATGATCTAAGTGGAGTTAAATAGAGCAGCTAAAAAAAAAGGAATGTAGTCAGCTTACCGGTCTTAGACGAAATCCCCAGACCTGCCAACGCCCAGCACGGTTCGGGGTGAGCGCCCACAGCAAATGAAGACAAAAAGAGAAATGATCCAGCTGGAGGTGGAGGCAGTTCAGACTTTGTGAGACTTTATTAGACAACTAAAGCAATAAAAAGTTCTTCAACAAGAAAAATCTTAACATAGCAAACACCTGGCACACCAGTGAGGAGGATCAACGCGTTTCAACTATGAAGTCTTACTCATGATCTACCTAATAGTGCAATAAGAGCATATATATATAGTGTGCACAAGGCATTGATTGGACAAACAATTAAAAAAAAAATTTTTTTAATTGTTTGTCCAATCAATGCCTTGTGCACACTATATATATATGCTCTTATTGCACTATTAGGTAGATCATGAGTAAGACTTCATAGTTGAAACGCGTTGATCCTCCTCACTGGTGTGCCAGGTGTTTGCTATGTTAAGATTTTTCTTGTTGAAGAATTTTTTTTGCTTTAGTTGTCTAATAAAGTCTCACAAAGTCTGAACTGCCTCCACCTCCAGCTGGATCATTTCTCTTTTTGTCTAAATAGAGCAGCCAGCCAACGAATTAACCTCGTCACCTGTGGAAGGAAACTCAGAAGCCGCAGCCCCACTCACAACCACCAGAGGAAGCCCATGGACAGAACCAGGCAAAGTACCATTCATGACCACAGGAGGGAGCTTGACAACAGATTTCACAACAGACCTAACAATACATTTTGTAGTTATTATAACTGCTAGAGGTAAGGAGTACAAATTTCACCATTGAACAATGTACAAAGGTTTACAAAAATTACTCAAGGGGTCTGTATCATACACGCTGAAAGAGACCATGATGGCAACCTCACAACAAAATTTTGCAGTTATTATAATGGCTAGACATATGGGGTACAAGTTTCACCATTGTACGACATATAAAGGTTTACAAATTTAAAAAACATTACCCACGTGGGGTATACATACAGTATGTGACCACTAAGTACTTGTAGCAGAAGCAGGAGTAGTAGGATGTGATTTCCAGAACAACATGATTTATATGGTAAGGGATGGACGCTATGACAACTTCCAAAAAAGATAATTTGGGCTGCATTTACATTGAGTTGCTGTCATCCGTAGGGCTTAGAAAGTCGGAGGAAATCAAGTCCTTGCTCAATTTTAGAAGTCAGACTGTCTGCATTTTCCATTGACAAGCGCGTGCGCATATCCATTATGATTGCATCGGCAGAACTGAAAACCTGCTCAGATAACACACTTGCGGCAGGGGATGGCAACATCTCCAAAGCCTACAAGGAGAGGTCAGGCCAAGTGTGCAGCTTGGACAAACAATAGATAAAGGGTACTGAAGAATCAGGAAGAATGCTGGTATGGTCACTTAAGTACTCCATCACCATCTTGGTCAACTTCTCCCTCCTTGTCATAGTTACACCCACAAATAGCCGTTGTTGATGTGATGGTTTCATGAAAATAGCCCAGTTGGTGGACATTTCCCCCTCCCCCTGAGTTGCACCTGGTATGCGTGTCCCTCCCCTGTAATCCTTGTAGGTGAAAAGAGCTGGTACCTCTGGCAGCAGCATTGTCTGAGGGTAATTTTTCAGCAAGTCTTCCACAACGGCCCTGCACGGAAAATGACATGTCTGCCTCTGACATGAGAGAAGGAAATTTCTCCTTGCACCGTGGGTCAAGAAAGGTGGACAGCCAGTATTTCATGGTGGGCAAAATGTCTTCCACACGAGGGTCTTAAGAAAGGCATCTGGATGTAGGGGGGAGACTCGGTACGTCACGTGCCTCCCCTCCTTTGGTTGCTATGCACATGTAGTGTATATACTGTGATGCTAATGTAATGTGCTGTTCCCCCATTGTTCATTCATGTGTGTCATGCATTGTAATGTAGTGTAGTCAATATGTCTAGGATTAGGGATAAGATAGGATAGAGGTTAGTATAGGATAATAGTGCGGTTAGCTTAAGGGGGGCACATTAGAGCAAGGTAATAGCATAGAATTGGTTAGTGAGATACAGGCAGCACAGGGGTTAAGCAGTTGGGAGGGGCTACAGAGCAGAGCAGCACAGAGCAGGGGTATAGGAGAAGCACTTCCTGATTAGAGGCAGAAAGCCTGGGCATCTTGCCCAAGGGCAGGGAGCATACTGTTTATGGGACAGCCTCAGGTTGTGAAGACAGAGCTGTTAAGGAGGAGAGGGGCCTCAGGCCCTAGGACAATGTGAACGGGCACCAGCTCAGTAGAACTATCTCCAGGAAAATCCGGGGTCTATGACCGGGATGGGAGCAGCTATCATAGTGTTCCTGACACCTTTTCCTATGGAAGCCGGACAAGGGGATTATAAGGAGTTGGTGACGCAGAAAGGACAGGTGGGATAAGAATTGACCACAGATGCAGCTGGGATTACTGAGAGAAAGGAAGGAGAGGTAACAGGAGAGTTGAAGTTCGCGTGAAGCCTGGGAAAGGACAGGAGATGAAACTTTGTTTGAAATGTGCTGCCAAAGTGTTATGTGCCTGTGTTTCCAGGAAAGTTGAAATGTTTGCAAAGGACTGTGACCCTGCAGTGATTCTTGGAACTTGGAACCCTGAAGCCAGAATGGCAGAAACCATAAGTGTTATGCTGCTGAAGGAACTTTGTATTTCACCTGTGAGGCGCCAGGGTCAGGGAACGCTAACCTCTGTTGCCACAGCTACCACCCTGGTCCCCCTACATGGACATGAGCTGTGTAATGTGTGACAAACTACAAAGAGTCAAACATTCAATTGTTTTATATATATCGCCTTTATGACACACGCCAACAGCAGACTCAGGAAAATTACTGGTAAATAGTGACGTTTGCTTATTTCTGCATGCTTTGCGCCAGTGGCACAACCGCTAGATAAATTTACGCTATTTATTTAACCAATAGAACATTTTTTTTATATCACCTCTTTGATTCATGCCAACAGCAAACTCAGGGAAATTACTTGTAAATAGTAACGTTTCCGTAGCTCAACATGTTTTGCGCCAGTCACACAACTGCTAGATAAATATAAGTTATTTCAGCAATAGACAAGGAATATTATTTAGCAATTAGCTTTTAAAAAATATTTTTAGTATATGCTGACACTGAGGAATATTATTTAGTTGTAAAAAAAACAGTTTAGCATATGCTCGTACACAGGAATATTATGTAGCTCCAAAAAATTGTTTAGTATATGCTGGTACTGAGTAATATTATTTGGCTCTGAAAAGAGCTGTTTTGTATATTATGGTACTGGATATGAAACCCCGCCTATCTCTCCCTAATTCCACAGTCTGTTCCTACACTATACAACACAATGCTAACTGCAGAGATCTGCAGCATGTACTTGCAATGATGACACCTAGGTGCCTGCCATTCTCTTTCCTTCATATTAAATCTCTCCCTACGCTATCTCCACCTAGCAGAGAACTAATCTTCACTCTCAGTAGCTCTTAAAAGAGCTTTTTGTAATCATAAACTCTCCCTATATGCTGCTTTAACTCTCCCTATGCTAACAATACGCTCTAACTATACTTTTTCCGGCTGTAATGTGCACAAGATGGAGCCGGCAGGGATTAAGTATCCCCTATGACGCTGTAAGGCCAACCAATCACAGTAATGCCACACCTAAAATGGCACCAACATTACTGTGATTGACAAGCAAGCCCAGCATGTTCACTGGCTGCAAATAAAGCACCAAACATGCTACGTGGGTCACTCGTATATACCGAGGTGAATAGCTATTTATTCGCCAATTAACAAATAGCCCAAATACCGTACTATTCGTGCGAGTAACAAATAGTGCCGAATAGGGTTGAGCGAAACGGGTCGGCCATTTTCAGAAGTCGCCGACTTTTGGCAAAGTCGGGTTTCATGAAACCCGATCCGACCCCTGTGTGTGGGTCGGCCATGAGGTCGGCGATCTTCTGAATCTGGTATCGGAATTCTGATACCGAGTTCCGATATGTTTGCAATATCAGAAATCGGTATCGGAATCCATATTTAAGTGTAAAATAAAGAATTAAAATAAAAAATATTGCTATACTCAACCTCTGACGCGCCCTGGTACTAACCGGCAGCCTTCCTTCCTTAGAATCAGCGCGTGAAGGGCCTTAGATGACGTCGCGGCTTGTGATTGGTCGCGCGACCGCCCATGTGACCGCTCGCGCGACCAATCACAAGCCGCGACGTCACCGAAGGTCCTTCAAGCGCTGATTCTTAGGAAGGAAGGCTGCCGGAAAGAAGCAGGGCGCGTCCGAGGGTGAGTATATACCTAATAGGCGCTTGAAGGACCTTCGGTGACATCGCGGCTTGTGATTGGTCGCGCGAGCGGTCACATGGGCGGTCGCGCGACCAATCACAAGCCGCGACGTCATCTAAGGCCCTTCACGCGCTGATTCCTTCGCTGCCGGTTAGTACCAGGGCGCGTCAGAGGGTGAGTATAGCAATATTTTTTATTTTAATTCTTTATTTTACACTTAAATATGGATCCCAGGGCCTGAAGGAGAGTTTCCTCTCCTTCAGACCCTGGGAACCATTGGAAACCCAATGCACTGCATTGGGTTTCGTGTTTCGGCCGACCCCGACTCCGACTTTTTTATAGGATCGGCCGATTTCACTCAACCCGACTTTTGAAAAAGTCGGGTTTCGTGAAACCCGACCCGATCCTATAAAAGTAAAAGTCGCTCAACCCTAGTGCCGAATGTATTCGCTCATCACTAGTCACTTTGTGTTGTGAATTCTGTGGCTGAGATCACTTCTGTGGTCACAAGTGGTATTGCAGTCTCTGGGCTTCCTCCCTCAGGTGTTTTGGTGAGCTCGTTGGCTGCCTTGCTATTTAGCTCCACCTGAGTCTGTCTTCCTTGCTCCTTGTCAATGTTCCAGTGTTGGATCTGAGCTACTGCATCTTTCCTTGGGCCTGCTGCTCTGCTAGATAAGTGCTTCTAGTTTGTTTTCTGTTTTTTCTGTCCAGCTTGTTATTATCTTTTGCTGGAAGCTCTGAGAAGCAAAGGGGTGCACCGCCGTGCTGTTAGTTCGGCACGGTGGGTCTTTTTGCCCCTTTGCGTGGTTTTCGTTTTAGGGTTTTTTGTAGACTGCATAGTTCTCTTTGCTATCCTCGCTCTGTCTAGAATATCGGGCCTCACTTTGCTGAATCTATTTCATTCCTACGTTTGTCTTTTCATCTTGCTAACAGTCATTATATGTGGGGGCTGCCTATTCCTTTGGGGTATTTCTCTGAGGTAAGTCAGGCTTGTATTTCTATCTTCAGGCTAGTCAGCTCCTCAGGCAGTGCCGAGTTGCATAGGTAGTTGATAGGCGCAATCCACTGCTGCTTCCAGTTGTGTGAGGATAGTTCAGGTACTGCAGTCTACAGAGATTCCACGTCTCAGAGCTCGTCCTATTGTTTTGGGTTATTGCCAGATCTCTGTATGTGCGCTGATTACTGCACGCTGTGTTGCCTGATTGCCAGCCATAACAGTACAAGGAGCCCGGCAAATGATTTCCAATAGAGGGAAAAAAGAAATCCTGACATCATTTTTTTTTCTTAGCTCTGTCTTCAGTCTTTTTTTTTCCCCTAGACATTAGAGTGCTTCAGGACACAGCTGTGGACATGGATATTCAGGCTCTGTGCTCCTCAATGGATAATCTCGTTGTAAATGTACAAAAGATTCAAGATACTATTGATCAGAAATCGATGCTAGAACCAAGAATTCCGATTCCTGATTTGTTTTTTGGTGACAGAACTAAGTTCCTGAGCTTCAGAAATAATTGTAAGCTATTTTTGGCCTTGAAACCTCATTCTTCTGGTAATCCTATTCAACAGGTTTTGATTATTATTTCTTTTTTGCGCGGCGACCCACAGGACTGGGCGTTTTCTCTTGCACCAGGAGATTCTGCATTGAGTAATGTTGATGCATTTTTCCAGGCGCTGGGATTGCTTTACGATGAGCCTAATTCAGTGGATCAAGCTGAGAAAAATCTGCTGGCTTTATGCCAGGGTCAGGATGATGTAGAAGTATATTGTCAGAAATTTAGAAAATGGTCAGTACTCACTCTGTGGAATGAATCTGCACTAGCGGCTTTGTTCAGAAAGGGTCTCTCTGAAGCTCTTAAGGATGTAATGGTGGGATTTCCTATGCCTGCTGGTTTGAATGAGTCCATGTCCTTGGCCATTCAGATCGGTCGTCGCTTGCGCGAGCGTAAATCTGTGCACCATCTGGCGGTATTGTCTGAGAGTAAGCCTGAGCCTATGCAGTGCGACAGGACTATGACTAAAGTAGAACGGCACGAACACAGACGTCTGAACAGACTGTGTTTCTATTGTGGTGATTCTACTCATGCTATTTCTAATTGTCCTAAACGCACTAGGCGGTTCGATAGCTCTGCCGTTATTGGTACTGTACAGTCTAAATTCCTTTTGTCCATTACCTTGATGTGCTCTTTGTCATCATATTCTGTCATGGCGTTTGTGGATTCAGGCGCTGCCCTGAATCTGATGGATTTGGATTATGCTAAACGTTGTGGATTTTTCTTGGAGCCTTTGCGGTGTCCTATTCCGTTGAGAGGAATTGATGCTACACCTCTGGCCAAGAATAAGCCTCAGTACTGGGCCCAGCTGACCATGTGCATGGCTCCTGCACATCAGGAAGTTATTCGCTTTTTGGTACTGCATAATTTGCATGATGTGGTCGTGTTGGGGTTGCCATGGCTACAAACCCATAATCCAGTATTGGATTGGAACTCTATGTCGGTAACCAGCTGGGGTTGTCAGGGAGTACATGGTGATGTTCCATTTTTGTCTATTTCGTCATCCATTCCTTCTGACATCCCAGAGTTCTTGTCGGACTTTCAGGATGTATTTGAAGAGTCCAAGTCTGATGCCCTTCCTCCGCATAGGAATTGTGATTGTGCTATCGATTTGATTCCTGGTAGTAAATTCCCTAAGGGTCGTTTATTTAATTTGTCCGTACCTGAACACACCGCTATGCGCAGTTATGTGAAGGAGTCCCTGGAGAAGGGACATATTCGCCCATCGTCGTCACCATTGGGAGCAGGGTTCTTTTTTGTAGCCAAGAAGGATGGTTCGCTAAGACCGTGTATTGATTACCGCCTTCTTAATAAGATCACTGTTAAGTTTCAGTATCCCTTGCCATTGATTTCTGACTTGTTTGCTCGGATTAAGGGGGCTAGTTGGTTTACTAAGATTGATCTTCGTGGTGCGTATAATCTGGTGAGAATCAGGCAGGGAGATGAATGGAAAACGGCATTTAATACGCCCGAGGGTCATTTTGAGTATCTGGTGATGCCGTTCGGACTTGCCAATGCTCCATCTGTTTTTCAGTCTTTTATGCATGACATTTTCCGTGAGTATCTGGATAAATTCTTGATTGTTTACTTGGATGACATTTTGATCTTCTCAGATGATTGGGAGTCTCATGTGAAGCAAGTCAGAATGGTTTTCCAGGTACTGCGTGCTAATTCCTTGTTCGTGAAGGGATCAAAGTGTCTCTTCGGTGTGCAGAAAGTTTCATTTTTGGGGTTCATCTTTTCCCCTTCTACTATCGAGATGGATCCGGTTAAGGTTCAGGCCATCCAGGATTGGACTCAGCCGACATCTCTAAAAAGTTTGCAGAAATTCCTGGGCTTTGCTAATTTTTATCGTCGCTTCATCTGTAATTTTTCTAGCATTGCCAGACCATTGACCGATTTGACCAAGAAGGGTGCTGATTTGGTTAATTGGTCTTCTGCTGCCGTGGAAGCTTTTCAGGAGTTGAAGCGTCGTTTTTGCTGTGCCCCTGTGTTGTGTCAACCTGATGTTTCTCTTCCGTTCCAGGTCGAGGTTGATGCTTCTGAGATTGGTGCAGGGGCGGTTTTGTCACAGAGAGGTTCTGGTTGCTCAGTGTTCAAACCATGTGCTTTCTTTTCCAGGAAATTTTCTGCTGCTGAGCGTAATTATGATGTGGGCAACCGAGAGTTGCTGGCCATGAAGTGGGCATTCGAGGAGTGGCGTCATTGGCTTGAGGGTGCTAAGCATCGCGTGGTGGTTTTGACTGATCATAAGAACCTTACTTATCTTGAGTCTGCCAAGCGCTTGAATCCTAGACAGGCCCGTTGGTCGTTATTTTTTGCTCGTTTTGATTTTGTGATTTCATACCTTCCGGGCTCTAAAAATGTGAAGGCGGATGCTCTGTCTAGGAGTTTTGTGCCCGACTCTCCGGGGTTATCTGAGCCGGCGAGTATCCTCAAGGAAGGAGTCATTGTGTCTGCCATCTCCCCTGATTTGCGGAGAGTGTTGCAGAAATTTCAGGCTAATAAACCTGATCGTTGTCCGGCCGAGAAACTGTTCGTCCCTGATAGGTGGACTAGTAAAGTTATCTCTGAACTTCATTGTTCGGTGCTGGCCGGTCATCCTGGAATCTTTGGTACCAGGGAGTTGGTTGCTAGATCCTTCTGGTGGCCATCTCTGTCACGGGATGTGCGTGCTTTTGTGCAGTCCTGTGGAATTTGTGCTAGGGCTAAGCCCTGCTGTTCACGTGCCAGTGGGTTGCTTTTGCCCTTGCCGGTCCCGAAGAGGCCTTGGACACATATTTCGATGGATTTCATTTCTGACCTTCCCGTTTCTCAAAAGATGTCTGTCATTTGGGTGGTCTGTGATCGCTTTTCTAAAATGGTCCATCTGGTGCCCTTGGTTAAATTGCCTTCCTCCTCTGATTTGGTGCCTTTGTTCTTCCAGCATGTGGTTCGTTTACATGGCATTCCTGAGAATATTGTTTCTGACAGAGGTTCCCAGTTTGTCTCGAGGTTCTGGCGAGCCTTTTGTGGTAGGATGGGCATTGACCTATCTTTTTCCTCGGCCTTCCATCCTCAGACTAATGGCCAGACCGAACGAACCAATCAGACCTTGGAAACATATCTGAGATGTTTTGTTTCCGCTGACCAGGATGATTGGGTGTCATTTTTGCCGTTGGCTGAGTTTGCCCTTAATAATCGGGCCAGCTCGGCTACCTTGGTCTCTCCATTTTTCTGCAATTCTGGGTTCCATCCTCGTTTCTCTTCAGGACAGGTTGAGTCTTCGGACTGTCCTGGTGTGGATTATGTGGTGGACAGGTTGCAGCAGATCTGGACTCAGGTAGTGGACAATTTGACCTTGTCCCAGGAGAAGGCTCAGCTTTTCGCTAATCGCAGACGCCGTGTGGGACCCCGACTTCGTGTTGGGGATCTGGTTTGGTTATCTTCTCGTCATATACCTATGAAGGTTTCCTCTCCTAAATTTAAACCTCGTTTTATTGGTCCGTATAGGATTTCTGAGATTCTCAATCCGGTGTCTTTTCGTCTGACCCTCCCAGACTCCTTTTCCATACATAATGTATTCCATAGGTCGTTGTTGAGGAGATACGTGGCACCTATGGTTCCATCTGTGGAGCCTCCTGCCCCTGTTTTGGTGGAGGGGGAATTGGAGTATATTGTGGAGAAGATTTTGGATTCTCGTGTCTCTAGACGGAAACTCCAGTATCTGGTCAAATGGAAGGGTTATGCTCAGGAAGATAATTCCTGGGTTTTTGCCTCTGATGTCCATGCCCCAGATCTTGTTCGTGCCTTTCATGTGGCTCATCCTGGTCGGCCTGGGGGTTCTGGTGAGGGTTCGGTGACCCCTCCTCAAGGGGGGGGTACTGTTGTGAATTCTGTGGCTGAGTTCACTTCTGTGGTCACAAGTGGTATTGCAGTCTCTGGGCTTCCTCCCTCAGGTGTTTTGGTGAGCTCGTTGGCTGCCTTGCTATTTAGCTCCACCTGAGTCTGTCTTCCTTGCTCCTTGTCAATGTTCCAGTGTTGGATCTGAGCTACTGCATCTTTCCTTGGGCCTGCTGCTCTGCTAGATAAGTGCTTCTAGTTTGTTTTCTGTTTTTTCTGTCCAGCTTGTTATTATCTTTTGCTGGAAGTTCTGAGAAGCAAAGGGGTGCACCGCCGTGCTGTTAGTTCGGCACGGTGGGTCTTTTTGCCCCTTTGCGTGGTTTTCGTTTTAGGGTTTTTTGTAGACTGCATAGTTCTCTTTGCTATCCTCGCTCTGTCTAGAATATCGGGCCTCACTTTGCTGAATCTATTTCATTCCTACGTTTGTCTTTTCATCTTGCTAACAGTCATTATATGTGGGGGCTGCCTATTCCTTTGGGGTATTTCTCTGAGGTAAGTCAGGCTTGTATTTCTATCTTCAGGCTAGTCAGCTCCTCAGGCAGTGCCGAGTTGCATAGGTAGTTGATAGGCGCAATCCACTGCTGCTTCCAGTTGTGTGAGGATAGTTCAGGTACTGCAGTCTACAGAGATTCCACGTCTCAGAGCTCGTCCTATTGTTTTGGGTTATTGCCAGATCTCTGTATGTGCGCTGATTACTGCACGCTGTGTTGCCTGATTGCCAGCCATAACACTTTGTGTATTTGAGTTTGACATCCCAGCTGTAGAGGAAACATCAATAACCCCTTTACCCCCAAGGGTGGTTTGCACGTTAATGACCAGGCCAATTTTTACAATTCTGACCACTGTCCCTTTATGAGGTTATAACTCCGAAACGCTTCAACGGATCCTGGTGATTCTGACATTGTTTTCTCGTGACATATTGTACTTCATGATAGTGGTAAAATTTCTTTGATAGTACCTGCGTTTATTTGTGAAAAAAACGGAAATTTGGCGAAAATTTTGAAAATTTCGCAATTTTCAAACTTTGAATTTTTATGCAATTAAATCACAGAGATATGTCACACAAAATACTTAATAAGTAACATTTCCCACATGTCTCCTTTACATCAGCATAATTTTGGAACCAATTTTTTTTTTTGTTAGGGAGTTATAAGGGTTAAAAGTTGACCAGCAATTTCTCATTTTTACAACACCATTTTTTTTTAGGGACCACGTCTCATTTGAAGTCATTTTGAGGGGTCTATATGATAGAAAATGCCCAAGTGTGACACCATTCTAAAAACTGCACCCCTCAAGGTGCTCAAAACCACATTCAAGAAGTTTATTAACCCTTCAGGTGTTTAATAGGAATTTTTGGAATGTTTAAATAAAAATGAACATTTAACTTTTTTACACAAAAAATTTACTTCAGCTCCAATTTGTTTTATTTTACCAAGGGTAACAGGAGAAATTGGACCCAAAAAGTTGTTGTCCAATTTGTCCTGAGTACGCCGATACCCCATATGTGGCAGTAAACCACTGTTTGGGCGCATGGGAGAGCTCGGAAGGGAAGGAGCGCTATTTGACTTTTCAATGCAAAATTGACAGGAATTGAGATGGGACGCCATGTTGCGTTTGGAGAGCCACTGATGTGCCTAAACATTGAAACCCCCCACAAGTGACACCATTTTGGAAAGTAGACCCCCTAAGGAACTTATCTGGATGTGTGGTGAGCACTTTGACCCACCAAGTGCTTCACAGAAGTTTATAATGCAGAACCGTAAAAATAAAAAATCATATTTTTTCACAAAAATTATATTTTTGCCCCCAATTTTTTATTTTTCCAAGGGTAAGAGAAGAAATTGGACCTCAAAAGTTGTTGTCCAATTTGTCCCGAGTACGCTGATACCCCATATGTGGCAGTAAACCACTGTTTGGGCGCATGGGAGAGCTCGGAAGGGAAGGAGCGCAGTTTGACTTTTCAATGCAAAATTGACAGAAATTGAGATGGGACGCCATGTTGCGTTTGGAGAGCCACTGATGTGCCTAAACATTGAAACCCCCCACAAGTGACACCATTTTGGAAAGTAGACCCCCTAAGGAACTTATCTAGAGGTGTGGTGAGCACTTTGACCCACCAAGTGCTTCACAGAAGTTTATAATGCAGAACCGTAAAAATAAAAAATCATATTTTTTCACAAAAATTATATTTTTGCCCCCAATTTTTTATTTTTCCAAGGGTAAGAGAAGAAATTGGACCTCAAAAGTTGTTGTCCAATTTGTCCCGAGTACGCTGATACCCCATATGTGGCAGTAAACCACTGTTTGGGCGCATGGGAGAGCTCGGAAGGGAAGGAGCGCCGTTTGACTTTTCAATGCAAAATTGACAGGAATTGAGATGGGACGCCATGTTGCGTTTGGAGAGCCACTGATGTGCCTAAACATTGAAACCCCCCACAAGTGACACCATTTTGGAAAGTAGACCCCCTAAGGAACTTATCTGGATGTGTGGTGAGCACTTTGACCCACCAAGAGCTTCACAGAAGTTTATAATGCAGAGCCATAAAAATAAAACAAAATTTTTTTCCCACAAAAATTATTTTTTAGCCCCCAGTTTTGTATTTTCCCTAGGGTAACAGGAGAAATTGGACCACAAAAGTTGTTGTCCAATTTGTCCTGAGTACGCTGATACCCCATATGTGGGGGGGAACCACCGTTTGGGCACATGGGAGGGTTCGGAAGGGAAGGAGCGCCATTTGGAATGCAGACTTAGATGGAATGGTCTGCAGGCGTCACATTGCGTTTGCAGAGCCCCTAATGTACCTAAACAGTAGAAACCCCCCACAAGTGACACCATTTTGGAAAGTAGACCCCCTAAGGAACTCATCTTGATGTGTTGTGAGAGCTTTGAACCCCCAAGTATTTCACTACAGTTTATAACGCAGAGCCATGCAAATAAAAAATATTTTTTTTTCCACAAAAATTATATTTTAGCCCCCAGTTTTGTATTTTTCCAAGGTTAGCAGGAGAAATTGGACCCTAAATGTTGTTGTCCAATTTGTCGTGAGTACGCTGATACCCGATATGTGGGGGGGAACCACCGTTTGGGCGCATGGGAGGGCTCGGAAGGGAAGGAGCATCATTTGGAATGCAGACTTAGATGGATTGGTCTGCAGGCGTCACATTGCGTTTGCAGAGCCCCTAATGTACCTAAACAGTAGAAACCCCCCACAAGTGACCCCATATTGGAAACTAGACCCCTCAATGAACTTATCTAGATGTGTTGTGAGAACTTTGAACCCCCAAGTGTTTCACTACAGTTTATAACGCAGAGCCGTGAAAATAAAAAATCTTTTTGTTTTCCCACAAAAATTATTTTTTAGCCCCCAGTTTTGTATTTTCCCAAGGGTAACAGGAGAAATTGGTCCACAAAAGTTGTTGTCCAATTTGTCCTGAGTACGCTGATACCCCATATGTTGGGGTAAACCCCTGTTTGGGCACACAGGAGAGCTCGGAAGGGAAGGAGCACTGTTTTACTTTTTCAACGCAGAATTGGCTGGAATTGAGATCGGACGCCATGTCGTGTTTGGAGAGCCCCTGATGTGCCGAAACAGTGGAAACCCCCCAATTATAACTGAAACCCTAATCTAAACACACCCCTAACCCTAATTCCAACGGTAACCCTAACCACACCTCTAACCCTGACACACCCCTAACCCTAATCCCAACCCTATTCCCAACTGTAAATGTAATCTAAACCCTAACCCTAACTTTAGCCCCAACCCTAACTGTAGCCCCAACCCTAACCCTAGCCCTAACCCTAACCCTAACCCTAGCCCTAACCCTAACCCTAGCCCTAACCCTAGCCCTAACCCTAGCCCTAACCCTAGCCCTAACCCTAATCCTAGCCCTAACCCTAGCCCTAACCCTAACCCTAGCCCTAACCCTAACCCTAGCCCTAACCCTAACCCTAACCCTAACCCTAGCCCTAACCCTAGCCCTAACCCTAGCCCTAACCCTAGCCCTAACCCTAGCCCTAACCCTAACCCTAGCCCTAACCCTAGCCCTAATGGGAAAATGGAAATAAATACATTTTTTTTTATTTTTCCCTAACTAAGGGGTTGATGAAGGGGGGTTTGATTTACTTTTATAGCGAGTTTTTTAGCGGATTTTTATGATTGGCAGCCGTCACACACTGAAAGACCCTTTTTATTGCAAAAAATATTTTTTGCAATACCACATTTTGAGAGCTATAATTTTTCCATATTTTGGTCCACAGAGTCATGTGAGGTCTTGTTTTTTGCGGGACGAGTTGACGTTTTTATTGAAAACATTTTTGGGCACGTGACTTTTTTTATCGCTTTTTATTCCGATTTTTGTGAGGAAGAATGACCAAAAGCCAGCTATTCATGAATTTCTATTGGGGGAGGCGTTTATACCGTTCCGCGTTTGGTAAAATTGATAAATCAGTTTTATTCTTCGGGTCAGTACGATTACAGCGATACCTCATTTATATCATTTTTTTATGGTTTGGTGCTTTTATACGATAAAAACTATTTTACAGAAAAAATAATTATTTTTGCATCGCTTTATTCTCAGGACTATAACTTTTTTATTTTTTTGCTGATGATGCTGTATGGCGGCTCTTTTTTTGCGGGACAATATGACGCTTTCAGCGGTACCATGGTTATTTATATCTGTCCTTTTGATCGCGTGTTATTCCACTTTTTGTTCGGCGGTATGATAATAAAGCGTTGTTTTTTGCCTCGTTTTTTTTTTTTTTCTTACGGTGTTTACTGAAGGGGTTAACTAGTGGGACAGTTTTATAGGTCGGGTCGTTACGGACGCGGCGATACTAAATATGTGTACTTTTATTGGTTTTTTTTTTTTATTTAGATGAAGAAATGTATTTATGGGAATAATATTTTTTTTTTTTTTCATTATTTTGAAATATTTTTTTTTTTTTTTTTTTTACACATTTGGAAAAATTTTTTTTTACTTTTTTACTTTGTCCCAGGGGGGGACATCACAGATCAGTGATCTGACAGTTTGCACAGCACTCTGTCAGATCACTGATCTGATATGAGTGCAGGCTGCTTCACAGTGCCTGCTCTGAGCAGGCTCTGTGAAGCCACCTCCCTCCCTGCAGGACCCGGATCCGCGGCCATCTTGGATCCGGGGCTCGAGCAGGGAGGGAGGTGAGGAGACCCTCGCAGCAACGCGATCACATCGCGTTGCTGCGGGGGGCTCAGGGAAGCCCGCAGGGAGCCCCCTCCCTGCGCGGTGCTTCCCTGCACCGCCGGCACATCGCGATCATCTTTGATCGCGGTGTGCCAGGGGTTAATGTGCCGGGGGCGGTCCGTGACCGCTCCTGGCACATAGTGCCGGATGTCAGCTGCGATAAGCAGCTGACACCCGGCCGCGATCGGCCGCGCTCCCCCCGTGAGCGCGGCCGATCGGCTATGACGTACTATCCCGTCCAGGGTCAGATAAGCCCAGGGCACCTCGACGGGATAGTACGTCTAAGGTCACAGAGGGGTTAAGACTTTGTACCTGGTATCTTTTGTTCATAATCTTTGCCAAGTTATCGTTGAGTAAAGACAGTGTTTGAATGAGGGTCTCCTCTATTGAACCACGGAACCTATGGTCCTGGTCAGCATGAACCCGAAATAAGGCATTGCATGGAGCCTCTGTGTATGCTCAAACCACAATAATATTGCATATTAGGAATCAGTTAGGAATTAGGAGTCAAGTTTTGCATAATTTCCAGTATTTCAAGGATCAATTATATACCAAAAGGTCAACATACTGTTCAGCATCATTGTCATTCAGTTATAGGCTAGAATTCTCTGTGCTAAATCTTTGTTTTTCAGAATATTCAGTGCAACTGAGCAGAGAAATGTACAATGCAGTACACATACAGTACATACCAATTAACAGCCTAATTATTAATTAGGCTAAGCAATATTGGCAACTCAGAGATTGTAATAGCTATCATGATTATGTTCATTATCACTGATATGATAACGACTATCCAGAGAATAGAAGGTTCTTTTATTGGTAAACTGTTTGGGCTACACGTTTTGATACCAAATTGGGCCAAAGTACAGTAAAAATGCACATGCATGTGATATAAATAGTATAAAAGGCTCCAAATATGGCGACTTATTTAGCATAAAAGAGCTAGGAAGTAAGTACAGCAAAAACTATTGGTATGATAATGACAATAATAATAATAATAATTTTTATTTATATAGCGCCAACATATTCCGCAGCGCTTTACAAATTATAGAGGGGACTTGTACAGACAATAGACATTACAGCATAACAGAAATACAGTTCAAAACAGATACCAGGAGGAATAAGGGCCCTGCTCGCAAGCTTACAGACTATGAGGAAAAGGGGAGACAATGAAAGGTTATGTAAATAGTAATGGAAAGCATAAAATTAAAGGAAAACTGTTTAAAACCAAAGGAGGTGCTACATGCAAGAATAGGGCAGGAAATAGGCATTGGTCCAATGGGAGAGAGTCATGTAGAGCATGATGTGACAATAAGGAGGGTGGGATTATGTTATGCCTCTGCATCAGCTCGGCAGGGTTTCATCACCTTCCCCTAAGGCCGTTGCCATCTGCTGTGCTCCACGCCGAGTTTTGCAAGTGGCCCGGCGTGCTCCCATGTGATCCTCTGCCTAGGCCTATATCAGACCCAGCAAGAGATATGAAAGAGAAAATAAGGTGAAAAGAGAATATAAATAACTAGATGGTGGCCCGATTCTAACGCATCGGGTATTCTAGAATATGTATGTAGTTTATTTATGAAGTTTTCAGAATAATGCAATTTATACACAGGATTCAGCTGGCTGGGCGCGACCAATTAGCGAAGCGTGGTTCAAATTCCGCGCCAATTCGCGGCCGGACTGCGCCTGTCGCTGTTTGGTCACGCCCGACCACGAACAATCAGTGAAGCTAGGGCCGGCTCCAGGTTTTTGAGGGCCCCGGGCGAAAGAGTCTCAGTGGGCTCCCCTCTTTAACACATACCACGATTCATGATGCACAGATACAGCAGAGAAATATACCACAGCCAAGTAGCATATAACATAGCCCACGTAGTATATAACACAGGCCACATAGTATATAGCACAGCCATGTAGTATATAACATGTAGTATATAACACAGCCAAGTAGCATATAACATAGCCCACGTAGTATATAACACAGTCCAAGTAGTATATTGCCCAGCCACGTTGTATATAGCACAGCCCCTGTGGTATATAGCACAGACACATAGTATATTGTCCAGCCACGTAATATATTGCCCAGCCACGTAATATATTGCACAGCCACGTAATATATTGCACAGCCACGTAGTATATAGTACAGAGACGTAGTATATAACACAGCCCATGCAGTACATAACACAGGCCACGTAGTATAGAGCACAGCCACGTAATATATACCACAGAGACGTAGTATATAACAAAACCCACGCAGTATATAACTCAGCCCATGCCGTATATAGCACAGCCCACGTAGTATATAGCACAGAGACGCAGTGTATAACACAGCTCACGCAGTATATAACACAGCGATGTAATATATAGCACAGCCCACATAGTATATAGCACAGCCCACATAGTATCTAACATAGCCCATGTAGTATATGCCAATGTGGCCACCATATCCTTGTTAAAAAAAAAGAATTAAAATAAAAAATAGTTATATACTCACCTTCCGTCGGCCCCCGGATCCAGCCCAGGCTTTTACCGATGCTCCTCGCGACGCTCCGGTCCCAGGAATGCATTGCGGTCTTGCGAGATGATGACATAGCGGTCTTGCGAGACCGCTACGTCATCATCTCGCGAGACCGCAATGCATAGACTGCAGCATCGCGAGGAGCGGGAAACTCGACGGAAGGTGAGTATATAATGATTTTTTATTTTGTTTTAGCACTAGACCTTTTTACTATTGATGCTGCATAGGCAGCATCAATAGTAAAAAGTTGGTCACACAGGGTTTATAGCAGCGTTAACAGAGTGCATTACACCGCGACATAACGCGGTGTAACGCAGCCATTAACCCTGTGTGATCGCTGACTGGAGGGGAGTATGGAGGGGGCACTGACAGAATAGGAAGGGGCGAATTCGCGGTCGGACTGTGCCTGTCACTGATTGGTCGCAGCTGCAGGCAGTGACCAATCAGCGACACGGGATTTCCGTGACAGACAGACAGACGGAAGTGCCCCTTAGACGCTTGTATAGTAGATGTACTGTATATTTACAAATAGTTGAAAACCAAAGCCCATTAATAGGCTGAGCGTGCGACCTAAAAAACTCATAAAAGCAACATATAACACACAATAGAGTACAAGACAATGAACATTCACAGAGATACATCTAAAGGCAGGGCCGGACAAATGGCAAATGCTAGAAGGGCCTGTCTGATCATGGGCTGCCTTGTCTGCTTTGTAGTTAACAGAATCAGTGTTCTCAAGACACCAATACTGTTAAGAGCTGTGATGAAGCACAAAGTTGCTGACTCGGTCCCTTACCTCAGCAGGCCACTGGTATCGTTGGAAACATTGGTGTTGTATTAAATCTTGTTTTCCTCCATCCAGGGTAATATTAGTAATATATCCCATCTGGTGCTTGGGGATGGGGACAACATGGACCTGTGTGACATCAAATGCCAGGACTGAATTTCAGCCCCAGTCCGTACCTGTCTAAAGGGAAGATGAAACCGTGTCATTGGGGTCATTCGGCTGGAGACAAAAGAGTCTATAAATTCAATAGGATTCTCGCTTGTGTCAGACGAGCATATTTTACAAAAGCGTTCTGTCTGTTATAATATCGCACCAGTGTTATTGAATAGGGTTATTCGGGTGAGTTTTTTCACTCGAATCAAGTGTACATGTTAGAAAAATTTCAGCATGGACTAGCTTCTTCTGTTCTTCAAGTCTACGAGTGCGCAAAAACAATAACAGGTCATCCATATCGCATGTGAATTTTTCGAAATATATTGCAACTATTAAATGAATCTTTATTATTAAGGAAACCTTATTTGGTCTTATAAGTTGTACTTAAAAGTTGATGTGTGAAAAAAGATCCATAGAGATGTAAAAAACGAATAGTAATATCAGAGCACTGTATATTGACAGCAATGAAGCAGCTCTTCATGTCTAGAGCGTTTGTGGCAACATTTCATCTGCAAAACTACATTAACTTGGAACAAGAAGACTCATGTTTTATTTGTCAAGGACGCCTAATGCATTGTGCTACAGAATTATAAGAACGCTCTATAATTGTGAACTCGTTTCAAAATATGAGGAGTGTTTTGTATCATCCAGTTCATTCTTCTAAGCCAGTGCGCTCTCATCAGTCTATGCCTGTCTTCTTGCTGCATGTGTTCGGCATACTTGTCCAGCAATCTTGAAAAGCTGAATCATTCTCAGCTATAAAACCCCTTTCCGTTATTGCCGCAGAATCCTTCAAGTACTCGCACTCAGGATGCTTAATGAATGTCTTATAATTCAGCTTTTAAAGAAAGACGCAAAGTGGCTGCTCAAAGTCAAATAGCATCTAACGCATTCAATTACAGATACGACTGCAGGCTCGAAATCATTTCTACTTGGACCCACCGTTCAAGGAAATGGTTTCAAAAGGTGTAGAAGTCATAGACAACTCTAGTAGTAGTAAAAGCCTTTTCTTTGCATATACTCCTGTGATGTACTACCGGGGGGGCAGAGTGTGCGGGCGCCCCGGGCCCGGTGCCCAGAGGGGGCCCAAACGGAGCTACGCTACTGTAACTGTATCAGCACGCACAGTGAGCTGATACAGTTACCTTCTGCAGCAGAGCAGGGAGAATCGATCTCCCTGCTCCGCCGCCGGCCGCTGTGGGGCCCCTGAGGAGGCGGGGGGCCCGGGGCCAGCAGTGGGCCCCCCGCCTGTCATCGCTAGGTCAGCTGTACCGGCATTTAGCCGATACAGCTGATCGCAATGATGAGGGAAGGAGCGCTGCGCTCCTTCTCCCATCATCCTCCTGTCAGCGTCTGACGTCGGCAACGCTGACAGGGGGCGCGATGACGTCACTGCCCGGCGCCCGCTGTCAGGAGACAAGTGGGAGCTCAGAGCAGCGCAGGAACCAGGAAGAAGAGAGGTGAGTTTTTTTTTTTTTAAGGGGAGCTGCCTTATTACAGGGTCTGCCTATGGGGGGTTTGCCTAATGCTACAGAGTTTGCCTATGGAAGGGTCTAATTAATACTACAGGGTCTGCCTGTGGGGGGTCTGCCTTATACTACAGGGTCTGCCTATGGGGGGTCTGCCTAAATCTACAGGGTCTGCCTATGGGGGGTCTGCCTAATGCTACCGGGTCTGCCTATGGGGGGTCTGCCTAATACTACCTGTTCTGCCTATGGGGGGTCTGCCTAATACTACGGGGTCTGCCTGTGGGGGGTCTGCCTAATACTACAGGGTCTGCCTATGGGGGTCTGCCGAATACTACAGGGTCTGCCTATGGGGGGTCTGTCTAATAAAACAGGGCCTGCCTATGGGGGGTCTGCCTAATGCTACAGGATCTGCCTAGGGGGTACTGTCTTATACTACAGGGTCTGCTTAAAGGGGTGCTGCCTTGTAGTACAGGGTCTGCCAATGGGGGTGCTGCCTTATACTACAGAGTCTGCCTATGGGGAGTGCATTATACAATATAGAGTAGGTCTATGGGGAGTGCATTATACTATCTGGTACATTATACTATATTGAGGACTATCAGGTGCATTATAATATATTGAGGACTATCTGGTGCATTATACTATAAAGAGAGCACTTAGATAATTAAAAGAAGTAGGTAATGATGAGGCGTTAATAAACACAGAAAATTAAATAAATTCTGTAAAAAACAAATCAAGGCAGCAAAGATTGAGACAGAGAGACTCTTTGCCAGAGAGAGTAAAAATAATCCCAAAATATTCTTTAACTACGTAAATAGTAAGAAACTAAAAAATGATAGTGTTGGCCCCCTTAAAAATAGTCTGGATGAAATGGTGGATGAGGATGAAGAAAAAGCCAATATGCTAAATGACTTTTTTTTCATCAGTATTTCCACAAGAAAATCCCATGGCAGACAAAATGACTAGTGCTAAAAATTCCCCATTAAATGTCACCTGCTTAACCCAGCAGGAAGTGCGGCGGCGTCTAAAAATCACTAAAATTTACAAATCTCTGGGCCCGGATGGGATACACCCCCGTGTACTACAGGAATTAAGTACAGTCATTGATAGACCATTATTTTTAATCTTTAAAGACTCCATAATAACAGGGTCTGTACCACAGGACTGGCGTATAGCAAATGTGGTGCCAATATTCAAAAAGGGGACAAAAACTGAACTCGGAAATTATAGGCCAGTAAGCTTAACCTCTACTGTGGGTAAAATCCTGGAGGGCATTCTAAGGGATGCTAATGTAAGGAGGTTGCTTTCCCTGCTCCTTACCTGGAACCACTTAGTCAGACAGCTGGGTTGTCGGGGGGAAGACTTTCTGCCCTGGACAGAAGGGACCATTTGACGGCTGGGGCAGGGAGGAAGAGATGGGGATGTGGTCAGAAAAGTGCAGGAGAGCAGAGCGCGCCAGACAGAGGGGACAGCTGCACAGAGAGAAAGCAGGCTGCAGCGCCACGCTCCCCATGACAGAGTGCTCCCCGTGAGGGCACTAAGGCTGGAGTGAAAGTGGGGACTTGGAAGCCTCCATAATCTGAGACGACGTATCCCCCCTACAGTGACCTGAGTGCGCAGCCCCGGTTACGGCACTGACAAGCCAGGACCCCTGAGTGTGACTAAGGAAACTGCTCAGTGTGTGTGTGTTCGTGCTGCAGAGAGAGAGACTGTCGGCCTGATATCCAGAGACTCGCAGCAGAGTAGCTGTGTGACTTCTTGCTTCCAGCTGCACAGGGAGAACAGGCTGCAGAGGCTTAACCCTGTAGTTTCCAGGAGACAGAGAAGAGACTTCTATCCCCTGGTCTCCGCGGTATCAGTACAGAGACTGTGATTCCTGGTACAGAGACCTAACAGTGCAGAGCCCCTGATTCCTGGCTGTGCTGTAAAAGCTAAAGACTCAGAGCCTGTGCATACCACATTAACTCCCGAAACCCCAGGCAGCAGGCTCCTAGAGACTATTCAGCCCATGGACAACAGAGGGACGACAAGTGCCGCTGTTTCTCGGCGCCTACGTTGGAGAAGATGACCCTTCAAGCAAGTCCTCATCAGACTGATAAGTGCTCTTTTCTCAAGAAATCTTGCTTACTCCTGTTACATTGTTTGACTCCCATATTTTTGCACTGTTTTATTGCTAGTTATTTCCCACTGCTTCCTCCCTGCTAGGAGAACCTGATTCCTGTTAATAAACCCCTCAACTGTTGGTCTGTCTGTTCCGTAGTGACATACTCAGTACCTGCATACTATTACACTATGCTGGAGTATCTGGAGAGGAATAACCTCATGACCCAGTATCAGCACGGGTTTACTAGGGACCGTTCCTGTCAGACTAATCTAATCAATTTCTATGAATAGGTAAGTTCCGGACTGGTCCAAGGGAACCCAGTGGATGTAGTGTATATGGACTTTCCAAAGCTTTTGATACGGTGCCACACAAAAGGTTAATACATAAAATGAGAATAATGGGGATAGGGGAAAATATGTGTAAGTGGGTTAAGAGCTGGCTCAGGGATAGGAAACAATGGTTGGTTATTAATGGAGCACACTCGGACTGGGTCGCGGTTAGCAGTGGGGTACCACAGGGGTCAGTATTGGGCCCTTTTCTTTTTAACATATTTATTAATGATCTTGTAGAGGGCATACAGAGTGGAATTTCAATATTTAGGATAAGTCTCAGCACACACTTAGGTAACATTTTACATGGCACAAGTAATAAAGAAAATATATATATGCCGACGTGTGACAGACTACTAGACGGCCAAATCGCAAATATAAAGATACACAAAACAAGAGAACACAAAGCGATCAAATAGGCCAGAAGGTATATAGAAAAACGAAACTTTATTAAGTATAGATATAAAAAACAGGTGTATCAATGGGAATTCCCACTAACCATATGTACAAACAAAACAGGAAGACCGGGACATGGGCACAAAGGCTAGGATATATCAAATGTAGAACCGATATAAATCATGTAACGAATTCTCCCACTTTTAGTATATAAACAGCCAGCAGGACCACACGGAAAGAAATGAGCAGCCTCTAGATGGCAAAATTAATGCCAAACATATAGGCCATACTAACACATGTGACAAACACCTAATAGTAAATACCGGCATATCTTACCCAAATAGCAGTGTGGAACCACCGAGGAGGTATAAAGGTGGGGATAGCCTGAGAAGCCCACGTCGCCGCGCGACCAATCACAAGCCGCGACGTCACCGCGACGTCACCGCAAGGTCCTGCAAGCGCTGATTCGAAGGAAGGAAGGTTCCCGGTTAGTACCAGGGCGCGTCAGAGGGTGAGTATAGCAATATTTTTTATATTAAATCTTTATTTTAGACTTAAATATGGATCGCAGGGCCTGAAGGAGAGTTTCCTCTCCTTCAGACCCTGGGAACCATTGGAAACCCAATGCACTGCATTGGGTTTCGAGTTTCGGCCGACCCCGACTTTTTTATAGGATCGGCCGATTTCACTCGACCCGACTTTTGAAAAAGTCGGGTTTCGTGAAACCCGACCCGATCCTATAAAAGTAAAAGTCGCTCAACCCTAATAGGGACACATACGGCAGCAGTGGCTCAGTATCATAGTTACATAGTTATTAAGGTTGAAGGAAAACTATAAGTCCATCTATTTCAACCCATAGCCTAACCTAACATGCCCCAACATGTTGATCCAGAGGAAGGCAAAAAAAAAACATGTGGCAAAGAGTAAGCTCCACCTTGGGGAAAAAAATTCCTTCCCGACTCCACATACGGCAATCAGACTAGTTCCCTGGATCAACGCCCTATCAAGGAATCTAGTATATATACCCTGTAACATTATACTTTTCCAGAAGGGTATCCAGTCCCCTCTTAAATTTAAGTAATGAATCACTCATTACAACATCATACGGCACAGAGTTCCATAGTCTCACTGCTCTTACAGTAAAGAATCCGCGTCTGTTATTATGCTTAAACCTTTTTTCCTCCAAACGTAGAGGATGCACCCTTGTCCCTGTTTCAGGTCTATGATTAAAAAGATCATCAGAAAGGTCTTTATACTGTCCCCTCATATATTTATACATTAAAATAAGATCACTCCTTAGTCTTTGTTTTTCCAAACTAAATAGCCCCAAGTGTAATAACCTATCTTGGTATTGCAGACCCCCCAGTCCTCTAATAACCTTGGTCGTTCTTCTCTGCACCCGCTCCAGTTCAGCTATGTCTTTCTTATACAGGTCCTTCTCAAAAAATTAGCATATAGTGTTAAATTTCATTATTTACCATAATGTAATGATTACAATTAAACTTTCATATATTATAGATTCATTATCCACCAACTGAAACTTGTCAGGTCTTTTATTGTTTTAATACTGATGATTTTGGCATACAACTCCTGATAACCCAAAAAACCTGTCTCAATAAATTAGCATATTTCACCCATCCAATCAAATAAAAGTGTTTTTTAATAACAAACAAAAAAACCAACAAATAATAATGTTCAGTTATGCACTCAATACTTGGTCGGGAATTCTTTGGCAGAAATGACTGCTTCAATGCGGCGTGGCATGGGGGCAATCAGCCTGTGACACTGCTGAGATGTTATGGAGGCCCCGGATGCTTCAATAGCGGCCTTAAGCTCATCCAGAGTGTTGGGTCTTGCGTCTCTCAACTTTCTCTTCACAATATCCCACAGATTCTCTATGGGGTTCAGGTCAGGAGAGTTGGCAGGCCAATTGAGCACAGTAATACCATGGTCAGTAAACCATTTACCAGTGGTTTTGGCACTGTGAGCAGGTGCCAGGTCGTGCTGAAAAATGAAATCTTCATCTCCATAAAGCATTTCAGCCGATGGAAGCATGAAGTGCTCCAAAATCTCCTGATAGCTAGCTGCATTGACCCTGCCCTTGATGAAACACAGTGGACCAACACCAGCAGCTGACATGGCACCCCACACCATCACTGACTGTGGGTACTTGACACTGGACTTCAGGCATTTTGCCATTTCCTTCTCCCCAGTCTTCCTCCAGACTCTGGCACCTTGATTTCCGAATGACATGCAAAATTTGCTTTCATCAGAAAAAAGTACTTGGGACCACTTAGCAACAGTCCAGTGCTGCTTCTCTGTAGCTCAAAAGTGGCTTTACCTGGGGAATGCGGCACCTGTAGCCCATTTCCTGCACACGCCTGTGCACGGTGGCTCTGGATGTGTCCACACCAGACTCAGTCCACTGCTTCCTCAGGTTCCCCAAGGTCTGGAATCGGTCCTTCTCCACAATCTTCCTCAGGGTCCGGTCTCCTCTTCTCGTTGTACAGCGTTTTCTGCCACATTGTTTCCTTCCAACAGACTTACCATTGAGGTGCCTTGATACAGCACTCTGGGAACAGCCTATTTGTTGAGAAATTTCTTTCTGGGTCTTACCCTCTTGCTTGAGGGTGTCAATGATGGCATTCTTGACATCTGTCAGGTCGCTAGTCTTACCCATGATGGGGGTTTTGAGTAATGAACCAGGCAGGGAGTTTATAAAAGCCTCAGGTATCTTTTGAATGTGTTTAGAGTTAATTAGTTGATTCAGAAGATTAGGGTAATAGGTCGTTTAGAGAACCTTTTCTTGATATGCTAATTTATTGAGACAGGTTTTTTGGGTTATCAGGAGTTGTATGCCAAAATCATCAGTATTAAAACAATAAAAGACCTGACAAATTTCAGTTGGTGGATAATGAATCTATAATATATGAAAGTTTAATTGTAATCATTACATTATGGTAAATAATGAAATTTAACACTATATGCTAATTTTTTGAGAAGGACCTGTACACCAGAGACCAGAACTGTGCACAGTATTCTAAGTGTGGTTGTACAAGTGACTTGTATAGAGGTAAAATTATGTTCTCCTCATGAGCATCTATGCCTCTTTTAGGCTACGTTCAGACTAGCGTTGTGCTAGTGTGCGTCGCGTTAGCGTCGGGCGACGCAGCGGCGACGCACGCGTCATGCGCCCCTATGTTTAACATGGGGGACGCATGCGTTTTTGTTTGTTGCGTTTTGCGATGCGTGCGTCTTTTTTGCCGCTAGCGTCGGACGAAGAAAACGCAACAAGTTGCATTTTTCTTGCGTCCGATTTTCGGCCAAAAACGACGCACGCGTCGCAAAACGCAGCGTTTTTGCGTGCGTTTTGCCGCGTTTTTCGGTGCGTTGTGCGTTGCGTCGCCGACGCAGCAGCGCACAACGATAGTCTGAACGTAGCCTTAATGCATCCCATTATTTTATTTGCCTTTGTAGCAGCTGCCTGACACTGGCCACTGAATATGAGTTTGTCATCCACCCATATACCCAGGTCTTTTTCATTGACGGTTTTGCCCAGAGTTTTAGAATTAAGCACATAATTATACATCCTATTACTTTTACCCAAGTGCATGACCTTACGTTTATCCCCATTAAAGCTCATTTGTCATTTATCAGCCCAAGCTTCTAGTTTACATAAATCATCTTGTAATATAAAATTGTCCTCCCCTGTATTGATTACCCTGTAGAGTTTAGTGTCATCTGCAAATATTGAAATTCTACTCCGAATGCCCCCTACAAGGTCATTAATAAATATGTTAACCCCTTCATGACCCAGCCTATTTTGACCTTAAAGACCTTGCCGTTTTTTGCAATTCTGACCAATGTCCCTTTATGAGGTAATAACTCAGGAACGCTTCAATGGATCCTAGCAGTTCTGAGATTGTTTTTTTCGTGACATATTGGGCTTCATGTTAGTGGTAAATGTAGGTCAATAAATTCTGTGTTTATTTGTGATAAAAACAGAAATTTGGCGAAAATTTAGAAAATTTCGCAATTTTCACATTTTGAATTTTTATTCTGTTAAACCAGAGAGTTATGTGACACAAAATAGTTAATAAATAACATTTCCCACATGTATACTTTACATCAGCACAATTTTGGAAACAAAATTTTTTTTTGCTAGGAAGTTATAAGGGTTAAAATTTGACCAGCGATTTCTCATTTTTACAATGAAATTTACAAAACCATTTTTTTTAGGGACCACCTCACATTTGAAGTCAGTTTGAGGGGTTTATATGGCTGAAAATACCCAAAAGTGACACCATTCTAAAAACTGCACCCCTCAAGGTGCACAAAACCACATTCAAGAAGTTTATTAACCCTTCAGGTGCTTCACAGCAGCAGAAGCAACATGGAAGGAAAAAATGAACATTTAACTTTTTAGTCACAAAAATGATTTTTCAGCAACAATTTTTTTATTTTCCCAATGGTAAAAGGATAAACTGAACAATGAAAGTTGTTGTCCAATTTGTCCTGAGCACGCTAATACCTCATATGTGGGGGTAAACCACTGTTTGGGCGCACGGCAGGGCTTGGAAGGGAAGGAGCGCCATTTGACTTTTTGAATGAAAAACTGCACTCTTTAGCGGACACCATGTCACGTTTGGAGAGCCCCCGTGTGCCTAAAAATTGGAGCTCCCCCACAAGTGACCCCATTTTGGAAACTAGACGCCACAAGGAACTTATCTAGATGCATAGTGAGCCCTTTAAACCCCCAGATGCTTCACAAATTGATCCGTAAAAATGAAAAAGTACTTTTTTTTCACAAAAAAATTCTTTTAGCCTCAATTTTTTCATTTTCACATGGACAACAGGATAAAATGGATCCTAAAATTTGTTAGGCAATTTCTCCTGAGTACACCGATACCTCACATGTTGGGGTAAACCACTGTTTGGGCACATGGTAAGGCTCGGAAGGGAAGGAGCGCCATTTGACTTTTTGAATGAAAAATTATCTCCATCGTTAGCGGACACCATGTCGCGTTTGGAGAGCCCCTGTGTGCCTAAACATTGGAGCTCCCCCACAAGTGACCCAAATTTGGAAACTGGACCCCCCAAGGAACTTATCTAGATGCCTAGTGAGCACTTTAAACCCTCAGGTTCTTCACAAATTGATCCGTAAAAATGAAAAAGTACTTTTTTTTCACAAAAAATTTCTTTTCGCCTCAATTTTTTCATTTTCACATGGGCAATAGGATAAAATGGATCCTGAAATTTGTTGAGCAATTTCTCTCGAGTACGCCGATACCTCATATGTGGGGGTAAACCACTGTTTGGGCACACGGCAGGGCTCGGAAGGGAAGGCGCGCCTTTTGACTTTTTGAATGGAAAATTAGCTCCAATTGTTAGCGGACACCATGTCGCGTTTGGAGAGCCCGTGTATGCCTATGCATTGGAGCTCCCCCACATGTGACCCCATTTTGGAAACTAGACCCCCCAAGGAACTTATCTAGATGCATACTGAGCACTTTAAACCCCCAGGTGCTTCACAGAAGTTTATAATGCAGTGCCATGAAAATAAAAAATAATTTTTCTTTTCTCAAAAATGATTTTTTAGCCTGGAATTTCCTATTTTGCCAATGATAATAGGAGAATTTGGACCACAAATGTTGTTGTCCAGTTTGTCCTGAGTACGCAGATACCCCATATGTGGGGGTAAACCACTGTTTGGGCGCACGGCAGGGCTCAGAAGGGAAGGCACGCCATTTGGCTTTTTAAATGGAAAATTAGCTCCAATCATTAGCGGACACCATGTCGCGTTTGGAGAGCCCCTGTGTGCCTAAACATTGGAGATCCACCACAAATGACCCCATTTTGGAAACTAGACCCCCAAAGGAACTAATCTAGATGTGTGGTGAGCACTTTGAACCCTCAAGTGCTTCACAGAAGTTTTTAACGCAGAGCCATGAAAATAAAAAAAAATTTATTTTCTCAAAAATGATTTTTTAGCCCGCAATTTTTTATTTTCCCAAGGGTAACAGGAGAAATTTGACCCCAAAAGTTGTTGCCAGTTTCTCCTGAGTACGCTGATACCCCATATGTGGGGGTAAACCACTGTTTAGGCACATGCTGGGGCTCGGAAGTGAAGTAGTGACGTTTTGAAATGCAGACTTTGATGGAATGCTCTGCGGGCGTCACGTTGCGTTTGCAGAGCCCCTGATGTGGCTAAACAGTAGAAACCCCCCACAAGTGACCCCATTTTGGAAACTAGACCCCGAAAGGAACTTATCTAGATGTGAGGTGAGCACTTTGAACCCCCAAGTGCTTCACAGAAGTTTATAACGCAGAGCCGTGAAAATAATAAATACGTTTTCTTTCCTCAAAAATAATTTTTTAGCCCAGAATTTTTTATTTTCCCAAGGGCTACAGGAGAAATTGGACCACAAAAGTTGTTGTCCAGTTGCTCCTGAGTAAGCTGATACCCCATGTGTGGGGGTAAACCACTGTTTGGGCACACGTCGGGTCTCAGAAGGGAAGTAGTGACTTTTGAAATGCAGACTTTGATGGAATGGTCTGCGGGCGTCACGTTGCGTTTGCAGAGCCCCTGGTGTGCCTAAACAGTAGAAACCCCCCACAAGTGACCCCATTTTGGAAACTAGACCCCCAAAGGAACTTATCTAGATATGTAGTGAGCACATTCAACCCCCAAGTGCTTTACAGAAGTTTATAACGCAGAGCCGTGAAAATAAAAAATCATTTTTCTTTCCTCAAAAATGATGTTTTAGCAAGCAATTTTTTATTTTCTCAAGGGTAACAGGAGAAATTGGACCCCAGTAATTGTTGCGCAGTTTGTCCTGAGTATGCTGGTACCCCATATGTGGGGGTAAACCACTGTTTGGGCACACGTCAGGGCTCGGAAGTGAGGGAGCACCATTTGACTTTTTGAATACAAGATTGGCTGGAATCAATGGTGGCGCCATGTTGCATTTGGAGACCCCCTGATGTGCCTAAACAGTGGAAACCCCTCAATTCTAACGCCAACACACCCCTAACCCTTATCCCAACTGTAGCCGTAACCCTAATCACAACCCTAACCCCAACACACCCCTAACCACAACCCTAACCCCAACACACCCCTAACCCTAACCACAACCCTAATTCCAACCCAACCCTAACCCTAAGGCTATGTGCCCACGTTGCGGATTCATATGAGATTTTTCAGCACCATTTTTGAAAAATCCGCGGGTAAAAGGCACTGCGTTTTACCTGCGGATTTACCGCGGATTGCCAGTGTTTTTGTGCGGATTTCACCTGTGGATTCCTATTGAGGAACAGGTGTAAAACGCTGCGGAATCCGCACAAAGAATTGACATGCTGCGGAAAATACAACGCAGCGTTTCCGTGCGGTATTTTCCGCACCATGGGCACAGCGGATTTGGTTTTCCATATGTTTACATGGTACTGTAAACCTGATGGAACTCTGATGCGGATCCGCAGCCAAATCCGCACCGTGTGCACATAGCCTAATTCTAAAGGTATGTGCACATGCTGCGGAAAACGCTGAGGATCCGCAGCAGTTTCCCATGAGTTTACAGTTCAATGTAAACCTATGGGAAACAAAAATCGCTGTACACATGCTGCAGAAAAACTGCACGGAAACGCAGGGGTTCACATTCCGCAGCATGTCGCTTCTTTCTGCGGATTCCGCAGCGGTTTTACAACTGCTCCAATAGAAAATCGCAGTTGTAAAACCGCAGTGAAATGCGCAGAAAAACCGCGGTAAATCCACAGCGGTTTAGCCCTGCGGATTTATCAAATCTTCTGCGGAAAAATCCGCAGAGGACCAGATTACGTGTGCACATCCCGAACCCTAACCCTAACCTTACCCCTAACCCTACCCCTAACCCTAACCCTACCCCTAACCCTACCCCTAGTTCTTACCCCAACATTAGTGGAAAAAAAAATTCTTTGTTTTTTTTATTGTCCCTACCTATGGGGGTGACAAAGGGGGGGGGGTCATTTACTATTTTTTTTATTTTGATCACTGAGATAGGTTATATCTCAGTGATCAAAACTCACTTTGTAACGAATCTGCCGGCCGGCAAATTTGGCGGGCGCACTGCACATGCGCCCGCCATTTTGGAAGATGGCGGCGCCCAGGAAAGAAGACGGACGGACCCCGGGAGGCCAGGTAAGTATAAGGGGGGGGAGATCAGGGTACGGGGGTGGCGTCGGAGCACGGGGGGTGGATCGGAGCATGGGGGGGTGGATCGGAACACGGGGGGGTGGATTGGAGCACGGGGTGGGGGATCGCTGTGCGGGGGGGTGGATCGGAGCACGGGGGGATCGCTGTGCGGGGGGGATCGGAGTGCGGGGGGTTGGATTGGAGCACGGGGGGGTGATTGGAGCACGGGGGAGCGGACAGGAGGACGGGGGAGCGGAGCACAGGACGGAGGGGAGCGGACCACAGATCGGGGGGCTGGACGGCGATCGGTGGGGTGGGGTGGGTGCACATAAGTGTTTCCAGCCATTGCCGATGATACTGCAGCATCGGCCATGGCTGGATTGTAATATTTCACCAGTTTTTTAGGTGAAATATTACAAATCGCTCTGATTGGCAGTTTCACTTTCAACAGCCAATCAGAGCGATCGTAGCCACGGGGGGGGTGAAGCCACCCCCCCTGGGCTAAACTACCACTCCCCCTGTCCCTGCAGGTCGGGTGAAATGGGAGTTAACCCATTCACCGGATCTGCAGGGACGCGATCGTTCCATGACGCATATGCTGCGTCATGGGTCGGAATGGCACCGACTTTCATGACGCAGCGTATGCGTCAAAGGTCGGGAAGGGGTTAAAAAGAAGAGGGCCCAATAATGACCCATGGACTTGGTCCAGTCCGGAACTTACCTCTTCATAGAAACTGATCAAATTAGTCTGACATGAACGGTCCCTAGTAATCCCGTGCTGATACTGGGTCATGAGGTTATTCCTCTTCAGATACTCCAGTATAGCATCCCTTAGAATGCCCTCCAGGATTTTACCCACAGTAGAGGTTAAGCTTACTGGCCTATAATTTCCAAGTTCAGTTTTTATCCCCTTTTTGAATATTGGCACCACATTTGCTATACGCCAGTCCTGTGGTACAGACCCTGTTATTATGGACTGTTTAAAGATTAAAAATAATGGTCTATCAATGACTGTACTTAGTTCCTGCAGTACTCGAGGGTGTATCCCGGAGCCCGGAGATTTGTCAATTTTAGTGATTTTTAGACGCCACCGCACTTCCTGCTGGGTTAAGCAGGTGACATTTAATTGGAAATTTTTATCACTAGTCATTTTGTCTGCCATGGGACTTTTTTATACTGATAAAAAAAAGTCATTTAGCATATTGGCTTTTTCCTCATCCTCATCCACCATTTCACCTAGACTATTTTTAAGGGGGCCAACACTATCATTTTTTAGTTTCTTACTATTTATGTAGTTAAAGAATATTTTGGGATTATTTTTACTCTCTCTGGCAATGAGTCTCTCTGTCTCAATCTTTGCTGCCTTGATTTGCTTTTTACAGAATTTATTTATTTTTTTGTATTTATTTAATGCCTCCTCACTAGCTACTTCCTTTAATTCTCTAAATGCTTTCTTTTTGTCACTTATTGTGCCCCTTACAGCTCTATTTAGCCATATTGGTTTCCTCCTATTTATAGTATGTTTATTCCCATACGGTATATACTGTGCACAGGTCCTATCCAGGATGCTAATAAACCTCTCCCATTTTCTTTGTGTATTTTTGTGTCTCAGGATATTGTCCCAGTTAATTCCACCAAGATCCTCTCTCATCCGTTGGAAATTTGCCCTCCTGAAGTTTAGTGACCTTGTAACCCCTCTACTACACATCTTATTAAAGGATACATGAAAACTTATTATTTTGTGATCGCTATTCCCCAAGTGACACCCAACCCTTATATTTGTTATGCGGTCTGACCTGTTGGATAATATTAGGTCTAGCAGTGCCCCCCTTCTTGTTGGGTCCTGAACCAGGTGTGAAAGGTAATTGTCTCTCATAGTTGTCAAAAACCGATTGCCTTTGCTGGAACTGCAGGTTTCTGTTCCCCAATCTATTTCAGGGTAGTTGAAGTCCCCCATAATAATGACTTCTCCTTGAGTCGCAGCTTCATCTATTTGCTTTACGAGGATATTCTCCATTGCTTCCATTATTTTTGGAGATTTATAACAAACCCCTATCAGTAATTTATTATTTTTCACCCTCCCCTTATCTCCACCCACAGGGATTCTACATTTTCATTAAATTCACCTATATTATCATGCAGGATGGGTTTTAAGGATGATTTTACATATAGACACACCCCACCCCCTCGCTTATCTGTACGGTCATTTCTGAACAGGCTATAGCCCTGCAAGTTAACAAGTTAACAGCCCAGTCATGGCTCTCATCCAGCCATGTTTCAGATATCCCCACCATGTCATAATTATGCTCCAACAACATTAGTTCTAATTCGTCCATTTTGTTGGCAATGCTTCTGGCATTAGTATACATGCACTTTATGTTCCTCTCTGTACTTCTATTTCTTAAATTATTAACTGTTCTGACCCCACCCCCCATGCCACCGCCACCCCCAACTTCCTTATTTGTACCCAGGTCTCTGTCTGCACTATCTTCCCCTCCTATAAAATGAATACCCTCCCCCCCAATTCCTAGTTTAAACACTCCTCCAACCTTCTAGCCATTTTCTCCCCTAGCACAGCTGCACCTTCCCCATTGAGGTGCAGCCCATCCCTAGCGTAGAGCCTGTAGCCAACTGAGAAGTCGGCCCAGTTCTGCAGGAACCCAAACCCCTCCTTCCTACACCAATTCTTGAGCCACTTATTAACCTCCCTAATCTCCCGTTGCCTCTCTGGTGTGGCACGTGGTACAGGCAGTATTTCGGAAAATACCACGTTGGAGGTCCTTGCTTTCAGCTTGCAGCCTAATTCCCTGAAATCATCTTTAAGGGCCTTCCACCTACCTCTAACTTTGTCATTTGTGCCAATGTGCACCATGACCGCTGGGTCCTCACCAGCCCCTCCCAGTAATCTGTCCACCCGATCAGCGATGTGTCGGACTCGAGCGCCAGGTAGGCAGCACACCGTTCGACGATCCCTGTCTTTGTGACAGATTGCCCTATCTGTTCCCCTAATAATTGAGTCCCCCACTACCAGCACCTGTCAGGCCTGCCCTGCTCTCCTGTTTCCCTCCTTACTGGAGCAGTCACTCCTCCGGCTTTCAGAGGACATGCCTGGCTGCAGCAGTGCTACCCCTGTACTGTCACCCCCCTCATCTGCCAACTTACCAAACTTATTGGGGTGTTCCAGATCAGGACTAGCCTCCCTGGCACTCTTCCCTCTACCCCGCTTCCTAACTGTCACCCAGCTTGCTACTTCATCGTCCTGCAGCTCCATCCTACCATCCCCCCCTCATCTATTACATTGAGCGTCTGCTCAGTGAGCAGAAGACTCCTCTCCATATTGTCTATGGATCTCAGTGTTGCCAGCTGCACATTTAGATTCAGAATCTGGGTTTCCAAATGCACAACGTGCTCACATCTCGCACAGCATTATGCACCCTCCTCCGGCTGATCAAGGATTGCATACATGTGGCAAGATATGCACTGGATGGCATTAACAATAGTGGAGCACATTTCCTAATGGGGATTGCACCAGACAGAAAAGTTAACCCTAGAATGCATATTGGGGGCCTTTTAGGCCCCCATGCTTACATTTTTGCTATTATCTGCAAAATTACTTTAGTTATAATTTTGAAACTCCAAGTATTCCTCAAGTATGTCGTTGTTGATAATATCCAGTTGTTCATATACTTTTTTTCATAGGCATTATGGTGTAACAATGCTTGTTTGGTGAAAACTACATCTGTACGAATTGGGGGCCTTTTAGGCCCCCGCTATTTTTATCATGTTCTCAGTAGTGTTTGTGTCTCAAGTTACTTTATTTGTACTCAGTAATGCTGGTGGAGGGGCCAGGGTGGGGATAATAAAATGTGAGGATGTCATGTGATTTTTGGAGGGAGTGATAAGGCCATGAAATCACCTCAGGTCCTTCGGAACACAGTAATGAGCTGTGTATAGAGTACTGAGGACAGTATACACTGTGAGCTAATTGCTGAAGGACCTTTGATAAGATAAGCCGTTGAGAGGAAATCTGATTCATTTTCAGTTTCTGTTTCTAAAAAGCTTGCAAAGGCTAGAGCTTGTGAGCCACAAAAATCCAGAGAATTGTACACCACCTAAAAATCTAAAAGGTAAGAGCTGCTGAGGGTGAGAGGAAGAAGGGGGGACATTACACTTACAGTGTGTCACACACAAGCAAAGAGTGGACAACCCTGATTCTGTTCATTGTTTTTTCTTTTAGTTTGCTAACATCTAGTCAGCAATGGCACACTCTTCCTCCAAGTGTCTGACTGACCAAGAGATTGAAGCGATTATGTTTCAAAGCGATGATGAAAGTGAACTATCTTTGTCTGATGAAGAATATCTGCCACCAGCTAATCAAACATCCTCATCCAGTGATTCTTCTGATGATGAAGAAGTGAATCTAGTCGATCCTCAAGAAGTGATAAGCAGAACATCCAAAACTAATGTTTTTTGGGACAGTAGTCCTACATTAGTCGGACGTACTCCAACACACAATATTGTGAGACAGGCTCAAGGAGCTGTGGGAAGTCCCAGTTACTTTACCCCTAAAGATGTACAGTTAAGGCCAGAAATATTTGGACAGTGACACAATTTTCGCGAGTTGGGCTCTGCATGCCACCACATTGGATTTGAAATGAAACCTCTACAACAGAATTCAAGTGCAGATTGTAACGTTTAATTTGAAGGGTTGAACAAAAATATCTGATAGAAAATGTAGGAATTGTACACATTTCTTTACAAACACTCCACATTTTAGGAGGTCAAAAGTAATTGGACAAATAAACATAACCCAAACAAAATATTTTTATTTTCAATATTTTGTTGCAAATCCTTTGGAGGCAATCACTGCCTTAAGTCTGGAACCCATGGACATCACCAAACGCTGGGTTTCCTCCTCCTTAATGCTTTGCCAGGCCTTTACAGCCGCAGCCTTCAGGTCTTGCTTGTTTGTGGGTCTTTCCGTCTTAAGTCTGGATTTCAGCAAGTGAAATGCATGCTCAATTGGGTTTAGATCTGGAGATTGACTTGGCCATTGCAGAATGTGCCACTTTTTGGCACTCATGAACTCCTGGGTAGCTTTGGCTGTATGCTTGGGGTCATTGTCCATCTGTACTATGAAGCGCCGTCCAATCAACTTTGCAGCATTTGGCTGAATCTGGGCTGAAAGTATATCCCGGTACACTTCAGAATTCATCTGGCTACTCTTGTCTGCTCTTATGTCATCAACAAACACAAGTGACCCAGTGCCATTGAAAGCCATGCATGCCCATGCCATCACGTTGCCTCCACCATGTTTTACAGAGGATGTGGTGTGCCTTGGATCATGTGCCGTTCCCTTTCTTCTCCAAACTTTTTTCTTCCCATCATTCTGGTACAGGTTGATCTTTGTCTCATCTGTCCATAGAATACTTTTCCAGAACTGAGCTGGCTTCTTGAGGTGTTTTTCTGCAAATTTAACTCTGGCCTGTCTATTTTTGGTATTGATGAATGGTTTGCATCTAGATGTGAACCCTTTGTATTTACTGTCATGGAGTCTTCTCTTTACTGTTGACTTAGAGACAGATACACCTACTTCACTGAGAGTGTTCTGGACTTCAGTTGATGTTGTGAACGGGTTCTTCTTCACCAAATTAAGTATGCGGCGATCATCCACCACTGTTGTCATCCGTGGACGCCCAGGCCTTTTTGAGTTCCCAAGCTCACCAGTCAATTCCTTTTTTCTCAGAATGTACCCAACTGTTGATTTTGCTACTCCAAGCATGTCTGCTATCTCTCTGATGGATTTTTTCTTTTTTTTCAGCCTCTAGATGTTCTGCTTCACCTCAATTGAGAGTTCCTTTTACCGCATGTTGTCTGCTAACAGCAACAGCTTCCAAATGCAAAATCACACACCTGGAATCCATCCCTGACCTTTTAACTACTTCATTGATTACAGGTTAACGAGAGAGACACCTTCAGAGTTAATTGCAGCCCTTAGAGTCCATTGTCCAATTACTTTTGGTCCCTTGAAAAAGAGGACGCTATGCATTACAGAGCTATGATTCCTAAACCCTTTCTCCGATTTGGATGTGGAAACTATCATATTGCAGCTGGGAGTGTGCACTTTCAGCCCATATTATATATATAATTTTATTTCTGAACATGTTTTTGTAAACAGCTAAAATAACAAAACTTGTGTCACTGTCCAAATATTTCTGGCCCTAACTGTATTCTGTACTTATTTTTCTGACAATATTGCAGAAGAGGTCCTATTATGTTCAAACCTAGAAGGAAGACGTATCACTTCTGCAAAAAATAAGTCCTGGAAAAATATCTCAAAAGAGGAACTTTATGCATATATTGTACTTTTACTGCACACAGGGAGTCAAAAATCGTATGATGTCCCAATACGAGAATTATTTCTGGACCCACTTTCTGATCCACACTATAAGGCCGGCGTCACACACAGCATATGAAAATACGGTCCGTATATTACGGCCGTAATACGCTGAAAAGTCCCGAAAATAATGGTCCGTAGCTCCTCCGTAGGCAGGGTGTTTCAGCGTTTTTTGCGCATGGCATCCTCCGTATGTAATCCGTATGGCATCCGTACTGCGTGTTTTTATCGCAGGCTTGCAAAACCGACATACGGATATACAAGGGATCCATGTGTAAAAAAAAAAACATATATACTGTTTTATATATATATATATATATATATATATATATAACAAAGAAAAAAGTTCAATTCAATTACCGGCTTTTGCTTTCTCCTTCCTAAACCAGACATGATATGAGACCTGGTTTACATACAGAAACCATCTCATATCACCATTTTTTTTGCATATTCCACACTACTAATGTTAGTAGTGTGTCTATGCAAAATTTGTCCGTTCTAGCTAGTAAATTAAAGGGTTAAATGGCGGAAAAAATTGGCGTGGGCTCCCGCACAATTTTCTCCACCAGAGTAATAAAGCCAGTGACTGAGGGCAGATATTAATAGCCTGGAGAGGGTCCATGGTTATTGCCCCCCCCCCCCTGGCTAAAAACACCTGCCCCCAGCCACCCCAGAAAAGGCACATCTGGAAGATGCGCCTATTCTGGCACTTGGCCACTCTCTTCCCATTCCCGTGTAGCGGTGGGATATGGGGTAATGAAGGGTTAATGCCACCTTGCTATTGTAAGGTGACATTAAGCCAGATTAATAATGGAGAGGCGTCAATTATGACACCTATCCATTATTAATCCAAAACTAGTAAAGGGTTAAAAAAAAAACCACACACACATTATTAAAAATTAATTTAATGAAAAAATCACAAAGGTTGTTGTATTAATTTATTCTACTCTCAATCCACTCACTGAAGACCCTCGATCTGTAAATAAAAAAAAAAAATAAACCAACAATATACATACCTTCCGAGGATCTGTCACGTCCAACGATGTAAAACCATCTGAAGGGGTTAAAATATTTTGCAGCCAGGAGTTCTGCTAATGCAGCGCTACTCCTGCCTGCAAAACCCCGGAGAATGAAGGTAAAGTAGGTCATTGACCTATATTTACCTGCATTTGAGGTGAGGCACCCTCTGCTGGCTGTTCCTAGATCGTGGGAACTTTCCTAGAAAGCTCCCTGGCTCGGGTTCATATGAGGACAACCAGCAGAGGGCGCCCTCTTATGATCTCGAGGCACTGAATTGCCGGCTTTTCTCTCTAACAGCGCTGCGTATTCCTCGCAAGTCACACTGCTGGTCCGTGTGTAATCCGTATTTTTGGGGCTTCCATAGACTTTCATTGACGTTTTATTTGCGCAATACGGTGACAAACGCAGCATGCTGAGATTTTCTACGGCCGTAGAAAGCCGTATAATACTGATCAGTTTAATACGGCAGATAGGAGCAGGGGCATAGAGAATAATTATGCCGTATGTTTTGCGAGTTTTACGGACGTAGTTTCTGCACTCTTACGTCCGTAAAACTCGCAAGTGTGACGCCGGCCTCAGGCAACAATGTCATTGGGCAGATATGAGGAAATTAGAAGAATCATTCGCTTTGATGATAAGCGAACTCATGCAGCGAGGTTTGAAACAGACAAATTAGCCCCTATCAGTTATATCTGAAACATATTTATCAAAAATTGCACAAAACTTCTGAAAAAATAACATGTCAGAATTGGTTGGAAGACTAATATAATAGAAAATAAAGCTAGATTAAAAATGTAGCTGCAGTTAGTTTGCCATTTCTATGCGTTTTTGTGTGTTTTCATGTCTTTTTGTAAAATTTGGGAAAAAAAAGATTTTTTTTGGGTGTTTTCTGTGAAAAATGATAATTAAAATTTTGTCCACTATTCATATTTTATTGAGCAATTTTGAAATAAACTTGTGAAAGTTATTTAAGTGTGTTTTTCTACATTATGTGCATGGGGGCCTAAAATGTATATTTTTAACGTCATGCGTTCTAAGGTTAAATAAAAAAATAAATAAATAAATACAAAGTATTAATAAAAAACAGACTGCAATTCCTCCCTTGGAAATACCCTGAATCCAAAGTCACTGAATCACAAGTCACACTTACGCTCAGGTCACACTCAGCTCGCTCACACTCGCTATGCTGAAGATTTATAGATTTTTTTTTCTCTTGTTCCCCTCAACAGCAATCCACCTTGCTGTTCAAATACACTTCCAAAAAGGACTTGAGCCCCAAACAGCTGCCCCTTATAAACCCTTAATTATGAGCCCCCATTCAAAGTTCTCACCACACATCTAGATAAGTTCCTTGGGGGGTCTAGTTTCCAAAATGGGGTCACTTGTGGGGGGTTTCTACTGTTTAGGTACATCAGGGGCTCTGCAAACGCAACATAACGCTCGCAGACCATTCTATCAAAGTCTGCATTCCAAAACGGTGCTCCTTCCCTTCGAAGCTATGCCATGCGCCCAAGCAGTGGTCCCCCCCACATATGGGGTATCAGCATACTCAGCATAAATCGCACAATAAATTTTGAGGTTCAATTTCTCCTGTTACCCTTGTGAAAGTAAAAATTTGGGCGTAAAAAGATCATTTTTGTGGAAAAATATGATTTTTTTTATTTTCATAGCTCTACATTATAAACTTCTGTGAAGCAGTTGGAGGTTCATAGTGCTCACCACACATCTACAGTTGTGGCCAAAAGTATTGACACCCCTGCAATTCTGTCAGATAATACTCAGTTTCTTCCTGAAAATGATTGCAAACACAAATTCTTTGGTATTATTATCTTCATTTAATTTGTCTTAAATGAAAAAACACAAAAAGAATTGTCCTAAAGCCAAATTGGATATAATTCCACACCAAACATAAAAAGGGGGCGGACAAAAGTATTGGCACTGTTTGAAAAATCATGTGAAGCTTCTCTAATTTGTGTAATTAACAGCACCTGTAACTTACCTGTGGCACCTAACAGGTGTTGGCAATAACTAAATCACACTTGCAGCCAGTTGACATGGATTAAAGTTGACTCAACCTCTGTCCTGTGTCCTTGTGTGTACCACATTGAGCATGGAGAAAAGAAAGAAGACCAAAGAACTGTCTGAGGACTTGAGAAACCAAATTGTGAGGAAGCATGAGCAATCTCAAGGCTACAAGTCTATCTCCAAAGACCTGAATGTTCCTGTGTCTACCGTGCGCAGAGTCATCAAGAAGTTTAAAGCCCATGGCATTGTGGCTAACCTCCCTAAATGTGGACAGAAAAGAAAAATTGACAAGAGATTTCAACGCAAAATTGTGCGGATGTTGGATAAAGAACCTCGACTAACATCCAAACAAGTTCAAGCTGCCCTGCAATCCGAGGGTACAACAGTGTCAACCCAAACTATCCGTCGGCGTCTGAATGAAAAGGGACTGTATGGTAGGAGACCCAGGAAGACCCCACTTCTTACCCCGAGACATAAAAAAGCCAGTCTTGAGTTTGCCAAAACTTGCCTGAAAAAGCCTAAAACGTTTTGGAAGAATGTTCTCTGGTCAGATGAGACAAAAGTAGAGCTTTTTGGGCAAAGGCATCAACATAGAGTTTACAGGAGAAAAAAGGCATTCAAAGAAAAGAACACGGTCCCTAAAGTCAAACATGGCGGAGGTTCCATGATGTTTGGGGGTTGCTTTGCTGCCTCTGGCACTGGACAGCTTGACCGTGTGCATGGCATTATGAAGTCTGAAGACTACCAACATATTTTGCAGCATAATGTAGGGCCCAGTGTGAGAAAGCTGGGTTTTTAACCTGCAAGACTCGGCCGTATCTCGCTGTAGTGTGACTCCGGCCTTAGGCTGAGGGTGCCAATACTTTTGTCTGGCCCATTTTTGGAGTTTTGTGTGAAATGATCAATGTTTTGCCTTGTGCTTCATTTTCTTTTGTGTTTTTTCATTTAAGACAAATTAAATGAAGATAATAATAAGAAAGAATTTGTGTTTGCAATCATTTTCAGGAAGAAACTGAGTATTATCTGACAGAATTGCAGGGGTGTCAATACTTTTGGCCACAACTGTAGATAAGCTCTCTGGGGGGTCTAGTTTCCAAAATGGGGTCACTTGTGGGGGTTTCTACTGTTTAGATACATCAGGAGCTCTGCAAATGCAACATGACGCCCGCAGACCATCCCATCAAAGTCTGCATTCCAAGCGGCGCTCCTCCCCTTCCGAGCCCCGATGTGTGCCCAAACAATGCCCCCCCACATATGGGGTATCCGCATACTCAGGACAAACTGGTCAACAGATTTTGGGGTCCAATGTCTCCTGTTACCCTTGAGAAAATAAAAAATTGCAGGCTAAAAAATCATTTTTGACGGGAAAAAAAAGGATTTTTTATTTTCACGGCTCTACTTTATAAATTTTTGCGACGCACTTGGGGATGTAAAGTGCTCACCACACACCTAGATAAGTTCCTTAATAGGTCTAGTTTCCAAAATGGGGTCACTTGTGGGGGGTTTCCACTGTTTAGGCACATCAGGGGCTCTCCAAACGTGACATGGCGTCAGATCTCAATTCCAGCCAATTCTACATTGAAAAAAGTAAAACGGCGCTCCATCTCTTCCAAGCTCTGCGGTGCACCCTAACAGTTGTTTACTCCCACATATGGGGTATCGACGTACTCAAGAGAAACTGCACAACAACTTTTGTGGTCTAATTTCTCCTGTTACCCTTGTGAAAATAAGAATTTGTGGGCGAAAAGATCATTTTTGTGTAAACAAATGCGATTTTTTATTTTCACGGCTCTACGTTATAAACTTCTGTGAAGCACTTGGGGGTTCAAAGTGCTCACCACACATCTAGATAAGATCCTTAAGGGATCTAGTTTCCAAAATGGTGTCTTTTGTGGGGGGTTTCCACTGTTTAGGCACATCATGGGCTCTCCAAATGCGACATGACGTCCAATCGCAATTCCAGCCAATTCTACATTGAAAAAGTCAAACGGCGCTCCTTCACTTCCAAGCTCTGCGGTGCGCCCAAACAGTGGTTTACCCCCACATATGGGGTATCGACGTATTCAGGAGAGACTTCACAACAACATTTATGGTTACATTTCTGTTTTTACACTTGTGAAAATAAAAAATAATGGTTCTGAAGTAAAATGTTTGCAAAAAAAAGTTAAATGTTCATTTTATTCCTTCCACATTGTTTCAGTTCCTATGAAGCACGTAAAGGGTTAATAAACTTCTTGAATGTGGTTTTGAGCAGCTTGAGGGGTGCAGTTTTTAGAATGGTGTCACACTTCATTATTTTCTATCATATAGACCCCTCAAAATGACTTCAAATGTGATGTGGTCCCTAAAAAAAATGGTGTTGTAAAAATGAGAAATTGCTGGTCAACTTTCAACCCTTATAACTCCCTAACAAAAAAAATTGTGTTTCCAAAATTGTGCTGATGTAAAGTAGACATGTGGGAAATGTTATTTATTAACTATTTTTCATGACATATCTCTCTGATTTAAGGGCATAAAAATACAAAGATTGAAAATTGCAAAATTTTAAACATTTTCGCCATATTTCTGTTTTTTTCATAAATAATCGCAAGTAATATCGAAGAAATGTTACCACTTACATGAAGTACAATATGTCACGAAAAAACAATCTCAGAATCAGCGGGATCCGTTAAAGCGTTCCAGAGTTATAACCGCATAAAGTGACAGTGGTCAGAATTGCAAAAATTGGCTCGGTCATTAAGTACCAAATTGGCTCTGTCACTAAGGGGTTAAATGTCTTGTTTGACTTGTGTTTAATAAATATGTATTATATTTAGGTGATCCTTGTCTTTCTATACTTTCTTTTTATTTAACACCTTGAATTTTGCTTGGTATGTGACAGATAGATCCTGACTGTATTTATGGTGGCACCACCTAGTTTTCCTTGTCACTCACTATAGCTGTAATCGCTCCCCGACACATTGATTGACAGCTTATCGTACAAATTTCCTCCAGGTGGCCATGCTTTCAGTAAGGCTGCCGTCACACTATCAGTATTTGGTCAGTATTTTACATCAGTATTTCTCAGCCAAAACCAGGAGTGGGTGATATATACAGAAGTGGTGCATATGTTTCTATTATACTTTTCCTCTAATTGTTCCACTCCTGGTTTTGGCTGAGAAATACTGATGTAAAATACTGACCAAATACTGATAGCGTGACGGCAGCCTAAGACTGCCAGGCAACATTTTAACGCTATATACCTGCAGATTGAGGCTTTATCTGCAGGTAAATAGCATTCTTGCACATTGAAAGGTTCCCTTTAATTGTCACCTGCAGCATATTCAGACTATGTAAAGGAATATCATTAATTAAGGATATTGTAATAGATGTCCCTCCAATGTCATGTAATACCACATTAATGTTCTTATCACGACACATGATGAGAGCATTATACTGCCTCTGTTCAAATCCCTAGTTAGACCGCACATGGAGTACTGTGTCCAGTTTTGGGCACCGGTGCTCAGGAAGGATATAATGGAACTAGAGAGAGTACAAAGGAGGGCAACAAGATTAATAAAGGGGATGGGAGAACTACAATACCCAGATAGATTAGCGAAATTAGGATTATTTAGTCTAGAAAAAAGACGACTGAGGGGCGATCTAATAACCATGTATAAGTATATAAGGGGACAATACAAATATCTCGCTGAGGATCTGTTTATACCAAGGAAGGTGACGGGCACAAGGGGGCATTCTTTGCGTCTGGAGGAGAGAAGGTTTTTCCACCAACATAGAAGAGGATTCTTTACTGTTAGGGCAGTGAGAATCTGGAATTGCTTGCCTGAGGAGGTGGTGATGGCGAACTCAGTCGAGGAGTTCAAGAGAGGCCTGGATGTCTTCCTGGAGCAGAACAATATTGTATCATGCAATTAGGTTCTGTAGAAGGACGTAGATCTGGGGATTTATTATGATGGAATATAGGCTGAACTGGATGGACAAATGTCTTTTTTCGGCCTTACTAACTATGTTACTATGTTACTATGTTAGGTTGTGCCCTACACTACAGTGATTTTGAGACCTGTTATCTCAAGGCAACCCTACATCTGTGCAATACATGGAATGTTATTACTGCAGTGTTACAAACCATTCAGCACAATACTAGGCGCTAGACCAAATTTCTTCTTCAGCTGAAAGCTGATTATACAAGCCATGCAAGGAATTTTAATGCTGAAGGTCGGCAGGGTATGAGATACTTCATCCTGCTTGGTCCCGGACAACAGACTGAGTGCTTATTTACCAGAAAACTTGGGACTGCATACAAGTCATTGAGGGCAACACCAGAGGCTACCATGCAAAACAGCAGAAATATGTTAAAATTGATTTTATCTTTAACTAGCAGATTATTTATGTCCAACATCGGCTTTCATTGCGAACATCAGCAAAACTGTTCCGCTTCCAAGCTGAATACATTACTTAACACATAAAGCTTTCTCATCTGCTGTGGTCTCAGGCTATTAGCGCTCTTACTTAATTATATGTCATAAATGGATAATTGTAGTGCATCGCTATAGACATTCAACCCATTGGCACAATGCACCTTTCTGTCATTTACATCAGAATTTGCTGTATTAAAAGTAGTTCAGGGGGTACGTGGGCATCGGAATCATTCATCCATTGCAGCACCATTCGAGTACATTCTGCTTTACGCAGGTCTTACGCTATAGGAACTAGAGATGAGCAGATCTTTTTAGGCTATGTGCACACGTAGAAAAATCCGCTGCGGATTTTTCCGCAGCGGATTTGATAAATCTGCAGTGCAAAACCGCTGCGGTTTTTACTGCGGATTTATCGTGGTTTTTAATGCGGATTCTGCTGCGGTTTTCCATCTGCATTTTTCTGTTGGAGCAGATGGAAACCCGCTGCGGATTCTGCACAAAGAATTGACATGCTGCGGAAAATAATCCACTGCGTTTCCGCGCGGCTTTTTCTGCAGCATGGGCACAGCGTTTTTGGTTTCCCATAAGTTTACATTGTACTGTAAACTCATGAGAAACTGCTGCGGATCCGCAGCTGTGGAAATACACCGTGTGCACATAGCCTTAAATTCAAATTTACCATACCAGGATGGGGGACATATCCAAGGATGGAAAACATATACCAGAATTGAGGCCAATATACCAGGGTGTTAGGTGTCGAGCTCCTGCCGCTGCACAGGGGGAATTTCAAACCACCTCCGCTGCAGTCTCCCATTCCTCTCCAGCCACGGTGGAGCCTGCTCAGCGGAGACGTCAGTCCCAGCATCTGGCTCAAGCAGATACTCTGCGCTTGGTTACTGCTGCCCCTTTAGGCTCAGCCATTGTAGCCAGCACTGGTCAGCGGTGAGCAGACGCTTCTGGGACTAAGTCCTGCTTTTCTCCTTCTGAGCATGCCCAAGGGAAGACCTCTCATTGGAGATCTGGGGTCACATGCTCAGGTCCTATAGCAGCTCCTATTGGTCCACTACAAAGGTCCTGAAGAAGCTGCAACTATAAAAGGTTCGCATGGCCACACGGCCATGCGCTAGTATCATTTGTTTATGGCTAATGCCAGTGGATGCTCTACCACTCTGTTTACATGTGGTGTGTCTAGATCTGGGACTGTACACTCAGGAAGGCAGCTAACATCAGTGGGGGCAATTAGCCGTTTGACTTAGCATCTGGTTCCTTCATGTGTGTGGTTAGCACAGAAGAGTTCTAGAGCAAGCACAACCCTAGTTAGGATATTACTCTCTGAGTATCTTGCGACTCTGTGAAGCAACTGAGCTCGCTACTATTTCACACGGGGTGAAGTCGAACCCACGCGTGAGTTCAGCATCCATCCGCCATTACATAGCAGCAGGTACTATCTCTGCACAGTGGACCCTGGGCTGCGAACGCACCTCGCATCTATCCCTTTATTTTGTGCGTTCCGCTAGCCCTAACAGTATACTAGTGCCAGGGTCTGGCTAGTAATGGTGGAAGAACAGCAACTGCTGCAGGACATCCAGCATCTGGAGGGCAGGTTGGTGGCTCTTGAGCGCACAACCTCAGCTATGGATGTTGCCGCATTAGCTGTTCAGGCTGCTAGCATGGCTGCAGCAAGTTTGTCAACTGCCACCTCTTTTCCGACCTTATCTCGCCTCCCACTGCCTGATAAATATTCTGGTGATAGCCAATCATGTAGGGGTTTCGTGAACCAGTGCGCAATACACCTCGAGCTCCTGGCTGCACGTTTTCCCACAGAGCGGGCAAAGGTGGGATTTATTATATCTCTCCTGTCGGACAGGGCATTGGAGTGGGCTACGCCGCTGTTGGAGCGTGGCGATCATGTGGTGCAGAGTGCTCCGCTGTTCTTGAGCACTCTGAAAAAGGCCATTTTAGGACCTTGAGTCACCCATGATACGGCGCTCCAACTGTTGACATTGACTCGGGACTCGTCCATGGTAAGCCATTTTGCTGTCCACTTCTGGACTTTAGCATCTGAGTTGGAGTGGTCGGATAAAGCCCTGATCCCTGTATTTTGGAGGGGGCTGGCTGACCATGTAAAGGACGCTTTGGCCACTAGGGAGCGCTTTGGCCACTAGGGAGATTCCCGCCACACTGGAGGAGCTAATAGCGGTATCAACTTGCTTAGACCTTCGTTTTAACGAGCGAAGGTTGGAGCGAGCCCAGTGTAGGCAGAGGTTTCAGCTGGCTCCTGCCTTTGCCAAACCTTTGGAATCTCCGGTCCAGGCGCCCGAGTCACATGAGGCCATGGAGGTGTCACGAGCGGGATCTAAGTCCCAGACTGCTCGTGCACTCAAGGTCTGTCATGTCTGCCGGCAGTCAGGACATCTTGCCTCCAGATGTTCCCAGCGATCGGGAAAAAATCAGCGTTTAGTGGTTGTAGGAGGAGGTACACAAGACATGGCAACGTTTTCCTCCAAACTCTCCTTTAAGGGGACAATTACCATAGGCCCATCCACTCATATGGTAAAGCTTTGTGTGGATTCCAGGGCGGAGGGCAATTTTATGTCATCTGCCTTCGCCCAACGACACGCAATACCCCTGGTGATGCTCACCAAGCCAGTGACTGTACAAGTGGTGAATGGGTCAACACTGCCCTCACAGATAACACACCAGACCATCCCATTTACTCTTTCTATGTCGCCATCTCATCAGGAGATTATTTCCTTACTCGTTATTCCTGAGGGAATTGATGAGGCCCTGTTAGGGACACCTTGGCTACGGTACCACTCCCCACATATAGAATGGTTCACAGGCAGAATTTTGGGATGGAGTAAATCTTGTGAGGGTAGATGTGAGAGGGAGTGCATTCAGGTTGCTACTACTGAGGTACCCGCAGATCTTTCCTCTCCCCTCAAACACTTTTGGCCCTATGCGGACGTGTTCTCCAAAAGGGCTGTGGAGACTAGAGTTGAGCGACCTTGACCTTTTTAGAGTCGAGCCGGGTTTTGCGAAACCCGACTATCTCAAAAGTCGAGTCGAGTGGAATCGGCCGATTATCGCGAAAAGTCGGCGATCGACCGAAACACGAAACCCAATGCAAGTCAATGGGGGAGCATAGTCGGCAGTGAGTAGAAGCCAGGAAAACATGTACAGAGTCCATTGTATTGGCAAAAACATCCATTCTTGCTACTGAAGCTTGTCAATCGTAATTTAGCTTATAATAATAATAAATAATAATAATCTTTATTTTTATATAGCGCTAACATATTCCGCAGCGCTTTACACACATTATCATCGCTGTCCCCGATAGGGCTCACAATCTAGAATCCCTATCTGTATGTCTTTAGAATGTGGGAGGAAACCGGAGTGCCCGGAGGAAACCCACGCAAACACGGAGAGAACATACAAACTCTTTGCAGATGTTGTCCTGGGTGGGATTAGAACCCAGGACCCCAGCGCTGCAAGGCTGCAGTGCTAACCACTGTGCCACCGTGCTGCCCTAATAATTGTAAGGCTTTTGAAATTGGGGGTCATTTGGCTAAAGTTGTGGGGGGTAGGGCTGGTTCAAGCAATTAGTGGGCCAAGGACATCTGGACCACGTCACGGCAGTGGAGCAGGGAGAGGTAAGTATTTCAACTTTGCAAGTGCTGTGATCCTAAGCAAGCAGGGGGGGCCCACTCGTTGGCATTGGCACTGGCACAGGGCCCCTCAAAGTACAGCGGTGTGTTTGCACGGCGGGGGCGCCTCCCACCGGCAGCAACACTTTTGCGTACTATGAGAGGCCCTGTGCCAGTGACGTCGCCAACGAGTATTCTTCCCCCCACCTGATGAAGGAACCTGCACCTTCATCTGCACCTTCCTCTTTGTCCCCGTGTAATGTGGTATGGTATGCGGGAAGGGGGACCTGACTTTCAGCAGCGTCACAATCTTGCTTGTGTAGCGTGCACGGGGAATGTTGCGTTATGGATCAATGTACCAGCAGACTCATCTATCACTGGCTGGGCATTGGGCAGGATGAGGGGGAAACAGATATGGGCCCAAAGAATAAAGTGGGCTAAATGCAGTTCAAAATTGGTAACAGGACTAACCAGGGGGCATTGCTTTGTTCAGTGGAGGACAACTGGAATGAGAGGCTAAGTAAATAAGGCAGCACACTGCAGCGCTAAAACATGTAAACTTGAAAACACGAAATTTGAACTGCATTACTGTACTAGAAATATGAAAAATGAGAGCTTATAGTGCATAAAAATGGCCGATTTTATGTGTACCTGGTAGCCCCTTTACGGCATCTCTCTTATACCAGGTCCTAAACTTGCCTTACCTCGCTGAGAACAAACGTCTCCATCTGAATGGGTACATGTGAAACCTCTTCTTAGACTAAAATTCTCTCTCTCTGTGGAGGGGCATTGGACCTGCTGTAATTAAAACACCTGAAGCTAGGAGGCGGAGTGCACGATCAGAAGGCTAAAGAATGCATTTCAAAAACCTGACCGGCACATCCAAACATAGACTAAGTGTGAACAGGTGCTGAACCTAGAGTCGCCAACTCGTATATAGTTAAGTAAATAAGGCAGCACACTGCAGCGCTAAAACATGTAAACTTGAAAACACGAAATTTGAACTGCATTACTGCACTAGAAATATGAAAAATGAGAGCTTTTAGCGCATAAAAATAGCCAATTTTATGTGTACCTGGTAGCCCCTTTACTGCATCTCTCTTATACCAGGTCCTAAACTTGCCTTACCTCGCTAAGAACAAACGTCTCCATCTGAATGGGTACATGTGAAACCTCTTCTTAGACTAAAATTCTCTCTCTCTGTGGAGGGGCATTGGACCTGCTGTAATTAAAACACCTGAAGCTAGGAGGCGGAGTGCACGATCAGAAGGCTAAAGGATACATTTCAAAAACCTGACCGGCACATCCAAACATAGACTAAGTGTGAACAGGTGCTGAACCTAGAGTACACATTTTTCATATTTCTAGTGCAGTAATGCAGTTCAAATTTCGTGTTTTCAAGTTTACATGTTTTAGCGCTGCAGTGTGCTGCCTTATTTACTTAACTATATACGAATTGGCGACTCTAAGTTCAGCACCTGTTCACACTTAGTCTATGTTTGGATGTGCCGGTCAGGTTTTTGAAATGTATTCTTTAGCCTTCTGATCGTGCACTCCGCCTCCTAGCTTCAGGTGTTTTAATTACAGCAGGTCCAATGCCCCTCCACAGAGAGAGAGAATTTTAGTCTAAGAAGAGGTTTCACATGAACCCATTCAGATGGAGACGTTTGTTCTCAGCGAGGTAAGGCAAGTTTAGGACCTGGTATAAGAGAGATGCCGTAAAGGGGCTACCAGGTACACATAAAATTGGCCATTTTTATGCGCTAAAAGCTCTCATTTTTCATATTTCTAGTGCAGTAATGCAGTTCAAATTTCGTGTTTTCAAGTTTACATGTTTTAGCGCTGCAGTGTGCTGCCTTATTTACTTAACTATATACGAGTTGGCGACTCTAGGTTCAGCACCTGTTCACACTTAGTCTATGTTTGGATGTGCCGGTCAGGTTTTTGAAATGGAATGAGAGGCTGACACAGAGAGTAGGCCCAAATCAGTAAGTATTCTAAATGCAGTTCAAAATTGGCAACAGCAGTAAACCGGCGGCACAGCTTTGTTCACTGGAGGAGAACAGCAAGGAGCGGCAGACACAGATAGAAGGCCCCAACCCAACTAGTAGGCCTAATGCAGTGTTGTTTTCAACAACTACTAAACGAGAGTCGGAAGATCGAAGCAATGGAGAGGAAACCTGGGGAACACCTTGGAGTGGAACACACCGTCTCTACACCCCATACCCAATTTGTAGGCCTAATGCAGTGTAGTTTTCAACAAATACTAAACGAGAGTCGGAAGATCGAAGCAATGTAGACGAAACCTGGGGAACACCTTGGAGTGGAACACACCGTCTCTACACCCCATACCCAATTTGTATGCCTAATGCAGTGTAGTTTTCAACAACTACTAAACGAGAGTTGGAAGACCGAAGCAATGAAGAGGAAACCTGGGGAACACCTTGGAGTGGAACACACCGTCTCTACACCCCATACCCAATTTGTAGGCCTAATGCAGTGTAGTTTTCAACAACTACTAAACGAGAGTCGGAAGACCGAAGCAATGTAGACGAAACCTGGGGAACACCTTGGAGTGGAACACACCGTCTCTACACCCCATACCCAATTTGTATGCCTAATGCAGTGTAGTTTTCAACAACTACTAAACGAGAGTTGGAAGACCGAAGCAATGAAGAGGAAACCTGGGGAACACCTTGGAGTGGAACACACCGTCTCTACACCCCATACCCAATTTGTAGGCCTAATGCAGTGTAGTTTTCAACAACTACTAAACGAGAGTCGGAAGACCGAAGCAATGTAGACGAAACCTGGGGAACACCTTGGAGTGGAACACACCGTCTCTACACCCCATACCCAATTTGTAGGCCTAATGCAGTGTAGTTTTCAACAACTACTAAATGAGAGTCGGAAGATCGAAGCAATGGAGAGGGAACCTGGGCAACACCTTGGAGTGGAACACACCGTCTCTACACCCCATACCCAATTTGTTGGCCTAATGCAGTATAGTTTTCAACAACTACTAAATGAGAGTCGGAAGACCGAAGCAATGGAGAGGGAACCTGGGGAACACCTTGGAGTGGAACACACCGTCTCTACACCCCATACCCAATTTGTAGGCCTAATGCAGTGTAGTTTTCAACAACTACTAAACGAGAGTCGGAAGATCGAAGCAATGGAGAGGAAACCTGGGGAACACCTTGGAGTGGAACACACCGTCTCTACACCCCATACCCAATTTGTAGGCCTAATGCAGTGTAGTTTTGAACAACTACTAAACGAGAGTCAGAAGACCGAAGCAATGGAGAGGAAACCTGGGGAACACCTTGGAGTGGAACACACCGTCTCTACACCCCATACCCAATTTGTAGGCCTAATGCAGTGTAGTTTTCAACAACTACTAAACGAGAGTCGGAAGACCGAAGCAATGGAGAGGAAACCTGGGGAACACCTTGGAGTGGAACACACCGTCTCTACATCCCATACCCAATTTGTAGGCCTAATGCAGTGAAGTTTTCAACAACTACTAAACGAGAGTCGGAAGACCGAAGCAATGTAGACGAAACCTGGGGAACACCTTGGAGTGGAACACACCGTCTCTACACCCCATACCCAATTTGTAGGCCTAATGCAGTGTAGTTTTCAACAACTACTAAACGAGAGTCGGAAGACCGAAGCAATGGAGAGGAAACCTGGGGAACACCTTGGAGTGGAACACACCGTCTCTACACCCCATACCAAATTTGTAGGTCTAATGCAGTGTAGTTTTCAACAACTACTAAACGAGAGTCGGAAGATCGAAGCAATGGAGAGGAAACCTGGGGAACACCTTGGAGTGGAACACACCGTCTCTACACCCCATACCCAATTTGTAGGCCTAATGCAGTGTAGTTTTCAACAACTACTAAACGAGAGTCGGAAGACCGAAGCAATGGAGAGGAAACCTGGGGAACACCTTGGAGTGGAACACACCGTCTCTACACCCCATACCCAATTTGTAGGCCTAATGCAGTGTAGTTTTCAACAACTACTAAACAAGAGTCGGAAGACCGAAGCAATGGAGAGGAAACCTGGGCAACACCTTGGAGTGGAACACACCGTCTCTACACCCCATACCCAATTTGTAGGCCTAATGCAGTGTAGTTTTCAACAACTACTAAACGAGAGTCGGAAGATCGAAGCAATGGAGAGGAAACCTGGGGAACACCTTGGAGTGGAACACACCGTCTCTACACCCCATACCCAATTTGTAGGCCTAATGCAGTGTAGTTTTCAACAACTACTAAACGAGAGTCGGAAGACCGAAGCAATGGAGAGGAAACCTGGGGAACACCTTGGAGTGGAACACACCGTCTCTACACCCCATACCCAATTTGTAGGCCTAATGCAGTGTAGTTTTCAACAACTACTAAACAAGAGTCGGAAGACCGAAGCAATGGAGAGGAAACCTGGGCAACACCTTGGAGTGGAACACACCGTCTCTACACCCCATACCCAATTTGTAGGCCTAATGCAGTGTAGTTTTCAACAACTACTAAACGAGAGTCGGAAGATCGAAGCAATGGAGAGGAAACCTGGGGAACACCTTGGAGCGGTAGACACCGTTTGTAGGCCCTACCGAAGTAGTAGCCCCAATGCAGTTTTCAAATTCCTAGAGGCTGAAAACAAGACTATTGACGCTCAGCTTTTTTCAAAGGAGGACAGCTGTATTGAGTGGCGCAGACAGACACAGGTAGTAGGCCTTAAACCAAAAATGTGGCTCAATGCAGTTTAAAAAAGGTTACAGGGGCACACAGGCAGCATTGGTCTGGTCAGTGGAGGACAATTTCAATTATGGACCACAGACAGACTTTGTACGCCTACTATTAAAAAAAGGATGCTCTATGCAATTAAATATAGGTTCCAGGTGTCCACGGGCAGCAGTGGTGTGGTCAGTGGAGGAGTATTGGAAGGAGGGACCGCAGACAGGCGTAGTAGGCCTAACATAACAAAATTAGGCTGTAGTCACTTTAAAATTGGTTCCAGGGGTACACGGGCAGCAGTGGTGTGGTCAGCGGAGGACAATTTTAATTAGGGACTACAGACAGACTTTGTAGGCTGTCCCCTGTGGACCATGCATCCAACACATTAACCCAGTGCGCCGTAATTGACACGTAACTTTTTGTGGACATGCCTACTGGTCCACGCGTCTCTTGTCAGGTGCACCTTTCTACTGTTTGATTGCCTGAGTGCTATGACAATGCAGACTTTTTCATGCCGGTGGAGGGCTGGGATGGCTTTTCTCGCAAAAGAAATGTCGACTGGGTAGCTTGAACCGTGGTACAGCGTAGTTCATCTGGGCTTTATAAATATAAAACAAAGAAGAAAAGTAGGCTCCATGCACTTTCAGCTGGGTTCCAGGGGTACACGGCCAGCATTGGTCTGGTCAGTGGAGAACTATTGGAAGGAGGGACCGCAGACAGGCTTCGAAGGCCTAACATAATAAAATATGGCTGTAGGCACTTTAAAATTGGTTCCAGGGGTACACGGGCAGCAGTGGTCTGGTCAGTGGAGGACTATTGGAAGGAGGGACCGCAGACAGGCTTCGAAGGCCTAACATAATAAAATTGGGCTGTAGGCACTTTAAAATTGGTTCCAGGGGTACACGGGCAGCAGTAGACAGGTCACTGGAGGACTAGTGGAAGGAGGGACCGCAGACAGGCGTAGTAGGCCTAACATAATAAAATATGGCTGTAGGCACTTTAAAATTGGTTCCAGGGGTACACGGGCAGCAGTAGACAGGTCACTGGAGAACTAGTGGAAGGAGGGACCGCAGACAGGCGTAGTAGGCCTAACATAATAAAATATGGCTGTAGGCACTTTAAAATTGGTTCCAGGGGTACACGGGCAGCAGTGGTCTGGTCAGTGGAGGACAAGTGTAAGGAGGGACCACAGACAGGCTTTGAAGGCCTAACATAATAAAATTGGGCTGTAGGCACTTTAAAATTGGTTCCAGAGGTACACGGGCAGCTGTAGACAGGTCACTGGAGGACAAGTGGAAGGAGGGACCGCAGACAGGTGTAGTAGGCCTAACATAATAAAATATGGCTGTAGGCACTTTAAAATTGGTTCCAGGGGTACACGGGCAGCAGTGGTCTGGTCAGTGGAGGACTAGTGGAAGGAGGGATCGCAGACAGGCTTCGAAGGCCTAACATAATAAAATTGGGCTGTAGGCACTTTAAAATTGGTTCCAGGGGTACACGGGCAGCAGTAGACAGGTCACTGGAGGACTAGTGGAAGGAGGGACCGCAGACAGGCGTAATAGGCCTAACATAATAAAATTGGGCTGTAGGCACTTTAAAATTGGTTCCAGGGGTACACGGGCAGCAGTGGTCTGGTCAGTGGAGGACAAGTGTAAGGAGGGACCGCAGACAGGCGTAGTAGGCCTAACATAATAAAATTGGGCTGTAGGCACTTTAAAATTGGTTCCAGGGGTACACGGGCAGCAGTGGTCTGGTCAGTGGAGGACAAGTGTAAGGAGGGACCGCAGACAGGCGTAGTAGGCCTAACATAATAAAATTGGGCTGTAGGCACTTTAAAATTGGTTCCAGGGGTACACGGGCAGCAGTGGTCTGGTCAGTGGAGGACAAGTGTAAGGAGGGACCACAGACAGGCGTAATAGGCCTAACATAATAAAATTGGGCTGTAGGCACTTTAAAATTGGTTCCAGGGGTACACGGGCAGCAGTAGACAGGTCACTGGAGGACTAGTGGAAGGAGGGACCGCAGACAGGCGTAGTAGGCCTAACATAATAAAATATGGCTGTAGACACTTGGAATTCTCTTGCAGGGGTACACAGGCAGCATTGGTGTTGTCAGCGGAGGCCGATTGTAATGAGAGTCTGCCAGTTAGTAGTCCCAAACAATAAATACATGTTAATGTCTCGCATTACAACAAAACGAAAACACAAAAGGGTGCAATCATTAGGTACAGGGGTGGGCTCCTCCGCATAGTTTCAGACCTAGTAATTTGGCGCAAAGTATTTACTTGGGTAAATATAGGACACTGCCCCTGACTATGTTAAGTACCATCATACATGTCAACACAATGGTATTGTCAGTGGCAGGAATTTAAGGATGTCAGTGCATAGACTAAACATTGGTGGAACTGTGAGAGATAATTGTGCAAGTGGTAGAGCAATGTTTGAGGCCCCGTGTGGGGAGTTTGGCCATTTAGGGAGGTGTAAACATGTCGTATGCTGGACAATCAACTGCTGTAGATTACGAGATTGGTAAAGTCATTCAGAGTAGTCCACAGGCAAGACCTTTTCATAGGAAAGCTAGGTGTCGGCCGGGCAAGGTGGGGCAAAAGAATTCGAAATCCAGTTGTGGTTCATTTTAATGAAGGTTAGATCATCAACATTTTGGGTAGCCAGACGAGTCCTTTTTTCGGTTAATATTGAACCTGCAGCACTGAATACTCTTTCTGATAGGACACTAGCTGCCAGGCAAGAGAGCTCCTGCAATGCATATTCTGCCAATTCTGGCCAGGTGTCTAATTTGGATGCCCAGTAATCAAATGGGAATGACGGTTGAGGTAGAACATCGATAAGGGATGAAAAATAGTTAGTAACCATACTGGACAAATGTTGTCTCCTGTCACTTTGAATTGATGCAGCAGTACCTGTCCTGTCTGCGGTCATAGCAAAATCACTCCACAACCTGGTCAGAAAACCCCTCTGTCCAACGCCACTTCTGATTTCTGCACCTCTAACACTTCTGGTGTGCTGCCCCCTGCTGCTCGTGTGAGAACGATCACGGGCGCTGTGTGCTGGGAATGCCTGAAGCAAACGGTCAACAAGAGTTGATTGTTTGGTTGCTAATATTAGTTCCAAGTTGTCATGTGGCATAATATTTTGCAATTTGCCTTTATAGCGAGGATCAAGGAGGCAGGCCAACCAGTAATTGTCATCGTTCATCATTTTAGTAATGCGTGTGTCCCTTTTGAGGATACGTAAGGCATAATCCGCCATGTGGGCCAAAGTTCCAGTTGTCAAATCTGCGGTTGTGCTTGGCTGAGGGGCAGTTTCAGGCAAATCTACGTCACTTGTGTCCCTCAAAAAAACAGAACCCGGCCTTGCCACGCCACCAATTTCCAGTGGCCTCGGGAAAGCTTCCTCATTACAAATATACTCATCCCCATCATCCTCCTCGTCCTCCTCCTCCTCTTCGCCCGCTACCTCGTCCTGTACACTGCCCTGACCAGACAATGGCTGACTGTCATCAAGGCTTTCCTCTTCCTCTGCTGCAGACGCCTGCTCCTTTATGTGCGTCAAACTTTGCATCAGCAAATGCATTAGGGGGATGCTCATGCTTATTATGGCGTTGTCTGCACTAGCCAGCCGTGTGCATTCCTCAAAACACTGAAGGACTTGACACATGTCTTGTATCTTCGACCACTGCACATCTGACAACTCCATGTCTGCCATCCTACTGCCTGCCCGTGTATGTGTATCCTCCCACAAAAACATAACAGCCCGCCTCTGTTCGCACAGTCTCTGAAGCATGTGCAGTGTTGAGTTCCACTTTGTTGCAACGTCTATGATTAGGCGATGCTGGGGAAGGTTCAAAGACCGCTGATAGGTCTGCATACGGCTGGAGTGTACGGGCGAACGGCGGATATGTGAGCAAAGTCCGCGCACTTTGAGGAGCAGGTCGGATAACCCCGGATAACTTTTCAGGAAGCACTGCACCACCAGGTTTAAGGTGTGAGCCAGGCAAGGAATGTGTTTCAGTTGGGAAAGGGAGATGGCAGCCATGAAATTCCTTCCGTTATCACTCACTACCTTGCCTGCCTCAAGATCTACTGTGCCCAGCCACGACTGCGTTTCTTTCTGCAAGAACTCGGACAGAACTTCCGCGGTGTGTCTGTTGTCGCCCAAACACTTCATAGCCAATACAGCCTGCTGACGCTTGCCAGTAGCTGGCCCATAATGGGACAACTGGTGTGCAACAGTGGCAGCTGCGGATGGAGTGGTTGGGCGACTGCGGTCTGTGGACGAGCTCTCGCTTCTGCAGGAGGACGAGGAGGAGGGGGTGCGAACGCCTACAGCCAACTGTTTCCTAGACCGTGGGCTAGGCAGAACTGTCCCGAAATTGCTGTCCCCTGTGGACCCTGCATCCACCACATTCACCCAGTGTGCCGTGATGGACACGTAACGTCCCTGGCCATGCCTACTGGTCCATGCATCTGTTGTCAGGTGCACCTTTGTACTTACAGATTGCCTGAGTGCATGGACGATGCGCTCTTTAACATGCTGGTGGAGGGCTGGGATGGCTTTTTGCGAAAAGAAGTGTCGACTGGGTAGCTCGTAGCGATGTTCAGCGTAGTCTATCAGGGCTTTGAAAGCTTCGCTTTCAACTAACCGGTAGGGCATCATCTCTAACGAGATTAGTGTAGCTATGTGGGCGTTCAAACCCTGTGTACGCGGATGCGAGGATAAGTACTTCCTTTTTCTAACCAGAGTCTCATGTAGGGTGAGCTGGACTGGAGAGCTGGAGATCGTGGAACTAGCGGGTGTGCCGGTGGACATGGCAGACTGAGAGACGGTTGGAGACGGTATTGTTTCCACCGGTGCCCTAGATGCAGTGTTTCCTACTACGAAACTGGTGATTCCCTGACCCTGACTGCTTTGGCCTGGCAAAGAAACCTGCACAGATACTGCAGGTGGTGCGGAAAATGGTGGCCTTACAGTGACGGAAGGGATGTAGTGTTGCTGACTAGCTTCATTGGCCGAGGGTGCTACAACCTTAAGGGACGTTTGGTAGTTAGTCCAGGCTTGCAAATACATGGTGGTTAAATGTCTATGCATGCAACTTGTATTGAGACTTTTCAGATTCTGACCTCTGCTTAAGGTAGTTGAACATTTTTGACAGATGACTTTGCGCTGATCAATTGGATGTTGTTTAAAAAAATGCCAGACTGCACTCTTTCGAGCATCGGATCCCTTTTCAAGCATTGCAGACTGAGCTTTAACCGGATGGCCACGCTGTCCTCCAACAGGTTTTGGCTTTGCCACGCATTTTGTCCCATCTACGGGCCCGGCAGATGGAACCTGTTGCGATGTTAATGCCTGCCCCTCCTCCTCCGCTTCAGAACTACTGCCGCCTGCACCCTGTTCCCCCAATGGCTGCCAATCGGGGTCAACAACTGGGTCATCTATAACCTCCTCTTCTAGCTCGTGTGCAACTTCGTCTGTGTCACCGTGTAAGTCGGTGGTATAGCGTTCGTGATGGGGCAACATAGTCTCATCAGGGTCTGATTCTGGATCAGTACCCTGCGAGGGCAATGTTGTGATCTGAGTCAAAGGACCAGCATAGTAGTCTGGCTGTGGCTGTGCATCAGTGCACTCCATGTCAGATTCAACTTGTAATGGGCATGGCCTGTTAACTGTTTCACTTTCTAAGCCAGGGACGGTATGTGTAAAGAGCTCCATGGAGTAACCCGTTGTGTCGCCTGCTGCATCCTTCTCTGTTGTTGTTTTTGCTGAAGAGGACAAGGAAGCGACTTGTCCCTGAGCGTGAACATCCACTAACGACGCGCTGCTTTTACATTTACCAGTTTCAAAAGAGGAGGCAAAAGAGCTAGAGGCTGAGTCAGCAAGGTAAGCCAAAACTTGCTCTTGCTGCTCCGGCTTTAAAAGCGGTTTTCCTACTCCCAGAAAAGGGAGCGTTCGAGGCCTTGTGTAGCCAGACGACGAACCTGGCTCCACAACTCCAGACTTAGGTGCTATATTTTTTTTCCCACGACCACCTGATGCTCCACTACCACTACCATCATTACCAGCTGACAATGACCGCCCACGGCCACGACCTCTTCCACCAGACTTCCTCATTATTTTAAAAACGTAACCAAACTAACGGTATTTGTTGCTGTCAAACAAGTTACACGGTGAGCTATAGCTTCAGTATGATTTAGATATCCCTTTACAGGTGGGTGAGACCGCAAGGAAAATCAGGCACAATGTTACACACTCTGTTTTCGGTGGCACCAAGTGAGAGAGATGCCACACACGCAGGACTGTCACTCAAGCACAAATGTCAATATTAATCTCCCACTGTTTTTTTTTTTTTTTTTCAGGGAGAATTTAGAAACCAAATAAAAAAAAAATAGGCTTTCTATGGCCCACTATTTGAGAGAGAGAGATGGCACACCCAGGAGTCAGGACTGGCACACAAGCAGAAAGGCCAATATTAATCTCCCACTGTTTTTTTTTATTTTTTCAGGGAGAATTTACAAACCAAATTAAAAAAAATGATTTTTTCAGGGAGAATTTAGAAACCAAATAAAAAAAAATAGGCTTTCTATGGCCCACTATTTGAGAGAGAGAGATGGCACACCCAGGAGTCAGGGCTGGCACACAAGCAGAAAGGCCAATATTAATCTCCCACTATTTTTTTTTTATTTTTTCAGGGAGAATTTAGAAACCAAATTAAAAAAATTGCTTATTTCAGGGAGAATTTAGAAACCAAATAAAAAAAAATAGGCTTTCTATGGCCCACTATTTGAGAGAGAGAGAGATGGCATACCCAGGAGTCAGGACTGGCACATAAGCAGAAAGGCCAATATTAATCTCTCACTGTTTTTTTTTATTTTTTCAGGGAGAATTTAGAAATCAAATAAAAAAATAGGCTTTCTATGGCCCACTATTTGAGAGAGATGGCACACCCAGGAGTCAGGACTGGCACACAAGCAGAAAGGCCAATATTAATCTCCCACTGTTTTTTTTTTATTTTTTCAGGGAGAATTTAGAAACCAAATAAACAAAATTGATTTTTTCAGGGAGAATTTAGAAACCAAATTAAAAAAAAAATAGGCTTTCTATGGCCCACTATTTGAGAGAGATGGCACACCCAGGAGTCAGGACTGGCACACAAGCAGAAAGGCCAATATTAATCTCCCACTGTTTTTTTTTATTTTTTCAGGGAGAATTTAGAAACCAAATAAACAATATTGATTTTTTCAGGGAGAATTTAGAAACCAAATTAAAAAAAAATAGGCTTTCTATAGCCCACTATTTGAGAGAGAGAGATGGCACACCCAGGAGTCAGGACTGGCACACAAGCAGAAAGGCCAATATTAATCTCCCACTGTTTTTTTTATTTTTTCAGGGAGAATTTAGAAAATAAATAAAAAAAATTGCTTTTTTCAGGGAGAATTTAGAAACCAAATTAAAAAAAATGGCTTTCTATGGCCCACTATTTGAGAGAGAGAAATGGCACACCCAGGAGTCAGGACTGGCACACAAGCAGAAAGGCCAATATTAATCTCCCACTTTTTTTTTATTTTTTCAGGGAGAATTTAGAAACCAAATAAAAAAAAAATAGGCTTTCTATGGCCCACTATTTGAGAGAGATGGCACACCCAGGAGTCAGGACTGGCACACAAGCAGAAAGGCCAATATTAATCTCCCACTGTTTTTTTTTATTTTTTCAGGGAGAATTTAGAAACCAAATAAACAAAATTGATTTTTTCAGGGAGAATTTAGAAACCAAATAAAAAAAAAAATAGGCTTTCTATGGCCCACTATTTGAGAGAGATGGCACACCCATGAGTCAGGACTGGCACACAAGCAGAAAGGCCAATATTAATCTCCCACTGTTTTTTTTTTATTTTTTCAGGGAGAATTTAGAAACCAAATAAACAAAATTGATTTTTTCAGGGAAAATTTAGAAACCAAATAAAAAAAAAAAATAGGCTTTCTATGGCCCACTGTTATGATCTGGTGGTTAGAACAAATAGTGAAACTGGTAGTTAGAGTACCAGAAAAGACCTGATAGCACATTAATACAGGACAAGCTCTGAGAAGTGGAACCTCTGCTGACCGCAATCCCTAATCCTATCACGTACACTAGAAATAGCCGTGGAGCGCTCCTATCATGACCTAGGCGCCTCGTCACAGCCTCAGAGCTAGCTAGCCCTAGAGATAGGAAAAATAAGCCTATCTTGCCTCAGAGAAAATTCCCCAAAGGAAAAGGCAGCCCCCCACATATATTGACTGTGAGTAAGATGAAATCACAAACACAGAGATGAAATAGATTTAGCAAAGAGAGGCCCGACTTACTAAACAGACAGAAGATAGGAAAGGTCACTTTGCAGTCAGCACAAAACCCTAAAAAAAAGCCACACAGAGAGTGCAGGGAAAAATACCTTCCGCACCGACTAACGGAGCGGAGGCGCCCCTCTGCGTCCCAGAGCTTCCAGCAAGCAAGGCAAAATTCACATAAGCATGCTGGACAGAAAAAATAGCGAACAGGAAAAAAGCAAAGCGAAACTTAGCTTCTGCTGGAGAAAACAGGAAACCAGGAAGATCCAGGAGCGAACTAGACCAATGCTACAACATTGACAGCTGGCATCAGACAAGGATCCAAGTGGAGTTAAACAGAGCAGCCCATTAACGAACTAGCCTCGTCACCTGTGGAAGGAAACTCAGAAACACCCACAGGCATCAGAGAAAGTCCATGGACAGAACCAGCCGAAGTACCATTCATGACCACAGGAGGGAGCCCGAAAACAGAATTCACAACAGTACCCCCCCTTGAGGAGGGGTCACCGAACCCTCACGAGAGCCCCCAGGCCGACCAGGAGGAGCCAAATGAAAGGCACGAACCAGATCGGCCGCATGAACATCAGAGGCAAAAACCCAGGAATTATCCTCCTGACCATAACCCTTCCACTTGACCAAGTACTGGAGTTTCCGTCTCAAAACACGAGAATCCAAAATCTTCTCCACCAAATACTCCAACTCCCCCTCAACCAACACCGGAGCAGGAAGGTCAACGGATGGAACCACAGGCGCCACGTATCTCCGCAGCAACGACCTATGAAACACATTATGGATGGCAAAAGAATCTGGAAGGGCCAAACGAAATGGCACAGGATTGATAACCTCAGAAATTTTATACGGACCAATGAAACGAGGCTTAAACTTAGGAGAGGAAACCTTCATAGGAACATAACGAGACGACAACCAAACCAAATCCCCAACATGAAGTCGGGGACCCACACAGCGCCGGCGGTTAGCGAAACGTTGAGCCTTCTCCTGGGACAATGTCAAATTGTCCACCACATGAGTCCAAATCTGCTGCAACCTATTCACCACAGTATCTACACCAGGACAGTCCGAAGACTCAACCTGCCCTGAAGAGAAACGAGGATGGAAACCAGAATTGCAGAAAAACGGCGAAACCAAAGTAGCCAAGCTGGCCCGATTATTAAGGGCAAACTCAGCCAACGGCAAAAAGGACACCCAATCATCCTGATCAGCAGAAACAAAGCATCTCAGATATGTTTCCAACGTCTGATTAGTTAGTTCGGTTTGGCCATTTGTCTGAGGGTGGAAAGCTGAGGAAAAAGACAAATCAATGCCCATCCTAGCACAAAAGGATCACCAAAACCTCGAAACAAACTGAGAACCTATGTCCGAAACGATGTTCTCCGGAATGCCATGTAAACGAACCACATGCTGGAAAAACAATGGCACCAAATCAGAGGAGGAAGGCAATTTAGACAAGGGTACCATATGGACCATCTTAGAAAAGCGATCACAAACCACCCAAATGACCGACATCTTTTGAGAGACGGGGAGATCCGAAATAAAATCCATAGAAATATGCGTCCAGGGCCTCTTCGGGACCGGCAAGGGCAAAAGCAACCCACTAGCACGAGAACGGAAGGGCTTAGCCCGAGCACAAGTCCCACAGAACTGCACAAAAGAACGCACATCCCGTGACAAAGAAGGCCACCAAAAGGATCTAGCCACCAAATCTCTGGTACCAAAGATTCCAGGATGCCCAGCCAACACCGAACAATGAAACTCAGAGATAACTCTGCTAGTCCATTTATCAGGGACAAACAGTTTCTCTGCTGGGCAACGGTCAGGTCTATCAGCCTGAAATTTTTGCAGCACCCGCCGCAAATCAGAGGAGATGGCAGACAAAATTATTCCCTCTTTGAGAATACCTGCCGGCTCAGAATTACCCGGAGAGTCAGGCGCAAAACTCCTTGACAGGGCATCAGCCTTCACATTCTTAGAGCCCGGAAGGTACGAAACCACAAAATCAAAACGGGAGAAAAATAACGCCCATCGAGCCTGTCTCGGATTCAACCGTTTGGCAGACTCAAGATAAGTCAAATTTTTGTGATCTGTCAAGACCACCACGCGATGCTTGGCTCCTTCAAGCCAATGACGCCACTCCTCGAATGCCCACTTCATGGCCAACAATTCTTGATTACCAACATCATAATTGCGCTCAGCAGGTGAAAACTTTCTAGAAAAGAAAGCACATGGCTTCATTCCCGAGCCATCAGATCTTCTTTGCGACAAAACAGCCCCTGCTCCAATCTCAGAGGCATCAACCTCAACCTGAAACGGGAGCGAAACATCTGGCTGGCACAACACAGGGGCAGAAGAAAAACGATGCTTCAATTCCTGAAAAGCATCCACGGCCGCAGAAGACCAATTGACCACATCAGCACCCTTCTTGGTCAAATCAGTCAACGGTTTAGCAACACTAGAAAAATTAGCGATGAAGCGACGATAAAAATTAGCAAAGCCCAGGAACTTTTGCAGGCTCTTCACAGATGTCGGCTGAGTCCAATCATGAATGGCCTGGACTTTAACAGGGTCCATCTCGACAGTAGAAGGGGAAAAAATGAACCCCAAAAATGAAACCTTCTGAACTCCAAAGAGACACTTTGACCCCTTCACAAACAAGGAATTAGCACGAAGGACCTGGAACACCATTCTGACCTGCTTCACATGAGACTCCCAATCATCCGAAAAGACCAAAATATCATCCAAATACACAATCAGGAATTTATCCAGGTACTCTCGGAAGATGTCATGCATAAAGGACTGAAATACTGATGGAGCATTGGAAAGCCCGAATGGCATCACCAGGTACTCAAAATGGCCCTCGGGCGTATTAAATGCTGTTTTCCATTCATCGCCCCGTTTAATACGCACAAGATTATACGCCCCTCGAAGGTCTGTCTTGGTAAACCAACTAGCCCCTTTAATACGAGCAAACAAGTCGGACAGCAACGGCAAAGGATACTGAAATTTGATAGTAATTTTATTAAGAAGGCGGTAATCAATACAAGGTCTCAAAGAACCATCCTTCTTGGCCACAAAAAAAGAACCCTGCTCCCAACGGTGATGACGATGGGCGAATATGGCCTTTCTCCAAGGATTCCTTTATATAACTCCGCATAGCGGCGTGTTCTGGCACAGATAAATTGAACAATCGGCCCTTAGGAAACTTACTACCAGGAATCAAATTAATTGCACAATCGCAATCCCTATGAGGAGGTAGGGCACTGGCTTTGGGCTCATCAAATACATCCTGATAATCCGACAAAAACTCCGGAACTTCAGAAGGAGTAGAAGATGAAATTGACAAAAATGGAACATCACCATGTACCCCCTGACAACCCCAGCTGGACACAGACATAGACTTCCAGTCCAATACTGGATTATGGACCTGTAGCCATGGTAACCCCAAAACGACCACATCATGCAGATTATGCAACACCAAAAAACGGATATCCTCCTGATGTGCAGGAGCCATGCACATGGTCAATTGGGTCCAGTACTGAGGCTTATTCTTGGCCAAAGGCGTAGCATCAATTCCTCTCAATGGAATAGGATGCTGCAAGGGCTCCAAGAAAAAACCACAGCGCCTAGCATACTCCAAGTCCATCAAATTCAGGGCAGCGCCTGAATCCACAAATGCCATAACAGAGTAGGAAGACAAAGAACAAATCAGAGTAACGGACAATAGAAATTTCGACTGTACCGTACCAATGACATCTTTAAGGGCTTCAGAGAGACCCTTTCTGAAGATTGCTGCCAGGGCACATTCATTCCATTGAGTGAGCACAGACCACTTTCTAAACTTCTGACAGTATATCTCTGCTTCATCCTGACCCTGACACAGAGCCAGCAAGATTTTCTCTGCCTGATCCACTGAATTAGGTTCGTCATAAAGCAATCTGAGCGCCAGGAAAAACGCATCCACATCACGCAATTCCGGATCTCCTGGCGCAAGGGAAAATGCCCAGTCTTGAGGGTCACCACGTAACAAAGAAATAATGATCCTTACTTGTTGAGCAGGATCACCTGAGGAGCGAGGTTTCAAAGCTAGAAACAATTTATATAATAATAATAATAATAATAATAAAAATTTACAATTATTTTTGAAATTTAAGAACTTAGATCTATCACCAAAAAATAAATCAGGAATTGGAATCCTAGGCTCTGACATCGGATTCTGAACCACAAAATCTTGAATGTTTTGTACCCTTGCAGTGAGATCATCCATCCAAGAGGACAGACCTTGAATGTCCATGTCTACACCTGTGTTCTGAACCACCCAGAGGTAAAGGGGAAAAGTGAGACAGAACACGCTGCAAAGAAAAAAAAATGGTCTCAGAGCTTCACTTATCCCTCTATTGAGATGCATCAATACTTTTGGCCAGCTGTACTGTTATGATCTGGTGGTTAGAACAAATAGTGGATTAATACAGGACAAGCTCTGGGAAATGGAAACTCTGCTGACCGCAATCCCTAATCCTATCACGTACACTAGAAATAGCCGTGGAGCGCTCCTATCATGACCTAGGCGCCTCGTCACAGCCTCAGAACTAGCTAGCCCTAGAGATAGGAAAAAAAAGCCTATCTTGCCTCAGAGAAAATTCCCCAAAGGAAAAGGCAGCCCCCCACATATATTGACTGTGAGTAAGATGAAATCACAAACACAGAGATGAAATAGATTTAGCAAAGAGAGGCCCGACTTACTAAACAGACAGAAGATAGGAAAGGTCACTTTGCAGTCAGCACAAAACCCTAAAAAAAGCCACACAGAGAGAGCAGGGAAAAATACCTTCCGCACCGACTAACGGAGCGGAGGCGCCCCTCTGCGTCCCAGACCTTCCAGCAAGCAAGGCAAAATTCACATAAGCATGCTGGACAGAAAAAATAGCAAACAAGAAAAAAGCAAAGCGAAACTTAGCTTCTGCTGGAGAAAACAGGAAACCAGGAAGATCCAGGAGCGAACTAGACCAATGCTACAACATTGACAGCTGGCATCAGACAAGGATCCAAGTGGAGTTAAATAGAGCAGCCCATTAACGAACTAGCCTCGTCACCTGTGGAAGGAAACTCAGAAACACCCACAGGCATCAGAGAAAGTCCATGGACAGAACCAGCCGAAGTACCATTCATGACCACAGGAGGGAGCCTGAAAACAGAATTCACCACAGCCCACTATTTGAGAGAGAGAGATGGCACACCCAGGAGTCAGGACTGGCACACAAGCAGAAAGGCCAATATTAATCTCCCACTGTTTTTTTTAATTTTTTCAGGGAGAATTTAGAAACCAAATAAAAAAAATAGGCTTTCTATGGCCCACTATTTGAGAGAGAGAGATGGCACACCCAGGAGTCAGGACTGGCACACAAGCAGAAAGGCCAATATTAATCTCCCACTGTTTTTTTTTATTTTTTCAGGGAGAATTTAGAAACCAAATTAAAAAAAATAGGCTTTCTATGGCCCACTATTTGAGAGAGAGAGATGGCACACCCAGGAGTCAGGACTGGCACACAAGCAGAAAGGCCAATATTAATCTCCCACTGTTTCTTTTTATTTTTTCAGGGAGAATTTAGAAACCAAATAAAAAAATAGATTTTTTCAGGGAGAATTTAGAAACCAAATAAAAAAAAATAGGCTTTCTATGGCCCACTATTTGAGAGAGAGACGGCACACCCAGGAGTCAGGACTGGCACACAAGCAGAAAGGCCAATATTAATCTCCCACTGTTTTTTAAAAAACAATTTCAGGGAGAATTTAGAAACCAAATAAAAAATAAAAAATAGGCTTTCTATGGCCCACTATTTGAGAGAGAGTTGGCACACCCAGGAGTCAGGACTGGCACACAAGCAGAAAGGCCAATATTAATCTCCCACTGTTTTTTTTTATTTTTTCAGGGAGAATTTAGAAACCAAATAAAAAAAATAGGCTTTCTATGGCCCACTATTTGAGAGAGAGAGATGGCACACCCAGGAGTCAGGACGGGCACACAAGCAGAAAGGCCAATATCAATCTCCCACTGTTTTTTTTTTATTTTTTCAGGGAGAATTTGGAAACCAAATAAAAAAAAAAAGGCTTTCTATGGCCAACTATTTGAGAGAGAGAGATGGCGCACCCAGGAGTCAGGACTGGCACACAAGCAGAAAGGCCAATATTAATCTCCCACTGTTTTTTTTATTTTTTCAGGGAGAATTTAGAAACCAAATAAAAAAAATAGGCTTTCTATGGCCCACTATTTGAGAGAGAGAGATGGCACACCCAGGAGTCAGGACTGGCACACAAGCAGAAAGGCCAATATTAATCTCCCACTGTTTTTTTTTATTTTTTCAGGGAGAATTTAGAAACCAAATAAAAAAATTGATTTTTTTCAGGGAGAATTTAGAAACCAAATTAAAAAAAAAAAGGCTTTCTATGGCCCACTATTTGAGAGAGAGAGATGGCACACCCAGGAGTCAGGACTGGCACACAAGCAGAAAGGCCAATATTAATCTCCCACTTTTTTTTTTATTTTTTCTGGGAGAATTTAGAAACCAAATAAAAAAAATTGATTTTTTTTCAGGGAGAATTTAGAAACCAAATTTAAAAAAAAATAGGCTTTCTATGGCCCACTATTTGAGAGAGAGAGATGGCACACCCAGGAGTCAGGACTGGCACACAAGCAGAAAGACCAATATTAATCTCCCACTTTTTTTTTTATTTTTTCTCGGAGAATTTAGAAACCAAATAAAAAAATTGATTTTTTTCAGGGAGAATTTAGAAACCAAATTAAAAAAAAAAAAGGCTTTCTATGGCCCACTATTTGAGAGAGAGAGATGGCACACCCAGGAGTGAGGACTGGCACACAAGCAGAAAGGCCAATATTAATCTCCCACTGTTTTTATTATTTTTTCTGGGAGAATTTAGAAACCAAATTAAAAAAAAATAGGCTTTCTATGGCCCACTATTTGAGAGAGAGAGATGGCACACCCAGGAGTCAGGACTGGCACACAAGCAGAAAGGCCAATATCAATCTCCCACTGTTTTTTTTTTATTTTTTCAGGGAGAATTTGGAAACCAAATAAAAAAAATAGGCTTTCTATGGCCCACTATTTGAGAGAGAGAGATGGCACACCCAGGAGTCAGGACTGGCACACAAGCAGAAAGGCCAATATTAATCTCCCACTGTTTTTTTTTATTTTTTCAGGGAGAATTTAGAAACCAAATAAAAAAAAATAGGCTTTCTATGGCCCACTATTTGAGAGAGAGAGATGGCACACCCAGGAGTCAGGACGGGCACACAAGCAGAAAGGCCAATATCAATCTCCCACTGTTTTTTTTTTATTTTTTCAGGGAGAATTTGGAAACCAAATTAAAAAAAAAAGGCTTTCTATGGCCCACTATTTGAGAGAGAGAGATGGCACACCCAGGAGTCAGGACTGGCACACAAGCAGAAAGGCCAATATTAATCTCCCACTGTTTTTTTTATTTTTTCAGGGAGAATTTAGAAACCAAATAAAAAAAATAGGCTTTCTATGGCCCACTATTTGAGAGAGAGAGATGGCACACCCAGGAGTCAGGACTGGCACACAAGCAGAAAGGCCAATATTAATCTCCCACTGTTTTTTTTTATTTTTTCAGGGAGAATTTAGAAACCAAATAAAAAAATTGATTTTTTTCAGGGAGAATTTAGAAACCAAATTAAAAAAAAAATAGGCTTTCTATGGCCCACTATTTGAGAGAGAGAGATGGCACACCCAGGAGTCAGGACTGGCACACAAGCAGAAAGGCCAATATTAATCTCCCACTTTTTTTTTTATTTTTTCTGGGAGAATTTAGAAACCAAATAAAAAAATTGATTTTTTTCAGGGAGAATTTAGAAACCAAATTTAAAAAAAAAAAGGCTTTCTATGGCCCACTATTTGAGAGAGAGAGATGGCACACCCAGGAGTGAGGACTGGCACACAAGCAGAAAGGCCAATATTAATCTCCCACTGTTTTTATTATTTTTTCAGGGAGAATTTAGAAACCAAATTAAAAAAAATAGGCTTTCTATGGCCCTGTGACAAAACACTCTGGGATCGCCTTTGCTGGGGTCAAAGGACACGTGGTTTGTGCATTGAAGCAGGTTTCTGAGCAGGCTGACCTCAGGTCAGATTTATTAACGTGAAAGCAACACAAAAAACAAAACATAAAAATAAATCCTAGCCTGTCCGGCACTAACTAAACAAATACGTTGCTATCTCAACAACTGGGGGGGCTTCTCCCACCCAGCTAACATCACACAATTCTTGAGCAGAGCTCTTCACTCACGTTTGTCTCACACAGGCAGGCAATCTGTGTGCCCCAGGCAGACACTGGAAACACCCAGCTGGTCATCTTTTATTCCTGCAATCATTAACCCATTAGCACCCTGAAGATACTGAGTGGCCTAATTCCCATAGGACAAACACCTGGGCGAGATATATCTGCCTCCAACTACCACACCAGCATGAGTTTTACATATCCCCCCCCCCCCTTGCTCAGACCACTCCGGTCGAGCAAGAACACTTTTGAAACAGTGCACTCGGGATAGGGCATCGGCGTTCCTCATCTGCACCCCAGGTCGGTGCTCCACCATAAAAGAGTAAGCCTGCAGGGCAAGGAACCACCGGGTTACCCGACTATTACGGTCCTTGTGGAGGTGCATCCACTTGAGAGGGGCATGGTCTGTGACCAGCCTAAACTTCCTACCAGCCAGGTAATACTTGAGGGAGTCGAGAGCTCATTTAATGGCAAGGCACTCTTTTTCAACCACCGCATACCTCTGCTCATGTACATTCAGTTTCCGACTGAGATAGAGGACCGGATGTTCGACTCCGTCCCTCACCTGGGAAAGTACAGCTCCGACACCAGTATCAGAGGCATCAGTTTGTACCACAAACTCGCTGCTGAAATCAGGAGTCACTAGTACGGGCTGAGAGCACAAAGCCCGTTTCAGGCTGTGGAAGGCCTCTTCAGCAGCTGAGGTCCATTTTACCATGACGGAACCCTTCCCCTTGGTAAGATCCGTCAAGGGAGTAGCCATGGCTGCAAAATTGGGTATGAACCGGCGATAATAGCCGGCAATCCCCAGGAAAGCCTGCACTTGTTTCTTGTTCACTGGTTGTGGCCAGCCCTGAATTGCCTGTATTTTGTCGATCTGGGGTTTAACCACTCCTCGGCCAATCACGTAGCTCAAGTATCGGGCTTCTTCAAGCCCGATGTGGCATTTCTTGGGGTTTGCCGTTAAACCTGCATCTCGCAGGTCATCAATCACCGCTTGTACCTTCTGGAGATGAGTTTCCCAGTCCATGCTGTAAATTACGATGTCATCCAGGTAGGCAGAAGCGTACTGTCTGTGAGGCCTCAAGACTCGATCCATCAATCTCTGGAACGTTGCGGGAGCTCCGTGAAGTCCAAACGGCATATAGACATACTGGAACAGACCTTCCGGTGTAGCAAATGCCGTCTTCTCTCTGGCCGCCTCGGCCAGAGGAATCTGCCAGTACCCCTTTGTTAAATCCAGGGTCGTAATGTATCGGGCTTCACCAAGCCGGTCGATCAACTCATCGACCCGGGGCATAGGGTACGCATCAAATTTAGAAACTGCATTCAGTTTCCTAAAGTCATTACAAAACCAGATGGAGCCATCCGGTTTAGGTATCAACACAATTGGACTGGACCAGGCGCTGTGTGACTCCTCAATGACTCCTAAGTCCAACATTGCCATCACTTCCCGGGAGATGGCTTCACGGCGGGCTTCCGGAATCCGGTAGGGCTTCACGTGAACAGTGACTCCAGGCTCTGTGACAATCTCATGTTTCACCAACTTAGTCCGGCCAGGTTTTTCGGAGAAAAACTGTCGGTTCTGTAACAAAAATTGCTTAACCTCAGATTTTTGTCGTTCTGAGAGAGTCTCAGCAACCTGCACCTCTGGTACAGTAGGTGAACAAACCGGACGGGGCAGATCCGCCGTTAGGGCAGAGCGGTCTTTCCAGGATTTTATCAGATTCACATGATAAATCTGTTCCGGTTTTCTCTTACCCGGCTGGTACACTTTATAGTTCACTTCACCAACTCTTTCTCGGACCTCAAATGGGCTCTGCCATTTCGCCAGGAATTTACTATCCACCGTAGGGATTAGGACCAACACCCTTTCGCCGGGTGCAAATGTACGGACCTTAGCGCCTCTATCATAACTTTGCCTCTGGGCTCCCTGGGCCTGTAACATATGGTCCCTAACAATGGGCATGACAGCGGCAATACGATCCTGCATTTGTGTTACATGGTCGATCACCGTTTTAAAGGGAGTGACTTGACCTTCCCAGGTTTCTTTTGCGACGTCCAGCAGTCCCCGGGGACGACGTGCGTACAACAGTTCGAAAGGCGAAAACCCTGTGGAAGACTGGGGAACTTCCCTAATGGCAAACAGCAAATAGGGTAACAAGTAATCCCAGTTCTTCCCATCTTTGTCTATCGCCTTCTGGAGCATCTGTTTTAAGGTTTTGTTGAAGCGCTCAACCAGGCCATCTGTTTGAGGGTGATAGACAGACGTACGCAACGGGTCTATTTGTAAGAGCCTGCAGAGCTCCTTCATTACCCTCGATATAAAGGGAGTCCCCTGGTCGGTGAGTATCTGTTTTGGAATTCCCACCTGACTAAACACTTGTACAAATTCCTTGGCGATCGTCTTGGTAGCTGTGTTACGCAAAGGGACGGCTTCCGGGTAACGAGTGGCATAGTCCATGATGACGAGGATATGTTGGTGCCCACGTGCAGATCGGGGAAGGGGCCCAACCAAATCCATCCCAATTCTCTCAAAAGGGACCCCGATGATAGGAAGGGGTACCAAAGGGCTACGGAACTGAGATTTAGGGGCCGGGATTTGGCACTCTGGACAGGACTCACAATAGTTACGCACATCACAATGTATTCCAGGCCACACAAAACAATGCAATATCCTTTCTGTGGTTTTCTGTACCCCCAGATGCCCCCCCATTATATGTCCGTGGGCCAAATCCAGTACCTTCCGCCGATAAGGTTTGGGTACCACTAACCGTTGCACTGTGTCTTCCCCTTTTTTTTCTACCTGGTAGAGCAAATCATTTTCAAGAACCATATACGGGTACGCTAGCCTAGTGTCAGGTTCTACGGGTACCCCATCTATCATTTTTACATTTTTCCTAGCCGGAGTTAGGGTAGGATCTTTCATTTGCTCGCTGTGGAAGTCATCCACCTGGACTCCCTAATCTGGCAGGCAGGGTGCCGGATGGCTGTCTGCCTCCGCCTCTCGCTGAGGTTCCTCAGTTTCCTCTGTTTCCCCCGCCATGACGGAGAAGGGGTACTGAAGGTTAGATTCACCAACCTCCCCAGCAACATCTTCCTGTGGGGTCTCCTCTAGGGACTCGGGACCTCCAGATGGCATGGGAGAAGATTCACGGGTACAGCTACCGTGAAGGAGCAACTGATTCTCCCACAACTGCCAGAAATAGGGAAAATCCCTGCCCAGGATTACATCCTGTAACAATGCGGGGACGAGTCCCACTTTGTGCTGCACTGACCCATAGGGAGTAGAAATCCATATGACCGCTGTTAAGTACGAGCGGGTGTCACCATGCACACACGTCACAGAAAACTTGTCAGACGGACCAGACGGAAGTGCCACCAGACTAGCTTTCACCAGAGTCACCACACTTCCAGAGTCTAGTAATGCCACAACATTTTTCCCATCAACAGATAATTCACACAGGTGTTTCACTGTATCATTTTGACCCGCATTCACACTCACTAGCTGTGTAACCAAAGACATGCGTTTTCTAGAGTCTATAACGTCGCACTGCATGGGTTCAGCGGTAACAGGACAGTTCGCAGAAACATGACCCTTCTTATGGCAGCGGAAACACCTAACAGGTCCCCTACTGAGACCACCATCCAATACTCTTGGTCTCGGAGTGCGAGCAGTCCCGGACTCCTCCCCCACAGTTTTAAGCGATTTTCCTTCACCCGTGGTCCCTGGAACAGTCTTACCGGTTCCACGAGGAGGAGGCACAGACCGGGGGTTGGCGGTGTCGTCGGGAAGTCCTTCTGCCACGGAATAACGCTCGACCAACTCCACAAGTTGATCTGCTGTCGTGGGATTTCCTTGGCTTACCCACCTTTTCAGCGCTGGGGGTAGTACTCTCAGGTACTTGTCCAGGACAACCCGCTGGATTATTTCGGGTATTGTCAGTACCTCGGGTTGCAGCCATTTCTTTGTCAAGTAGATCAGATCGAACATCTGAGACCGCGCCGGTTTATCTTGCTGGTATGTCCACTGATGTACCCTCTGTGCACGGACAGCCGTCGTCACACCCAGCCGGGCCAGGATCTCAGCTTTCAGCTTCTCAAAGTCCTGAGCGACCTCCGGGTCCAAATCATGGTAAGCTTTTTGGGCCTCGCCGGAGAGAAACGGGGCAATCAAATCGGCCCATCGTGCCTTCGGCCACTTCTCTCTCAATGCCGTCCGCTCAAACGTTGTCAGGTATGCCTCGACGTCATCTTCTGCAGTCAGCTTTTGCCAGTATCGACTCACATGGATCCTTCTGGACTCTGCTTCCGGGTCAGCGTCAGGCATGCTCACCAGGTGCTGCGCCACCTGTTGGAGAAGTTGGCGGTCTGCAACCGTCATGTCCAGTAACTCCTTCAGCTGTGCGGCCATCAAGCGATTAGCTTCGTGCTGTGCGGCAGTGGCCTGCTGCTGTACGGCAGTGGACTGTACTAAGGCTTTCACCACGTCTTCCATGCTGTCGCCTGTGCCACGGTATGCCCGCGTTCTCCACCACAATGTGACAAAACACTCTGGGATCGCCTTTGCTGGGGTCAAAGGACACGTGGTTTGTGCATTGAATCTGAGGCGTACAGCAGGTTTCTGAGCAGGCTGACCTCAGGTCAGATTTATTAACGTGAAAGCAACACAAAAAACAAAACATAAAAATAAATCCTAGCCTGTCCGGCACTAACTAAACAAATACGTTGCTATTTCAACAACTGGGGGGGCTTCTTCCACCCAGCTAACATCACACAATTCTTGAGCAGAGCTCTTCACTCATGTTTGTCTCACACAGGCAGGCAATCTGTGTGCCCCAGGCAGACACTGGAAACACCCAGCTGGTCATCTTTTATTCCTGCAATCATTAACCCATTAGCACCCTGAAGATACTGAGTGGCCTAATTCACATAGGACAAACACCTGGGCGAGATATATCTGCCTCCAACTACCACACCAGCATGAGTCTTACAGGCCCACTATTTGAGAGAGAGAGATGGCACACCCAGGAGTCAGGACTGGCACACAAGCAGAAAGGCCAATATTAATCTCCCACTTTTTTTTTTTTTTTTTTCTGGGAGAATTTAGAAACCAAATTTAAAAAAATAGGCTTTCTATGGCCCACTATTTGAGAGAGAGAGATGGCACACCCAGGAGTCAGGACTGGCACACAAGCAGAAAGGGCAATATTAATCTCCCACTATTTTTTTTTATTTTTTCAGGGAGAATTTAGAAACCAAATAAAAAAAAATAGGCTTTCTATGGCCCACTATTTGAGAGAGAGAGATGGCACACCCAGGAGTCAGGACTGGCACACAAGCAGAAAGGCCAATATTAATCTCCCACTGTTTTTTTTTTTATTTTTTCAGGGAGAATTTAGAAACCAAATAAAAAAATAGGCTTTCTATGGCCCACTATTTGAGAGAGAGAGATGGCACACCCAGGAGTCAGGACTGGCACACAAGCAGAAAGGCCAATATTAATCTCCCACGGTTTTTTGTTATTTTGTCAGGGAGAATTTAGAAACCAAATTAAAAAAAATAAATAAATAGGCTTTCTATGGCCCACTATTTGAGAGAGAGATGGCACACTCAGGACTGGCACACAAGCCCAAAGGCCAATATTAATCTCCCACTGTTTTTTTTTTTCAGGGAGAATTTATAAACCCCCCCCAAAAAAAACAGAAAAATAAAAAGGCTTTCTATGGCCCACTATGTGAGAGAGATGGCACACACAGGGATGGCACTCTAGCAGAAATGCCAATCTTAATCTCCCACAACTTATTTTTTTAGGGAGAATTAAAAAAAAAAAAACAAAAAAAAACAGGGACTGTCCTACAGTTACTATCTCCCTGCAGTAATCTCAGCCAGGTATGGCAGGCAGCAATAAGGAGTGGACTGATGCACAAATTAAATAAAAAGTGTGGACAAACAAACAAGATAGCTGTGCAGAAAGGAAGGAACAACAGGATTTGTGCTTTGAAAAAAGCAGTTGGTTTGCACAGCGGCGTACACACAGCAATGCAGCTATCAGGGAGCCTTCTAGGGCAGCCCAATGAGCTACAGCGCTGAGGGAAAAAAAATGTAGCTTCCACTGTCCCTGCAAACAAAAGGTGGTGTTGGACAGTGGAAATCGCTACAGCACAAGCGGTTTGGTGGTTAATGGACCCTGCCTAACGCTATCCCTGCTTCTGACGAAGCGGCAGCAACCTCTCCCTAGGCTCAGATCAGCAGCAGTAAGATGGCGGTCGGCGGGAACGCCTCTTTATAGCCCCTGTGACGCTGCAGACAGCAAGCCAATCACTGCAATGCCCTTCTCTAAGATGGTGGGGACCAGGACCTATGTCATCACGCTGCCCACACTCTGTGTCCACCTTCATTGGCTGAGAAATGGCGCTTTTCGCGTCATTGAAACGCGACTTTGGCGCGAAAGTTGCGTACCACCTGGCCGACCACACACAGGGGTCGGGTCGGGTTTCATGAAACCCGACTTTGCCAAAAGTCGGCAACTTTGCCAAAAGTCGGCGACTTTTGAAAATGAACGATCCGTTTCGCTCAACCCTAGTGGAGACCCTTCCGCCTCACTGCCCCTATGACTGTCCTATTGACCTCTTGCCTGGTGCTGAGCCTCCTCGGGGTTGAGTCTATCCGTTATCTCTCCCCGAGACGGAGGCAGTGTCTCGGTACATCCCGGAGAATCTGGCAAGAGGATTCATTAGGAAGTCAGTGTCACCTGCAAGGGCGGGGTTCTTCTTCGTGCAGAAGAACGGAGAACTACGTCCATGCATAGACTACAGGGGTCTTAACGCCATCACCGTTAAGAATAAATACCCTCTGCCTCTGATATCTGAGCTCTTCGATAGGCTACAGGGAGCAAGGGTATTTACTAAACTAGATGCGGGATTCTTACAACCTGATTCGCATCCGTGAGGGGGACAAATGGAAGATGATGTTTAACACCAGGGAGGGGCACAATGAATACCTGGTCATGCCCTTTGGGCTCTGTAATGCTCCAGCCATTTTCCAAGACTTTCTGAACGATATCTTCCGGGATATGCTCACCAACTCGGTTGTAGTCTATTTGGATGATATTCTCATCTACTCTCCAGATATTGACTCCCACCGGAGAGATGTTTGCAAAGTCTTCGACCTCTTACGGGCAAACTCCCTATACACCAAGTTGGAGAAGTGTGTGTTTGAGCAGGACTCCTTGCCTTTCCTTGGCTATATCCACTCCGCCCAGGGTTTGGCTATGGATCCTGCCAAGCTACAGGCTGTGATGGACCGGCAAGAACCCCATTCTCTCAAAGCGGTGCACCGCTTTATGGGGTTAATTAACTATTATCGCCAGTTCATTCCTCACATCTCAACTTTGGTAGCTCCCTTGGTAGCCCTCACCAAGAAGAGAGCAAATCCCAAATTGTGGTCGAAGGAGGTCTCCACGCCTTCATCTCTATTAAGTCTCATTTTGCTAGCGCTCCCATCCTACATAGCCCTGATGTAGATAAGCCGTTTATAATGGAGGTGGATGCCTCATCCGTCGGTGCTGGAGCAGTCCTCTTTCAAAAGGATGCTCAAGGTCGGAAGCATCCTTGCTTCTTCTTCTCCAAGCCCTTCACACCGGCGGAGAGGAATTATTCCATCGGGGACAGGGAGTTGCTAGCCATGAAGTTGGCTTTCTCAAAGTGGAGACACCTCCTGGATGGGGCTCGCTTTCCCTTCCAAGTCTACACCGACCACAAAAATTTGGTGTATATACAGACTGCCCAGCGGCTAAATTCTCGCCAGTCTAGATGGTCCCTGTTCTTCTCCCTATTCCATTTCACCCTCCATTTTCTCTCCGGGGAGAAGAACATTCATAGCAACGCTCTCTCCCGCTCCGTAGTGTCATCAGAGGAGGAGGAGCCTCGGCTTATTGTCCCTTCTGAGAACCGTGGCTCCGGTTTCGCTAGAGTCTGTGCCCCGGCAAGACTTTTGTACCATCTAATTTGCAACCGGAGGTTCTCTCTTGGTCTCACTCGTCCAGGGTGGGTGGACATTTTGGGACCAAGAGGACATCTGAGCTACTGGCAAGGACGTACTGGTGGCCACATATGGCCCGTGACGTCGGAGAATATATTGGGGCATGTATCTTCTGCGCCAAGAATAAGTCTCCTCGACAACAGCCAGCTGGGTTACTTTACCCCCTGCCGGTGGCGGACAGGCCCTTGGAGATGGTCAGGATGAACTTTGTGGTGGGCCTACCCAACTCCTGCAGCTGCACCATTATTTGGGTGATCACCGACCATTTTTCCAAAATGGTGCACTTGGTGCCTCTTCCACGGCTACCTTCTGCATTGGCTCTGGCATTATTGTTTATTAAACACATTTTACGCCTGCACGGTATGCCGGACAAAATTGGCAGTGACCGGGGTCCCCAGTTTGCGTCTCGGTTCTGGAGAGAGCTTTGTCGTCTACTCAGCATTGAGCATCCTGAGACGAATGGGGCGGTAGAGAGGGCCAACCAGATCTTGGTCACATATCTGCAACATTTTGTTTCAGCCAGGCAGGATGACTGGGCATCTTTGCTACTGTGGGCGGGGTTTGCAATGAACAACGCCATAGCTGACTCTACTGGGCAGACCCCGTTCCTCCTTAACTACGGCCAGCATCTGTGGGGTCTTGTGTCTATGCCCGTGTCTTCCGCCGACTCCAGGGTGGCAGACTGGGCTGTGGAGGCACGTGACATTTGGGACCACACTCAGGATGCCATCCGGGCCTCCAAGGAGAGAATGAGGTCCTCCGCCGATGCACATCGGCGCCCCGCTCCAACCTTTGCTCATGGCAATTTAGTGTGGCTCTCCACCCGTAACATCAGGCTGCGAGTTGAGTCCACTAAGTTTGCACCATAGGGGTGGAGCCACATATTCATTACTGTAAATGAGCGGCCCTATGTGACCGCTCATACAGTAGAAGGTGCGGCCAGGACAGGAAGCAGCGCCAGCCAGCGAGGGAGCCAGGTGAGTATTTTAATAACAGCGGGGGGGGGCGCACAGGGGATGGGAGGGGGGTGGGGACATGGAGCTTTATTTTCAACACGATTATTCATATCTTCTCTACAGCAAACGCTGCTGCAGGGAAGATATGAAGCGTGGCTTCAGCACCAGATGCAAGGGACAGCGCTAACCTTTAGCGCTGTCTCCTGCATGGTGCGTGTGGTACCCAGTGGGCACACGGGCAGCACACGTGTGCCGCTCGTGTGCCACACTGATGTGCCACAGAAACGCACCAGCACACGGACACGGATAATTCCGGTACCGATTTGTCTGAATTTCATTTGTTTATTTTCATACATCTTTTATTTATTATTACTTTTGTCAAATTCAAGTTATTTGAGTGACCACTGTGGGTTTTTCTGTTATTTTTGTCAATTTTGACCACGTGTCTATGTCAGGATGGGGACCATATGCCAGGATGGGGCCATTTTTCAGGATGGGGTCATTTGTCAGGATGGTACCATATACCAGGATGGGGGACATATGCCAGGATGGGGCATATACCAGGATGGAGGTCATAAACCAGGATGGGGGACATATGCCAGGATGGGGCCATGTTCCAGGAAGGGGGCCATATACCAGGATGGCAGTATGGCAATTCCAGCTTTCATCAACCCCAACTACCATTATCCTGATTGCCACCACACGAGGACAATCGGGAAGAGCTGAGACTGGGCACCAGAATTATATATAAACCTGCAGCTAATTTCTTTACATTGACTTGGTTGCCAAAAATAAGGGGGACGCCACGTAATATTTTTTATTTATTTATTAGGGCAAACTAGGCTAAACACCCTTTCATGCCACATAAAAGGCACTAAAGGGTGCCAGTTTATTATATATAGGGGGCTTTGGAAATTATGTGTATACAAGATATCTACATATTCTATCTATTCAAGTTATTTATTCAATGTGGTGCCATTATACTGTGGAGAACTACTGTATGTGGAGCCTATTGGACTATATAGCGGATCTAGAGGGATCACTAATACGAAAATTACTTTGCAAAGGCTGCAGAGTTATGAGACGTACTCTTCCATGACCCCACTGAATATATTACTTTATTACTATGTATACAGTATATATTGTGGTCCACACGGAAGGGAGCACCACAACCATATGTAAAAAATACAAAATCTTTTAGTAAGCTTTTACAAAAAATAATGCAACACACAAAAAGATACATCACACAGAAAAACGGATAAAACCATTAAAAGTGCAACAACAGCACAAATCTTGTACACAAGTCAGATCCTAATATGATAATGTAGGAAAAGAGTGACAACCCACATCCCCAACTACTCCAGCATGGTCATACAATACAATATAATGGCCTGTGGTATAACCATATACAATGTACTTAGTATACAAAAACAATTAGTTATATATGCATGGTTCACAGATCAAAACAACACAACAATATGAGCAAATAAGTGTAGACCTGCTAATATCACAGTACCATATAGCCCTACAGGTATCAATAGAAAACAATGGGCCCCACAGGCAAATAAAGATCAATGCCTAAACAGCCTTTACCCAATACAGCCATGCTAAATGAAGGGACCACAAAGTATGATAAGGTCCTGCATGTCAGAAAAAGAATCAAATACATACACCATGTGGGATCCAAATGTTGAGATCAGGCTAAGGCCATGTGTATACCGATGGAAAAGAGGACTGAAGGAGATGTGGGAAAAGAAACCCACGCGTATCTCCGCAAAAGTTGCGGCTTCCTCAGGTATACACATGGCCTTAGCCACAGAAACTGTCTCAGGCTCTGTAGATGCAGTCTCCCCATGCGCTTCTAGGAAGTCCAATCACAGGCACTTCCAACACACAGGCCATCAGTCCATGGTCTCACCAGGTGCTTGCAGGACTCCAGTCCACTCCAGGACAATCCAACACCCTGGGCGTTCAGGACTCACACTGTCACCAGGTGCTTGCAGAACTCCAGTCCATCCCAGGACAATCTAACACCCTGACCATTCCAGGACTCACGGTCTCTCAGGTGCTTCCAGGAAGTCTCCACTCACATAAGCTTCCAACACAGACCACCAGGTCCACGGTCTTTCAGCTGCTTCCAGGAAGACTCCACTCACAGGCACTTCCAACACACAGGCCATCAGTCCATGGTCTCACCAGGTGCTTGCAGGACTCCAGTCCACTCCAGGACAATCCAACACCCTGGGCGTTCAGGACTCACACTATCACCAGGTGCTTGCAGAACTCCAGTCCATCCCAGGACAATCTAACACCCTGACCATTCCAGGACTCACGGTCTCTCAGGTGCTTCCAGGAAGTCTCCACTCACATAAGCTTCCAACACAGACCACCAGGTCCACGGTCTTTCAGGTGCTTCCAGGAAGACTCCACTCACAGGCACTTCCAACACACAGGCCATCAGTCCATGGTCTTATCAGGTGCTTGCAGGACTCCAGTCCACTCCAGGACAATCCAACATCCTGAGCGTTCAGGACTCACACTCTCACCAGGTGCTTGCAGGACTCCAGTCCATCCAAGGACAATCCAACACCCTGAGCATTCAGGTTCACGGTCTCTTAGGTGCTTCCAGGAAGTCTCCACTCACAAGAGCTTCCAACATGGACCACCAGGTCCACGGTCTCTTAGGTGCTTCCAGGAAGACTCCATTCACAGGAGCTTCCAACATCGACCGTCCAGGTGACTCAGATAAACTTATCCTCAGAAGCAGAGGTGACTCTTGGTCTTCCTTTCCTGGGGCGGTCCTCATGTAAGCCAGTTTTTTGTAGCGCTTGATAGTTTTTGCCACTGCACTTGGGGACACTTTCAAGGTTTTCCCAATTTTTCGGACTGACTGACCTTCATTTCTTAAAGTAATGATGGCCACTTGTTTTTCTTTACTTAGCTGCTTATTTCTTGCCATAATACAAATTCTAACAGTCTATTCAGTAGGACCATCAGCTCTGTATCCACCAGACTTCTGCACAACACAACTGATGGTCCCAACCCCATTTATAAGGCAAGAAATCCCACTTATTAAACCTGACAGGGCACACCTGTGAAGTGAAAACCATTCCCGGTGACTACCTCTTGAAGCTCATCAAGAGAATGCCAAGAGTGTGCAAAGCAGTCATCAAAGGAAAAGGTGGCTACTTTGAAGAACCTAGAATATAAGACATAATTTCAGCCGTTTCACATTTTTTGTTAAGTATATAAATCCACATGTGTTAATTCATAGTTTTGATGCCTTCTGTGTTAATGTACAATTTTCATAGTCCTGAAAATACAGAAAAATCTAAATGAGAAGGTGTGTCCACACTTTTGGTCTGTAATATATATATTACCATATTACTATTGCAATGTAGTGGATAGAGTGGGATCATAGGGGAGCAGTATCACACATTACACCACTGCTTCCATAGAACTGGATGGAGCGACGTCACATTTTATATCACCGCTCCATTGCTCCCTATGGGAGCAATGGTGTAATGTGGTGTAATGTGTCACCCTGTTCCGTCCACCTCTATGGGAAAAGTGGTGTAATGCGTAACCCTGCTCTGTCCACTTTTATGGGAGTAGTGGTGCAATGCGTGACCCCGTGCTCTCTACTTCTATGGGAGCAGTGATGTAATATGTGCCCTGTTCCTTTCTCTTCTATGGGAGCAGTGATGTAATGTGTGCCCCATTCTTTCCACTTCTATGGGAGCAGTGGTGCAATGTGTGACCCTGCTCTGTTTACTTCTATGAGAGTAGTAATATAGTGGACAGTGCGGAGTCACTCATTGCATCAATGCTCCCATAAAAGTACAGTAGATATACATTAGATACTGAGTATCTAATTCCATCTTGTATCATACACTCCGCTGAGCTTAATATCTAATCTCATCATGTGATAAACTATACTTAGCCCTGTATCTAATCCCAGCGTGTGTTACTAAAAGCGTATCTAATTGTGCACGTGGTACACTTCACATATCTAACCCCAGATTATGATACGGCGAGCAGCACTAACAGAATCAGCACTGTTGTCCATCCTCGGTGACACTACTTGTCAGTATTACTTTGCATTCAGCAACAAAATGGCTCCTCACTGTGATCCTAAACTTCATTCTTTCTTATCCTTTTGCAAACACCCAAAAGTAGAGGAGTGACATTACACACATATGAGCAGACCCCGCACACATTTACTGCAGTGCAGTAATGTGAGCTAGGTGTAAACTAGGTTTTCATCGCAAATTTCAGCAGCTGCTCCCCTAGTGTTTAAAAGTGGAAAAATCAAACATTTTTTAATTATTTTTCACATTTTACTTCATTATAAACAAATTATAATATATATTATTTTAAATTAAAACATTAATGCTTTACATTTTTTCAATTGTTGAAAAAATATTTTTATAGCACCTTCGATTTAAGTAAAATATACAGTGGCCCATGTTGATAAAGTTATTTCCCCACTCAAATGGTGCAAAAAATACAGACTTAGGGCAGTCTCACACGTCCAGATAATTCCGGTACCGGAAAAATTGGTACCGGAATTATCCGTGTCCGTGTGCCGGTGCGTTTCTGTGGCACATCAGTGTAACCCGCTGATATTAAAATACTCACCCGGCTCCCTCGCTGGCTGGCGCTGCTTCCTGTCCTGGCCGCACCTTCTACTGTATGAGCGGTCACGTGGGGCCACTCATTTACAGTAATGAATATGCAGCTCCACCACAATGGGAGGTGGAGCCGCATATTCATGATTGTAATGGGTGGCCCCACGTGACCGCTCATACAGTAGAAGGTGCGGCCAGGACAGGAAGCAGCGCCAGCCAGCGAGGGAGCCGGGTGAGTATTTTAATAACAGCGGTGGGGCGCACAGGGTGTGGGAGGGGGGTGGTCACATGGAGCTTTATTTTAAACACGATTATTCATATCTTCTCTACAGCAAACGCTGCTGCAGGGAAGATATGAATCGTGGCTTCAGCACCAGTGGGGGGGACAGCGCTTACAGTAGCGCTGTCTCCTGCACGGCACACGGACTGCACACGGACAATGTCAGTGTGCAGTACGTGTTTTACAAGGACCTATTGACTTTAATGGGTCCGTGTAATCCGTGCGCTCCCACGAACACTGACATGTCTCCGTGTTTGGCACAGGGAGACACGGTCCGCAAAAAAATCAATGACATCTGCACAGATGCATTGATTTAACTGTGTGTACGTGTGTCAGTGGCTCCGGTACGTGAGGAAACTGTCACCTCACGCAGTGGAGCCACTGACGTGTGAAACCGGCCTTACACAAAAGACAGTTTATGAGAGGGCAATTAGCTCGCTGGCTACAGGGTCTCTTAAAAGGCAATCCTCTTCAAAACTACAAAACACTAACATCAGGGAATGGCTTGAACAGTAGTAGATAGTGGGTAAAATGATATTTGGATTGCACTTGACTTGCATAATTTTATCTAGCTTGCTGGCAATCTCCTCAGCAGCTTCTCCTTCACTATCGCACAGAATCTGTTTCACTATATCACAGCACACTTTCTCTCTTAAGGTACCATCACAGTCACACTAAACGATATCGCTAGCGATCCGTGACGTTGCAGCGTCCTGGCTAGCGATATCGTTCAGTTTGACAGGCAGCAGCGATCAGAATCCTGCTGTGATGTCGTTGGTTGCTGCAGAAAGTCCAGAACTTTATTTCGTCGCTGGACTTCCTGCTGACATCGCTGAATCGGCGTGTGTGACGCCGATTCAGCGATGTCTTCGCTGGTAACCAGGGTAAACATCGGGTTACTAAGCGCAGGGCCGCGCTTAGTAACCCGATGTTTACCCTGGTTACCAGCGTAAAAGTTAAAAAAAACAAAACACTACATACTTACATTCCGGTGTCTGTCCCTCGGCGCTCTGCTTCTCTGCCCTGTGTAAATAAATTTTGCTATTGCGAGTGGACAGCCTTCCCACTATAATGACCCATAACATCCTACAACTCAAAGTGAGACATCTTGTTAACAAATGGATCTCAGTGAAAGAACTCTGTTCCACTGAGTACATATGGAAGGCTTATGAAGATGATGACAAATGGCAAACTAGCCTAATGGTACCATCACACTAGACGATATCGCTAGCGATCCGTGACGTTGCAGCGTCCTCACTAGCGATATCGTCCAGTGTGACAGGCAGCAGCGATCAGGCCCCTGCTGTGCTGTCGCTGGTTGGGGAAGAAAGTCCAGAACTTTATTTGGTCGCTGGATCTCCCCGCAGACATCGCTGAATCGGCGTGTGTGACACCGATTCAGCGATGTCTTCACTGGTAACCAGGGTAAACATCGGGTAACTAAGCGCAGGGCCGCGCTTAGTAATCCGATGTTTACCCTGGTTACCATCCTAAAAGTAAAAAAAAACAAACACTACATACTTACCTACCGCTGTCTGTCCTCCAGCGCTGTGCTCTGCACTCCTCCTGTACTGGCTGTGAGCGTCGGTCAGCCAGAAAGCAGAGCGGTGACGTCACCGCTCTGCTTTCCGGCCGCTGTGCTCACAGCCAGTACAGGAGGAGTGCAGAGCACAGCGCTGGAGGACAGACAGTGGTAGGTAAGTATGTAGTGTTTGTTTTTTTTTACTTTTAGGATGGTAACCAGGGTAAACATCGGGTTACTAAGCGCGGCCCTGCGCTTAGTTACCCGATGTTTACCCTGGTTACCGGCATCGTTGGTCGCTGGAGAGCGGTCTGTGTGACAGCTCTCCAGCGACCAAACAGCGACGCTGCAGCGATCCGGATCGTTGTCGGTATCGCTGCAGCGTCGCTAAGTGTGACAGTACCTTAAGGGGCATAGAAAACAGGAGTGTAAAGGAGTGTGAAGAATAATATATCACACATTCACCTCCCACACATATTGTTTATATGTGACGCATTCTTGAAGATCACGAGCTTTCTCCACATTGCAGGCAGCTACACAATGTTCTGAACTGGTATTCATGAGAACGCATCCACTCATCCCATTATTTCCGCATGTCATTCCTTAACATTTCCAGTATAAGAAAGATACAAGAGTCAGGTAAGACAACAAGCACAAGTCGTAATAAATAGTAGCTGTCGAATATCTACAGCTCTGGCAAAAATTAAGAGGCCACTGCAAAATGTTCGGTGTCTCTGATTTTTCTCTTTATAGGTATATTTTTGAGTGAAATGTAAATTGTTCTTTTATTCTATAAACTTCTGACAACACGTCTCTGAAGTTCCAAGCAATAAATTTAGCTTTTTTTTCTGACAAAGAAAACTGGTCAAAATAAAAAAAAAAACCAGTGCTTTCAGACCTCTAATAATACAAAGAAAACAAGTTCATAATCATTTAGAAACAACAATACTAATGTTTTAACTCAGGAAGAGTTCAGAAATCAATATTTTGTGGAATAACCATGATTCTTAATCACATCTTTCATGCCACTTGGCATGCTTTCCACCAGTCTTTCACACTGCTTCATTTAAGCAGTTCTTCTTTGTTTGATGGCTTGTGACTATCCATCATCCTCTTGATTACATTCCAGAGGTTTTCATTGGGGTTCAGGTCTGGAGATTGGGCTGCCCATGACAGGGTTTTGAGGTGTTGGTCTCTTGATTTTTGCCAGAACTGTATGTGAAGTAATTAATAAAACTGTATATTGTATATTTTATGGAGTGGTTTTCCAATGGTTTCCAAATAAACCAGGTTCCCATAGCTTCACCTCATACTTTTTTGGGATTATTATTGGCGTCATACATTGATATAAGGCTGGTAGAACTATTCCAGGTCAAAGGATAAAGCTAACTACTAGCTAGCCAGAGGGGGATTATCTTTTTGTCTTCCTTAAAACTATTTGTAAATTACTACACCTTCATGTATTCATGGAGGAATAGAAGGTATTTAGCTCATCTGTACCTGGTTGGTCGCATCGCTACTATAATGGGAAATTCAAGCCAGCATCCGAAAATTGATAAAATCTTGAATATATTTTGTCAGATTAAAAACATATTTCGAATGAAATTCCACAATCAGGAGATATAGACATCGTTAAGCGCTTCAGGCGCAACGGGCCTTAATTCATAACATAAAAACAATACACAAATGATGGTTTAAAAACTTTCAGGAGGAACTCATATATTAAACATCATTGATTAATTCATTCATTAGAACTGATAGGTGATTAAACATTTGTATAGATTTACAAAGAAGAGGAAAAAATATACCAAGAGAGGTCCTATTATTCAATAAGGTCATAGCGTGTGTTCAGGCTTTTTGGAGTGCAAGTTTTAGCATGAATATCTAGAAGGACTGGATATCAAATACAATAAATTAATTTGAGACATGCAGGAGCACCTCACAGATTCAATTTACACATGGTCTTACCCCAGGACCCAAGGAAGGTATTAACACCACACTGCATGCACAAGTGAGACTTGGACTCAGATTTTCGTGGTTCCTTAAGGCTCTTAATGAGACTAATACAATATAGAGACTCCTTTTTAAATCCAGCCAATTGGCTTAGCTGCCTAGCGGGATGGATTATTTTTGGTGTTTTACAGACTTGTATGCAAATTTTGTTGCTTTGCTTATTCTTTTATGTAGCCGTAAAAGCACTAATATATGTATTACCTAAGCTATGGAATAATGTATGTGTAGAAAAAAACCCTAAGGCTGAACCTTCTGTAGTGCATCATAGGCCCCGTATGGCCACTGTTGACGGGGGAGGTGAGTGTCCACACTGAGGGTGGATGGGTGAAGCAGGTAGGAAGTCCCCTTGTGGGTATTAGACCCATGAGACAGGAGCTCCTTTGTGGATATCAGCTGACCCCGTGACAGAGGTTATACCATTTACAAAAGGGGGAAATTGATATAGAAGGGTTAATAGTTTGCCTTTAAGTGCCTTTTGCCTTTAATTGTTAGAATTTCTAGAATCTGTTGTTGTCATAGTCTGCTAGTCTCCTTTCCACTCCTTATCATGTATGTTCCCAATAGTCAGTCACAACATGCTCTGGGTACGTTAGAGAATAAAGGTCAGTATGACCCTGGGTGATGGTGGGGGCTACATGAATTACATTGAGAGTTACAGTTGTTGTAAATGGTATAAAATATTGCCTCTTGCTCTATTACTTCAGATAAAAGTGACTTGCTCACAGGATATGTGTGAGGTGTCTTTTTGTCTCCAAGCGCGCTTGTAAAATGACGGGCGTAACTCCACAATTTGGCCCTCACTGGTGATCTGTCAGCTGACGTTGGTCAGAACGAAAACAGCTATAACAGAAGGTATTTAGCTCATCTGTACCTGGTTGGTCGCATCGCTACTATAATGGGAAATCCAAGCCAGCATCTGAAAATTGATAAAATCTTGAATATATTTTGTCAGATTAAAAACATATTTCGAATGAAATTCCACAATCAGGAGATATAGACATCGTTAAGCGCTTCAGGCGCAACGGGCCTTAATTCATAACATAAAAACAATACACAAATGATGGTTTAAAAACTTTCAGGAGGAACTCATATTTTAAACATCATTGATTAATTCATTCATTAGAACTGATAGGTGATTAAACATTTGTATAGATTTACAAAGAAGAGGAAAAAATATACCAAGAGAGGTCCTATTATTCAATAAGGTCATAGCGTGTGTTCAGGCCTTTTGGAGTGCAAGTTTTAGCATGAATATCTAGAAGGACTGGATATCAAATACATTAAATTAATTTGAGACATGCAGGAGCACCTCACAGATTCAATTTACACATGGTCAAAACCAGAAAGCCAAACAACTATACCACAATCTATTCTGTAAAGTCGTAAATTTCATTCCAACTCAAGATTCAGAATTTCACGAGTTATTTTCTGCTCTACTGAATTGGAATCTTCAGACACAGCTTCAGAATGTATCTGTAACTTCTTCAGGCACCTCCACATGGTTCCACTACTTCCACCATGCAGGGACAGGTTACCTGGAGGTTACCTACAGCCCAGTCTAACTCCACCATCAGGAGCACCAGTGAACAGCAGGTAGCCGCTTAGCTACCTAGGCAGGTCAAGTGTTGTGGCACAGTGGGTTCATAAACCACGAGTGCCACCTGCAATCTCTCATCTGGATCTCTCCATACCTCTGGGTAAAAGGCTGCGAGCATGGTTCAAAGAATCCACATCACCAGTGAGTTTTGTGTTTTGTCTATTTATGTCCGTATGAGAGTTGAATAATAGAGTTATAAGATGATAATTGTTATCTGTATCATTTGTCAGTATCCTAATTGGTTGTGTATTTGCGTAGTGTGTAATACAGAGCTGGGATAGACTCTGTGCAGTGTTGTTATTTTGGTCATTTTGGATTGGCAGTACATTATATGAAGCTGTATTTTGTATTCGGGCCGTGGTTTTTGTTGTTTGGCCTTAAAGTGCTTTCAGAGTGTCAGTGGACGCTGCTGCAGTTTTTGTTATATAGAGTTGTGTTAATTCCAAAGTGCAAAATAGGCAGGCTGTGTGAACCTTGTATGTATGTATGTATGTCTATGAGAACTCTGAATGAGATGACAGGTGAGTAAATGAGTATAAGGAATAAACATAAATCCCTGATTGATGAGGGGTTCCGTTAGGTGTGGTCCTCTGTATGTGACAGAAGACATTATTCAGCGCAGTTTGAGCTGAATTAGGTGGAGTGATTGAGATAAGGTATTTTCTTCTTGTAAAAATCAACTGGAAAGTGGAAGTAAAAGAAACAACAATCCCTGAATGAGCATGTATGTATGAGTGATCACATAAGTATCATTACTTATCTAACTGTTGTTAATTGTCCAGGATGAATGAGTTGTGGATATTTTAATGTACATTTAATTTACATCTGAGATTCAGTGAAACCCGTGTTATGTGTGGTTTGACATTGGATAGGTTTCTATATGTGTTTTGGCTGGACGCGGTCAGAATCAGCTTATTCAAGTTATGCAGTGATCTGCCTGTATAGAGAAACTGTTTTTAATTCCGAGAGAATGAATGTTTTGTAGAGATTAAGTCTGAAAACTGCTGCATTCTGTTTCTGTTTGTGTAAGACAACAAGCTCTTTTCTGTGTTTATAGCTGATGGGAGGGGCGAACCCCTGCGCGAATTGTTTTTGATTTCTCCTCCTTGTGCTGCGGGCCAGAGAAAGGGGGGTCCATGCAGCTGCGCTGAAGAATATGGAGCTGTGCATATTCTGTCCTTGGTTCAGTACGCGCTGAGAGATTTGTGTTTAAAGCAACAGTACTTGAAGTAGAAAGAAATATCGTACGTTCAAGTTGGAATTTGAAAGTGAAAGAATTGTGCCTATTTTAGAGGAAACTTGAAAGTGATTGAAAAGATTGGTAAAAGATTCACCTGCTTCAAGTTGAGTGATTGATATATAGCAAATCGAGGATCAACAGAGGAGGTAGCCAACTGCACGGCTGATGTAATAGGTGGTGTAACCTGCTACAGTCAGCCTACGGCAAATTGGTGGTGTAACCTTGCCGTTCCATGGAGCTGTGCTAGCCAGCTGATCTACCGAGTGGTAGGTGGTTAACCTGCTCACTAGAATCCTTTAGGTCTACCGGGAAATAAGTGGTGTAACCTTTCCCGCTAAATCTTGACACTCACTCTGACTTGTCACGTGTTGCAACCCTGGTTTAAGGCAAGGCACACTAATAAAGGGCATTTTTAGAGGTGAGTGTCTGAGCGGATAAGTTGAAGCCATGGGCGACTTATTCTGTGTGCAGTCAGGGCCCCCAATGGGATCCAAAAACTGCTGTACAGATTGGAAAAAGGAAGCAGTGAAAGATGTGAGACCAATATTGAAACAGGCAAAAATGCCAGTGAGTGGATGGATGTTTGGATGTTCAAAAAGGCACAGACAAATGAGGAAAATAGCATGTGAATAAATGGCATCTGAGAGAGTGCAGCAGGACGGAAGTAAGGTGTATTATGAATGTTTTGATGCTCAAAAGTCCGACTATGACCGACACACTACTGCTACGGTCACACCTTTGTATAACCAGAGACCAAGACAAGACAGATGGACTTGTAAACATTGCGGTCAGACAAACCCAGACTGGAGAAATACTTTTATGATCTGTGATGTAACCCAACCTAAGTGAATTACACTGAATCCTCTCCAGACAAGATCACATGTAGTGACATAAGAAGCTGACACAGGATTGTGGTTAGTGGGTAGTGGGGACATTAACTTTTGGGAGTAAGCTGACAGTAATCCTTTTGGGAAGGAGCTGTAGACCAGCATGTCATGTCACCCCCAACCGGTCATCTAGTCACCCCCACCACCAGAGAACCAACCATATCAGGTAGTGTAAGACAGATACAGGAGTATTATCCCTGGAAGCCCTCTGACTAGCTAGCTACGCTAAAATAATTGGCTGACCCTGAGAACAAACCTTTCCCACTTTACAGACAAAGACAATATGATGGACGTATAAGTGCACCTGAGAAGACCTAGAGAGTTGGTGAGCACCAAAGCAGGTGATGTACTAGGATGCAAATTAAGACTTTTACAGATGTGACTAAAGGAGAGAGAGTAGAGATGTACTCTGGACGGTTACAGCTGAAATGGGCAGACATGGGGTACAGTCCAGTAAACCCACTCGATGTTAAAATATTGGTAAATACATTCATTGACGGTATGACAAAAGGCTTACGAGATGCAGTACAGACAGCCAGACCTAAATGGAGAAATGGAGATCCAAAGACCTCCTGAAGATTGCTCAGGAGTTGAAGAAACTAGGACAATAAGACGACGTGTCATGTATGCTGGAGCACAAGGAAAACAGTAGAGACGTAGTAAGGGACCTAAGGACTTGGAAACAGTGAAGTGCTGGAATTGTGGAGAAAATGGACACTCAGACCAATCTTCTACCTCCTTCACCTTCAGACTAGGAAACTGACAACCCAGTGACAAATGTGTGCCCTGTTCTTGTCCCCTCCGGACCTGGTCCTGCCTTGATGACCACCATACCAATGCTGGGAGGGAAATAGACAGAATTCTTGACCGACACTGGGGCAGCTGGGACTAGTACACAAAGACTTGATACTGCCAGACATGATTACTGACGAGACTGTGGAATACGTGAGGGTAGGGGGACAAGCGACTGAAGCCCCTATGACTAAACAAGAAAAGACTAGAGTCACGAGACAGCCAAGAGGTGCTTACAAACTTATTGTTAGTGACAATACCCCTATGAATTTGCTGGGAGCAGAGTTGAGTGCTGTCTAGGCCACTATACAGTCCTCTCCTGAGGGTATTACAGTCACAAGTCCACTTTCATATAAACACTTGGGGCAGATGGACGCCAGGGTCTTCCACGTGCACATTATACCACTGGTAAATCATGCCCTATTATAGTTACACTTAATTCCATTCATTTGCCAGTTTTAGTAGTTTCCTTACACAAGATGGTATAGTTACAGTGTATTTCTAGGTTATCTTCATATGATATATAGTTTTTTAGCCATTCATTATATTGGCTCAAACCATAGTCACTGTTTATTCGTCTTTTCCACTTCTTATACCTTATCGCAGGCAACTGGCATTGATATTTGGTATTTTTCAAATCCCTTCTTTTTGTATTTGGAACTGTTAGTTATGGATTTATATAGGGCTGCTACTTTCTTAGAATAAGCTTGTGCTTTGCTGTGGCTTATGGCATTGTGCTCCCCCATTTTATGACTCAGTATCTTTCGTAATTATATATATAATTTTCTTTTGGTAACATTTTGTGAATCAAATTTAGTTTTTTTAAGGGGTACTCTACCCAATCAAATACGGGTATAAATATTTGGACATTAATGTGTGACTTATATAAACATTTGTGTAATATTGCAGAAATGGTGTATATGGCAAGAGTAGTGAAAGTAACACCTGACACCAGAATGTCTGAGGACAGGGAAAAGTCAGGTACCAGACACCGTTGGGGCAAGGGGAAAATCTGATATGGGTTGGCTGCCCATTCCCCCTGTCCTGATAAATCAAGAGAAGTAATCACTCCTCTTTGGTTAAGGCAATACCCCTTAAGTCTAGTCAAATCAATGGCCCTGAGCAGGAATATTAAAGAGTATGTTAAGGCAGGGATTCTAGTGCAGAGATATTCCCCCTGCAACACCCCTTTGTATCCCATTAAGAAAAAAAGGACCCAAGGGTTCCCCTGACACTTACAGAATAGTTCATGACTAACGAGCTATTAATGATGTTACAGTGAGTGTGACCTCAACTGTCCCTAATAAACACACCGTACGGTCACAGATCCCCGCGACGTCAAAATGTTTCACAGTTATTGATTTGGCAAATGCATTCTTCTCTGTACCACTGCACTCTGACTGTCAGTATCTTTTTTTTTCTTTCACTCAAGAAGGTAAACAATACTGTTGGACGGTCCTCCCACAAAGGGGGAAAGAACTCCCCAACCATCTATTCAACAGCGATGGCAGGGATTCTTGAGCAGTGGCAACCACCTCATCCACAGATTGTACTATTACAGTAAGTGGATGACCTCTTGCTCTGCTGCCCAGACCAGATGTCCTGCAAGGAAGCTACAGTTTCCGCTGTGTTTTTTTTTTTGGCAGAAAAGGGTTGCAGAGTCTCACGTGATTGCAAACAAAAGGTGACATTTTTAGGACATTGTATTGCTGAAGGTACAAGACACCTGACTGAAGACAGAAAACAGACAATACAAATCTTTCTTTACCCAGGTCACACCAGCATCTATGCACTTTTCTAGGTTTGGTGACCTACTGTAGGCTTTGGATAAGGTCTGCTTCACGAATGATGCAACCACTCTGTGACTGTTTGCCATCAGACCCCTGCAATCTCACTCAAGAAGCAATTGACTCCTTCCACCCTCTCAAGCTGCTCATTGTGTCAGACATTCCAAACTATGATCAGCCATTTTTCTTATTTTGCACAGAGCAGGGTGGACATGCTACCGCAGTACTGACACTACAACATGGAAAGAAACAGAGACCAGGGATTCAAGCTTGAGGAGGCTAATTTGCATATTCCAGGTGCCTTCTGGGAAAGCGAAGAGTCTCCCTAAGCTAGAAGATCGTTGGGTACAGCCGGGACCAGCTGCTTGGAAAGAATCACCAAACCAGGGATTCAAGCTTGAGGAGGCTAATTTGCATATTCCAGGTGCCTTCTGGGAAAGCGAAGAGTCTCCCTAAGCTAGAAGATCGTTGGGTACAGCCGGGACCAGCTGCTTGGAAAGAATCACCAAACCAGGGATTCAAGCTTGAGGAGGCTAATTTGCATATTCCAGGTGCCTTCTGGGAAAGCGAAGAGTCTCCCTAAGCTAGAAGATCGTTGGGTACAGCCGGGACCAGCTGCTTGGAAAGAATCACCAAACCAGGGATTCAAGCTTGAGGAGGCTAATTTGCATATTCCAGGTGCCTTCTGGGAAAGCGAAGAGTCTCCCTAAGCTAGAAGATCGTTGGGTACAGCCGGGACCAGCTGCTTGGAAAGAATCACCAAACCAGGGATTCAAGGTTGAGGAGGCTAACTTGCATATTCTTGGTGCCTTCTGGGAAAGCGAAGAGTCTCCCTAAGCTAGAAGATCGTTGGGTACAGCCGGGACCAGCTGCTTGGAAAGAATCACCAAACCAGGGATTCAAGCTTGAGGAGGCTAATTTGCATATTCCAGGTGCCTTCTGGGAAAGCGAAGAGTCTACCTAAGCTAGAAGATCGTTGGGTACAGCCGGGACCAGCTGCTTGGAAAGAATCACCAAACCAGGGATTCAAGCTTGAGGAGGCTAATTTGCATATTCCAGGTGCCTTCTGAGAAAGCGAAGAGTCTCCCTAAGCTAGAAGATCGTTGGGTACAGCTGGGACCAGCTGCTTGGAAAGAATCACCAAACCAGGGATTCAAGCTTGAGGAGGCTAATTTGCATATTCCAGGTGCCTTCTGGGAAAGCGAAGAGTCTCCCTAAGCTAGAAGATCGTTGGGTACAGCCGGGACCAGCTGCTTGGAAAGAATCACCAAACCAGGGATTCAAGCTTGAGGAGGCTAATTTGCATATTCCAGGTGCCTTCTGGGAAAGCGAAGAGTCTCCCTAAGCTAGAAGATCGTTGGGTACAGCCGGGACCAGCTGCTTGGAAAGAATCACCAAACCAGGGATTCAAGCTTGAGGAGGCTAATTTGCATATTCCAGGTGCCTTCTGGGAAAGCGAAGAGTCTCCCTAAGCTAGAAGATCGTTGGGTACAGCCGGGACCAGCTGCTTGGAAAGAATCACCAAACCAGGGATTCAAGCTTGAGGAGGCTAATTTGCATATTCCAGGTGCCTTCTGGGAAAGCGAAGAGTCTCCCTAAGCTAGAAGATCGTTGGGTACAGCCGGGACCAGCTGCTTGGAAAGAATCACCAAACCAGGGATTCAAGCTTGAGGAGGCTAATTTGCATATTCCAGGTGCCTTCTGGGAAAGCGAAGAGTCTCCCTAAGCTAGAAGATCGTTGGGTACAGCCGGCACCAGCTGCTTGGAAAGAATCACCAAACCAGGGATTCAAGCTTGAGGAGGCTAATTTGCATATTCCAGGTGTCTTCTGGGAAAGCGAAGAGTCTCCCTAAGCTAGAAGATCGTTGGGTACAGCCGGGACCAGCTGCTTGGAAAGAATCACCAAACCAGGGATTCAAGCTTGAGGAGGCTAATTTGCATATTCCAGGTGCCTTCTGGGAAAGCGAAGAGTCTCCCTAAGCTAGAAGATCGTTGGGTACAGCCGGGACCAGCTGCTTGGAAAGAATCACCAAACCAGGGATTCAAGCTTGAGGAGGCTAATTTGCATATTCCAGGTGCCTTCTGGGAAAGCGAAGAGTCTCCCTAAGCTAGAAGATCGTTGGGTACAGCCGGGACCAGCTGCTTGGAAAGAATCACCAAACCAGGGATTCAAGCTTGAGGAGGCTAATTTGCATATTCCAGGTGCCTTCTGGGAAAGCGAAGAGTTTCCCTAAGCTAGAAGATCGTTGGGTACAGCCGGGACCAGCTGCTTGGAAAGAATCACCAAACCAGGGATTCAAGCTTGAGGAGGCTAATTTGCATATTCCAGGTGCCTTCTGGGAAAGCGAAGAGTCTCCCTAAGCTAGAAGATCGTTGGGTACAGCCGGGACCAGCTGCTTGGAAAGAATCACCAAACCAGGGATTCAAGCTTGAGGAGGCTAATTTGCATATTCCAGGTGCCTTCTGGGAAAGCGAATTTTTGCCTGTAGGACATTATTGCAAGAGAGCTTGGCTGAGTAGATTACACAAGAAGGAAAACACACAGCAAGTCAGCAGGATCTAGGAGCAACATGGCAGATGTGACAACCTACATGGTGAGCTGCAGCATGTGCTACATGTTCACAGATCGACCAGAAGAAGAATTAAATTTCACCTGTCAGAAGTGTAGACTAGTGGCCCTTTTAGAAGAAAAGGTGCGGGGTCTGGAAGAAAGAATAGCAACTTTGAAACTCATCAAAGAGAATGAAGACTTTCTAGACAGAACAGAAGCATCTCTACTGGTCACAGAAGGTGAAAAAAGTGTCAGAGAACCTCCAAAAGCAGATGAGTGGAAGCATGTGACCAAAAGAAGCAAGAAGACCATGGAGAAATCACCAACCACACAACTGAAGAACCGATATCAAATCTTTGTAGAGGATGAAGATGGCACACCTAAGGATGAAGCAATACCAGCAAGCAAAAAAGAAAAGGGCACACAGCAACAAGTGACAGCAAAAAGTACAGCCAAGAAGCAACGAAGAGTGGTGGTGGTGGGAGACTCACTACTGAGAGGCACAGAAGCAGCCATCTGCAGACCGGACATAACTGCAAGAGAAGTATGCTGCCTTCCAGGTGCGATGATCAAGGATGTGACCGATAGGATACCAAAGCTCTTCAACTCCAAGGACGTCCACCCATTTCTTCTGATACATGTTGGCACCAATGACACGGCAAGGAAGGAAATACCGACAATCTGCAAAGACTTTGAAGAGTTGGGGAAGAAAGTAAAGGAACTGGATGCACAGGTAGTTTTTTCTTCTATCCTTCCAGTAGACGGGTATGGCACCAGGAGATGGAACAGGATCCTTGATGCAAACAACTGGCTAAGACGATGGTGCAGACAACAAGGATTCGGATTCCTGGACCACGGTGTGAATTACTTGTACGATGGACTCCTCGCCAGAGACGGACTACACCTCAACAAACCTGGGAAACACACATTCGCCAGAAGACTCGCTACACTCATCAGGAGGGCGTTAAACTAGAAGAAGAGGGGACGGGAAGAAAAACATTAGACTTGAACAAAGAAGATCCAGGAAAACATACTCAGAAGGGAGGTAAGAACATTTCTAAAACAATCCACAGCGAGGAGATTGGAACAAAACAAAATCCTCTAAACTGCATGCTTGCAAACGCCAGAAGCCTGACAAACAAGATGGAAGAACTAGAAGCAGAAATATCTACAGGTAACTTTGACATAGTGGGAATAACCGAGACATGGTTAGATGAAAGCTATGACTGGGCAGTTAACTTACAGGGTTACAGTCTGTTTAGAAAGGATCGTAAAAATCGGAGAGGAGGAGGGGTTTGTCTCTATGTAAAGTCTTGTCTAAAGTCCACTTTAAGGGAGGATATTAGCGAAGGAAATGAGGATGTCGAGTCCATATGGGTCGAAATTCATGGAGGGAAAAATGGTAACAAAATTCTCATTGGGGTCTGTTACAAACCCCCAAATATAACAGAAACCATGGAAAGTCTACTTCTAAAGCAGATAGATGAAGCTGCAACCCATAATGAGGTCCTGGTTATGGGGGACTTTAACTACCCGGATATTAACTGGGAAACAGAAACCTGTGAAACCCATAAAGGCAACAGGTTTCTGCTAATAACCAAGAAAAATTATCTTTCACAATTGGTGCAGAATCCAACCAGAGGAGCAGCACTTTTAGACCTAATACTATCTAATAGACCTGACAGAATAACAAATCTGCAGGTGGTCGGGCATCTAGGAAATAGCGACCACAATATTGTACAGTTTCACCTGTCTTTCACTAGGGGGACTTGTCAGGGAGTCACAAAAACACTGAACTTTAGGAAGGCAAAGTTTGACCAGCTTAGAGATGCCCTTAATCTGGTAGACTGGGACAATATCCTCAGAACTAATAATACAGATAATAAATGGGAAATGTTTAAGAACATCCTAAATAGGCAGTGTAAGCGGTTTATACCTTGTGGGAATAAAAGGACTAGAAATAGGAAAAACCCAATGTGGCTAAACAAAGAAGTAAGACAGGCAATTAACAGTAAAAAGAAAGCATTTGCACTACTAAAGCAGGATGGCACCATTGAAGCTCTAAAAAACTATAGGGAGAAAAATACTTTATCTAAAAAACTAATTAAAGCTGCCAAAAAGGAAACAGAGAAGCACATTGCTAAGGAGAGTAAAACTAATCCCAAACTGTTCTTCAACTATATCAATAGTAAAAGAATAAAAACTGAAAATGTAGGCCCCTTAAAAAATAGTGAGGAAAGAATGGTTGTAGATGACGAGGAAAAAGCTAACATATTAAACACCTTCTTCTCCACGGTATTCACGGTGGAAAATGAAATGCTAGGTGAAATCCCAAGAAACAATGAAAACCCTATATTAAGGGTCACCAATCTAACCCAAGAAGAGGTGCGAAACCGGCTAAATAAGATTAAAATAGATAAATCTCCGGGTCCGGATGGCATACACCCACGAGTACTAAGAGAACTAAGTAATGTAATAGATAAACCATTATTTCTTATTTTTAGGGACTCTATAGCGACAGGGTCTGTTCCGCAGGATTGGCGCATAGCAAATGTGGTGCCAATATTCAAAAAGGGCTCTAAAAGTGAACCTGGAAATTATAGGCCAGTAAGTCTAACCTCTATTGTTGGTAAAATATTTGAAGGGTTTCTGAGGGATGTTATTCTGGATTATCTCAATGAGAATAACTGTTTAACTCCATATCAGCATGGGTTTATGAGAAATCGCTCCTGTCAAACCAATCTAATCAGTTTTTATGAAGAGGTAAGCTATAGGCTGGACCACGGTGAGTCATTGGACGTGGTATATCTCGATTTTTCCAAAGCGTTTGATACCGTGCCGCACAAGAGGTTGGTACACAAAATGAGAATGCTTGGTCTGGGGGAAATTGTGTGTAAATGGGTTAGTAACTGGCTTAGTGATAGAAAGCAGAGGGTGGTTATAAATGGTATAGTCTCTAACTGGGTCGCTGTGACCAGTGGGGTACCGCAGGGGTCAGTATTGGGACCTGTTCTCTTCAACATATTCATTAATGATCTGGTAGAAGGTTTACACAGTAAAATATCGATATTTGCAGATGATACAAAACTATGTAAAGCAGTTAATACAAGAGAAGATAGTATTCTGCTACAGATGGATCTGGATAAGTTGGAAACTTGGGCTGAAAGGTGGCAGATGAGGTTTAACAATGATAAATGTAAGGTTATACACATGGGAAGAAGGAATCAATGTCACCATTACACACTGAATGGGAAACCACTGGGTAAATCTGACAGGGAGAAGGACTTGGGGATCCTAGTTAATGATAAACTTACCTGGAGCAGCCAGTGCCAGGCAGCAGCTGCCAAGGCAAACAGGATCATGGGGTGCATTAAAAGAGGTCTGGATACACATGATGAGAGCATTATACTGCCTCTGTACAAATCCCTAGTTAGACCGCACATGGAGTACTGTGTCCAGTTTTGGGCACCGGTGCTCAGGAAGGATATAATGGAACTAGAGAGAGTACAAAGGAGGGCAACAAAATTAATAAAGGGGATGGGAGAACTACAATACCCAGATAGATTAGCGAAATTAGGATTATTTAGTCTAGAAAAAAGACGACTGAGGGGCGATCTAATAACCATGTATAAGTATATAAGGGGACAATACAAATATCTCGCTGAGGATCTGTTTATACCAAGGAAGGTGACGGGCACAAGGGGGCATTCTTTGCGTCTGGAGGAGAGGTTTTTCCACCAACATAGAAGAGGATTCTTTACTGTTAGGGCAGTGAGAATCTGGAATTGCTTGCCTGAGGAGGTGGTGATGGCGAACTCAGTCGAGGGGTTCAAGAGAGGCCTGGATGTCTTCCTGGAGCAGAACAATATTGTATCATACAATTAGGTTCTGTAGAAGGACGTAGATCTGGGGATTTATTATGATGGAATATAGGCTGAACTGGATGGACAAATGTCTTTTTTTCGGCCTTACTAACTATGTTACTATGTTACTTAGCACAATTAGACCCCGTGATTAGAGGGTCTTCTACATGTGTACATGCTGTAAGAGCTGCTGTATTACTGAAAGGCATGTGAGATCACACTGACTTTTTCTTTTTTGACAATTTTGTTCCCCACGTGACATTAATGCCAGACTCGTACAAGTTCAACCAAAACACCTGTCTAAGATCAGACAGATCAGACTTGAATGTGCTCTAATACTAATCCCTGAATATGTCGCCCTCAAAAGACATAATGTTCTGAATCCAGCCACTCATCTGCCTGTGGATTCAGAAAAGGGGGAATTGGTGACAGCATTGGCAGGTGGGAAAGAGAACATGACATGACGTTGACATGACGCACGAACATGACTGCATAGGAACTGATGAGTCAGGAGACAGTGGGTTTTACATATGTTCGCGGGAAGAAGAAGAAAAGAAAACCTGTTCCTAATGCATATTTTGAGGTTTTTTTATTTTTGTAGATGGCTTTAGATACCACCAGAATGGGCGACTCTACATTGGATATGCAGTAGTATCCTCACATGAGGTAATCCGAGCTGAACCACTCGCTCCTCACATGTCGGTGCAGGAGGCAGAGGTGAAGGCACTCACTGAGGCGTGTAGAGTTGCTGCAGGTAAAGTCGCTAACAGTTACACAGATTCGAATTGTGCATGGGGAATATCCCATGATTATTGCCCTATCTGAAGAAGCAGAACGTTTCTTACATCAGCCGGTAAGCCCATTAAAAATGCAGAGCTGGTGAAACAATTAGTGGAGGCATTGACCTTATCAGTCCAGGTTGGCTATTAGGAGCAGTGCCTAGTAAAAAGGCTATAAAGGCACAGATGATTGGCCTCGGGGAGACCAAAACATCCAACACCGCGGAGACACCATCACGTGTTTCTCAACGCAGTGATTCCAGAACACTGCCCCCATCCCTTATGGGAAATATGCAGATGCATGTAAAGAAGCTGCGGAGACACCATCACGTGTTTCTCGACGCAAGCAGTGAATAGCCAGGCCTTTCCCCGGGAAGGAACAACCACGGGAAGGGCAGCATCCTATGAAGGAAAGCCACCTATGCCAAGCATGGTATCCATCCACAGACAGCTGTTTCGGGGTTTTTGCCCCTCATCAGTGTGGAGTAGGAATCTGGCTATTAGGAGCAGTGCCTAGTAAAAAGGCTATAAAGGCACAAGGCACGTGGTTGTTCCTTCTCGGGGAAATGCCTGGCTATTCACTGCTTGCGTCAAGAAACACGTGATGGTGTCTCCGCAGCTTCTTTACATGCATCTGCATATTTCCCATAAGGGATGGGGGCAGTGTTCTGGAATCACTGCGTTGAGAAACACGTGATGGTGTCTCCGCAGTGTTGGATGTTTTGGTCTCCCCGAGGCCAATCATCTGTGCCTTTATAGCCTTTTTACTAGGCACTGCTCCTAATAGCCAGATTCCTACTCCACACTGATGAGGGGCAAAAACCCCGAAACAGCTGTCTGTGGATGGATACCATGCTTGGCATAGGTGGCTTTCCTTCATAGGATGCTGCCCTTCCCGTGGTTGTTCCTTCCCGGGGAAAGGCCTGGCTATTCACTGCTTGCGTCGAGAAACACGTGATGGTGTCTCCGCAGCTTCTTTACATGCATCTGCATATTTCCCATAAGGGATGGGGGCAGTGTTCTGGAATCACTGCGTTGAGAAACACGTGATGGTGTCTCCGCGGTGTTGGATGTTTTGGTCTCCCCGAGGCCAATCATCTGTGCCTTTATAGCAAAGCTCATACAGTCATGCCTCATCTGTGCACAGCACAACCCAGGTAAAACAGTAAAAATCCCTAAGAAAGCGACACCCAGGCCTCTCTACCCGTTTCAGAGACTGCAGACTGGCTATATACAGCTACCCAAGGTAGGAGTGTGTGAAAAATATCCTAGTATGTGTAGACCTCTTCTCTGGTTGGCTGGAAGCCTATCTGGTAAAATGTGCAAATACTAAAGCGACTGCAGACAAACTGATGAAAGAACTGATCTGCAGGTATGGTGTCCTAGAAACCATAGAGAGTGATAGGACACACTTCACGGGAGAAATAATGAGGGCAGTCATGCAGGTCCTGGGAGTACAGCAAGCATATCATGCACCATATAGACCACAAAGTAGTGGGAAAGTGATGAGACTAAACGGGACACTTAAACTGGAAAATCAAAGGCCATGGCAGACAAAGGAAAGAGCGGGGTAGAGTGTTTGTCTCTTGCACTCTTTTCAGTCACACGCACTCCAAATAGAAAGACAGGCTTGTGTCCTTTTGAAGTCCTGTTTAGTAGTTTGCCAGAGGCTGGTCTGTACTTCCCACAGGTGCTACAAAAGCAACACGGTGCTATGACAGCCCATGTCCAGGCCTTGCAGAAAAGACTTAATATTGTGCATAAACATGTGTTTTTATCCATTCCAGATCCTAATGCCAGTGCAGACGTACATCAGCTGAATCCAGGTGATTGGTGGTCATACACAGACACGTGAGAAGGAGCCTAGATCCACGGTTTGACGGCCCATTCTAAAGTCCAGCTGACCACATTCACCTCAGGGAAACTTGAGGGAAAGCCCACCTGGATCCATGCCAGTCACTGCAAAAAGATCTTTTCACCAGCAGAATGACTGTTGTCCTAATCACCGTGCTGGCAGTGGTAGGATGTTTGCACCTTACAGAGACACTGGATAAACAAACTTATTCAACATCTTGCTTTTCTTATAAAAGACGCGGAAGGACAAAAACTGCTGGACTGTTGGATCTGTGCACACAGCCCAGTATCTGCAAGGACTATGCTGTACTTAGCCTTACCCCAGGACCCAAGGAAGGTATTAACACCACACTGCATGCACAAGTGAGACTTGGACTCAGATTTTCGTGGTTCCTTAAGGCTCTTAATGAGAATAATACAATATAGAGACTCCTTTTTAAATCCAGCCAATTGGCTTAGCTGCCTAGCGGGATGGATTATTTTTGGTGTTTTACAGACTTGTATGCAAATTTTGTTGCTTTGCTTATTCTTTTATGTAGCCGTAAAAGGGCTAATATATGTATTACCTAAGCTATGGAATAATGTATGTGTAGAAAAAAACCCTAAGGCTGAACCTTCTGTAGTGCATCTTAGGCCCCGTATGGCCACTGTTGACGGGGGAGGTGAGTGTCCACACTGAGGGTGGATGGGTGAAGCAGGTAGGAAGTCCCCTTGTGGGTATTAGACCCATGAGACAGGAGCTCCTTTGTGGATATCAGCTGACCCCGTGACAGAGGTTATACCATTTACAAAAGGGGGAAATTGATATAGAAGGGTTAATAGTTTGCCTTTAAGTGCCTTTTGCCTTTAATTGTTAGAATTTCTAGAATCTGTTGTTGTCATAGTCTGCTAGTCTCCTTTCCACTCCTTATCATGTATGTTCCCAATAGTCAGTCACAACATGCTCTGGGTACGTTAGAGAATAAAGGTTAGTATGACCCTGGGTGATGGTGGGGGCTACATGAATTACATTGAGAGTTACAGTTGTTGTAAATGGTTTAAAATATTGCCTCTTGCTCTATTACTTCAGATAAAAGTGACTTGCTCACAGGATATGTGTGAGGTGTCTTTTTGTCTCCAAGCGCGCTTGTAAAATGACGGGCGTAACTCCACAATTTGGCCCTCACTGGTGATCTGTCAACTGACGTTGGTCAGAACGAAAACAGCTATAACAGAAGGTATTTAGCTCATCTGTACCTGGTTGGTCGCATCGCTACTATAATGGGAAATCCAAGCCAGCATCTGAAAATTGATAAAATCTTGAATATATTTTGTCAGATTAAAAACATATTTCGAATGAAATTCCACAATCAGGAGATATAGACATCGTTAAGCGCTTCAGGCGCAACGGGCCTTAATTCATAACATAAAAACAATACACAAATGATGGTTTAAAAACTTTCAGGAGGAACTCACATATTAAACATCATTGATTAATTCATTCATTAGAACTGATAGGTGATTAAACATTTGTATAGATTTACAAAGAAGAGGAAAAAATATACCAAGAGAGGTCCTATTATTCAATAAGGTCATAGCGTGTGTTCAGGCCTTTTGGAGTGCAAGTTTTAGCATGAATATCTAGAAGGACTGGATATCAAATACAATAAATTAATTTGAGACATGCAGGAGCACCTCACAGATTCAATTTACACATGGTCAAAACCAGAAAGCCAAACAACTATACCACAATCTATTCTGTAAAGTCGTAAATTTCATTCCAACTCAAGATTCAGAATTTCACGAGTTATTTTCTGCTCTACTGAATTGGAATCTTCAGACACAGCTTCAGAATGTATCTGTAACTTCTTCAGGCACCTCCACATGGTTCCACTACTTCCACCATGCAGGGACAGGTTACCTGGAGGTTACCTACAGCCCAGTCTAACTCCACCATCAGGAGCACCAGTGAACAGCAGGTAGCCGCTTAGCTACCTAGGCAGGTCAAGTGTTGTGGCACAGTGGGTTCATAAACCACGAGTGCCGCCTGCATGCGTGAGAGTATCAAAGAAAATGATTCACATAAGGGATGGTCCATCGCTCCCCCCGATTCCAACAGATTTTCAAATCAAATTTCTTATCATCTCAAGCAGTCAAAAAGCGAAGAGACGGCTGCAAACATCAATCCAAATCGAAGGTATCCAACATGAAAGAGAAAGCATATCTGGATCAAGTGATTAATTTCTCAGCAAAGATACTTAGAGTATGCGTCCACAGGCCAGATTACATCAGGATTAGCTGCGGATTTAACACTGCGTACAACCGCAGCCGTTCAACCCGCAGCATCCATATGTTACAGCATAGTGTGCGAACATGCATCTGGCGACCCTGCATTTACAGACATGCGGCGCATCTTTTTAGAACACAGCATGTCTGTTTACCTTGCGGCGACGCTCTGTCGCCGCAAGGTAAATAACACAGTCCTATTTATAGGGTGCTGCGATTCCGGATGTGTGCAATGAACACATCAGGATTCACCGAGCGTACATAAGGGGACGGAGCTTTGGGTGGAGCGGGTTTTCCGCTCTGTCCAAAGTGCCGACAATCCGGATCATGGACACGCACCCTAAGAATCAACTCTGTATTATCTAAAGGTCTTACCTTCACTCCAACTTGTCAATTTGATGTATACAGCACAATTTTATATGTCAACAGGTTTGTCTGCAATTTGACTGTTAAGAAACACGTTCTAAATACAAATAGTGACTTTTCTGAATCTGATTCCTTTGGTAGGGATGAGACTGCTAACTTTAATTTACCTACTGATGTGCAGGTTTCCGATTTATTAATTCATGCAGCTAACATTACTGTACACAGTATATACTGTACATTTCAATGTTTTTAAAGGGGTTGTCCAGGCTTTCTGCATAATTTATGCGTGTATCTAAACTGAAGAATACTAATAGTTTGTAATATACTCCCTGTCAGCATTCTGCATGGTGTCCTAGATATCCTAGGGAGTGCAGGGGATTAAGTGAAATTCAGGAGGAACGAAAGGCAGAAACAAAATGTATAGAGTGTTTTTGTATATTACAAGACTGTACACACTAGCTTAAAAAAATTGGATTTCAGGGTCAGACAACCACTTCAACTCTCTGTTTTTTGAAGAAATACCTTCATGTGAATTTCAGTCTTTATATTGTATGCTGAAAGTAGTTCTTAAAATAAAAACATCAAAGGTGTCACACGCTTTAGAATATATATATTTCTAGAATATGCATGTCCACGTAGTATATTGCCCAGCCACGTAGTATATTGCCCAGCCACGTAGTATATTGCCCAGCGACATAGTATATTGCCCAGCGACGTAGTATATTGGCCAGCGACGTAGTATATTGCCCAGCCACGTAGTATATTGCCCAGCCACGTAGTATATTGCCCAGCGACATAGTATATTGCCCAGCGACGTAGTATATTGGCCAGCGACGTAGTATATTGCCCAGCCACGTAGTATATTGCCCAGCGATGTAGTATATTGGCCAGCGACGTAGTATATTGCCCAGCCACGTAGTATATTGACCAGCGACGTACTATATTGCCCAGCCACGTAGTATATTGCCCAGCCATGTAGTGTATTGCCCAGCCACGTAGTATATTGCCCAGTCACGTAGTATATTGCCTGGCCACGTAGTATATTGCCCAGTCACGTATTGCCCAGCCACATAGTATATAGCACAGCCCACGTAATACGGTATATTGTCCAGCCACATAGTATATTGCCCAGTCACGTAGTATATAGCAGAGCCACGTAGTATATTGGCCAGTCACGTAGTATATTGCCCAGCACAGAGCCACGTAGTATAGAGAGTTTAAAAAAAAAACAACATATACTCACCTATAGTCCGTGAAGTCCTGCTATACTTACCCTCCGCCGCCTTTCTCGCTCCTCTCTACGCTCCCGGGACCGCTCCATTGCAAGCGGCAGCTTGCGGTCCCGTCCCAGGGCTGGTGTGAGCAGGACCTATGATGACGTCACGGTCCACATGACCGACCGTAACGTCATGGCCGGTCCTTGTCGCACACCAGCGCTGGGACGGGAGCGGAAGCTGCCACTTGCAATGGAGCGGTCCCGGGAGCGTGGAGAGGAGCGAGAAAGGCGGCGAAGGGTGAGTATAGCAGGTTTTTTGTTTTTTTCATTATTTTTAACATAACATATTTTTACTATTGATGCTGCATAGGCAGCATCAATAGTAAATAGTTGGGGACGCACAGGGTTACTAGCAGCGGTAACGGAGTGCGTTACACCGCGGGCCGTTACCGCTGCCATTAACCCTGTGTGAGCGGCGAGTGGAGGGGATTACGGAGCAGGCGCCGGGCAATGAGTGCAGGGGAGTAGGGGAGGGACTAATCGGACTGTGGCCGTCGCTGATTGGTCGCGGCAGCCATGACAGGCAGCTGCCGAGACCAATCAGCGAACGAATAACCGAGACAGAAGGACGGACAGACAGACCGAAGTACCCCTTCGACAATTATGTATATAGATATTTACCCTATCTGGCACATTCTCCAGCATTTGATTAGTTCCAGAATTAGTGGAGCTAAATTTATGCTGACTACACTGTGTGTCCAGCATTGAAAGAATTCAAAGGAACCGCAATCATGCTGACCAACGTGCAGTGACATAACTAGAGTTCTATGTTCCCCGGTAAAAGATTTGGATCGGGGACCTCCCCATCCTGGCATATATATTTCCTCAATCCTGGTAGGTTCATTTTTTTCTCATTTATGTACACTGTGCACCCCATCTTGACTGAAAAAAAAACAGAAATGTAGTAATTTTTGCTAATTTATTAAGAAAGAAAAATGTAAATATCACATGGTCATAAGTAACATAGTAACATAGTTAGTAAGGCCGAAAAAAGACATTTGTCCATCCAGTTCAGCCTATATTCCATCATAATAAATACCCAGATCTACGTCCTTCTACAGAACCTAATAATTGTATGATACAATATTGTTCTGCTCCAGGAAGACATCCAGGCCTCTCTTGAACCCCTCGACTGAGTTCGCCATCACCACCTCCTCAGGCAAGCAATTCCAGATTCTCACTGCCCTAACAGTAAAGAATCCTCTTCTATGTTGGTGGAAAAACCTTCTCTCCACCAGACGCAAAGAATGCCCCCTTGTGCCCGTCACCTTCCTTGGTATAAACAGATCCTCAGCGAGATATTTGTATTGTCCCCTTATATACTTATACATGGTTATTAGATCGCCCCTCAGTCGTCTTTTTTCTAGACTAAATAATCCTAATTTCGCTAATCTATCTGGGTATTGTAGTTCTCCCATCCCCTTCATTAATTTTGTTGCCCTCCTTTGTACTCTCTCTAGTTCCATTATATCCTTCCTGAGCACCGGTGCCCAAAACTGGACACAGTACTCCATGTGCGGTCTAACTAGGGATTTGTACAGAGGCAGTATAATGCTCTCATCATGTGTATCCAGACCTCTTTTAATGCACCCCATGATCCTGTTTGCCTTGGCAGCTGCTGCCTGGCACTGGCTGCTCCAGGTAAGTTTATCATTAACTAGGATCCCCAAGTCCTTCTCCCTGTCAGATTTACCCAGTGGTTTCCCGTTCAGTGTGTAATGGTGATATTGATTCCCTCTTCCCATGTGTATAACCTTACATTTATCATTGTTAAACGTTAAACATTGTTAAAAGTATTCAGACCCTTTGCTCAGTATTGAGTAGAAGCACTCTTTTGAGCTAGTACAGCCATGAGTCTTATTGGGAATGATGCAACAAGTTTTCTACACCTGGATTTGGAGATCCTCTGCCATTCTTCCTTGCAGATCCTCTCCAGTTCCGTCAGGTTGGATGGTGAACATTGGTGGACAGCCATTTTCAGGTCTCTCCAGAGATGCTCAATTGGGTTTAGGTCAGGGCCCTGGCTGGGCAAGTCAAGAATGGTCACAGAGTTGTTCTGAAGCCACTCCTTTGTTATTTTAGCTGTGTGCTTAGGGTCATTGTCTTGTTGGAAGGTGAACCTTCGGCCAAGTATGAGGTCCAGAGCACTCTGGAAGAGGATTTCATCCAGAATATATCTGTACTTGGCCGCATTTATGTTTACTTTAATGACAACCAGTCGTCTTGTCCCTGCAGCTGAAAAACACCCCCATAGCATGATACTGCCCCACTATGTTTCATTGTTGGGATTGTATTGGGCAGGTGATGAGCAGTGCCTGGTTTTCTCTAGGCATACTGCTTAGAATTATCACCAAAAAGATCTATGTTCATCTCATCAGACCAGAGAATCTTACTTCTCATAGTCTAGGAGTCTGGGAGTCCTTCGTGTGTTTCTATGCTTTCATATGTCTTGCACTGAGGAAAGGCTTTTGTCCGGCCACTGTGCCATAAAGACCTGACTGGTGGAGGGATGCAGTGATAGTTGACTTTGTGGAACTTTCTCCCATCTCCCTACTGCATCTCTGGAGCTTCTTTACCTCTCTCACCAAGGCTCTTCTCCCACGATTGCTCAGTTTGGCTGGACAGCCAGGTCTAGGAAGACTTCTGGTTGTCCCCAACTTCTTCTATTTTAGGATTATGGAGGTCACTGTGCACTTAGGAACCTTGAGTACTGCAGAAATTCTGTTGTAACATTGGCCAGATCTGTGCCTTGCCACAATTCTGTCTCTGAGTTCCTTGGCCAGTTCCTTTGACCTCATGATTCTCATTTGGTCTGATAAGCACTGTGAGCTGTGAGGTCTTATATAGACAGGCGTGTGTCTTTCCAAATCAAGCCCTATCAACTTAGTTAAATACAGCTGGACTCCAATGAAGGAGTAGAACCATCTCAAGGAGGATCACAAAGAAATGGACAGCATGTGACTTAAATATGAGTATCTGAGAAAGTGGTCTGAATACTTATGACCATGAGATATTTCATTTTTTTCCTTTTTTTTATTAAATTTGCAAAAATGTCAATATTTCAGGGTTTTTTTTTCAGTCAAGATGGGATGCAGAATGTACATTAATGAGAAAAAAAATGAACTTTTTTGAATTTATCAAATGGCTGCAATAAAGCAAAGAGTGAAAAATTTAAAGTAAAGGAGTCTGAATATTTTCCTGGTATATATGTCATATGTCCCTCATCCTGGCCCCACCCTGGTATATATATATATATATATAGCTGATTACGGCCACCTGCAGCTCTACTCTACTTGCCCATAAATTGTAGGCTAAACCCAGGAGCAGACATGAGTGTCCAAAATTGTTGGTTGATAGTCCAAGAGAAGGCATGTACAGTAGTATAGGGACCCATCAGAGGGAGGTCACCTTGCCGTGGTTGATGGGCATACATGAATTGACCAAAATATGCGCTAAGAATCTTCATTTTCATTCATTTCCGTAAGTTTAAAAAAAAACTAGAAACTATTTTTTTGAGTAGTAAAGTCTAGATTATATGCTTTCAATGTTTTTCTGTGCATTCACATGGCCTAAACTTATACATAGTGCTGTTGTGCTTTCTTTTATCTATATAATGCAGTCTGGCAGCTTGCACATATTCACACTTAGGAGGTGCTGATCAGTCTTTTTGTATATTTATATATATATATATATATATATATATATATATATATATCCTCCATACTGGTATATATGTTCCCCTTCCTGCTATATATATCCCCCTTCTTGGTATATGTGTTCCTTATCCTTGGCCCCATCCTGGTATATATTTCTCTTATCCTGGACCCCATCCTGGCATATCTGTCACTTATCCTGGTATATATGTCCTTTAGTCTGGGTTCTTTTATGCTATATATTCCTCGTCCTGGTATAATTACCCATATCCTGATCCCCATCCTGGTATATATGTCCCTTATCCTGGGCCCCTTCCTGGTATATATATCCCCACCTTGGTATATGTCCCCCTTTCTGCCGCTGTTTTTTAATGCTTAGAAAAAATTAACAATTATATTCACCTTCCCACAGTTCCCCCTCTGAGCGGCATCGTCTTCTGAATATGGCAGCTGACTTCAGCTTGAAAGTGATGGGAGCGTATGACATCACTGCCATGTGCCCCCAGTCACGTGGATGCTGACATGAGCTGCTAGCCTCTGATTGGCCGGCAGCATGAATTGCTATGCACAGACCCAGCGGGTCTCTGAGCAGCAAGACACTTCAGCTGAATGTGTATCCGAGAATGCACATACAGTTGAACTGCTGTCGACGGGCTCTTCATCCGCACAGGCCTGGTCATGGTCAGGACTAGGGTTGAGCGAAACGGGTTGGCCATTTTCAGAAGTCGCCGACCTTTGGCAAAGTCGGGTTTCATGAAACCCGACCCGATCCCTGTGTGGGGTCGGCCATGAGGTCGGCGATCATCGCACAAAAGTCGCGTTTTATTCCGTTACCGCAAGTATCGGATATCGGCCGATATTTGCGGCATCGGAATCCATATTTATGTGTAAAATAAAGAATAAAAATAAAAAATAGGGATATACTCACCCTCGGACGCGCCCTGGTACTAACCGCTGTAACCGGCAGCTTCCATTTCTAAGAATGAGCGTGTGAAGGACCTTCGATGACGTCGCGGCTTGTGATTGGTCGCGTGAGCGGTCACATGAGCGGTCACGCGACCAATCACAAGCCGCGACGTCATCGAAGGTCCTTCACGCGCTCATTCTTAGGAAGGAAGGCTGCCGGTTAGTACCAGGGCGCGTCCGAGGGTGAGTATATCCCTATTTTTTATTTTTATTCTTTATTTTACACATAAATATGGATCCCAGGGCCTGAAGGAGAGTTTCCTCTCCTTCAGACCCAGGGAACCATTAGTATCCCATTGTACTGCATTGGGTTTCGTGTTTCGGCCGACCCCGACCCTGACTTTTTAATAGGATCGGCCGATTTCTCTCGACCCGACTTTTGAGAAAGATAGGGATTTATATAAACTGATTAATGTTCCATGCTATCAGATACCACTACTCATTTCGTATTACCTAAAGATCCCACTTCCGCTTTTACATGAAGTACATTTAGGTTTAATGCCGGGAAAAACAGGCTGAATTCATATTAATCAACTGTCCGATAATTCCTGTTTTCACACTCTACTAAAAATCCACAAGGAAATTTGTCCCCACCTGTTTTATCCAATAGCTGCCGAGTTACCTTCTCAAAAATCTTTGCTCCTGGGTGGATAGACTGCTGCGACCATTATTAACCCATCTTCCAATTTATACAAGGTACTAAACAAGTAGTACAGGAACTGGATCGGGTTGTGTGGTATGATCAATGTACCTGGATTAGAGCTGATATTGTGAACAATCATCCCACACAACCACAATATCTCGGCTTTATATATTTTTAAGGAATTATACAGTCCATACACCAAGGACTTAATTAACCATGCAGGGGTGCATTCGTGCACTTGTATTCGTGTATTTTTATTCAAAGTACTTTTTTTTCTAAGTACTCGGCAGTTATAACATGGCAGAATATAATCAAGCATCTCTTCTCTCTTCATACAGGTAAACAGATCATTCATTCTCTGAGCTGAAATATCCTGCATGTCTATTGCTCCAGTCCCTGACAGCAAGCAGCTTGAATGGTAAACAGATCATTCATTCTCTGAGCTGAAATATCCTGCATGTCTATTGCTCCAGTCCCTGACAGCAAGCAGCTTGAATGGTAAACAGATCATTCATTCTCTGAGCTGAAATATCCTGCATGTCTATTGCTCCAGTCCCTGACAGCAAGCAGCTTGAATGGTAAACAGATCATTCATTCTCTGAGCTGAAATATCCTGCATGTCTATTGCTCCAGTCCCTGACAGCAAGCAGCTTGAATGGTAAACAGATCATTCATTCTCTGAGCTGAAATATCCTGCATGTCTATTGCTCCAGTCCCTGACAGCAAGCAGCTTGAATGGTAAACAGATCATTCATTCTCTGAGCTGAAATATCCTGCATGTCTATTGCTCCAGTCCCTGACAGCAAGCAGCTTGAATGGTAAACAGATCATTCATTCTCTGAGCTGAAATATCCTGCATGTCTATTGCTCCAGTCCCTGACAGCAAGCAGCTTGAATGGTAAACAGATCATTCATTCTCTGAGCTGAAATATCCTGCATGTCTATTGCTCCAGTCCCTGACAGCAAGCAGCTTGAATGGTATCTGAGTCATTCCATCTTCGGCATTGAATCCTGCATATATCTATATATGTTAGTCATCCTATTATGCATTTTTTGTGTTTATAGATATTTAATCTGACTTTGCATGTCCTTACTCAGCGAGATCACATAACTGTTTCAAAGTGGTCTATGATCCATGTAGACCTGGACATTTGTTTATCTGATCACTACATTTATTGTGTCCTGTTGTCTCAACTGAGTTTGATTGATTGCTAACGAGCTTTAACACACAAAAAAAAAAAAAAATAGGAAGATCTAAGGGCTAGCCTTCTATAAATGTAGACTTAGCTTGGGGAAGCATTCATGCAGGGGTGCATTCGTGCACTTGTATTCGTGTATTTTTATTCAAAGTACTTTTTTTTCTAAGTACTCGGCAGTTATAACATGGCAGAATATAATCAAGCATCTCTTCTCTCTTCATACAGGTAAACAGATCATTCATTCTCTGAGCTGAAATATCCTGCATGTCTATTGCTCCAGTCCCTGACAGCAAGCAGCTTGAATGGTATCTGAGTCATTCCATCTTCGGCATTGAATCCTGCATATATCTATATATGTTAGTCATCCTATTATGCATTTTTTGTGTTTATAGATATTTAATCTGACTTTGCATGTCCTTACTCAGCGAGATCACATAACTGTTTCAAAGTGGTCTATGATCCATGTAGACCTGGACATTTGTTTATCTGATCACTACATTTATTGTGTCCTGTTGTCTCAACTGAGTTTGATTGATTGCTAACGAGCTTTAACACACAAAAAAAAAAAAAAATAGGAAGATCTAAGGGCTAGCCTTCTATAAATGTAGACTTAGCTTGGGGAAGCATTCATGCAGGGGTGCATTCGTGCACTTGTATTCGTGTATTTTTATTCAAAGTACTTTTTTTTCTAAGTACTCGGCAGTTATAACATGGCAGAATATAATCAAGCATCTCTTCTCTCTTCATACAGGTAAACAGATCATTCATTCTCTGAGCTGAAATATCCTGCATGTCTATTGCTCCAGTCCCTGACAGCAAGCAGCTTGAATGGTATCTGAGTCATTCCATCTTCGGCATTGAATCCTGCATATATCTATATATGTTAGTCATCCTATTATGCATTTTTTGTGTTTATAGATATTTAATCTGACTTTGCATGTCCTTACTCAGCGAGATCACATAACTGTTTCAAAGTGGTCTATGATCCATGTAGACCTGGACATTTGTTTATCTGATCACTACATTTATTGTGTCCTGTTGTCTCAACTGAGTTTGATTGATTGCTAACGAGCTTTAACACACAAAAAAAAAAAAAAATAGGAAGATCTAAGGGCTAGCCTTCTATAAATGTAGACTTAGCTTGGGGAAGCATTCATGCAGGGGTGCATTCGTGCACTTGTATTCGTGTATTTTTATTCAAAGTACTTTTTTTTCTAAGTACTCGGCAGTTATAACATGGCAGAATATAATCAAGCATCTCTTCTCTCTTCATACAGGTAAACAGATCATTCATTCTCTGAGCTGAAATATCCTGCATGTCTATTGCTCCAGTCCCTGACAGCAAGCAGCTTGAATGGTATCTGAGTCATTCCATCTTCGGCATTGAATCCTGCATATATCTATATATGTTAGTCATCCTATTATGCATTTTTTGTGTTTATAGATATTTAATCTGACTTTGCATGTCCTTACTCAGCGAGATCACATAACTGTTTCAAAGTGGTCTATGATCCATGTAGACCTGGACATTTGTTTATCTGATCACTACATTTATTGTGTCCTGTTGTCTCAACTGAGTTTGATTGATTGCTAACGAGCTTTAACACACAAAAAAAAAAAAAAATAGGAAGATCTAAGGGCTAGCCTTCTATAAATGTAGACTTAGCTTGGGGAAGCATTCATGCAGGGGTGCATTCGTGCACTTGTATTCGTGTATTTTTATTCAAAGTACTTTTTTTTCTAAGTACTCGGCAGTTATAACATGGCAGAATATAATCAAGCATCTCTTCTCTCTTCATACAGGTAAACAGATCATTCATTCTCTGAGCTGAAATATCCTGCATGTCTATTGCTCCAGTCCCTGACAGCAAGCAGCTTGAATGGTATCTGAGTCATTCCATCTTCGGCATTGAATCCTGCATATATCTATATATGTTAGTCATCCTATTATGCATTTTTTGTGTTTATAGATATTTAATCTGACTTTGCATGTCCTTACTCAGCGAGATCACATAACTGTTTCAAAGTGGTCTATGATCCATGTAGACCTGGACATTTGTTTATCTGATCACTACATTTATTGTGTCCTGTTGTCTCAACTGAGTTTGATTGATTGCTAACGAGCTTTAACACACAAAAAAAAAAAAAAATAGGAAGATCTAAGGGCTAGCCTTCTATAAATGTAGACTTAGCTTGGGGAAGCATTCATGCAGGGGTGCATTCGTGCACTTGTATTCGTGTATTTTTATTCAAAGTACTTTTTTTTCTAAGTACTCGGCAGTTATAACATGGCAGAATATAATCAAGCATCTCTTCTCTCTTCATACAGGTAAACAGATCATTCATTCTCTGAGCTGAAATATCCTGCATGTCTATTGCTCCAGTCCCTGACAGCAAGCAGCTTGAATGGTATCTGAGTCATTCCATCTTCGGCATTGAATCCTGCATATATCTATATATGTTAGTCATCCTATTATGCATTTTTTGTGTTTATAGATATTTAATCTGACTTTGCATGTCCTTACTCAGCGAGATCACATAACTGTTTCAAAGTGGTCTATGATCCATGTAGACCTGGACATTTGTTTATCTGATCACTACATTTATTGTGTCCTGTTGTCTCAACTGAGTTTGATTGATTGCTAACGAGCTTTAACACACAAAAAAAAAAAAAAATAGGAAGATCTAAGGGCTAGCCTTCTATAAATGTAGACTTAGCTTGGGGAAGCATTCATGCAGGGGTGCATTCGTGCACTTGTATTCGTGTATTTTTATTCAAAGTACTTTTTTTTCTAAGTACTCGGCAGTTATAACATGGCAGAATATAATCAAGCATCTCTTCTCTCTTCATACAGGTAAACAGATCATTCATTCTCTGAGCTGAAATATCCTGCATGTCTATTGCTCCAGTCCCTGACAGCAAGCAGCTTGAATGGTATCTGAGTCATTCCATCTTCGGCATTGAATCCTGCATATATCTATATATGTTAGTCATCCTATTATGCATTTTTTGTGTTTATAGATATTTAATCTGACTTTGCATGTCCTTACTCAGCGAGATCACATAACTGTTTCAAAGTGGTCTATGATCCATGTAGACCTGGACATTTGTTTATCTGATCACTACATTTATTGTGTCCTGTTGTCTCAACTGAGTTTGATTGATTGCTAACGAGCTTTAACACACAAAAAAAAAAAAAAATAGGAAGATCTAAGGGCTAGCCTTCTATAAATGTAGACTTAGCTTGGGGAAGCATTCATGCAGGGGTGCATTCGTGCACTTGTATTCGTGTATTTTTATTCAAAGTACTTTTTTTTCTAAGTACTCGGCAGTTATAACATGGCAGAATATAATCAAGCATCTCTTCTCTCTTCATACAGGTAAACAGATCATTCATTCTCTGAGCTGAAATATCCTGCATGTCTATTGCTCCAGTCCCTGACAGCAAGCAGCTTGAATGGTATCTGAGTCATTCCATCTTCGGCATTGAATCCTGCATATATCTATATATGTTAGTCATCCTATTATGCATTTTTTGTGTTTATAGATATTTAATCTGACTTTGCATGTCCTTACTCAGCGAGATCACATAACTGTTTCAAAGTGGTCTATGATCCATGTAGACCTGGACATTTGTTTATCTGATCACTACATTTATTGTGTCCTGTTGTCTCAACTGAGTTTGATTGATTGCTAACGAGCTTTAACACACAAAAAAAAAAAAAAATAGGAAGATCTAAGGGCTAGCCTTCTATAAATGTAGACTTAGCTTGGGGAAGCATTCATGCAGGGGTGCATTCGTGCACTTGTATTCGTGTATTTTTATTCAAAGTACTTTTTTTTCTAAGTACTCGGCAGTTATAACATGGCAGAATATAATCAAGCATCTCTTCTCTCTTCATACAGGTAAACAGATCATTCATTCTCTGAGCTGAAATATCCTGCATGTCTATTGCTCCAGTCCCTGACAGCAAGCAGCTTGAATGGTATCTGAGTCATTCCATCTTCGGCATTGAATCCTGCATATATCTATATATGTTAGTCATCCTATTATGCATTTTTTGTGTTTATAGATATTTAATCTGACTTTGCATGTCCTTACTCAGCGAGATCACATAACTGTTTCAAAGTGGTCTATGATCCATGTAGACCTGGACATTTGTTTATCTGATCACTACATTTATTGTGTCCTGTTGTCTCAACTGAGTTTGATTGATTGCTAACGAGCTTTAACACACAAAAAAAAAAAAAAATAGGAAGATCTAAGGGCTAGCCTTCTATAAATGTAGACTTAGCTTGGGGAAGCATTCATGCAGGGGTGCATTCGTGCACTTGTATTCGTGTATTTTTATTCAAAGTACTTTTTTTTCTAAGTACTCGGCAGTTATAACATGGCAGAATATAATCAAGCATCTCTTCTCTCTTCATACAGGTAAACAGATCATTCATTCTCTGAGCTGAAATATCCTGCATGTCTATTGCTCCAGTCCCTGACAGCAAGCAGCTTGAATGGTATCTGAGTCATTCCATCTTCGGCATTGAATCCTGCATATATCTATATATGTTAGTCATCCTATTATGCATTTTTTGTGTTTATAGATATTTAATCTGACTTTGCATGTCCTTACTCAGCGAGATCACATAACTGTTTCAAAGTGGTCTATGATCCATGTAGACCTGGACATTTGTTTATCTGATCACTACATTTATTGTGTCCTGTTGTCTCAACTGAGTTTGATTGATTGCTAACGAGCTTTAACACACAAAAAAAAAAAAAAATAGGAAGATCTAAGGGCTAGCCTTCTATAAATGTAGACTTAGCTTGGGGAAGCATTCATGCAGGGGTGCATTCGTGCACTTGTATTCGTGTATTTTTATTCAAAGTACTTTTTTTTCTAAGTACTCGGCAGTTATAACATGGCAGAATATAATCAAGCATCTCTTCTCTCTTCATACAGGTAAACAGATCATTCATTCTCTGAGCTGAAATATCCTGCATGTCTATTGCTCCAGTCCCTGACAGCAAGCAGCTTGAATGGTATCTGAGTCATTCCATCTTCGGCATTGAATCCTGCATATATCTATATATGTTAGTCATCCTATTATGCATTTTTTGTGTTTATAGATATTTAATCTGACTTTGCATGTCCTTACTCAGCGAGATCACATAACTGTTTCAAAGTGGTCTATGATCCATGTAGACCTGGACATTTGTTTATCTGATCACTACATTTATTGTGTCCTGTTGTCTCAACTGAGTTTGATTGATTGCTAACGAGCTTTAACACACAAAAAAAAAAAAAAATAGGAAGATCTAAGGGCTAGCCTTCTATAAATGTAGACTTAGCTTGGGGAAGCATTCATGCAGGGGTGCATTCGTGCACTTGTATTCGTGTATTTTTATTCAAAGTACTTTTTTTTCTAAGTACTCGGCAGTTATAACATGGCAGAATATAATCAAGCATCTCTTCTCTCTTCATACAGGTAAACAGATCATTCATTCTCTGAGCTGAAATATCCTGCATGTCTATTGCTCCAGTCCCTGACAGCAAGCAGCTTGAATGGTATCTGAGTCATTCCATCTTCGGCATTGAATCCTGCATATATCTATATATGTTAGTCATCCTATTATGCATTTTTTGTGTTTATAGATATTTAATCTGACTTTGCATGTCCTTACTCAGCGAGATCACATAACTGTTTCAAAGTGGTCTATGATCCATGTAGACCTGGACATTTGTTTATCTGATCACTACATTTATTGTGTCCTGTTGTCTCAACTGAGTTTGATTGATTGCTAACGAGCTTTAACACACAAAAAAAAAAAAAAATAGGAAGATCTAAGGGCTAGCCTTCTATAAATGTAGACTTAGCTTGGGGAAGCATTCATGCAGGGGTGCATTCGTGCACTTGTATTCGTGTATTTTTATTCAAAGTACTTTTTTTTCTAAGTACTCGGCAGTTATAACATGGCAGAATATAATCAAGCATCTCTTCTCTCTTCATACAGGTAAACAGATCATTCATTCTCTGAGCTGAAATATCCTGCATGTCTATTGCTCCAGTCCCTGACAGCAAGCAGCTTGAATGGTATCTGAGTCATTCCATCTTCGGCATTGAATCCTGCATATATCTATATATGTTAGTCATCCTATTATGCATTTTTTGTGTTTATAGATATTTAATCTGACTTTGCATGTCCTTACTCAGCGAGATCACATAACTGTTTCAAAGTGGTCTATGATCCATGTAGACCTGGACATTTGTTTATCTGATCACTACATTTATTGTGTCCTGTTGTCTCAACTGAGTTTGATTGATTGCTAACGAGCTTTAACACACAAAAAAAAAAAAAAATAGGAAGATCTAAGGGCTAGCCTTCTATAAATGTAGACTTAGCTTGGGGAAGCATTCATGCAGGGGTGCATTCGTGCACTTGTATTCGTGTATTTTTATTCAAAGTACTTTTTTTTCTAAGTACTCGGCAGTTATAACATGGCAGAATATAATCAAGCATCTCTTCTCTCTTCATACAGGTAAACAGATCATTCATTCTCTGAGCTGAAATATCCTGCATGTCTATTGCTCCAGTCCCTGACAGCAAGCAGCTTGAATGGTATCTGAGTCATTCCATCTTCGGCATTGAATCCTGCATATATCTATATATGTTAGTCATCCTATTATGCATTTTTTGTGTTTATAGATATTTAATCTGACTTTGCATGTCCTTACTCAGCGAGATCACATAACTGTTTCAAAGTGGTCTATGATCCATGTAGACCTGGACATTTGTTTATCTGATCACTACATTTATTGTGTCCTGTTGTCTCAACTGAGTTTGATTGATTGCTAACGAGCTTTAACACACAAAAAAAAAAAAAAATAGGAAGATCTAAGGGCTAGCCTTCTATAAATGTAGACTTAGCTTGGGGAAGCATTCATGCAGGGGTGCATTCGTGCACTTGTATTCGTGTATTTTTATTCAAAGTACTTTTTTTTCTAAGTACTCGGCAGTTATAACATGGCAGAATATAATCAAGCATCTCTTCTCTCTTCATACAGGTAAACAGATCATTCATTCTCTGAGCTGAAATATCCTGCATGTCTATTGCTCCAGTCCCTGACAGCAAGCAGCTTGAATGGTATCTGAGTCATTCCATCTTCGGCATTGAATCCTGCATATATCTATATATGTTAGTCATCCTATTATGCATTTTTTGTGTTTATAGATATTTAATCTGACTTTGCATGTCCTTACTCAGCGAGATCACATAACTGTTTCAAAGTGGTCTATGATCCATGTAGACCTGGACATTTGTTTATCTGATCACTACATTTATTGTGTCCTGTTGTCTCAACTGAGTTTGATTGATTGCTAACGAGCTTTAACACACAAAAAAAAAAAAAAATAGGAAGATCTAAGGGCTAGCCTTCTATAAATGTAGACTTAGCTTGGGGAAGCATTCATGCAGGGGTGCATTCGTGCACTTGTATTCGTGTATTTTTATTCAAAGTACTTTTTTTTCTAAGTACTCGGCAGTTATAACATGGCAGAATATAATCAAGCATCTCTTCTCTCTTCATACAGGTAAACAGATCATTCATTCTCTGAGCTGAAATATCCTGCATGTCTATTGCTCCAGTCCCTGACAGCAAGCAGCTTGAATGGTATCTGAGTCATTCCATCTTCGGCATTGAATCCTGCATATATCTATATATGTTAGTCATCCTATTATGCATTTTTTGTGTTTATAGATATTTAATCTGACTTTGCATGTCCTTACTCAGCGAGATCACATAACTGTTTCAAAGTGGTCTATGATCCATGTAGACCTGGACATTTGTTTATCTGATCACTACATTTATTGTGTCCTGTTGTCTCAACTGAGTTTGATTGATTGCTAACGAGCTTTAACACACAAAAAAAAAAAAAAATAGGAAGATCTAAGGGCTAGCCTTCTATAAATGTAGACTTAGCTTGGGGAAGCATTCATGCAGGGGTGCATTCGTGCACTTGTATTCGTGTATTTTTATTCAAAGTACTTTTTTTTCTAAGTACTCGGCAGTTATAACATGGCAGAATATAATCAAGCATCTCTTCTCTCTTCATACAGGTAAACAGATCATTCATTCTCTGAGCTGAAATATCCTGCATGTCTATTGCTCCAGTCCCTGACAGCAAGCAGCTTGAATGGTATCTGAGTCATTCCATCTTCGGCATTGAATCCTGCATATATCTATATATGTTAGTCATCCTATTATGCATTTTTTGTGTTTATAGATATTTAATCTGACTTTGCATGTCCTTACTCAGCGAGATCACATAACTGTTTCAAAGTGGTCTATGATCCATGTAGACCTGGACATTTGTTTATCTGATCACTACATTTATTGTGTCCTGTTGTCTCAACTGAGTTTGATTGATTGCTAACGAGCTTTAACACACAAAAAAAAAAAAAAATAGGAAGATCTAAGGGCTAGCCTTCTATAAATGTAGACTTAGCTTGGGGAAGCATTCATGCAGGGGTGCATTCGTGCACTTGTATTCGTGTATTTTTATTCAAAGTACTTTTTTTTCTAAGTACTCGGCAGTTATAACATGGCAGAATATAATCAAGCATCTCTTCTCTCTTCATACAGGTAAACAGATCATTCATTCTCTGAGCTGAAATATCCTGCATGTCTATTGCTCCAGTCCCTGACAGCAAGCAGCTTGAATGGTATCTGAGTCATTCCATCTTCGGCATTGAATCCTGCATATATCTATATATGTTAGTCATCCTATTATGCATTTTTTGTGTTTATAGATATTTAATCTGACTTTGCATGTCCTTACTCAGCGAGATCACATAACTGTTTCAAAGTGGTCTATGATCCATGTAGACCTGGACATTTGTTTATCTGATCACTACATTTATTGTGTCCTGTTGTCTCAACTGAGTTTGATTGATTGCTAACGAGCTTTAACACACAAAAAAAAAAAAAAATAGGAAGATCTAAGGGCTAGCCTTCTATAAATGTAGACTTAGCTTGGGGAAGCATTCATGCAGGGGTGCATTCGTGCACTTGTATTCGTGTATTTTTATTCAAAGTACTTTTTTTTCTAAGTACTCGGCAGTTATAACATGGCAGAATATAATCAAGCATCTCTTCTCTCTTCATACAGGTAAACAGATCATTCATTCTCTGAGCTGAAATATCCTGCATGTCTATTGCTCCAGTCCCTGACAGCAAGCAGCTTGAATGGTATCTGAGTCATTCCATCTTCGGCATTGAATCCTGCATATATCTATATATGTTAGTCATCCTATTATGCATTTTTTGTGTTTATAGATATTTAATCTGACTTTGCATGTCCTTACTCAGCGAGATCACATAACTGTTTCAAAGTGGTCTATGATCCATGTAGACCTGGACATTTGTTTATCTGATCACTACATTTATTGTGTCCTGTTGTCTCAACTGAGTTTGATTGATTGCTAACGAGCTTTAACACACAAAAAAAAAAAAAAATAGGAAGATCTAAGGGCTAGCCTTCTATAAATGTAGACTTAGCTTGGGGAAGCATTCATGCAGGGGTGCATTCGTGCACTTGTATTCGTGTATTTTTATTCAAAGTACTTTTTTTTCTAAGTACTCGGCAGTTATAACATGGCAGAATATAATCAAGCATCTCTTCTCTCTTCATACAGGTAAACAGATCATTCATTCTCTGAGCTGAAATATCCTGCATGTCTATTGCTCCAGTCCCTGACAGCAAGCAGCTTGAATGGTATCTGAGTCATTCCATCTTCGGCATTGAATCCTGCATATATCTATATATGTTAGTCATCCTATTATGCATTTTTTGTGTTTATAGATATTTAATCTGACTTTGCATGTCCTTACTCAGCGAGATCACATAACTGTTTCAAAGTGGTCTATGATCCATGTAGACCTGGACATTTGTTTATCTGATCACTACATTTATTGTGTCCTGTTGTCTCAACTGAGTTTGATTGATTGCTAACGAGCTTTAACACACAAAAAAAAAAAAAAATAGGAAGATCTAAGGGCTAGCCTTCTATAAATGTAGACTTAGCTTGGGGAAGCATTCATGCAGGGGTGCATTCGTGCACTTGTATTCGTGTATTTTTATTCAAAGTACTTTTTTTTCTAAGTACTCGGCAGTTATAACATGGCAGAATATAATCAAGCATCTCTTCTCTCTTCATACAGGTAAACAGATCATTCATTCTCTGAGCTGAAATATCCTGCATGTCTATTGCTCCAGTCCCTGACAGCAAGCAGCTTGAATGGTATCTGAGTCATTCCATCTTCGGCATTGAATCCTGCATATATCTATATATGTTAGTCATCCTATTATGCATTTTTTGTGTTTATAGATATTTAATCTGACTTTGCATGTCCTTACTCAGCGAGATCACATAACTGTTTCAAAGTGGTCTATGATCCATGTAGACCTGGACATTTGTTTATCTGATCACTACATTTATTGTGTCCTGTTGTCTCAACTGAGTTTGATTGATTGCTAACGAGCTTTAACACACAAAAAAAAAAAAAAATAGGAAGATCTAAGGGCTAGCCTTCTATAAATGTAGACTTAGCTTGGGGAAGCATTCATGCAGGGGTGCATTCGTGCACTTGTATTCGTGTATTTTTATTCAAAGTACTTTTTTTTCTAAGTACTCGGCAGTTATAACATGGCAGAATATAATCAAGCATCTCTTCTCTCTTCATACAGGTAAACAGATCATTCATTCTCTGAGCTGAAATATCCTGCATGTCTATTGCTCCAGTCCCTGACAGCAAGCAGCTTGAATGGTATCTGAGTCATTCCATCTTCGGCATTGAATCCTGCATATATCTATATATGTTAGTCATCCTATTATGCATTTTTTGTGTTTATAGATATTTAATCTGACTTTGCATGTCCTTACTCAGCGAGATCACATAACTGTTTCAAAGTGGTCTATGATCCATGTAGACCTGGACATTTGTTTATCTGATCACTACATTTATTGTGTCCTGTTGTCTCAACTGAGTTTGATTGATTGCTAACGAGCTTTAACACACAAAAAAAAAAAAAAATAGGAAGATCTAAGGGCTAGCCTTCTATAAATGTAGACTTAGCTTGGGGAAGCATTCATGCAGGGGTGCATTCGTGCACTTGTATTCGTGTATTTTTATTCAAAGTACTTTTTTTTCTAAGTACTCGGCAGTTATAACATGGCAGAATATAATCAAGCATCTCTTCTCTCTTCATACAGGTAAACAGATCATTCATTCTCTGAGCTGAAATATCCTGCATGTCTATTGCTCCAGTCCCTGACAGCAAGCAGCTTGAATGGTATCTGAGTCATTCCATCTTCGGCATTGAATCCTGCATATATCTATATATGTTAGTCATCCTATTATGCATTTTTTGTGTTTATAGATATTTAATCTGACTTTGCATGTCCTTACTCAGCGAGATCACATAACTGTTTCAAAGTGGTCTATGATCCATGTAGACCTGGACATTTGTTTATCTGATCACTACATTTATTGTGTCCTGTTGTCTCAACTGAGTTTGATTGATTGCTAACGAGCTTTAACACACAAAAAAAAAAAAAAATAGGAAGATCTAAGGGCTAGCCTTCTATAAATGTAGACTTAGCTTGGGGAAGCATTCATGCAGGGGTGCATTCGTGCACTTGTATTCGTGTATTTTTATTCAAAGTACTTTTTTTTCTAAGTACTCGGCAGTTATAACATGGCAGAATATAATCAAGCATCTCTTCTCTCTTCATACAGGTAAACAGATCATTCATTCTCTGAGCTGAAATATCCTGCATGTCTATTGCTCCAGTCCCTGACAGCAAGCAGCTTGAATGGTATCTGAGTCATTCCATCTTCGGCATTGAATCCTGCATATATCTATATATGTTAGTCATCCTATTATGCATTTTTTGTGTTTATAGATATTTAATCTGACTTTGCATGTCCTTACTCAGCGAGATCACATAACTGTTTCAAAGTGGTCTATGATCCATGTAGACCTGGACATTTGTTTATCTGATCACTACATTTATTGTGTCCTGTTGTCTCAACTGAGTTTGATTGATTGCTAACGAGCTTTAACACACAAAAAAAAAAAAAAATAGGAAGATCTAAGGGCTAGCCTTCTATAAATGTAGACTTAGCTTGGGGAAGCATTCATGCAGGGGTGCATTCGTGCACTTGTATTCGTGTATTTTTATTCAAAGTACTTTTTTTTCTAAGTACTCGGCAGTTATAACATGGCAGAATATAATCAAGCATCTCTTCTCTCTTCATACAGGTAAACAGATCATTCATTCTCTGAGCTGAAATATCCTGCATGTCTATTGCTCCAGTCCCTGACAGCAAGCAGCTTGAATGGTATCTGAGTCATTCCATCTTCGGCATTGAATCCTGCATATATCTATATATGTTAGTCATCCTATTATGCATTTTTTGTGTTTATAGATATTTAATCTGACTTTGCATGTCCTTACTCAGCGAGATCACATAACTGTTTCAAAGTGGTCTATGATCCATGTAGACCTGGACATTTGTTTATCTGATCACTACATTTATTGTGTCCTGTTGTCTCAACTGAGTTTGATTGATTGCTAACGAGCTTTAACACACAAAAAAAAAAAAAAATAGGAAGATCTAAGGGCTAGCCTTCTATAAATGTAGACTTAGCTTGGGGAAGCATTCATGCAGGGGTGCATTCGTGCACTTGTATTCGTGTATTTTTATTCAAAGTACTTTTTTTTCTAAGTACTCGGCAGTTATAACATGGCAGTTAGACAGGGCAGGAGACAGGTAAGACAATCTAAATCTATTCCCTATTCACTTGAAACAACACAAATACTCACCATATTTATTTGCATATTCTATATCCTGGCTGCTGCATTCACTCACATTCACCGCCCTTGCATTAACTCTCTACACTCCATCCATATCGGCCCCTCTGTCCTTGCCTCTCCTATGTATAGCACTCATGCTCTGTTCACATTGCTTAGCAGCGCAGATCCATTCAGTCCCAACATCCAACACAAGAGACGCTCTCACAAATCACTTAACCATCTGCTCACTCTTTCGATCCTCCTCCTCCTAGTTGCTGGAGACATCTCTCCAAACCCCGGCCCCCCATGTTATAGCCAGTCAAACCTCCCAATTGCTACACCCAGAAACCCCTCTAACCTTATTAATATTCCCTGCATGCCTTCTGTCTCTTTGAATTGTGCCCTTTGGAATTCTCGCTCTGTGTGTAATAAACTCTCCTTCATTCATGACTTCTTCCTTTCTAATTCTCTTAATCTCCTGGCTCTTACTGAAACCTGGATCCAGCAGTCAGACAACACTGCTGCTGCTGCTCTTTCATATGTGCACTACACTTTTCTCATACCCCAAGATCGGACAACAGAGCAGGTGGAGGCGTTGGTCTGCTCCTTTCACCAAAATGTACTTTCCAAGTTATCCCCCAAGTACCCTCACTTGTCTTCCCTTCCTTTGAGGTCCATGTGGTCAGACTCTACGTCCCCTTCTCCATGCGAGTGGTGGTGGTGTATCGTCCTCCCGGCCCCTCTCATCAGTTCCTGGATCACTTTGCCACCTGGCTTCCACACTTTCTTTCCTGTGACACCCCCACCCTTATCATGGGTGATTTCAACATCCCTATTGCCTCTCCCCTCTCCCCATCTGCTTCTCACCTTTTGGCTCTAACCTCCTCTTTCGGCCTCTCGCAGCATACTAACTCGCCAACACATGAAGATGGAAACTCCCTTGACTTGGTCTTCTCCCGGCTTTGCTCAGTGGATGATTTCACAAACTCCCCTCTCCCACTCTCTGACCACCACCTTCTTTCATTCTCTATCAAGAACTGCCATCCCGCTCAGGTCACCCCCACTTTCCACACTTATAGAAACATACAGGCCATTAACACCCAGGAACTTATGAAGAACTTGCAGTCCTCATTGGCCCCAATCTCCTCCATCTCATGTCCTGATTCTGCTCTGAAGCATTACAATGAAACCCTGCAAAGTGCCCTGGATGAAGCTGCTCCTCCTATACATAAAACAACTCGGCACAGACGGCAACAACCGTGGCACACGCTGCAAACACGTTTCCTGCAGCGGTGCTCCAGGTGCGCAGAACGTCTGTGGAGAAAATCTAATCTACCCGAAGATTTCATCCATTATAAGTTCATGCTAAAGACATACAATTCTGCCCTTCACCTCTCCAAACAAACCTACTTCAACACCCTCATCACCTCCCTGTCCAATAACCCTAAACGTCTCTTTGACACGTTCCAGTCCCTACTCAACCCAAGAGCGCAGGCCCCAACCACGGATCTCCGTGCTGACAATCTGGCCAATTACTTCAAAGAAAAAATTGACCATATTCGACAGGAAATCATCTCCCAATCTCTTCATACCATGCACTGTCCTCCCTCCCCCACTGCATCTAGTTCACTCTCTGACTTTGAACCAGTTACAGAAGAAGAAGTAAGCAGGCTCCTTGCATCTTCTCGCCCGACCACTTGCACCAGTGACCCCATTCCGTCACATTTCCTCCAGTCCCTTTCCCCGGCTGTCACCTCTCACCTAACAAAAATATTCAACCTTTCCCTCACTTCCGGTATTTTTCCCTCCTCATTTAAGCATGCCATCATACATCCATTACTTAAAAAAACCATCCCTCGACCAAAACTGTGCCGCTAATTATAGACCTGTCTCTAATCTTCCCTTCATCTCTAAACTCCTCGAACGCCTGGTCCACTCCCGTCTTACCCGCTATCTCTCAGATAACTCTCTTCTCGACCCTCTTCAATCTGGTTTCCGCTCTTTACACTCTACTGAAACTGCCCTCACTAAAGTCTCTAATGACCTACTAACAGCTAAATCTAATGGTCACTACTCCATGCTAATTCTCTTGGATCTCTCTGCAGCATTTGATACTGTGGATCATCAGCTCCTCCTCACTATGCTCCGCTCCATCGGCCTCAAGGACACCGTTCTCTCCTGGTTCTCCTCCTATCTCTCTGACCGATCCTTCACTGTATGTTTCGCTGGTTCCTCCTCCTCTCACCTTCCCCTTACTGTTGGGGTTCCTCAAGGATCAGTCCTAGGCCCCCTCCTCTTCTCTTTGTATACTGCCCCTATTGGACAAACAATCAGTAGATTTGGCTTCCAGTACCATCTCTATGCTGACGACACCCAACTATACACTTCTTCTCCTGATCTCACGCCTGCCTTATTAGAAAACACCAGTGATTGTCTTACCGCTGTCTCTAGCATCATGTCCTCCCTCTATCTGAAACTAAACCTGTCAAAAACTGAACTCCTCGTGTTTTCTCCCTCTACTAACCTACCTTTGCCTGACATTGCCATCTCCGTTTGCGGTTCCACCATTACTCCAAAGCAACATGCCCGCTGCCTTGGGGTCATCCTTGATTCTGACCTTTCATTCACCCCCCACATCCGATCACTGGCTCGCTCTTCTTACCTGCATCTCAAAAACATTTCTAGAATTCGCCCTTTTCTTACTTTCGACTCTGCAAAAACTCTTACTGTTTCACTTATTCATTCTCGTCTGGACTATTGTAACTCTCTACTAATCGGCCTCCCTCTTACCAAACTCTCCCCGCTCCAATCTGTCCTGAATGCTGCTGCCAGGATCATATTCCTCACCAACCGTTACACCGATGCCTCTACCTTGTGCCAGTCATTACACTGGTTACCCATCCACTCAAGAATCCAGTACAAAACTACTACCCTCATCCACAAAGCACTCCATGGCTCAGCACCACCCTACATCTCCTCTCTGGTCTCAGTCTACCACCCTACCCGTGCCCTCCGCTCCGCTGATGACCTCAGGTTAGCATCCTCAATAATCAGAACCTCCCACTCCCGTCTCCAAGACTTTACACGTGCTGCGCCGATTCTTTGGAATGCACTACCTAGGATAATACGATTAATCCCCAATCCCCACAGTTTTAAGCGTGCCCTAAAAACTCATTTGTTCAGACTGGCCTACCGCCTCAATGCATTAACCTAACGATCCCTGTGTGGCCTATATTAAAAAAAAAAAAAAAAAAAAAATTAATTAACTGGTTCATGCAGCTTTACATGAACACCCAAGCCTTACACTATGGCTGGTCCGAATAACTATAGCAATTGTTACCATCCACCTCTCGTGTCTCCCCTTTTCCTCATAGTTTGTAAGCTTACGAGCAGGGCCCTCACTCCTCTTGATATCTGTTTTGAACTGTATTTCTGTTATGCTGTAATGTCTATTGTATGTACAAGTC